>NC_084761.1:96712268-97391299 GCF_028858725.1 Colius striatus | reverse complement strand
TGGTGCTGTGGTACTCCCAGCTACCTGCACACAGTGAAAGGAATGTGTTACTGTGAACAAAATGAGTCTTACCAAGGCACTCAGCTCTTGGAGCCCTGCTGAAAGGCCCAGTGGGAGAGAAGAGGTGGAAGCCTGGCTCCTAGCACGTTGTCCTGCCTGCCCTAGATAGGAAATGCAGCCTTAGCACTTTGAACGTCCCTTCCAAAAGAAGTCACTGATGTCTGTCAGGGAGAGAAGCCAAAGTGCTGACTTCAAGGTCCTTTCTTTCCCCCCTGTAGGTGTGATTGATGACAGAGGGAAGTTCATCTACATCACTCCAGAGGAGATGGCTGCTGTGGCTCAGTACATCAAACAGAGAGGACGTGTCTCCATCGCAGAGCTGGCCCAAGCAAGCAATTCCCTGATCAACCTGCAGCCTGACAGCAGAGCTGTTGCTCCAACTGTGGCATGAAACCATGGTGGCAGAAAACACCCAGCAGGAGTTGAGTCTTTTTTAATGACTGAGGCACGTAATTAAAACCAAACAAGAGCCCCTTGAGCCCATTCATGATGCTGCGAGATGGGAAACGTCAGCTGCAAGGCTTGAGCAAAAGTTTTGCTTTACATTCTGTTAAAGCTGGTGTAAAACCCTTTGTACAACTGAGGTTGGCCAAGAACTTGGGGCTAAAGCACTGAGAGGCAACCTGTACCTCAAGAAGATCAGTAATTTATGCAGGGTTACTTTCTGGTGACAGTCACTCTCATGGGACTACACCCAGACTTCTTACAGCTTCCAGATTCTGATGTCTGTATCAAACATGTTTTGCTTTTGGTTGGATTTGGGATTCCCCAGACTTGCTCTGCTGGAGCTCAATCACTTTTTGTGGCAGTGATCTTTACAGCCTAAAACCACAGGTGTGTAGCAGTGAGGCTTGCAGGCTTTGTCTTCTGTATCAACATGGGAAGGAAGGAGTAAAAAGGAAACAGTGGAAGAATCCTTACTGAAATACATACAGAAACTCCAGGAACCTGAGAGCTTCCAGAGCTTAGTTCAGAAAACCTTTGCTATAGAAATGTTTTGCTTGGTTTATATAATGTAGAGAGTTTGCTTGCAGCCACTCTGTGTTATTTTTCTGTAGCCAAGAGACAGAAACACCTCTGGGGAAAGGCTAACTGCTCTCATTTATTGTGCAGGCTAATTCTGATATCAACCAGATTCTGGTGATTCATCCTTTGAAGTCAGAGCCAGCTCAGTGTGTCTGAAGGCTTCAGGCACCCCCACCCCATGGCCTTTGTGTCTGGAGTTGTTTAAATACAGAAAAATAAGCACTATGAGTCATGAGGTTCATGTTAACAAGTAAATGGTTATTAATGTAATCCTGTTAGGGGTCAGTATATTTCCTACATAGGAATAGTGCTGGTTTTTAATAGCTTAATTGATGCTTTGTTAATTCCCTTTCCTGACATCAGCAGAGTCTATGTGGCTTATCCAGTGATTGGGCTGGGGCAGGAGGGGCTTGGTTTTGTCTCTGCTAAACTTGAGGGTAACTTGAGCAGACTGAAAGCCACCTTATGGGTGAGATGAGGCAGCAACAAAAGGAAGGGAGGAAGCATTTTCAATCTCTGCACAGCTGCTGAATGTGATACTCAGAGGAGGGCTGAGTCCCAGTGCCATGACAGCAGAGGGGTGACTTGAGATGTGAGGTGTGTAAAGTCTCTTAATTATTCAACATTGGGTTTTGCCATGATGTTTCAGTTCTGTTCTTGGAAGGAAATACACCATGTGGAAGGAAATGCAGAGATTTAGTCCAACAGGACTAAAGGATTTTATGAGGTAAATCACAGAATCATTTGGATTGGAAAAGACATTTCATTCCATGGAGTCCAGCTGTTCCACCAGCACTGCCACAGCCACCATTGACCCCTGGCCCTCAGCCACAGCTCCATGGCTTTGGGATCCCTCCAGGGATGGGCACTCCCCAACCTCCTTGGGATAGGGCTGGACAGCACTTTGGAGAAGAAATTGTTCCCAGTCTCCATCTCAACCTCCCCTGGTGCAGCTTAAGCCAGTTTCCTCTTGTCCCAGCTTGTTACTTGAGAAAAGAGACTGACCCCCAGCTCACTGCAGCCTCCTGTCAGGGGGTTGCAGAGAGTGCTCCTGTCTCCCCTCAGCCTCCTCTCCTCCAGGCTCAACACCCCCAGGGCCCTCAGCCTCTCCTCTGCAGACTCATGCTCCACATTCACATGGGTCAGTGTGGTCCCTTCCATGCCATCTGGCACAGAGAGTACTAACACAGAGGACAGTGAAGAACTGGTCAAACAGTAAATGCAATAAAATACTGGGACATGTGGTGCATTTTAAAAAGCTCTTCAATAAACATGAGGAGAAACTAGAAAGTCCTTTGGTGCTGAGGTGAGGGAGCCCTGGCCCAGGCTGCCCAGGGAGGGTGTGGAGGCTCCTTCTCAGGAGGTTTCCAACCCCACCTGGACACATTCCTGTGCCCCCTGAGCCAGGGGAAGGTGCTGTAGCAGAGGCTGGGGCTGCAGCAGCTCTGCAGGGCCCTTCCAACCCCCACCATGCTGGGAATACTGTCTTGGGACTATCAACTGCTTTGAAAATACACACACCAGAGTTTCTCATAGATGTTTTTTGCAGGGGAGCATTAGCTGTTTACAGCTGGCAGCTGAGTGCAGTGCCCAGCAAAACTCTACCTCCCCCCTCTTCACTTCAGCTTGAGCTGGATGCAAATCTCTCATCAAAACTAGCTTTGGCTGAGCACACCTTCTCCCACTCCCCCTGTGTGTCAGAGGCAGGACAGTTCTGGTGTTTGGTTTCTTTGCTGCTTTGTCCAACCTACTTTTTGAATGAGTTTTTTTAAAAACTGGAACATCTCCCTATTATTTGGCTTTAAAAAGAAACACAAATCACTGTTTCCTCTTCAACTTTGCCCATGTTATGCAGCAGTTGTCATCATGGTTTTCTCCTGACAAGAGCTCCCAAGTACTCTGGTTGTCCATGGAAGGAATAAGGATCATAACAATAACAAGAATTACTAGCTTGAGTCACCTTGTCCTAATTTCACCATTCCAGACAGAGGCAAAGGCCAAAAAAATTAGATTCAAAACCTTGTCTTCATACCAAACAAGGTGAGATCTGAGCAAGGAAAACTCCAGCTTCTTTCTCAGTGGGCAAATGAAATCATAGACTCTTAAGGGCTGGAAAGGACCTGAAAAGCTCATCCAGTGCAACCCCCCTGCCAGAGCAGCACCACCTAGAGCAGGGCACACAGGGACTCATCCAGCTGGGCTGGAATGTCTCCAGAGAAGGAGCCTCCACAGCCCATCTGGGCAGCCCCTGCCAGTGCTCCCTCACCTCAACAGGGAACAAGTTTATCCTTGTGTGTCTTTAGAATCATAGAATCACAGAATGGTGTGTTGGAAGGGACCTTTAGAGATCATCCAGTCCAGCCCCCCTGCAGAAGCAGCTCCCACCTAGATCAGGTCACACAGGAACATGTCCAGGTGGATCTTGAAGACCTCCAAGGAAGGAGCCTCCACACCCTCCCTGGGCAGCCTGGACCAGGGCTCTGTCACCCTCTTGTGACAAACCTCTTGTGTTCCAGCTTTTACCCATTGCCTCTTGTCCTATCATTGGCCATCACTGAGCACAGCCTGGCTCCAGCCTCCTCACACCCACCCTTGATGGATTTGTAACATGAATGAGGTCACCCCTCAGTCTCCTCTTCTCCAAGCTGCAGAGCCCCAGCTCCTTCAGCCTTTCCTCACAAGGCAGATGCTCCACTCCATCATCTCTGTGTCCCTGCCCTGAACTCTCTCCAGCTCTCTCTGTCCTCCTGGAACTGAGGGGCCCAGAACTGGACACAATATTCCAGATGTTGTCTCACAAGAGCAGAGCAGAGGGGCAGCAGAACCTCTCTGACCTACTGCCCACAGCCCTTCTCATCCACCTCAGGATGCCATTGGCTTCTTTTCCACGAGGGCACGTTGCTGGCTCAGGCCCATCCTGCTGCCCAGCATCACCCCCAGCTCCCTGTCCCCTACATTACTCTCTCACAGTTCATTCCCCAGCCTGTGCTGGCACATGGGGTTGTTTTTCCCCAGATGCAAGACTACACTTGCCCTTGTTGAATTTCATGAGGTTTCTCTCAGCCCAAGCCTCCAGCCTGCCCAGGGCTGGTTGAATGGCAGCACAGCCTCTGGTGTGGCAGCCACTGCCCCCAGTTCAGTGTCCTGAAGCAGGTTATGAAACACTAAAAGCAATAAATGTCAGGACTTTTCATGTGATTTGTCTGGGAGATGAGCTTTGGAGCCCATCAGCCTCAGGGTTTCCAGGTTTTCTCTGTAACTGGATACCAGGAACACAGTCTGGAGTTCTGGTTGGTTGGGGCTCTGGTTGGTTGATCCTTTTAGGAAGATGCTGAGTATCACAAGAGGGCAGTGACTCACAAAGCTGCAATGTTCCCCTTGCACACAAACAGCCATTTTCTGCATACACAGATCTGTTTGGTTTAACCATTTCATTATTATCTTTAACCCTTAAGGCAAGTCCATTGGTGCTGATGCATGGCTTGAATGCAGGGATCCCCACAGAACAGCTGATAGCCAGGGAAGTTTTGTGCCTGAAGCACTGTAGGGATGGGACTTGAATCTTTTCATCTTCTCTGGTGTGAAAAAGAAGTGAAAGTCACGTAAAACATGGCAGGGGGAAATCCCCTTCCTCTTCAGCCTCAGCTCCATCCCTGGAAAGGTGATGGAACAACTCATCCTGAATGTTATCACTGAACATAGGAAGGAAAAGATGGTTATCAGGGGAGTCAACATGGCTTCACCAAGGGGAAATCCTGTCTGACCAACCTGATGCCTTCTGTGAGTGCATATCTGGCTGGGGAGATGAGGGAAGAGCAGTGGATGGCATCTACCTTGACTTCAGCAAGGCTTTGGACACTGTCTCCCACAACATCCTCATCAGAAAGCTGAGGCAGTGTGGCTGGGATGAGTGGGCAGTGAGGTGGATGGAGAGCTGCTGAATGACAGAGCCCAGAGGGTGCTGAGCAATGGCACAGAGTCGAGTTGGAGGCCTGTGGCCAGTGGAGTTCCACAGGGATGGGTTCTGGGGCCAGTCTTGGTCAACATCTTCATCAACCACCTGGATGAGGGCACAGAGGGACCCTCAGCAAGTTCCCTGCTGGCACCAAACTGGGAGCACTGGCTGATTCCCCAGAGGCTGAGCTGCCATTCAGCGGGATCTCGAGCGGCTGCAGAGTTGGGCACAGAGGAACCTGCTGAGGTTCAACAAGGACAAGAGGAGACTGAGGGGGGATCTTATTAACATTTACAAGTATCTAAAGGGTGGGTATCAGGAGGTTGGGACATCCCTCTTTTCTATAGTAGCCAGCAACAGGACAAGGGGTGATGGGATGAAGCTGGAACACAAAAAGTTCCACTTAAACATAAGATAAAACTGTTTCAGTGTTTGAGTGAGGGAGCCCTGGCACAGGCTGCCCAGGGAGGGTGTGGAGGCTCCTTCCTTGGAGCTCTTCAAGACCCACCTGGACACGTTCCTGTGTGACCTGATCTAGGTGACCCTGCTTCTGCAGAGGGGTTGGACTGGATGAGCTCTAAAGGTCCCTTCCAACCCCACCATTCTGTGATTCTATGAATCTATGATTCCTGCCCTAAAGACAGGAGCATTCTGTGATCACTGTGCATACCTGAAATGTGACATTTTCTGTCCCTGGGGACAAGGCCTTCGTGTCCTTTTGAAAGGTGAAACAGTGGCAGGAGCTAAAAGGCTTCTTGGGAGCCCTTTTCTGGAGGATGCTGAGCTGGCCTGAGACACAGCCCCACAGCAGCCCTCTCCAGCTTTGCTCTCTTCCCCCTTCACAAGGCTTCTCCTTACAGTTTGGTGGGGAGATACAGGAACTACTTCAGATTTATTTGTTGACCAGTAACCCAATTCATTTCCCTTTTGAGTCCAAGATGTGCATTTCCCTTCCTGACCCCACACAACCCGCCATGTGTCATTTATCTCCTTCTGAAAGTGCCTGTGCAGCTGCTTGATGTTCTTAAAAGTGCTGAGCTTGCACATAACACCAGGACAAACAAGCTTCTGCTGACAGCATCCAGAATTGTTGAAGGTCTGACCTGGTCTGCCCCATCCACAGGGGAGGCTGCAAAGGACAACAGTCCCTAAGAGCAGGAGCAGGGCTGCTTAGCTGAGGAACTGGCCCAGAAACCTTCAAGTCTTCTCCAAGTCCATAGGGTTTGCTGTGCTGCTGGACAGGTGAACCAGAGTGGTGAGACTGGAGTGTAATGTTGGACACATTGGTCCTAGAAGTGACCAGAACTGTCCTGGCTGCAGGTGGGGGTCTCGTGCAGGTCTTGGCTGGCAGCACTCACACTGCAGTAGAAACATCTCAGTGTTCATCCTGCATTTGGCTTTCCCTTCAGGACCCTCCCTGGCAGCCCATGGAGGTTTGAGGATCATCTCATACCTCCAGTATCTTCAGCCAAAGTCCTACTCAGCCATTTCCAGCTGGTGAAACTCATTTACCCCAACTTTTGATTACCCTAAAGTCTAAGAAGCAGAAGACAGAGCTTTGGGAACTCATCAATGGAGGATGAGGAGGAGCTGGGACAATTCCAAGCATGTTTGTTTTGCTTTTAGGTGAGAACATCACTGCAGGGACAGAGAAGGGTAGAGAAAATGCCAGGAGGTGTGTAAGATGAGGTGAGCAGCACTCCCAACTGGAAAATGAGACCAGAGATGCCTAGAAAATGGTGAGAGATGCCAGCCCAGCTACTGCAGACACAGCAGAGAAAGGAGCAGAGTTCCTCACCTGTGCCAGGAGGAGGATCTGTGTGGCAGTAGACTTCTTTGAGAGGGACCCAAACCCTCCTTCCTGGGCCATGGACATCCAGCTCAGCTGCACAGCCAGCTGGTGTTGAGGTGGACAGTGTCTCCTTGACTCTTGTGCTTATGTAAAGAGGGAACCAACTGAATTCAGGAGCTTCTTTAGGCAGAGTTGATGCAGAGGTGGCAGCCTAAACACTGGACTGCCCATCCTGGAGGACAGAGAATGGACACAGCAGGACTTTTACAGCTGTGACCTGATCTTTGGGCACCTTCAACACATCAGCTGACATGGTTGTCTCCAAATCCTTCAGGTCCTATGCAGACCTGCACTGTGGGATGCAGCCTGACAGCAGAGAGGCACAAAACTCCCTTTGGCCTGCCTTTCAACCCATTTCAGTGGCTCAAGATTTAGTTGAGGTGACCTAAAAGCAGGATGAAAATGGTCCCAGAGTGGGTCAGGCTGTATGCTCAGAGACAAATGGGACATGGGCTGTAGGAGGGAGAGGTGTCTCCTCCTAAAGCATCTCCTGGTCAGGTGGATGCAGGGTCACCACAGAGGACACAGAGCTCTGGTTTGTCTGAATGGAAAATTTCTGCCAGCATCAAATTAAGGTCAGGGGAGAGAGCAGAGCCATGGCCTCGTTTCAGCCTGGCAAGGGAGTGTGGAGTGGGGAGTGCAGTCAGGGCTGTGCTGCATGGGGCAAGACACACAGCCCTGGCTGTGCTGCTGCCTTTGGGCAGGTTCCCACATAAGAGCTGGGGAATAGTTGTGGGACTGATTTCTTTCTCTTCCTTCAAGGAAGATGCTCCTCTGGGCTGTTGTGTGTGAGCTTCTCACACTGTATGAGCTCCCTGGGGAGGGCAGGATTAGGGTGGAAGAGAGGGAGCAGTGGGACTCAGAGACTGAGCAGAGAGAGAGGCTGCCATGGGGCAGCCAATGCAGAAGGGGCTGCGGGAGGTGCTGCTGAAGCTGAGCTGGCAGTAGGGACAATCCAAGGGTCTCCCATCCACTTCAGTGCAAAATCAGCCCCAGGGTGGGGTGAGGACATCCCAAGGGGCTGTAGCAGCTCCTGAGATCACCTTTCCAGGGTCAGATTCCCTCACTTAAAGTCGTTTAACACTGTCACAATTTGGGCCATTGGCACCAGCAATCCCAGGTTTCAACTCTGGTTCCTTTTCACAGAATCCCTTTGTGGTGGGGGCTGGAAGGGCCCTGCAGAGCTGCTGCAGCCCCAGCCCCTGCTAAAGCAGGTTCCCCTGGCTCAGGGGGCACAGGAACGTGTCCAGGTGGGGTTGGAAACCTCCTGAGAAGGAGCCTCCACACCCTCCCTGGGCAGCCTGGGCCAGGGCTCCCTCACCTCAGCACCAAAGGACTTTCTCCTCCTGTGCCAGGGGCACTGCCTGTGTCCCAGCTTGTGCCTGTTACACCTTGTCCTGGCACTGGCCACCACACAACAAACACTGGCCCCATCCTCTCAGCACTGGCCCTTTAGGGATTTATAAGTGTTGCTGAGATCCCCCCTCAGTCTCCTTCAGGCTGAACAGCCCCAGGTCCCGCAGCCTTTCCTCATCAGGAAGATGCTCCAGTCCCCTCAGCATCTTGGTGGCCCTGCACTGGCCTCTCTCCAGCACTTCCCTGTCCCTCTGGAGCTGGGGAGCCCAGAACTGGACACAGGACTCCAGATGAGGCCTCAGCAGCTCTGGCAGAGCAGAGGGGCAGCACAACCTCCCTGGCCCTGCTGCCCACACTCTCCTCAATGCCCCCAGGCTGCCATTGGCTTCTTGCCCACGAGCCCACGTTGCTGCTCATGGGCAGTTGATTCTCCCCCAGCACTGCCAGGTCCCTCTCCTGGAGCTGCTCTCCAGCAGGTCACCCCCAGCCTGTGCTGCTGCAGGGGCTTGTTCCTCCCCAGCTGCAGGACTCTGCACTTGCTCTTGGTGAACCTCAGCAGGTTCCTCTCTACCCAACTCTCAGCCTGTCAAGGCTTTATCTCATACAGTCAAGGACAGGATTCCAGGCCAGACCCCTACCAGTGGCCCTGCAGTGGGACCCACGTTGGATCTCTGCTATCTGCCAGCCTGGCCCATGTCTCCCCTCACCCTCCCTGCAAGGGATGGGCTCTCTGAGCTCTGTGGGCTGCCTGCTGATAAGAAAGGTGACAGCAAACTGCAAGCTGCAGGAAAGAGACAGCTCTTGGTGGTAACACTGAGAAACAACAATCACCTGCAGCTTCAAACACATCCCACATTCATTGTCAGTGTTGCCTCCATGTGTGTAGGGAAACCTCACACCCCTCCCTTCCCATCTGCCTCATTGACTCATCACCCTCTACTACTGGATGGTTTTCCTTGCTGCCACTTCCATCAGTGCATTAGGGATGAGACTGACTGGTTCAGAGATGTCTCTTCCAGGATCAGCCACCTCCAAGGCATCCTCTGTTCCTGAGCTGACCTCACCTTCAGAGTCCTGCCATAGAGCCCAGTCCAGCAGAAGACATGTCTGAATGTCCCTGGGGTGAAGCTAGGCAGGGACAAAGCTGGAGCCAAAATGCTACCTGGGCAGGTTTGGTCACAGCCATTTGAATCATTAATGGTTTGTTTGGCAGAGAGTCTATTGATTCTGGGTTATGCCCAGCTCTGGGGCACCGGCATCAGAAGGACATGGAGTATTGGGGTGAGTCCAGAGGAGGCAACAGAGATGATCTGAGGGCTGGAGCCCCTCTGCTGTGGAGACAGGCTGAGAGAGCTGGGGGTGTTCAGCCTGGAGAAGAGAAGGCTCTGGGGAGACCTTAGAGCAGCCTCCAGTCCCTAAAGGGGCCAACAATGAAAGCTGGAGAGGGGCTTTGTACAAGAGCCTGGAGTGACAGGACAAGTGGTGATGGCTCCAGACTGAGAGGGGAGACTGAGATGAGATGTCAGGAAGAAGTTGTTCCCTGGGAGGGTGCTGAGGCCCTGGCACAGGTTCCCCAGAGAGGCTGTGGCTGCCTCATCTCTGGAAGCATCCAAGGGCAGGTTGGATGGGGCTGGGAGCAACCTGGGCTGGTGGAAGGTGTCCCTGCCCATGGGAGTTGGAACCAGATGAGCTTTAAGGTCCCTTCCACCCCAACCCATGCCATCACTCTCTGCTCTGCAAGCTTCTGGCCTTAAGAAGTAGCAACAAGTGAGTTCTGCTGTGTTAGCAACATACCTGGACCTAGATATGGGCTGAGCCTTGCCTGAAACATCTCCCCACCTGCCTCTGCTCTTCCCAACCCCCCAAGGCGATCCAGGTCTCCTCCAGGAGATGGCAGCAGCAGCTCTCGCATCCCCCCGCTCCCCCTCCCCTTGCCCTAATTCCATGGCAACGGGAGTGAAGCATCCCCCAGAGCTTGGAGGGCGACTACAAGGTTAGGGAAAGCCATTCCTTCCCAGCAAACAGCCCAGCTCTCAGCTCCCCTGGGCTGGGGAAAGGTGGAAAGAGGCTGCCTGCCTCTGCTTCTGGCCCAGCAGCACGGTGAAGTACCCAGGGTGACACCATGACTCGAGTTTTCTTTTACTCTCTTGTTTTAGCAGGAGAGAAGAAGGGTCTGCAAAACTTGCACAGCCCCTGGATGTGGCCAGCAGGGACAATGACAGAACTGGCAGCAAAATGTTTAACAGCAACACCAGCCAAGTGTAACAGTCAGTGGCAGGGAGATGGCCCTGAGCCTTAGATCCTTTCCTGCTGCTCAGAAGCAGTTGATCCCTCACCCTTTAGAAAGCTGCCTGCTTTCCAGTGTGCCACCACCCCAGCTAAGCTGCTTAGCACGTGTGGCATAATCCATCTTGGTGCCGGTGGCAGGAGCAGCAGCGGGAGCTCATTAGCATGCGCTAATGTGCACGTTAACAAAAGCCACCTCCCACAGCAGGGAAACCATTAGGGCTGATGCTGCTGATTTGCACGCTCAGTTCGTTGCAATTAGGCACCACACTGTCACTGGGGACCTGTCCCTCTGTCTCTGGCTGCTGCTGCTCACGTGAGGGGTGAGTTATGGCAGAGCCAGCTCAGATCTGCTCTGAAAAGCCCCAAGGAGAGGAGGTTTTGGTCACAAACACACTGTTGTTCCTTAGAGTCAGCACATAGCAAAAGGAGTTGGCCAGGGAGGACAAGGGAGGTGTTTGCAAAGGGATTTGCAGGAAGGTTTCAAGGCTTTGCTCTCTTAATACCTTACACTTGGCCACTCCATCTGACCCTTTCAAAACTTCTCAAACACCAGCCCCCTGAGCACTGCTGAGGACAAGGCAGCAACAGCAGCTTGGTCTCCATGCTGTTTGTAGGTCATAAACTGAGCCCTGGAGATGGTTCATCCCTCTCACAGAATCCCCAAATGGTGGGGGCTGGAAGGGCCCTGCAGAGCTGCTCCAGCCCCTGCTAAAGCAGGTTCCTCTGGCTCAGGGGGCACAGGAATGTGTCTCAGAGTTTGGAAACCTCCTGAGAAGGAGCCTCCACGCCCTCCTTGGGCAGCCTGGGCCAGGGCTCCCTCACCTCAGCACCAAAGGAGCTTTTTCTTGTGTTTAAGTGGAACTTTTTGTGTTCCAGCTTATGTCTGTTGCCACCACAGAGCAAAGCATCACCCCATCCTCCTGATATCCACCTTTCAGATACTTTTAAGTGTTGCTGAGCTCCCCCCTCATCCTTCTCCAGGCTGAACAGCCCCAGGTCCTGCAGCCTTTCCTCCTCACACAGATGCTCCACTCCCCTGATCATCCTGGTAGCCCTGCACTGGCCTCTTCCCAGCAGTTCCCTGTCTCTCTGGTGCCGGGGAGCCCAGCAGGTTCATCCCTCTCCTTGCAGCAGGGAGCAGGAGTGAAGCTGGTCCTGTCCCAGAGCTGCTCTTTAGTTGCTGGATCCTTCTCCATAGCTCCCAGGAGAGGTGCTGACCATGCTGGTATCACCCTGCTGGAACCTGACACAGCAAAACCTCTTCTTGTTGTTGTTCCAGCCCTGACTCTGGCTGATGAACTGCTGTGGTGTCAAGTCCCAGCTATGGACTGACACAGCAGATATATCTCTATAGAAAAACAACCATCACTGGGCCATTTGAGTCATTAAGTATCTGCCAGATGGCTCCTGCTCTTTTATAGCTTTAGGTTTCTTGTCCCTAAGGATCACACCCCCATTTCCTTTGGAAGCAATGGGCATATTCTGCCTTATTTCACTCCATCCTTTTAACAGCTCTGATGGGCTGCAGCTTTTATCAGCTCAACAGCACGTGCCCTGTGCAGTCCCAGGCTGCATCCCCAAGGGCTGGAGATCTAGGAGACAAATGGGATGGCACAGAGATGGCAGGGGCTTTGCAGAGCAGGGACCTCACCAGTTGGTGCCCAGCTGCACAGGACCTGGGCAGGGCAAGCAGGAAAGGCCCACAGGTGAGTCATGTTCAGCCACATCACAGACTTAAGGGTTGGAAGGGACCTCAAGAGATCATCCACTCCAACCCCCCTGCCAGAGCAGGACCACCTAGAGTGGGTCATCAGGGAAGTTGGTGCTGATGAGGCAGGTCCAAGGCCAAGCTGTGAGTTAAACCCATCAGATCAAGGCCAGAGAGGCCATGGGCATGGCTGAGCTGGAGACTTGTGCTCCTCCAGCAAAGCTCAGGGAGGGAACAGGAGCCCAGAGCTGAGCTGAAATGGGGGTTTGATGCCTGCCAAACACAGCACTTTGGAAAACTGGTCCTCATCACCCACGAGACCCACTGGAAAACATTGTGTTATCATCCTCTGTCTTGGAGCAGGGGTGAGCTAAGAACTGACAGCAGTTCCCACATGACTTTCCGACCACAGGAGCACGTCTCGTCTCAGCAGGCCCTTGGCATAGGTCAGGTCTCTTGCCCTGTTTGGTCATTCCCCAGAGATGCTGCATGCCTTTGTTCTTTTTCTCTTCCCTGATTTTCCCTGCTGTCATTATTTGCCTGACTGGCAGAAGGGATTCAGAGCAAGCAGAAGTTTATTCACATATGCAGTCATCCTAGAGAGCTGCCACTCACCAGCATACCGAGATATTTTGGGTAAATATAAATAGAATAAAGCTAGAATACAAGTCAACTGCTTATACAGACAGCAGGAGTGTTTGCAAAGTACACTGATTTCCTCTTCTAGAAGGTTGCTTATACCAGGAAAAGCAGAGTCCAGCCTCCTGTCCAAAGCAGCGTAAGGTAGTGGCTGAGCTTCGTTTCTAAGCCTTGAAGAGCTGCAAGAACGATGTTCAGCTCAGCTCTGCTACTTCCAAGGAACAAGATCTTGCTCTTGAAACCCACTCAAGAGATAACCCCAGCCCTACAGACCAAAGAGAACCTTGGAGACCTCTTCCTTTCAAGGCCAGAACATGGTCTAATCCAGGCAATGATCTTGGACACAGCAGAAACATGCAACAGGGGCAGATGAACCTTCTCCAGAGGTCTTCACTCCCACAAGGAGTCCTTTCACTCTCACAGCCCATAGGCAGACTTCTCTGCAGCTCACCAGGGAACATCAGATCTTGAGCTCGATGGCATCTGAGCCATAAGAAGGGAGCAGGAGGAGTTTTTCTTCTGCAAGGCTTCACACTGGGAACCAGATCCCTGTGTTCCAACTCTGAAGGTAACACATTGATAAGATGCATATACACCTGATAGGAGGGAAAAAGCAACCCTGAGTGGAGTAGCTGCAGCTGGGCTCTCATGGCCCTTTCCTCTGCCAACAGCTTTAAACAGAAACTTTGTTCTTTAACTTACAGAGGACAGGGACCCTGAAGAAATGATGACCTGTCAGGATGGGAGTGACCTGTGCCACCACAGAGCCTAAGTTCCTCAGGTAGAGGAGGGATCCTTCAGCATCTCTGGCAGCAGGACAAGAGGGGAAGGTGACAGGGCCAAGGGAGGCCAAGGGGGAAAGAGGAGGAGCTCAGAAGAAACCAGGTGCATGTGAAACAAAGGCTGTGCTGCAGCCTGACATTGTCTCTGCTTTGCTGTCCCTCCCTCTCCACCTCCCCGGGAGAGCGTCTGGCTTTGTTAGCAGCTCAGTTTTGGCCCAGATTCAGGCAGTCTATTAAGATCCACATTCCCAGTGGGAGCTGGAGGCTCCTGGAGGTGACGCTGGGGAAAGGGACACGTGGTCCCAGCAGGTCCTTGGGAGACAAAGGGCTGTTCCCAGGGTGAAGGACAGGGTTGGCACATCCCCCGCTCCGGCCTGCCAGCCCCGCTGCCTTGTGTGTGCAGAGCCGTGAGCTCACCCAAACCAAACAGCCTGGGGAAGGCCCTTCCCAGCCCACACTGACGTCTGCCAGGGGAGCTTTCAGACACCAGAGACTGGGATGTGAGGCAGCACAGCAGCCCTGGCTCAGGCCCCTGCCCCGGGAGCCATGCCCAGCTGCAGGCCTGCACCCTCACACCTCAGCTGGTTGCCATGGAAACCACTGGCCTAGAATCCCAGAGTGCTGGGGGCTGGAAGGGCCCTGCAGAGCTGCTGCAGCCCCAGCCCCTGCTACAGCAGGTTCCCCTCACTCAGGGGGCACAGGGATGTGTCCAGGTGGGGTTGGAAACCTCCTGAGCAGGAGCCTCCACACCCTCCCTGGGCAGCCTGGGCCAGGGCTCCCTCCCCTCAGCACCAAAGGACTTTCTCCTCCTGTGCCAGGGGCACTGCCTGTGTCCCAGCTTGTGCCTGTTACCCCTTGTCCTGGCACTGGAGGCAACAGAAAAACATGCTGCCCCATCCTCTCTGCCCATCATCAAATCATTTTGGTTGTTAAAGCCCTTGAAGCTGCTGCAGTCCCAGCCCTCCCCCTGCCCAGCCCAGCACTGACCATGGCCCTCAGCACCTCAGCTATGTGCCTTCTTGAGATGGGTTTGTTCACATCTGCACACTTTGGAAGCCAGGGGGGATATGAATGAACAGAGGCAGCTGCAACTCCTGCCCAGTATTGCAGGGAAGCCTCACATTAAATCATATAAAACCCACCCCCTTACCCTCACCAGGATCAATCACCCATCACTCATTGCCTCTGCTTTTCTCCTTCATGCCCAGTCAAGAGTCCAGGCAAAGGCTGTGCCCAGGGCACCCAGCCCCAGCTATGGCCAAGCAGCAGTGCCATGGAGAGCAGAACATGCTTTCCTTGGGGAACTAGGCTAAAAATACCCCAAACCAAAACACTATCTTCAGCCAGTTAAACACACCCTGGAAATGTCACTGTTTGGTTTGGGGCAGGGAAGCAGTGTCCAGCAGCACCCAGGGCATGGAAAAATGAGCTCCTTGAAACCTTCCTGGCTGCAGTGGGGATGGGATGGGATGGGATGGGATGGGATGGGATGGGATGGGATGGGATGGGATGGGATGGGATGGGATGGGAAGAAAAGGAGATGAATGAGGTTCCCCATCAAAGGCACAAGGCAGAGGGGCTGGAAACTGCTGGAGAAGAGGAAACAGCCTCAACTTGTCCCAGGGGAGGTTGAGATTGGAGCTGAGGCAGAACTGTTTCCCTGAGAGGGGTGTCAGCCCTGTGCCAGGCTGCCCAGGGAGCTGGGGGAGTGCCCAGCCCTGGAGGGATCCCAAAGCCGTGGAGCTGAGGTGCTGAGGGCCATGGGGTAGTGCTGGGCTGGGCAGGGTGAGGGCAGGGCTGGGACTGCATGATCCTAAAGCCCTTTCCCAAGCAAACAATTCTGATTCTATGAAATGAAGCCAGAAGTGTCAGATGACCCAGCAGATGTGATGATCCACAGCTGGTGCCACCCAGGTTCAGACACACCATCCAGGGTGGGTTTGGCCCTGCTGGCAAGGAGGGATGGGGGCTTTCCTCTGCCTCCCTCCACTGTTTCACCACACTCACTAAGCAGCCAGTGTTTTCTCCCAAACACAAGCACTAATCAAACAGCATGTTGGGTCCAATTAGGACTCGTGACAAAGTGAATCAGCCTCCCCCCAACCCCCCCAAGGCAGGACGATGATTTCATCCGAGGCCAGGTGTTAGCAGATGGGTGCCAGCTCCACACACATGCAGCCAAGCTGCTCTTAGCATTAATAAAACCCCTCCTCAACAGGCTCTGGGAAGGATGAAACCAGCACAGGAGCATCTGCTCCTCAGCCTGGCTGCCTGGACCTTCTCTCTCATCTCATCTATCCAAGACCTGGTTGCCACTACCTGACTCACTCCTCTGAGGTGCTGGTTTTTGGAGGATAGGTCTGTGTTCCACCAAGCAGCACCTGATTCCCACTCCTGATCCTTCCTCCATCCAGGAGACAAAATCAGGAGGCATTTGACTCATCCCCAGCAGGCACTGAGGCCAAGAACATGCATGGGAGCATCCAGAAGGTCATGAGAAACCTCCCCATGAAACTGGGATCTGGTAATAAAGCAGCAAAAAGGGATGAAGAATGAAACCAGATTTCACAAGAAAGTCCAAAGCAGCTGGTAGCTTGGAAATGGAGCAAATCTGGATGTCTTGAAGTGAGCTGGGACACTGCAGAGGCAGAGATCCACCCTTTTCAACTGAGCTGAAGCTGATGCTGAACCAAAAGTGGGTTTCTGGTAGTATCATCCCATTTTTTCCCTGAGGGATAGTGCACCTTGGATGGGAAAGGGCAGCTCAATCAGGAGTTTGTGGCTTCTCCATGAGAAGGATGTTCATGTGAGCAAAGGGTAGAAGTTTGAAAGCACTGTACAACACACCAGGAGCAGCCACTGAAGGCAAAGTGGCCACCTGGAGAACATCATTAGCCAAGCAGGTCTGTTGGCATCGTTAAGGGATTATTGTCTCATGGTTATGTTTGTCCCACTGTTAAGGGACAGTTTGTTCTGCTGGTTCCTGGTCAACCAAGGCTCTCCCTGCCCTCCTGGGCATGGTTGGATGGCTCCTGGAAGCAGATGCCATCTGCCTTACAGAACTTCAGGACACAAACTTTCCTGTTTAGCTGGAGAAGTGGAAATCATTCTTCATGGCCTTGTCTGCAGGAGGCTTTTTTGGCTCTGTTTGAAGGACAAGCTGAAACTCCACACTGAAAGCAAGTATTTCCTCCTAAGGATTTCTTTTGCTGCTTCTTGTGGAGCAAACTCCATCACTTTCCATCCAAGCTCTTTCTGAAGACCTTTCATATCTCTGCCTTACTGCAGAGCAGGGGAAACAGAGGCACTGAGCAGAACACCTCATGGCCTGGCAAATGCTTACACTGGCCTGGGGCAGAGACCTTCCCTGTGCTGAGAGGGCCCTGAGGGAGAAATGAAAGTAACCTCTTCCATCTAAAACATTGTAGTTGGCTTTCTGTCCCCGTGGGCCTAAAGGCTCTGCTGACCATGTCTCTGCTCTCCATTTCCTACACAAGGTGCTAGCTGCTTAATTTCTTGATGCCAAACCTCCTGAAGTCATGGGATCCTGTGTTTCCCTTTGAGGAAGGAAGATTCCTGGGCCAGAGGGCAAAAGAAAACATATCTCAGCTCTTATTTCTCACCTCTCTCTATGATTAACCACTCTCCAAATGAGAGGCAGCACTTGCAGCCCAGGGATGGACCCAGCACGACACAGCCAGAGATGTTTTCAGGTCCAGCTGGGTTTCCATGCAGATCTCCCCACTTCTCTCCAACCTGCTTCTATTTCTGGATGTCACTGCAAGGCAAAGGATCCGAGTGAAGTCTGGGGTGCTTATTGCTGCTCTGCTTTGCTGGCCAAACCAAACAGAGGGATGATGCAACAGCCACGGCTGAGCCTTGCACAAACTTTCCAGCCAGAGGAATTAATCTTTTCAACTGAAGGCTGGAAAACAAGCAGCAAGCAGAGAGGGCAGGCTGAGGATGAACTCCTTGGAGTGGGTCTCTGCAAGAGGGAGGCTGCAGCACATGTTGTTCTGTCTCCCTGCACTGGACGTTGTGCATGTTGTGTCGGGATCTGCTGTGATGTGCTGGGGTTGACCTGCTGCATCTCCCCAGCCTTGGAGGACTTGGTGCTTCCTGGGTGGCACCAGGAGGGACAGTGCTGCCCCAAGTCCTGCAATGGCTCTGGGATGACCTTGAGCCTGCCTTCTCATGAGCCAGCAATGTGCCCTCGTGGGCAAGAAGCCAATGGCAGCCTGGGGGCATTGAGGAGAGTGTGGGCAGCAGGGCCAGGGAGGTTGTGCTGCCCCTCTGCTCTGCCAGAGCTGCTGAGGCCTCATCTGGAGTCCTGTGTCCAGTTCTGGGCTGCCCAGCTCCAGAGGGACAGGGAAGTGCTGGAGAGAGGCCAGTGCAGGGACACCAAGATGATCAGGGGGCTGCAGCATCTTCCTTATGAAGAAAGGCTGTGGGACCTGGGGCTGTTCAGCCTGGAGAAGAGGAGACTGAGGGGGGATCTTATCAATGCTGATAAATCCCTAAAGGGTGGGTGTCAGGAGGATGGGGCCAGTGTTTGTTCTGTGGTTTGTTCTCTTGCCTCCAGTGCCAGGACAGGGCTAACAGGCACAATCTGGAACACAGGCAGTGCCCCTGGCACAGGAGGAGAAAGTCCTTTGGTGCTGAGGGGAGGGAGCCCTGGCCCAGGCTGCCCAGGGAGGGTGTGGAGGCTCCTTCTCAGGAGGTTTCCAACCGCAGCTGGACACGTTCCTGTGCCCCCTGTGCCAGGGGAAGCTGCTTTAGCAGGGGCTGGGGCTGCAGCAGCTCTAGAGATCCCTCCCAGTCCCTACCATTCTATGATTCTCTCCCAGAGTTGTCTCCCTGTTCCTCCTCCTGACCCAGCAGCTCCATGGATAACATAACTCTTGTCCAAGAGGAGCTGGGGAGGATCACCCAGGTGTGCAGCTCCCCTGGACACTGAAGTGGGGAAGATCTTGGGGGAACTTTACCCCAAAAAAGGGCTCAAAGCTCAATACAGCAGCTAAATATGTGACCACATGCCCTCTGTGGTCCACACCAGAGTGGACAAACTGTGGCAAACTGATGGTCTAGAGATCATCCATCCTCTGAACCATCCAGCCCACATCTCACACTGTGTCCTTGTCCTTCCTCTGAGGGCAGGGAAGAGGAAAGAAGCAAAAAGTCAATCCAAGGTGAAGCAATGCCCTCCCTACATCCAGCAGCTGTCTGTATTTGCAGCACCCTGCAGCAATAATTCTCTGGTTCATCTGTACATGTGACATGGAGCAACTCCCTTTTCTGCCTGAAGCTGCCTACACCAGTGTCACTTGGTCCTTCACTCCATCCCTACCTCAGCTCTGCTGAGAGAGGGGCCAGAGAAGTCTTGTGTTCACCCTCCAGCCACTCCTACTTTTGCAGCTCCATCCCAACCCTCCTCTGCCATCCCTCCAACAGAAGCTTCTTTCACTCCCCCCCTCCAGATCTTCTCCCCAGATCCCCAGTGAGGTGTGATCAGGGTGAACCAGCAGACCAGCCATTCCTTATGGTGGCAGTGCAGTGCTGAGGCTTTGGTGCCTCTCTGATCTCTTATATAACCACTGACACTGTTTGTTTTTCCTTCCCTGACTTTTTGTGTGTCCTCCCCCCGCCTTCACTGCCCCTAAAGCTGCTTAGAATCGTGCTAAACCCCCAGCTTAGCCAAACACCACACTCTGGGGTCTGGATGATTCACTGAGCCATTTCCTTCCCTCCCCTTGCAAGAGGAAAAGCTTCGTCCTTCCCTCTGGCAGCCCCAGGAGGATGTGCCAAGCTCCAGCACCTCCTTCTCCACTTGTGCACCCACCAGCTCTGATGCTGAAGGGCCTGTTTTTGTCCTCTTGCTAAGTTTAGGTTCAATATTTGCATGGCTTCTCCCCTGAGTGGTGACTCTGACTTGGGAGCTGCTGCCCATGAGATGACAAGGTGACCTTCTCAAAGGGTTAACCAAGGACTTGCTCCTCCTCATAAACAGCCTGCAAAACCCAAAAGCTCAGGCTTGCAGACAGAGGCAGATGGCAGCTCAGGCTGAGTGTGAAAATGGGGGTGCTGGAGGCAATCCTGGAGGCCTCTGCAAGGTGGTGGCTGTTGTCTACCACCTAGCACCCAAATCTTCTCACCCTGCAGCTGTTATTCTGGTGAAGGATTACATACCCTGCTCTTGCTTTGCCCAGTGTTGTCCTCCAAACCCTTCACCTGATCAAAGCCCAGCCCTCACTCATGGGTTGCTCTTGCTATGACAGTTGGAGGGTCTTGCTGAGTCTTCTTCAGTCCACAGGATGAAGTTTAGCCCTGGCACAACACTGCCATGGGCTTTTTTTGGTTGATGCCCGTGTCTTTACTGGAAAGCAAATTCATTTCCATGTGGCCTGAGGCAAAAGCAGTATCTGGGCTTTGCATCTGCTCCAGAAGGACCCAACCTATTTACTCCAGGCAATGCCAATTAAACTGAGTGCCCCAACCTCCTCCTGATGGACTTGTAGGAACAGAGGGAGCCTTTGCACACCCCCAAGGCTCCTCATGTCTGGAATCACTGTGCCAGGAGCTGCCTAAATTCTTCCATATGCAGTGTGTCCCTATTTGACAAGGCATGGGCTGAACCAAGGGGATAGCCAGGATCCAAGACAAGGTCTCTGTTATGTTCTCAACTGTGCTGCAGCCTCTCCAGCCCCAGTTTCTGACCCTTCCTCCCCCAGACCAGTCTCAGAGCTGTGGCTCCATGGGCTCAGCTGGGAGGCAGCTTTTCCCCTTTGTGATGCTAAACATCTAGGAAGGAATAATCAGATTATATCCACACCATTACATGGACAAGTGTATGAAGCATCCCATAGAGATTTGTCCCATGGTGAGGGCCACTGGATGAAACCAGGCTGGCAAAACTCTGCTCTGCCTTTGTAACAGGGCAATGCCAGGCCTGACAGGAGGCTGCAGGGAGCTGGGGTCAGTCTCTGCTCCCAAGTGACAGGACAAGAGGAGATGGGCTCAAGCTGCCCCAGGGGAGGTTGAGATTGGAGCTGAGGCAGAACTGTTTCCCTGAGAGGGGTGTCACCCCTGTGCCAGGCTGCCCAGGGAGCTGGGGGAGTGCCCAGCCCTGGAGGGATCCCAAAGCCGTGGAGCTGAGGTGCTGAGGGCTGTGGGTCAGTGCTGGGCTGGGCAGGGTGAGGGCAGGGCTGGGACTGCAGCAGCTTCAAGGGCTTTTCCAACCAAAATGATTCCATGGTTCTATGGTTCTGAGCAGTGGATATTCCTCTCTCCTCCCTGGCATGGAGGGTGGGCTCTCCAAGCAGCCCCCATGCCAGTGCCCAACAAGCAGGCACCAGCTGTTTCCCTGCACAGCTCCTGCTCTGGGCTTTACACAACGAGGGGATGAGTCAGCAGCACATCTGGGCTCCTGATGAGGCTGCACAGTCACATTTTCCCCTCCATCTCATCCCAATGAACTCTTAAGCCCCAGGAAGGCAGTGGGCCAGCCTGGCCTGGCTGCTTGGCTGGGAAGCAGGATGGAGAGGAAGCTGGGCTGCCTTGCCTTGCAGGGGAGATATCAAATGCTGCTGTCTCAAACTAGGTCACGTCCCTTGCCCTGTGTCTCCTTGATCTGGGGGTGAGAGATCAGCTCTCTCTTTTCTGCAGATGGTGTTTTCAGGTTCCCCCTGCCCTGAACATGTTCCCTCTGTCCCCTCCTGGCTTCAGGCTTCAAAGCAGAAGGAGGCTGCTGAGAGAAGCCCCATAGCACAGAGCTCAGGAGCCTGTGGGGATGGGTTTATGGAGCCAAGTCAAGCCCATGGCAGCACAGAGTGTGAGAGCTTTTCCCAAGCACAGAGTGAGCAGAGGGGACCTGGAGACTGGCTATGGAGAAAGGAAGGCTGGGGATGAAGGAAATACTAGGGATGGAGGAGAAGAAGAGGCTGGGGATGAAGAAGAAGAGGCTGGAGATGGAGAAAGCAAGGCTAGGCATGGAGAAGAGGAGGCTGAGGATGGAGAAGGAGAGGCTGGGGATGGAGAAAGCAAGGCTAGGCATGGAGAAGAGGAGGCTGAGGATGGAGAAGGAGAAGCTGGGGATGGAGAAAGCAAGGCTAGGCATGGAGAAGAGGAGGCTGAGGATGGAGAAGGAGAGGCTGGGGATGGAGAAAATGGTGCTATAGGAGAAAGAGGGGCTGGTGATGGGGAAGGGAAGACTGGCAATGGAGGAAGAGGGGCTGGGGATGGAAAAGGGACAGCCTTGCTTACACTGAGCCATAAGGAGGTGAATGCAGGCTCAACAGGCACCTTTGACCCTCAGCTACTGGGTCTGTTTCCCTGAGTCCATCACTCAGCTCTGCAAGGCAGGAGAGTCCCTGTCCCAGCAGTGCTCCTGCCCCCCACCACCTCCCAACCACGTCCCAGGGATGATTCTTCCCCAGCAAAGTGGCCAGAGGCTTGTTTCTGTCCCTGCCACAGTAGGTCCCATTCACCACTTCCCCCATCACACCCTCCCACCAGAGCTCCAGGACCCCTCAAGCAGCCTGAGCCCAGGCTGGAGGCGGCGAGCAGGGAGCTGATGGGCACCGTGGGAACGGCTCCCACAGCAATGCCGGCTCAGCCCCGGCACGATGGCAGGAGGAGGCTGGGCATGGGCATGGGCATGGGCATGGGCATGGAGGTGGGGACAGGCATGGGCATGGGCAGGGGAGTGGGCATGGGGATGGGGACAGGCATGGGGGTGGGCACAGGAATGGGCATGGGGGTGGGCATGGGGATGGGGATGGGCATGGGCATGGGCATGGGCATGGGGATGGGCATGGGGATGGGCATGGGGATGGGCATGGGCATGGGGATGGGCATGGGGATGGGCATGGGGGTGGGCATGGGGATGGGCATGGGCATGGGCATGGGCATGGGGATGGGCATGGGGATGGGGATGGGCATCTGCATGGGAAAGGGAATGGGCATAGGAATGGGCATGGTGATGAGGATGGGGATGGGCATGGGCATGGGGATGGGGCTGGGCATGGGGATGGGGATGGGGGTGGGCGTGGGGTTGGGGATAGGAATGGGAAAGGGAATGAGAATGGGAATGGTCATGGGGATGGGCATGGGGATGGGGATGGGCATGGGCATGGGGATGGGGATGGGCATGGACATGGGCTTGAGGATGAGGATGGGGATGGGCATGGGGATGAGCATGGGCATGGGGATGAGAATGAGCATGGGAATGGGAAAGGGAATGGGGATGAGAATGGGGATGGAGATGGGACTGGGCATGGGGATGGAGATGGGACTGGGCATGGGGATGGGGATGGGGATGGGCATGGGCATGAGCATGGGCATGGGGATGAGAACGAGCATGGGAATGGGAAAGGGAATGGGGATGAGAATGGGAATGGGCATGGGGATGGGCTTGGGCATGGAGATGCTGCCCATCAGCAACACCCTGAGCCGCGAAGGGATCGGGCACAGCAGGCAGGACGGGAGGTGGGAGGGGCAGGGCGGGACAGCATCCCTTCCCCCACCGCCCTGCTCCTTCCTCCAGCCCTGCGCCCGGCCCCACATTCAGACCTTTCCCAGGATACAAGAGGAAAGGCTGGTCCAGCAGGGGGAGGTTAGAGGTGTTTACCAGCTGAAACAAAGCCTTGGGGGGCTCCTTGGCTAGCACTTTTCCTCCTGGGGTATGTCATTTCCTCTCCTACCCCCTCGTTTCCCCTCTGAAACTGGGAGATCAGGCTGCAGAATGATGAGATCTCACCAGGAGGGGAAAGGAATGTGTGTGGATCCCACACTGGCACAGCACAGCCAGCCCCTTCCCCAGCCAAACAAAACCCCTTTCCTGCAACTACAGAAAGAAAGAGAAGGTGGAGGAGGCTGGGGAGATGTCTGTGCAAATGGACAGCTGGTTCCTTCAGGCTGTGTGTCCCAGCAGGGAATATCTGGTCCTTCCCTCTAAGAGGCATCACCATGCCCAGATTTGGCCCTCAGGCTTCCCCCAGCAGGATTTGGCCCCTGTGTACCAGGCTTCCTTGTGCAACCTTCACCTTCAGTCATGTCCTGGGGTCACCCTGCCCATGGATGGTGGAAGGGGACACCTCCATGCTCCCATTTGATCTCACTATTCATTAGTACATGGTTTGATCCAGCACCATTCTCCTGTCCCTCAAAGCAAGCCCTGGGAAGGGGAAGGAGGCAGAGGAGAGGAGAGAGGATTTCTCCAGCCACTCTAGGTCATGGGCTGTCCTGCCTGTTCCATGCACAGCAGCCAATGGCATTTCCAGATGCTCATCTTTGAGGTGTTATAGTGCAGCAGCAGGCAGAAAGGGATCAGACCTTGTGCACAGAGCAGGGAGCTCAGCTTTAGTCTCATTACCCATCAAACCACAAGAAAGCAAACCACTCTCGTTAGCCTCATGGCAATGAGACCAACATGTAACCTCCAAACCATCCAATTACTGCTAACTCCCATTAATAATGGCATTGTGATGGTTGGACAGAGGCTTCTGACCATCTCTGGAGCTGTGCTCACCCCTCTGCAGAGTCCTCATTGAGGAGTCAGCAGCCAGAGGTGCTGATGGTGGGAGTGTTGCCCTGGTTGGTGCTGGGGGTCACTGGTGCTATTTTCACACCCCATTTTAGCCTGGAGAAGAGGAGGCTGAGGGGAGACAGAATCACTCTCTGACACTCCCTGACAGGAGGCTGCAGTGAGCTGGGGTCAGTCTCTGCTCCCAAGTAACAGGACAAGGAGAAATGGGCTCAGGTTGCTCCAGGGGAGGTTGAGGCTGGAGCTGAGGCAGAACTGTTTCCCTGAGAGGGGTGTCAGCCCCTGTGCCAGGCTGCCCAGGGACCTGGGGCAGTGCCCAGCCCTGGAGGGACCCCAAAGCCATGGAGCTGAGGTGCTGAGGGCCCTGGGGTAGTGCTGGGCTGGGCAGGGTGAGGGCAGGGCTGGGACTCCTCCTAAAGCCCTTTTCCAAGCCAATTGTTTCTGTGGCTCTATGATGAAGCAGCCTGCTGCTGGCACTGCCCATTGGCATATTTGGCTGGAGAACAACCCCTTGTTTTGTTGTAGCCCTTTACTGACTGGTGGAATGTTTTCAGGGTGAAACCACACAGCTGCAGGTCTCAGCTAAAGCCTGATGCTTGTCCTGGCACTGGGCAGATGGGCTGTCACAGTCAGCAACACTCAACTCACCATTGGGCAACACCCTGCTACAGCTAAAACAAGCTCCAGCCAAGCCAAGTCCAGCAAGACCTCACAAGAACTCAGCCCTTGTCTTGTGAGGCTGAATAAGGCTTGTGACCTGGAGGCAATGGCCATACCTCAGTCTCTGTGCTACCAAGTTGTAAAAGCAGTGTTGAAAAGAGGTGATATCCCTGAGTCCTCCCTGGGGTGGTGCTGGCAGCAAGCAGCAGGGCCAAGTAGAGCCAGCCTCCCTGGGCACAGGTTGTTGTGTCCTGCATGGAGCAGCCTGGGCATGCTACAGAGCCAATGCAGAGACCTGTGTGATGCTGAGGGAAGAGCAGCATCTCTGCAGGTCCTGCCTCCTCTATCTCACATGCCCTTGAGTCACAGAATCATGTGGGTTGGGAAAGACCTTTAAGATCAAGTTCAACCTCTCTCCTCACCCTGCCCAGCCCAGCACTACCCCATGGCCTCAGCACCTCAGCTCCAGGGCTTTGGGATCCCTCCAGGGCTGGGCACTCCCCCAGCTCCCTGGGCAGCCTGGCACAGGGGTGACACCCCTCTCAGGGAAACAGTTCTGCCTCAGCTCCAGCCTCAACCTCCCCTGGGGCAACTTCAGCCCATCTCCTCTTGTCCCAAAGAGTCCTAAAAGATCCATCCCACCCTCCATATTCTCCAGCCAAGAAAAGTTGCTCTTGGAGCCCACTGAACCTTCACCTGCTTCTGGCCCCAAATGGACACAGGCAACAAAACACTGGTATTTATCATGTTGATGATCTTTGAGCCCAAGCCAAGGTCCTTTGTTTTCATCACTCTTTGATTATAATTAGTAGTATTCCTTTAATTACTGTCACCACATCTTGTGCACAGTGGGGTAAGTGGCCAGCCCTCTCCTCTTTCACAGAGCTCAGACCTCACATGTGCCCTCAGACATCTCTGCCAAAGGAGAGCCTGAGGCTGCTGGTTCAGAGGATGGCCAGGGCAGGGAGGGCTGAGGGGGAAGAGGAGGAAGATTTGCTGTCAGACAGGAGCTGGAGGAGGATAAAACACTGCATACAGTGTGAGCTAATGGCAAGGAGAGGTTGTTTTGAGCTTGTCAGTTGGAAGCATATGGCTGCTGCTGAGCTCTCAGGCTTATTTAGGATTTAGTGACTATTTGATCTATTTTAATCCAGATGTTCAGCTCATCACATAATGAGATCCCACCAGAGGAATGGTACTGTGATGCCTCCCAGAGAGCCAAGGCCCCCAAAACACACTGAGGAGCAGCTTGAGCAAGGCCAGGAGTGGCTGAGCATCCCAGGAGGGTGAGTCTGAGCTGGGGGAGCTCAGGGCTCTCCACTGCAGTGAGATCAACACCTCAGTGCTGGGAGTCCAGGGTCCTTCTGGCATCCCTCCCAAGCAGCTTGGATGTTGAGAAGGCTTTCACCAAAGCTTGGATGTGCTTCTCTCCAGTCTCCTTTTCTCTGTGCCATGAGTCTTCTGTCCAGAGAGACACCTCTCTCCTTCTCTCAGAGCAGAGACCAACCACTCCTCTGTTCTCCTTCCTCCTGCATCACTTCCTTACAGCCTCCAAGCCAGAAAAGCCACTGTGTGTTGCAGAGGGCTGTGAGGGAGGGTGGGAAGTGCTGTGATCTCATATGGATGCTGCACCCATTGCTGGATACCACAGATGGTCCAGGATCTCCCACTGGGGTGCACAGGGTGGGATCTGGTGGGCATCACCTCACCTCAGCTGTGTGCAGGAGTGTGTCAGCTCCCCAGTGCAGCCTGGGGAGGGGGAGGGGAGTTTAGAGCTGTCTGTTCTGCCATCTGACAAACCCTGCTAAGTGCTTTCCAGGACAAATCATAGTTCTGTTCTATATCTTCCAAGCTGGCTTGTGCTGTGGGCTGCCCCAGAAGCTGACACAAACACATCCCATCCTACCAGGGCAACACCAAAATCCCACTGTCACCACTGCAAGATTTAGAGTGAGGTTTGGAAGTTTATCAAGAGGATCAAAAGGCTTTTCCCAGGGGCAGCACTGGCTGTGGCCAGGTCTGAGGCTGAAGCAGTGAGCCAGAGAGCAGGTGAAGCTGACCCAAGGTGATGGGCTGGGACAGGAGCTGTGTGCATCCACTTGGCACTGGAATACAGAATCCCAGAGTCATGTGGGTTGGAAAAGGGCTTTGGGATCATGGAGCCCCAGCCCTGCCCTCACCCTGCCCAGCCCAGCACTACCCCTGAGCACCTCAGCTCCATGGCTTTGGGATCCCTCCAGGGCTGGGCACTCCCCCAGCTCCCTGGGCAGCCTGGCACAGGGCTGACACCCCTCTCAGGGAAACAGTTCTGCCTCAGCTCCAACCTCAACCTCCCCTGGGGCAACTTCAGCCCCTTTCCTCTTGTCCTGTTACCTGGGAGCAGAGACTGACCCCAGCTCACTGCAGCCTCCTGTCAGAATGTCAGAGTGCTGCTGTCTGCCCTCAGGCTCCTCCAGGCTGAACACCCCCATTCCCTCAGCCCCTCCCCAGCACCCTTGTGCTCCAGCCCCTTCCCCAGCTCCACCATGGGAAGATGGATGTGATGAATGTGACCTGCTCCAGCCTCCATCCTGCCTGCTGCTTCCCACACTGCTGCCTCCTCTCCTGCTTCACCTCCAGGCCTCCTTGGGAGGACAAATTGTACAGACACATCCCAAGGCCTCCTTTGGGAGTGCCAGCACTTGGCACCCAGCCCTCCATCTGGCCTGAAAGCGCATCTGGCACCTCTCCACATCGGTCACCACGTCTTTTCCAGGACATCTTCAGTGGGGAAGTGCAGAGGAAGGAGGAGACTTCAGAGGACTCAAAGAAGCAACAAATGCTAATAGGGACTACCCAAACCTCTGAAGGGTAGTGCCAGGCAGCCCTTTGCTGCATGAAAGCAGTTGTGGTCCTTCAGGACAGCCCATGCTGATGCAGGATGGGGCTGGCTACCCCTGGGGGTGATGCCCCAGCTCTGGCTTTGGAGATGCCAGAGCTTCACCTCAAGCATGGAGGTGTCCAGGGTAGATCTTTACAAAGAAACAACCCAAAGTATTTCCACCAGATGCAGCTGGGCTGTAAGCATTTATCAGTTTGAATTGTGCTGCTTTCCAGGCTCATTTAAGGGCTCAACAGCACGAAGGGGCTCAGAGCTGGGTTTGCTTCGTGCTGTGGTGAGGAGGGAAGTGAAGCACAGGTCTGGGCACAGCCAGATCCTGATCCTGTGTGGCCACTGATCCCTGTTTGCTCAGCAATTTTCCTACCCCAAGCTCCCCCCTCACCTCCTCAGCACACAGTAATTGAGCTCTCCATGAGTCTTTCTGAGCACAGGGCTCTTAAAAAAACCAACCCCACCTGCATATCTTGACATTTAATTAAAGAGATGTGAGCAGCTCATTGGGGATGCAGAGTGCAGAGTGCTGGGCCAGGAGAGCCATTAGCTGGGTGCCCTTGACAGAGCTTGAATGGGTTGGTGGGCACAGGGAGGGGGATGGGGAGCTCAGGAAACCCATTTGATTAAGATGCTGCAGCATGAAAACCCTCTGGCCTCATTGCTCTTTGCACTAATGACCCTGATCTCCTCCCTTTGCATCCCAGGTGGAGGTTCACACAGAGCACATCACAGAATCACAGGATCTCAGACATGGGGGTGGGAAGGGAGCTGCTCCAGCCCCAGCCCCTGCTACAGCAGGTTCCCCTCACTCAGGGGGCACAGGAACGTGTCCAGCTGGGGTTGGAAACCTCCTGAGAAGGAGCCTCCACACCCTCCCTGGGCAGCCTGGGCCAGGACTCCCTCACCTCAGCACCAAAGGAGTTTCTCCTCCTGTGCCAGGGGCACTGCCTGTGTTCCAGCTTGTGCCCGTTGCCCCTTGTCGTGCCACTGGGCATCTCAAAATGAAGACTGGTCTCATCCTCCTGACACCTGCCTTTTAGATACTTACAAGCCCTGATGAGATGCCCCCTCAGCCTTCTCCAGGCTCAACAGCTCCAGGTCTCACAGCCTTTCCTCCTCACACACATCTTCCATCCCCTCAGCATCTTGGTGTCCCTGCACTGGCCTCTCTCCAGCACTTCCCTGTCCCTCTGGAGCTGGGGAGCCCAGAACTGGACACAGGGCTCCAGATGAGGCCTCAGCAGCTCTGGCAGAGCAGAGGGGCAGCACAACCTCCCTGGCCCTGCTGCCCACACTCTCCTCAATGCCCCCAGGCTGCCATTGGCTTCTTGCCCACGAGCCCACGTTGCTGCTCATGGGCAGTTGATTCTCCCCCAGCACTGCCAGGTCTCTCTCCTGGAGCTGCTCTCCAGCAGGTCACCCCCAGCCTGTGCTGCTGCAGGGGGTTGTTCCTCCCCAGCTGCAGGACTCTGCCCTTGCCCTTGGTGACCCTCAGGAGAGGCTGCAAGGCTCTGCTCAGTGAGGCTTTTCAGGAGTGCTGCTGCCTGTGGGGCCAAGGGGCTGGCAGTAGGAATGACCAAGCAGCACCAGCCCTGCCTGTCCCATGGCTGATTTAAACTTGGGGTGAGAAACACTTCTCTAGTCTTAGATGAAGAAGAGGTTGTAGCAAGTAACTAGCCCTTGGAGTGAATGTATTGTCAGGGTTTCTTGCTGGGTAATCCTCCAGCATCCCTCCTCCAGCTCCTAGAGCTGCAAGGCTGGGAGAAGGAAAGAGGAGCAGCTCCCACAGCCACAATGAAGTCACAGCACCAGAGCTGCCCCATCCCTCTGACAGCAGGACTCCCTGCATGAGCTGGGATGAGCTTTGCAGGTGCCAAGTGTCTGCATGGGTGAGGGGTGAACAGGGGCAAGGAACAGCCATCACCTTCTGAGCTGTGTCAAAGGTTATGCTGCACAGGTGGGCTCCTGCACCCACACTCCTGCTCCAGCACATCTTTGGGCACATGTTAGCTCCTGGTGGCCACTCAGCTTTCACATCTCACCCCTCCCTGCCCCAGCCCTCAGCAGGCACCCATGGGATGCTCAGAGGAGATGCAGCAAAGTGGGGTGCTAAAGGAGACTTGAGCTCCAATGAGACAGAGCAAACAGAGGAGGGTGCCATGCCCTGCACTAATGAGGACCAAGAGTCTCATTCCCTATTTGCACCACAGCTTCTCTGTTGCTGCAGTGCAAACTGATGTGGCTGACCCCCCAGACTGGGACCCCAGAAGCTCTGAGCACAGTGGCCACATCTCCATCGTTACATTTGAATGCCTGGAAGCCCACAGCAGCACAACCCCTTGGGACAGCCAGCACTGTTTGCTCTGCATCCTCCTTCAAGGCAAACAAGAGATGCCCTTTGCTGAGTCTTCCCCTGTGTTAAGGAGCTGGGAAGCTGCCCTTTGCTTCAGGAGATCTATCCACCTTAATTAGTGCAGACAGAGCCTTCCCCAGAGCAGGGAGTGCTTCTCAGAGGCAGAAATAGAGAAGGAAAGAGATAGATGATGCCACACTGACTCCCATTGCTGTCAGGTGCTGGCCAGCTCTGGAGGAATGGGAAGCATAAAGAGAATAGGTTCAGCTCCTAAATCAGCACTGCTGATGATTCAGACTGCTCCCTGCTCAGGGGTGGGTGAGTCTGCACATCTCCACCCTTTCCAGACCACCCTTCCCTTTAGCACAGCCTGTTGCCACCTTTTCCCTGCCTGCTCTAGCACAGGGTGCTCAGGACATGGGTGGATTTCTGGGCACATTTGCAGTCTTGGCTTAATCCTTCCTCAGGAATTGAGGGGATGGGGATTTGCCATCAGTGACCCTCCACGGGGTTGTCTCTGGTTTGGCTGAGGTCACAAAAGGTGAGAGCAGAGCTGGGATCCTGATGGATCAGGCCATCCACAGCCTTCATCAGCATTGAGCAGAGATGCTGTAAGGCTTATAATAGTGGACTCCTTCCCCCAGCCACCCCCAAATCAGGCACGTGCAGATTATCAGCTAAAAGCCTGATGTGGGCAGACAGCCCACGGTTGTTTCTCTAAATAAACCTTCCTGGCTGACTCTCCATCTCTCTGCAACGGGATGGGTCTCTTTCATGAGTTCATATCAGGGCCTGGCTGTCTCCTGGAGCTTTCTCAGCACCAGCCCCACTCCCTGGAAGGAACCAGGACCCAGTGTGCCCGTTGCAGAGCCCTCGGCCACACAGGTGGATCAAGCAAACATGTTGCCACGGCCCTTTATAAAGGAGGAGATGCCCTACTTACAAGCATGGTGCTGCTCTCAAAGCCTGTTTTCCTTGCAGCCAGGGCACTCCAGCCTCCCAACAACCTGAGGCAGAGAAGGTAGATCTGAGGAGTGGGGTGATTCTGGGGGCACCTCCTTTGCAAGAGCCTCTGAGCTCAGTGACCTCTGTGCCAGTGGCAGTAAAGCAATTTACTGCCTGACCCCAGCTCGAAAGTGAAATCTCTCATGCTTGACTTGAGCTGTTGGCTGAATCATCATTATGTGGGGAACGTTCTGGGGTTTTTTTCAGCTTGTAAAGAAAAAGGGGGAGGGAGGAGAAGAGAGACAGTGGGGAGGAGAGGCAAGGGGAAGGAGAGGCACGGGGCTGTCGCTCCTCACGTGTCCCTCGCTGTGCTCAGTCCACAAACAGCACTTGGGATCCAGCAAAGCATCAGTGAGGGCTTTGTGGAGGGGATTGTCTGCTTCTCTTCATGCCCTGGCCAGCAGCAAGCTAGGCTGGGTGGCAGGCTGAGCCACGTGTCTGTCTCAGAATCACAGAGTCACAGAATGTGAAGGGCTGGAAGGGAGCTGGAAAGCTCATCCAGTGCAACCCCCCTGCCAGAGCAGCAGCACCTAGAGCAGGGCACACAGGGACTCATCCAGCTGGGTTGGAATGTCTCCAGAGAAGGAGCCTCCACAGCCCATCTGGGCAGCCCCTGCCAGCGCTCCCTCACCTCAACAGGGAACAAGTTTCTCCTTGTGTTTCTTTGGAACCTCTTCTGTTCCAGCTTGTCCCCATTGCCCCTTGTCCTATCATTGGCCATCACTGAGAGCAGCCTGGCTCTACCATCATTGAGAAGAGCCCATCTGCCCCCCCTTTCTGCAGTTTGCACCCCCAGCACAGTGTGTTCTGCTGCTGGCCACAGCATCTCTCACAGCCTCTTGACCCTTTGCATTGCTGTGTCCTGGCAGAAGCTTCTGGATGGATCCCTGGTGCTCTGCAGTGCTTTGCTTCTCCACCCTGGGACTGAATTCCCTGGAAAAAGCACAATCCAAAGATGTTTTCCCCCAGCATTGTATGTATTACACTGCTTTTTGCCAAAATCATGCCATTTCATGAGTTCAGAGGTCAGGTTCAGCACAAGAAATGCCTGACTTCAGTGAAAGGACAGGAGGACAGGCATCTTTGCCTTCTTGTCTTAACCATCTGCCCACATGCTGGATTGAGTGTGAGCGAGAGCAGGCGTGGGAACAGCACAGGGCTCAGGAGAGATGCCCCATTCCAACGTGGCTGGTGATGCTCTTCCAGGGAGGCTTGGATTAAGGAAGGAGATAACTAAGAAAACACCTGCAAAAACACTGAGTGGAGCCTCAGTCATCTGGGTTAAACCAAACCTGTCCCAAGCATTTTCCAGAGGAGAGGGGCAGAGGAATAGCAGCAGCAGCCCTTTGTTTGGGATTTCTGGCACTGCTGGGGATGTCAGGAGTTATTTATGGGTTGTTTCTTTTTTAGCCTGATGGGATCAATAGGTGTGACCCATCTCACAATCCAATACCACATCAGCAACCATAGCAGGAGAGCAAAGATTTTTCCCTCTGTGCTTGGAAGGCCACGTATTGAGTTGTCCTTCAAGGAGGGGAAGAATCAGTCCCTCCCTCCACGCTGCAGAGAAGGCACCTTCCTCTTTTGGTTCCTGGGGGTTTCCAATAGGACACCTCCAGGTGCTTTGATGCTTCCTGAGGCTTTCAGACCCCATCCTCATCACCTGGGAAAAAATAGTCCTAGGGACAGACAACAGATGGACCCAGAAAGTCTGTATTGAAGCAGGAGAAGCAAGACCCAGCTGGAGTCCATCCTATGCTGCTGAAGCTCCTGGTTACCCCACCATGGCTCAGGCTCCCCTCACCTCTAGTTCTTCCTCATCATGCCCACCCAGATCAGCAAGTTCCTTCCAGACAGCAGCAGTAAGTAATGACAGCTTGGGGAGTTACCCACATTTTCCTGCTCAAAGAGGTTGCAGACAACCTTGTACAAGGGATGTGTCAGGGGGCAGGGTGCTGCTCCTGAGCCAGATTCATGGTGAGAAGAGACCTTGCTCCCATGACTCCAAAGACAAGGTCCTCACCAAACACACAGAGCTGTCTGGTCCCTAACCCAGTCCTGGGCCTTGCTGGGGGTTCAGTCCATCATGGGTCAGGATGTGACATTGTTCCTTGCATTGCTGAAGCAGATTCCCTCCTTAGATGAACTGGGACCCCATACAAATGGAGCTGAGAGACTCTTTGGCTCCTGTCCAGCAATGATGTCTAGACTCTGTCCTTCTCTAATTGCTTTCCCTAAGTAAACAGCATGTGTAACCCTCATAGCATCATAGAGTGGTAGGAGTTGGAAGAGACCATCCAGTCCAACCCTCCTGCAGAAGCAGGTTCACCCTCATGCCAAGCACTGAAGGTGAAGGTCTCGTCCTCTCTTCATGGCTACATCGACCTCAGGAGCAGTAATTGCAGTACTGCACCAGCAAAGACCTCCACTGACTGTGCAGCCAGGTTCCTTGGATCAAGCTCCTGCATCTCAGCCTCTCACACTCTCTGGTTCTGCTAAATGACCTCAGTGTTGCTTCCCCCATGGCTCTCCATCTTCCCCTTCTCCCCAGACACCCATGTGTTGCTGCTGGAGTGGTTGTTACTGGTTGTTGCAGTTGACCTCCCAAAGCTGTTGCTGTGGTGTGGACCAAGCACTCTGAAGGCTTCACCACCCATGGACATGAGGCAGGGAAATAGCTGGGTGCAGGGAGCTGATGGATGACACACAGAAGCTGCATGAAGCAATGTTTTGGTCATCCCCAGGGAAGATCTTTGATAGCACGTTGTCACACACCAGCATCAAGTCCTACCAGCACATGAAGGACTCTCACCTCTGCTGAAGAACACTGAGATACCCCAATGAGAAGCACAGTCATCCTGAGCCACTTTCCAGCAGAGAGAAACCTCTCTCTGGGTGAAAACCTCCTTTCTCTCTGCTTGGGTGTGTGATTCGATCCCCATTTTGCATCCCAAAGGTCACCATCACACGTCTGTTTTTTTCTTGAGAAATGGTAATATTAGAAGCAACCTCATCACTAACCTCCCCCCCCAACCCTCCCCAGTATCATCTTCCCCTCCTTGCAAGGACAAGGATGTGTTTTTCTGTGCTGCAGTAGGAGCTGCAGGCTGCTCACCCCATCCCAGATGGCAGACCCAAGAGCAACGGCTCCTCATGGACATGCCACAGCGAAACCTTCTTTCTATTTATACAGTGCCCATGACCTTCAGCAGTTGCTGCACCACGCTGGGCACAGCACAACCTTGTTTTACAGCATGCTGGAGTTTGTTTCTCAGGGGTTCCTAGGTCCATTTTGTTTTCCAAGGGGTGCACCTGCTCCCAGCCCTTTCAGAATGTGACTAACAGCTTCGTTTCTTGTTTGCTGTCTAGATCGTCGCTTCTGGGGTTAAACTTAGTACTTAAAAACACAGATGGGCTCAGCTTAAAGACTGGGAGAGGATCCAATTGTAAGTTGTCCAGCTGGTTAAACACCCTCACTGTTGAAAAAGGGGTGAACTTGGGAATTGAGGCAGCTACATCTTCCCATCGCTGCCTCTCACTGCGCCTTTCCCAGCTGCCCTGACGAGCCACCAGCCCCCTGAAAGGTCTCCACAGTGCAGATGAATCACAGAATCATTTGGGTTGGAAAAGCCCTTGAAGCTCCTGGAGTCCCAGCTCTCCCCTCACCCTGCCCAGCCCAGCACTGACCCCTCAGCACCTCAGCTCCATGGCTTTGGGATCCCTCCAGGGCTGGGCACTCCCCCAGCTCCCTGGGCAGCCTGGCACAGGGGTGACACCCCTCTCAGGGAAACAGTTCTGCCTCAGCTCCAATCTCAACCTCTCCTGGGGCAACTTGAGCCCATCTCCTCTTGTCCTATCACTTGCTTCTGGAGAACACAGACCAACACCCTCCTCACTACAGCTTCCTTCCAGGTAGTTGTAGAGGGTGCTCATGTCTCCTCTCAGATCATGTCAACCCAATCAGCCAGCTCTTAACCCCCTCTAGCACAAGCCTGACCAACCTCTTACATCTCTTTACATCTCTGGCCATGAATCAGGTTTCTCACATGGTGGTTTCCTGAACTTCCTTCAGTTTTGCTTTGTTCCCTTAGGACCATGGGCACTCTTTAGCCTGGAGAAGAGGAGGCTGAGGGGAGACATGAGCCCTCTGTACAGCTGCCTGAAGGGGAGTTGTAGTGAGGTGGAGGTCAGTCTCTTCTCACCACTAATGACTGAGAGGACATGAGGAAACAGGCTCAAGTTGCACCAGAGAAGGTTAAATGGGACATTAGGAAGAACTTTTTCACTAAGAGGGTTGTGCAAGGAACAGGCTGCCCTGGGAGCTGGTGGAGTCACCATCCATGGAGATGTTCAGAAGACACACAGATGAAGTGCTGAGGGATATGGGTTAGTGCTGGGCTTGGCAATGTGAGGGGAGGGGTTGGACTCGATCTGAAAGGACTTTTCCAACTGTAATGACTCTGTGTTTGTATGTCATAAGCAGGATGCAGGATTGACCCTTGGAGGGATGTAGAGCCCTCAGCTATCCTCCCTCACAAAGCAGAATGCACACAGCCACATGTGAATGGGCATCAGGCATCTTCTCTGTTAAACTGGGCTCAAAACCCATGTCCTGTCCACGGCGAGAAGCAGGCTTAGCTTTGACCATGTGGTTCTCCAGCATCAGAAAGGACCCTTGGTGGGTTTTACATGGCTCAGGGTGAGCTGAGCTGGCAGGAGGGATTATAGCAGGGGACTCCCCAAAGTGCTGGGAGAGTGGCTGTTTCCTGGCATCCTCAGGAGAGATGCAGGATGGGGATGAGGCAGGGGAACAAGTCCCTTCAACTCAGCTTGGGGGAAGCCTGCCACTTGTAATCCAGAGGTGTAGAGGAACCAAGATCTGCAGGGAGAGGAGTTCGTATAAAAGCAGCCTGTGTTTGCTGTTCTGGATGTTTTGGAGAGGGGAAAAGGCAGGGAGGGGAAGGGGCTGGGGTGTTTGGTGGTGTGCCTGTTGAGTATGGAGCCTTTGGGATGATGCAGTCAGGAGAGAAATCCTGGCTTTGAAGAGAATAAGGGAGAGTATCTAAAGGTGAAATGAGTCTGGGGAGCTGAGCTTTGTGTAAAAAGGAAGGATTGACCCTCCCTGCTTCCATGAAGCCTGAGAGTGGTGTTTCCACTTTGGAAAGCAGAGCTATGCTCAGTCAAAATGTGCTCTGGCTTCTCTTGCCTGGCTCTGTGTGGGGGAGAGCTGGCCAGTCCCATGGCCAGAAGGAAGGGGCACAGGCATGGCCAGCCAGCATGAAGCAAGCCATTCCCTTGGGATGGGACAGAGGGTCAGGGCTGGGCCTCTTCAGGCTGCTTGAATACAAGGTTGTCATTTAAGGACCCTTGTTTACTCCCAGCAGAGTGAAATCACTGCAAGAGAGTGGCTTAGATCAGGCCAAAGTCCTGATGACATTCAAAAGAGCTCAGTTATTGATTTCTGGGGACTGTGCTTCTCCCTGGAGGGCTGGAAGAAGCCCAAGGCAGTTGCCTGGGCTGCCTGTAAACTCTGGCTCTGAGAGCAGCCTTGTTTAACAAGGACCTTTCTTAATGCAATCTGAGTCTAAGGTCATTCCCCCAGGCTGCTCTGCAGCAAGGAGGCAGCGAGAGGCTGGAGGATCTGCTGGCCAAGGCTACCCCTTCAAGGGAGAGCTACAAGGCAGAGCTGAAAGATCTTCATTTACCACCCAGAGATGCAGTGAAAAGCTGCTTAAAATTACCCCAGAAACCAGTTCTCTGTGCAGTGGTTTAAAGGTGAAAGTCCAGGTGGGAATATGGGCACAAACCACCGACTTGTATGGGTTGATATCTTAGTTGCAAGAGAAAACAGACAGTATTTGGCTTCCACCAAGGATCACCAGCATGGGTGATGCCAACAGAGACCCTACACCGTGTTTCCCTGCTCTGTGAAGGTGCCTCAGGTTCCCTGGGTGTGGGCATAGGCAGCTGAGCCAACCAACACAGCTCAGGGAGCTGCTCACCTTGATGTAGACACCAAGGTATGGTCAGCTGAATGGCAACCAGACACTGCTGTCTGAGTGCATCCACTCAGCTGAAGCTGGGTGCCTTAATGCAGCTCAATCCCTGGCAGCAAATCCCTTGTCACATCAGCTGTTCTTTGATGCTGCATCAAGGTCTGTTTTTACTGTGCAACCCCAGTGATGCCTCCTTGAAAGACACAGCTTTGGGGAGCAGGTACTCTCCAGCCATCCTTCCCCCCTTGAATACTGAACACTGCAACAGGCAGCCTGAAAACAGCCCTGGATCTCAACCACCATCAGCCTCCCACTGATTTCAGCCTGATTTCCAGGGTGCCCCTGGAGCCTCCTTGACTGCTGCCCCTTGCAACACACTCACACAAAAACAAAAGGTCCCCACTCTTTCCCCTGCTCCCCATGAACCCGAGGATGTAGAAAGCTGTGTGATGGATGGCAGAGCTCAGCTGAGAGCTGTTTAATTTGGGTGAAAGACACTGTGTGGGAAGCAACCCTGCCTGAGCTCCCAAGGTGTGTAGGAGCCAGCTGGGTTTCATCTCAGCTGATTCTAGCAGCAGTGTGTTGCTTCAGAGAAGATGAGATGCCTGGAGCTGTGGAGGGGGATGGAGGTCAGGACAAGCTTCTCCATTCACTTCTGCAGGGATGAGAGCAGCAGCAAAGCTCTCAATGGGAGCTTCTGCACTGAAGGACTGTGGCAGGTCTTGTGTGGCACTCAGAGAGGTGATAATCTGGAGAACTCCTGTCTTGGGCAGCTCTCTGGGTTTGCATCCTTGGATTCCCACCTGCAGAATGCTTTGAGACCTGTTCCTAGCAAAAGCAGTGTGGCTGCTCTCAGGGTCCAGCTGCTCCAAATTCCCTTGGGCTTGGGGAGGGGAGGTTTGACACAGAACCTCATCCTTCTCACACTGCCCCAAAGATCTGCATTTCTACTCCTTCTCCCCAAAAGCCAACTGAAAGCTGAAGCCATCACTGTCTCCAAGAGTTATAGACCAGAATCATTTGGGTTGGGAAAGAGCTTGTAGCTCCAGCAGTCCCAGCTCTGTCCTCACCCTGCCCAGCCCAGCACTACCCCATGGCCCTCAGCACCTCAGCTCCAAGGCTTTGGGATCCCTCCAGGGCTGGGCACTCCCCCAGCTCCCTGGGCAGCCTGGCACAGGGGTGACACCCCTCTCAGGGAGACAGTTCTGCATCAGCTCCAATCTCAGCCTGACCTGGGGGAACTTGAGCCCATCTCCTCATGTCCTGTCACTCGTTACTGGAGACACCAGCCTCCACCTCACTGCTCAGAGCCCACTTCATTAGCAAGACCTCTTTGGTCTTGAGCATGTTCAGCATGCCACAAAGCTCTGTGGTGATGAGACAGTCCTTGGCATTGGTATTTCAGAGCACCCCCAAACCATCTGCTCCAGTTTTATCCCTCTTCTGGGTCCTTGTGAGGAGGAGGAGACTCCAGCTGAGAGAAAGGGACAGGCCGCCCACTTGTGCTGAGTAACCATTGCCAAACTGGATGCCAGCACATACACACACACACACACACACAAATATTTCCACTGAGGTTGCTAGGAACAATGGTCTCTTGATTATTTGCTGTCTTAAACACATATGCCTTTGGCAGTCCTCCACTGAGAACAGGCAGTTCAGACACTGACCCTCCTGCTCAACCCCACCGTGCTGGCACCTTCCAACCCTTCCCTCAAACATTGCCATGGTGTGTCTGCAAATGCATGGGAGGGAGTTTAGAGAGAGGCATGGCTTGTTTGCAAGGACATGGTGGAGCAGACACACCTCAGCTCTATGCCTTAGGTCCAGTTGCACTAGAATCACATCCCAGTGCTGTCCTACCTGAATGGTGGGGGTTGGAAGGGCCCTGCAGAGCTGCTCCAGCCTAAACCCCTGCTAAAGCAGGTTCCTCTCAGTCAGGGGGCACAGGAACACTTCTGATGAGCAGCATCAATGGAGGAAGCACTGGAGGATGTTTGAACCCAAGAGCTGAGCAAAGTCCTGCTACACAACATGAGTGTGCTAAAGAAAGCAGAGTGACTGCCCAGCACTGCCTTCCTCCTAAAGCAAAGGGAGAAGTGACTGAGGTTCCTGGAGGCAAAGCATTTGCTCTGAACATTACTTATGATGCTCATGGAGATCTTCACTCATCCCTAGGCTGTCTCCCCTGCCAGTCCCTCCATGGCTGGAGACAAACCTCCAGAGACCCCCATCAGTGCCCAGCTCCCCGAGGTTTTGTGCCAAGGTCTACAAATAGTTGGTACTTGCTGAAAAGAGCAGATCTGCAACCACAGTTGGCAAATTGCATCAACAAGCATATTCTCAGCGAGGCATTGTTCCAGTTTGTATATGTCTGAAAAGAACTGTTCAGGCATATGTTAAAGTTGGCACCTTCTCCCTGGGACTCGCTGCAAACCGGCGGCTGGAGCGTGATGGTGGAGCCGAGAGGCACGGAACGCTCTGCAAACATGGGCAAACAAAGGCCACTCGAGGTGTTACCAGGGCCAGGATGTGGACAAGGAGCAGAGGCAAGGGCAATGTCCTCTGGAGACAGCACTTGTGCTGCCCTGGAGTGGAAAATGATGGTATCTCAGAGCATTTCTTGGGAAGGGATTAAGAGCGGCATAGAAGAGCAGAAAACGCCGCTGGCCCAGTGCTACACCCAGGAGAAGTGTGTTATGGACACACTCAGCAACTGGAGGGGGAGAGGAAGAGAGTGCTGCATCAACCACAGCCATGGGAAGCCTCTTCCAACCTCTGGGCTTCAACCCAGGCTGCAGGATGCAATACCTTGCAGGGAGGAGGGACTCGGTGCCAAAAGGGGAAGGGCAGCTGGGAAGTGCTGCTGCTCTGGTCATCAAGGGCACTTCCATGGGGCTCCTGCTCTGCCTGTCTCTGTAGGCTGCTCACCCTCTGGAAACCCCCTGAACTAAAAATGCTTGGTGAGAGTTAGGGGGAAATGTTGTCCTGGTTTTTCTTTCCTTGGGTGTCCACATAGAGCTGGTCCTGTGGGGTCCCATGCTGGGGATGGGATGCTGGGCTGAGCTGGTGCAGCTGCAACATCATCAGAACATCGTCTTCAGCTGCAAAACTGACCCTGTCTCAGCCTGGGCACATCACATCACTGGCTGAGGGGACACCTGTAGATTCCCTCTTCATCCCCTCCCAACCCTTCAGGGTGTCCAGGAGCACCCCAGTGCCCTTTGGAGGGTTGGAGAGGGCAACTGGAGCTCATCTGCTTCCAGTTCTGGGCTCCCCAGCTGAAGAGGGACAGGGAGCTGCTGGAGAGAGGCCAGTGCAGGGCCACCAAGATGCTGAGGGGATGGAACATGTGTGTGAGGAGGAAAGACTGTGAGACCTGGGGCTGTTCAGCCTGGAGAAGAGAAGGCTGAGGGGGGATCTCAGCAACACTTACAAGTATCTAAAAGGTGGATGTCAGGAGGATGGGGCCAGTCTTTTTTTCTGTGGTGGCCAACTACAGGACAAACGAATGGACAGAAGCAGAAACACAAACGGTTCCACTTAAACCCAAGGAGAAAGTCCTTTGGTGCTGAGGGGAGGGAGCCCTGGCCCAGGCTGCCCAGGGAGGGTGTGGAGGCTCCTTCTCAGGAGGTTTCCAACCCCACCTGGACACGTTCCTGTGCCCCCTGAGCCAGGGGAAGCTGCTGTAGCAGGGGCTGGGGCTGCAGCAGCTCTGCAGGGCCCTTCCCACTCCCACCAGTTCTCTGATTCTATGATCTCTCCTGGGGTGCATCTGTCTGAGCATTGCTGCTCAGTGCTGCAGTGTGTGGTGGGTGATGATCAGAGATGGGTCCACCTGAGGCTGGCAGCTGTGTGGGAAGCTCATGTGTGAGACACCTTGTACCCTTGCACATCCCCTGAAAGATGCTGCACCTCCCTGCACAGATGGGACCTTGTGAGAGGATCCTGCTGGGTTCTGGGCACATCTTCATTGCTGATGGGGCAGCCTCAGCAGACACATCTCACTTGACCTTCTCCATCCTCCATCAGCAGCTCTGCTCCTTCCCTTCAACACATCAGGTTTAATGATCAGAAGGACCAACCAGTTCTCCATGCTTGGTGAGCAGCAGCAGAGCCCAGGCTGCAAACCTGGTCCCTAAAGATGACTACAAGGAAGTCAGAGGGGCCTCAGTTGGCCTTTCCATCCAAAGAGGATCCCACCCAGCCCCTGGAGCTCTGCCAGCAACAACTTATGCCCAGAGCTACTCACAGTTCTGTGGGAGCAGCTGAGGGCCAGCCCCATGTTATTAGCAGCACTAATTAGTTCCCTCACCTGCCATTTCACTGGAAAGCAGCAGAAATAAGTGGCAGCAGTGGCTGTGGAAGGGACCAAGGGGAGAACACAGCTGGTGGAGTGTGTTGCAGGGGGTTTGGGTTGGCTGGGAGCAGGGCATGTGCCACCCACCCCTCCATGCTTTAGACTCCACTCCAGGGACAGCATCATGAGCTTTTTGTTTTCCCTCTGGCACCTCTCATTTCCCAGGGCAGAAGGTAAGTCACTTGCACATCCCTTTTCTAACTGACCTGTTTGAATTGGGGAGTTTGCCCCCTCTGTCTTTGGCCTCTCAGTGGGGTGAGAAAAGGAGTTTTTACCTCCCACATTGACTTAATTTCCCCTTCCCAGCCCCACTGGAGGATCCCAGGGGTTCAGGCTGGGCTCTGCTCCTGGAAATGGCCAGGAACCAAGGGCCAAATGGTCTGAAGGTGGACACAGGCAGACAGACACTGCTTCCAGCCCCAAGACCCCCCAAACAGCACCGTGAGCCTCAGCTGCCCCACACCTCCCCTACCCCACTGCATGGGGCAATGTCAGGGCTCAGCTGTGTTGGAGAGGGGGTGAATTTGGGGCTCAGAGGGTGATGAGCTGCGAGGGATGGAGCAGAGGGGACATGAAATGATCTGCACTGGGGGAAAAGCCCTGCGGGCAGGAGGGGATGGGGATCCCTGCAGCATCCCATCACCCCCGGGTAAGGGGCACAACCTGACCCGGTGGAGCCCTGTCCTGGGGGAACGGCGAGGGAAGAGTTAAAGGGAAAGGCTCGCAGATCCTCCCTCCATCCTTCCCTTTCCTCGCTGTTAGGCTGCTGCTCTGACAGGGGGTGGGGTCGGGGCCGGCCGCCGTTTTGCCGCAAGAAGGGGGGGGAAACGTGGCTGGGAGCGAGCGCGTGTGTGTGTGCGTGCGGGGATGTCGGGGGGGATGTGTTTGTGTTGGTGACACACGACAAAATGAGATGAGACCCCTCGGACGCAGCCAAAGGGCGGCGGATTCCCAGCGCGCTCCGTGGCCAGCGCCGGGCAGCGGCCGGAGCCCCGCGAGTCCCCGCCAAGAGTAAGGGATGCGCTGGGAGCTACTGGGGAGGGCTGGGGGGTGAGAACGTGGGGAAGGGGTGTGTTGGGGAAAGGGTGAGCAGGAGGAGAGGTCACTTGAGGGTGGGGATGTGGGGTGAAAGCGGAGAGCGAAAGGAGAGGAGGAGAGGGTGGGGGGAACCTGATGCTGGAGCTTGGCTCGCTCGAACCACCCACCCAGCTCGAATTTGGGGGAGGGGAAGATTTTGGGGAGGGGGAGGTGAGGGTGGAGGATGGGTTGCCAGCGCCGATTTCTGGTGTGATGGAGGGGAGGGAGGCTTGTTTGTGCCTAAAGTCGCAGCTGCCTGGATTTGGCCCCGCGGGGCCGTTTGGATGTGACAGCACCCAAAAATAGAGTGCAAGGCGGGTAAGGGAGGGCTGAGCGGGGGGACATAGACCTGTTTGCCCAGCAGGAGCTTATTCCCACCCCCCTCCCCTTCCTCAGCTTCTTTATTGCTGTGTTCCTTTGGCAGTGTGATGTCAGGGAGGGGAGCGGTGCCTGGGGATGGGGGGTTGGATCCGAGCAGAGGAGGCTGCTGGCGGCCGGGTGATTAACGTGCAGTTGCTGGGAATTATGTCATCTGCTCGGTGTTGGGTGGCCCTCACCCAGCAGCGCCGGGGAGGGGGCGAAAGAGGGAGAGAGAGAGGGGAGACGTTGAGGGGGGAACGTCACGACATGGGGCACCCCTCTTGGGACTTCACCCAAGGAGGCACCGAAGCTTCCCCGGCTCGGCTGGGATGTGGGCATGGTGTGTTGCCCCTCTCAGCCATCGCAGCCGCCGAGCTGTGGGTGCAGGCTGGCAGGGCTGTGGGTGCAAAGCCCCCTGTCCCCTGCTCCCCGCGGGCTCCGTCCCCACGCAGGACGAGTTGCTGCTCTTCCCCACGGCTCCTCCTGCTCGCCTGCAGCCCGGGAGGGTGGCAGAGCTGAAGGGAGGGTGGATGGAGGCTGGCAGCCCCTCTGCCAGCTCCCCGGGAGAGAGCGGGAGCTGCTGCACTGCAGCACAGCCCCATCCGGGCATGCGGGTGTGCCCCGAGGGGAGGGCAGGGACCCCCTGTGCCACCTCATCCTCTCAGAGCCCAGGGCAGAGCCCGAGGACCTGTGGCTGCCAACGGCTCCCCCCTTCAGGCTGGCCCGTCCCTCTGCTTCAGAGCAGAGCTGCTGGATGCTCCACAGCCTCCTGAGCATCCATCCCCTGCCTCATCCCCACAGGCGTAGGAAGCTGGGGAGGGAGGGCAAAGCCTGCCAGCTGAGCCAGGCACAGGGCACGTTGGCATCCTCTTCCCTCAGTTCTGCACCCCACTCAGCCCCACACAGCCCTGTGCAGCCCCACACAGCTCCATGCCACTCCATTCAGCGTCATGCAGCCCCACACAACCCCTTGCTGCTCCATTCAGCCTCATGCAGCCCCACGCTGCTCCATGCAGCACCCACACAGCTCCATGCAGCACCCACACAGCTCCATGCAGCACCCACACAGCTCCATGCAGCACCCACACAGCTCCATGCAGCCCCACACAGCTCCATGCAGCCCCACACAGCTCCATGCAGCCCCACACAGCTCCATGCAGCCCCACACAGCTCCATGCAGCCCTACATTGCTCCATGCAGCTCCATTCTGCCTCATGCAGCCCCACACAGCCCCTTGCAGCCCCACACAGCCCCACACAGCTCCATTCTGCCTCATGCAGCCCCACACAGCTCCATGCAGCTCCATTCTGCCTCATGCAGCACCCACACAGCCCCTTGCAGCACCCACACAGCCCCTTGCAGCCCCACACAGCTCCATGCAGCCCCACACAGCCCCGTGCAGCCCCGTGCAGCCCCATATAGCCCTGTGCAGCCCCCACACAGCCCCATATAGCCCTGTGCAGCCCCATGCACCATGGCAGAGGGTCAGGGCAGGGAGAGGAGCAGGCAGGGGGGCTGCAGGGAGACGTGGAGCAGGGGCAGGGAGGGTGGGCAGATGCTGTAATGGGGCTGTGCTGGCATTTCTGCCCCACATCACAGTACACGAGAGGAGTGATGTCAACAGCTTCTCTAATTCAAGCTACGTGTCAGGGGGTGCAGTTCCAGTCAGGGGGTGCCACTCGCTCGAGGAGACAACCTTTGGCAACTCCCTTAGCCCTTCAGTGCTCTGCTTCCAACACCCTCCAGCACATCCTTCATCTCCAAACAGCGGCTTAGGGCAGCAGCTGAGCCCTCGGGGGAGCTACTGGCGTTTAGAGGGGAGGGGGGGGAGGATGATCCAAAGCCCCCGGGGCCAGGAGGCTCCTCCAGCCCATGCGCTCGGCTCGCCCGGCCCCTGTCTGCGCAGGGTGTTGATGTGTGGCCGTGCTCGCAGCGCCGATGTGCCGTGGCTATATATAGCATGTGATGCTGTCATCCGAGTTCAGGCTGCCTGGGGAATTTCTGCTCTGCAAAGGTTGAGAGGCGAACGGGTCTGAGAACAGGCGTGGAAACGGCAGAGCATGGGGGGGATTCCCCTCACCCCAACCTCCCCCCATCCCCGCTCCCATCCCATCTGCTGCTTTCGGGATGGAACCTCGCAATGGCAACGGGGCAGAGGGGAGAGGGGGAGCTGAGATCTCCCCCTGCTGTGGGGATGGGCATTTAACGAGCCGTGCGGGCGGCTGCGGGATGCATAGGCTGCCTACAGGGATGAGATTCCCTCCTCCTTGAGCTCTTCTTTTGCTGGGTCACCAGGCTGATGTCCTGAGGGACCGACACCTCCCCCTTCCCAGCGCCCAGATCCAAAAAGAGGAGGGGAAAAAGCAGGTGAAAGTCCAACAGATATGTGGGATTTACCCTCAAGGGAGAACCCCAACCTCCATCAGCCCCATGGCTGCAGCATCCATCACAGAAGCATCACCATGGCGTGGGCACCAGGAGGTTATCTCTTGTTCCCCCACCCCTCCCCGGAGGAGGAAAGGGAAAGGGGCAATGGGGAGGGTGATTTCCAAATGCCCCGTGCAAACCACGTTGCATCAGCGGTCAGAGGCACTCGCAGCTTGAGAACTCGCTGTGGAGCAGGAGCCTGGGTAAACCGGGCTGCAAGAAGTTTCTGAAGGGAGTCAGGTCCCGCCGGGGAAGTTTAAGGGTTAAAAAGGGTGTTACTGGAGTTGTTGTAGGGCTTAAAACCCGCTTTTTCATGCAAGGGAAGGGAGCACAGAGAGGGAAGCCCAGCCATGCCCCGGGGCTGGCAGAGAAATCCAGCACACAAAGGGTGAAAGCAGGAGATTTCTTGTTTCCCTTCGCTGAGGATCTTTCCCCATTAGTCATTCCTGTCACAGGAGCTGGCAAACACGGTTATTATTTGAGGGATCTGAAAGTGAAATGGAGGCAGGAGCCCAGACATCCCTGTCCCACAGCCCAGAGGAGGGGACAGGACCCCCCCAGCCCCTCCTGCTCAGCCACACCTCCCCTCCACAGGCAAAGCCTTTCTACACCACACATTCCTCCTTCAGTGGGCTGGATTCCTTCTTCAGTTGTGCTTTCCACAGCCTGAGTGTCCTTGTGCAGGATGTGGTGGGAGCAGGAGCTGGAGGTGAGCTGTGAGGTGGTGCTGATCTGAGACCCTGCAATCAGATGGGGAAGGGTCCCAGGCAGGGAGCAACATGCACCCAAAACTCATCTCTCCCCTCTTCTCATGGTGGAGGGAAAGGACCATGCTGACTTCCCTCATTTTGTGGAAGCCAGGGGTTGGGCTTTTGCCTTTTCCCACTGTTCCTGCAGGAACACATCTTGGTGGGGGGATGAGTGAGAAGGACAGGACAGGTCTTCTGAGAGGGGTGGTCTCAGGATAGGGGAGGGACCAGGCAGGGAGAACACAGCCAGGAGAGGGTTCTCCTTCCCTGGGGGTAAGAATCACAGCATCTCACAGAATCTCAAGGGTTGGAAGGGAGCTGCAAAGCTCATCCAGTGCAACCCCCCTGCCAGAGCAGCACCACCTAGAGCAGGGCACACAGGGACTCATCCAGCTGGGTTGGAATGTCTCCAGAGAAGGAGCCTCCACAGCCCATCTGGGCAGCCCCTGCCAGTGCTCCCTCACCTCAACAGGGAACAACTTTGTCCTTGTGTTGCTTTGGAACCTCTTGTGTTCCAGCTTATACCCATTACCCCTTGTCCTATCATTGGCCATCACTGAGCACAGCCTGGCTCCATCCTCCTCACACCCACCCTTGATGATTTGTAACCATGACTGAGGTCATCCCTCAGCTGGGGCCAAATCCCAGTGATGGGCCAGCGAGATGCCTCAGGTTTAGACAGATGTAACAGAGAATGTTCACTTTGCAGGAAACTCAGGAGAAAGATCATCAGATTATTAACACAGCCCACTCTTCACACCACCAACCTCACAAATATTTATCAGCTGGAGAAACACACAGGCTTGGAAGTTGCCAAGTAACACAACAAGAGGCACTTTCAAGTAAATAGATGTGGGGCTGTGGGTGACGAATGCACCAAATCCCTTGGTATGTGGCCCAAAGACTTGTTTTCCTCTGGAAGCCCAGCAGCAGTAATAACAATGATCCCAGCCAGGAAAAACCAACCTGGGAGAAGCAGTTTCTGTCTTTGTGTCCAGAGAAATAGAGCTGTGAAGACAGGCCAAGAGAAGAGAAGAGGTTACCCAGCGAATGCCAGGGGGAAACACAAGCAGGGTGATGCCTGATGGGTCCATGTCTGCCAGGGATAAATCAGGCAGGAGGATGGCACAGGGGTGTTTATTGAGCAGGGGAGGTGAGAGCAAGGCCAGTGCACTTGGTTGGGTTTCATCCTGCCTCAATGTGCCTCTCCTCTGTGCCTACAGGACCACGCTTCTCTGTAGGCTCAGGCTTCCAAGATACCTTGTTGGAGACTCTATCACTGAGAGGTTCTCTGTTTCCTTCCCTCCAGCCCTGAGGCCAAGCAGCAGGGTACACTGGACCTCTTCTCCTCCAAACCAGTAGTCTATATCCCATCAATCCAGTGGTCTACCCTGACCAGGGTTTCCCTGGCCTAAATCCTTCTAAGTTCTTGCTGTGGTGCCAGTCTGCAAGTTTTGGGGGGTTATTAGGGGAGGAGGTGCTGCCAGAGGAGACAAAGTGGGTTTGCAGATCATAGAACCATGTCATGGTGGGGGTTGGAAGGGTCCTGCAGAGCTGCTCCAGCTGCTAAAGCAGGTTCCCCTGGCTCAGGGGGCACAGGAACGTGTCCAGGTGGGATTGGAAACCTCCTGAGAAGGAGACATCACAACTGAGCAGAGATGTCTCCTTCCTCTCCTTCCATGGCAAAGCTCTGGCTTGTGTGGTTGGGATTTGGTGGAGATGTTCCCAGCAAATCCACCACCTGCTCCCCAGCCTCACCAGAGAGCATGGCTGGGGTGTTTTCCGAGGGAGTGGTCATTTTGGGGGGCATTTTGGGCTTCTTGCCTGAAGCAAAACATGAAGAGAGACAACTTAGGCATGAAACTGATAGGCAAAGCCAACTGGGTGAGGGTTAGAGAAGCAAGAAGAGCCCTGGCCCAGGCTGCCCAGGGAGGGTGTGGAGGCTCCTTCCTTGGAGCTCTTCACAACCCACCTGGACACGTTCCTGTGTGACCTGATCTAGGTGACCCTGCTCCTGCAGGGGGGTTGGACTGGATCATCTCTAAAGATCCCTTCCAACCCCACCACTCTGTGATTCTATGATTCCATGACTGGATGAAGGGCCTTGGAAGTACTCAAGGATGGGAGCTCCTCCTTGAGCTCAGTGCCCTGCAGACAAAGGGAGGTCAGAGATTTTATTAGCCCAGCTGCAGGAGCTGGTAAAACCAGAGCAGCTCTTGTGCACCAGAGCTCATCTCCTTGTTCCTGCTTTCTAATTATATCCATTGATCTAGTACAAGCTCATTCCACTCCCCATGGATCGTTTCCTTCATGACATCCCCAGCTCTGCCCTTGGCAAGCACTTGGAGTTACAGCAAAGCCATCCCACCTGAGACCTGTGGGAGGGGAGGACTGCCCATCCCACCTCAGACATTTCCCTGCAGAGGGATCTTCTGCCTCCAGCAGTGCAAGGAGTTACAAGGGGATGGGGAACAGGGCCATATTGCTGTTTGTTTTGGCCAGACCCTGCTGTTATCCACCCAGGGTCATTGCTCCAAGCTGTGGGGTGCAAAGCTGTCCCTGGAATGAGAGGCAGCTGGGATGACTCCTGAGAGGGGCTCAGAAAGGCTCAGGGTAGAAAGGAGAGGGTGAAAACATCCCAGAAGCCATCAGGGATGCTGGGCTGAGATGGACAAAGCTGCACCCCAAGAGCTCCCTGCACTGCACAGAGCAGCTCCCCAGCTCTATTCTCCCAGGCACCCTGCTCTTGCTGGGTAGGGAGGCTCTGGGCAAAACCAAGACCTACCCTGGCCTTCAATTCTCCCTCCTCAAATACATTTCTCTACAGGCCTCTAGGAGCAGCCACAGCTCCACCTCGTTTCAGCTCAGCAAGGGCTTAAATGCCCATCTCCAGGAGGAAGCTGAGTAGAGCCCATAAAGCACAGCTCTGGTGCCCGTCCCAGGGAGACCCTGATGTTCTCTGCAGCTTCCAGCTCCTCCTGTAATGTGAATAATAAATCACTGCTGCTGAGCTGGGCCCTGGCCAGCCATTGCACAGCAGGAGTTTGCTCTTTTCCTCTCTCCAACCCACAGGCTGCTGAGCAATTCCTCTCTGATGGGGGTTTCCAGTCTGGGATGCAGCCACACGTGCATTTGCAGACCTCCAGGGTTTGATCTCTGTGGGGATCAGAGCAGTTCCCAACAGCCAGGAGTGGGTTTAGTGGTGTAGAGTCCCCAGAGGAAAGGTTGTTCTCTGTTTTGTGCTCTGCTGCTGGCATTTTGTGTGGTCCTTAGCCTATTCCTGAACCCTGCAGACCTCAGTTTCCCTCTGCTAGGATGGATGGCAGCCCCTCCAAGCTCAGGGTAAGGGATTGTACTGACTGGGAACAAGATCAGGTTTTAAAATATGGTGGCTAGAGAAGTGAATGGCATCCTGGGCTGGATGAGAAGGGCTGTGGGCAGTGGGTCAGAGAGGTTCTCCTCCCCCTCTGCTCTGCCCTCGTGAGCCCACATCTGGGATATTGTGTCCAGTTCTGGGCCCCTCAGTTCCAGATGCACAGGGAGCTGCTGGAGAGAGTTCAGTGCAGGGCACAGAGATGCTGGAGTGGAGCATCTGCCTTGTGATGAAAGGCTGAGGGAGCTGGGGCTCTGCAGCTTGGAGAAGAGGAGACTGAGGGCTGAGCTCATTCATGTTACAAATGCATCAAGGATGGGTGTGAGGAGGCTGGAGCCAGGCTGTGCTCAGGGATGGCCAATGATAGGACAAGGGGCAACAGGCACAAGCTGCAACAGAAGAGGTTCCAAAGCAACACAAGGACAAAGTTGTTCCCTGTTGAGGTGAGGGAGCACTGGCAGGGGCTGCCCAGATGGGCTGTGGAGGCTCCTTCTCTGGAGACATTCCAACCCAGCTGGATGAGTCCCTGTGTGCCCTGCTCTAGGTGCTGCTGCTCTGGCAGGGGGGTTGCACTGGATGAGCTTTCCAGGTCCCTTCCAGCCCTTGAGATGCTGTGATTCTGTGACATTCAGGGGGCTGAGCAAAGGGGAATGTTAGTTCCTGAGGAACCCAAGAGCATGATAAGGAGTCTTCCACAGATAAGTTTCCAGGCTCATTTAAGCCTCTGGCTATCCTCACATAGCCAAGATGCTGTGCCCACCTCTCCAGCTGATGGGGAGGGACATGGAGTCATCTCTTACTTCAGTAAGTCCAGTGTCCTAGTCCCTTTCTTACACTTTGTGCCATTTATATGGATGATGAGAGCCTCTGGAGCAGAGCAGGCTTCTGCGGGGGGGTTGGACTGGATGATCTCTATAGGTCCCTTCCAGCCCCACCATTCAGTGGTTCTGTGATCCCATGATGCTATGCTATAGGCAATCTCCAACAGTCCACTCTTGCTTGACCACAGCTATGAGCTATGGTCCTGCTCTGGCAGGGGGGTTGAACTGGATGAGCTTTGGAGCTTCCTTCCAGCCCTTGAGATTCTGTGACTGTGTGTTTGGGGTGAGTAACCCTCCCCACAGGCAACATCTCAGTTGCTTTTCCAGCAGAGCCTGAGCAAAACTCATCCCATCCACGACACCACATCGACTCCTCTGGGACCTGCCAACCCCCACCCATGGCATGTTGACATTCCTCAGTGCCAACCCAGGCCTTTCACTTCCCCTCCACTCTTTCAGGGGCCCAAATTAGCTCTTAATCATAATATTTCTTTTACAAAATCCCTAAGCAAACAATCCAGGGCAGGCGCCCGCCGGGACGACAAACACTCCAGCAGCAGCACCCTGAGAGCTGCAAAGAAAGGAGGGATTGTTCCCCTGGGGCTGGAAGGTGCTGTGTGAGCACTGGGGAGCAGCACAGGAGCCAGCATGTCCTGGGAGGTGGATGCATGGGTTTGGGAAAAGGTCCCTCAGCCAAAGGCTGTGCAAAGCCTCAGGCTCCAGAGGTGATTAATGGTTGGTGTTTCTCGGTTAAATACATTTCCCCCTGTCTGGAGTGTGAGGTTTCAGGCTGGAAAAGGGATCTGTTTGTTTTAAACACAAGCCCTACAAATCAGGCAAGCTCTCCCTGAGCTCTCCCCATGCTGTGAATGCCCACACAGCCCACACAGCTCTCTCAGCACTGCCTTGCCTGCTGCATCCACCACCCTGAGGTTATTCCCTGAAGGTGGAAAACTTCATTGTTTCTCCTTTCATGAACTTCCCCATCAATCTGTTGATGTCTTTTCCCCTCCTCGAGCCTCAAAGCAGAAGCAGCATGTTAATGGCTTTGCCTGCAGTAGTTCCCACCATGAGAATGAGCAGAGAAGTCACAGCCCCCCAGCATGGTGGGGGTTGGAAGGGTCCTGCAGAGCTGCTCCAGCCCCAGCCTCTGCTAAAGCAGGTTCCCCTGGCTCAGGGGGCACAGGAATGTGTCCAGGTGGGGTTGGAAACCTCCTGAGGAGCCTCCACACCTTCCCTGGAGCCAGTTTTCATGCCCTTCTGTGGGAAAGAATCCATTTGCTCTGGACACTTATCCTCCAAGGATCTTGATCCTGGGGGTGAGTGACAAAAACACTCTCTGAATCCACCACAGTGGGCTTAGGGGAGGATTAGCTGATGCCTCTAAAGGCTTTACATCCTCCTCTGGCTTGGGTTTGGAGCTGGTCCCAGAGCCACACATCCCACCCTGGCAGCCTCATCCAGCTCCAGGCTTGCCTTTCCCAAAGGAGATGCCTGCAGGCAGAAATGGAGCAGGGTTGGCTCTGATTCCCATTGGGAAGTGCTTGCATCCCAAGCTAGCCTAAGCTGGCAATTCCCTTCCAAAAAGGACCATCAGTTTTAGTTGCAGAGCTGGTGCTGGTGTGGGTTGAGATGTGGATGAGGGTTGTCTCCTGCAGGCCTCTGCCTGCACCATTCCTGTGGCTGGGGGAAGGGTTACAGAGCCCTTCCCAGGCTGTTTCATGGAATCATATTGGTTGGAAAAGCCCTTGAAGCTGCTGCAGTCCCAGCCCTGCCCTCACCCTGCCCAAGCCCAGCACTGACCCACACCCCTCAGCACCTCAGCTCCACGGCTTTGGGATCCCTCCAGGGCTGGGCACTGCCCCAGCTCCCTGGGCAGCCTGGCACAGGGGTGACACCCCTCTCAGGGAAACAGTTCTGCCTCAGCTCCAACCTCAACCTCCCCTGGGGCAGCTTGAGGCTGTTTCTTCTCATCTGGAGGGGATTGCTTGGAAGGAGAGAAACTCCCCCCCACTTTGGGGTTCCTGGGTGAGGAGCTGACTTCTGAGCCCAAGCTGTGTGGCTGCTGGGAATCATCCCTTTCTGTCATCCCTTTCATGCTTCCAAGCCATTCCCTGAATCTCTTTCCATTCTTGATGCCTTATCTCTCCTTATCTTGCCTCAGCAATGGGGTTTTTGCCCTTAGTTTCCCTCCTACCCAAGGCACCTCCTTTAACTCTCCCCATTTCCCATCCAGGAGGGCTTTTGATCAGGCCAGCTCTCACAAACCCTCCCAGGATGGCTTCATTCCAGCAGGGACAAGCTTGCATAATAGCTGTTGACACAGTAACTTCATTTGAATCGATCTTGTTTGCTAATTAGCTGATTGCAGTAATTGGCATGAATTACCTTGGGGGATTCTGTCTCCTTGGGGCTTGAGAGTGGCCGAGGTGGGAAGATAACTTCTGCTCCAGGGCCACCTCTTACAGCTATCCCTGTGACCTGGAGTGAAGCAGAGGAGTTACAAGAGGGGAACCATCACCTGGTACAATGACTTTTTAATTCCCAGAGTGCCTGAAAGCACCAAAACTCTGAGCATATTCAAACTAGAAATAGAGGTTAAAATGGATTAAAGTGCCTGTTTGCAGCATGAAGTGATGAGTGGATGCAACTCTCCCCTCTCCCTCGAGATGCAGCTGGAGATCATTCAAATATTGGGCTAAGGGGAAGCCAAGGGAAGCAGCTTTTCTCAGAGGGCAGAATTCTCTTGCAAGATTCACTGCCAAGGAGGACAAAATGCCTTTAGATTGGGTGAAGAGGGACCAGGTAGTGTGATGCAGTGAGAGCTTTCTGATGGCATCATTTGGAGGGTCCAAAAGCAACCTCAGGCATGGGGTAGCCCTGAAAAGCCTTGTGGCAGGGGATATATGGGGAATGATCACTGAGTTTTTACTCATCCTAGTCCTTTTTTTTTGGCTCTAAGCACCAGTTGCACAGGGAGCAACTCTGACAGGAGGCTGCAGTGAGGAGGCTGCAGTGAGCTGGGGGTCCCTCTCTGCTCCCAAGTAATGAGTGACAGGACAAGAGGAGAGGGGCTCAAGCTGCCCCAGGGGAGGTTGAGGTTGGAGCTGAGGCAGAACTGTTTCCCTGAGAGGGGTGTCAGCCCCTGTGCCAGGCTGCCCAGGGAGCTGGGGGAGTGCCCAGCCCTGGAGGGATCCCAAAGCCGTGGAGCTGAGGTGCTGAGGGCTGTGGGTCAGTGCTGGGCTGGGTGAAGGGAGAGCTTGGACTCCAGGATCCTAAAGCCCTTTTCCAACCCAAATGATTCCATGATCCCATACACTTTCATAACAAACCACACTCACTCTTCAACCAGATAACCCTGTCACTCTCAACCTCTGCACCTCACATGCATGTTCCCATCTGTGAAGCTGCCTGGGTCACCCAACACAACCTGCTCCAAATGAAGTTGAAGCAATCTGCAAAGTCCTGCTTTGCATAAGCCATCTATTTATATGGGCAGCTTCCCACGCTCCATCCCTCCAGCCCTGCAGCACTCTCTGCTGCATCACTCCAGCTCTTCTTCTTCCCCCTTTTCTTCAATATTACCCTACTAATCATCATCTCCCCAGTTCTTCTAGGCTCAGGGAGAAATCCTAGGGCTTCTCAGAGAGGATGAGCAGCAGGACACACTTCTCCTCACCCTGCTTCTAGGGAACTCTTGGGAGCCAATCCATCTGAGCCCCCTGTTTCACAATGTTTATCCCTAGGCCATGCCATTTAGTGTCTTCCTGGGTTGCTAATGAACTAGAAAGCACTTTGTTGGCCCTGTGCAATCTGAGAACATCAGCCAGAAGAGAAATGATTGAGCTGCTTCTGCCTTTTCTCTGTTGTCATTAGCAGTTTGCTGATGTCCAGCCTGGGGACAGGGAAAGGCTGCTGCTGCTGCAGCTCCCTTGTTCCAATGCAAATCCCAAGTTGCTTCCTCCCTGTTGTCTGAGAACACTCAGATCTGATATGGCCAAGGCTTGGGAAAGGGCTTACTTCATTGCAGAGTAAATGTCATCACTTCCTTGAGCCAGAATGCCACCAAGCTCTTGTTCTGGTAACCAGTGCTGGTTTTCCTATGTGATCTGACCTAGGTGACCCTGCTTCTGCAGAGGGGTTGGACTGGATGAGCTCTAAAGGTCCCTTCCAACCCCACCATTCTATGATCCTATGATTCTTCTCTACTTTGTGTGGAGAAAAGACAATCTCATTGAAAGTGGGGTCTCCAAGACTGCCTGGACTCTCTGCCAGTGCTGCCAAAAAGCCAGGTTGTCAGCCAGAGCCTTTATTCTTTCTTATAAGAGGGTGACATTATTAGCTGGGCATCCACTGGCTGAATAAACATCATGATCAGGACTGGAGCACACATAACACCATCAGTCAGTGCCAGAACTGATGCAGTTGAGTCTCCAAACATGCAAGAAGCAGCTGAACCCTTCATGAGGTCTCAGCAGCACGAGGGGCACTCTGGGACTTCATGATGACCTGTGTTTGCTGCAGCAGAGGCTTGAATCAACCCTGGCAGCTCATAAAGGGACTGTGTTGGATCTGGGTAGGGATTCCCCCATTTTTACCTCTGTGGAGGAGTTTTGCTGGTGGAGCTGTTGCTGAAGGGCTTTGCAAAGACGTGAGTGGCATTCCTGGGGGTGGATGGCTCCTTGGATCTAAGGGAGGAGCTGGGTGAGGACACAGGACTCCTCAGAGCCAGGCAGGGAGCAGCAGAAGGCAATGCTTTTCCTCAACAAAGGTTTGCAAGGTTGGACACAATGCAATTCCCTCCTCCTTCTCTTCCTCCAAACAGCCACATCCCAGGAGGCATTCAATGTGCTTGAGTCCATTCAAAACACAGGGTCAGAGCTTTTCAATGCCAGAAAGAAAACAAACCCAAAGACAAAAAGCTATTCTGAGGGGAGGGGAAGGAAGTGGCTCCCAAAATACCAATGACAATCCTTCCTTTAACCCCAGGTGCAGCTGTGGCTTGTGTGTCTCTACTGCAGCTGGCCCTGGCAGGGTAGGACATGGGAGCACACCCTCCTGCACCTTCCTCTTGCTGAGAATGGGCCCCAGTGAAGAAGCCACAAAGCTCTGGGCAGGCTGGGTTAGGACTGTGGGGATCTGAGTGCTGGAGAGGGGACAACTCTGGGTGGGAAAGTTTGGATGGGCTCCTGCAAGGAGAGGGGATGGAGTGGCACCAAAGCTGTTTACAGCTGGCTTAAACATCATCAAACACAACACAGGGCCCTCCTCTACCCCATCTCATGCAGTCAAAACCTCTCTGGTCAGCAGGACCCCACAGTTGTGTGGGCTCCTGGGGTCACCTGATGGCTTTCAGAGCCTGTGTTGACCCTGGCCATGGTCTCAGCTGGACAGATTCTTGCTCCCAGCATCTTCAAACTACCTGAGGTTGTGCTGTTTCTGCATATCTGCTCTTTAGCTGGAAGCATTGAGGTGCTTTGAGAAAGGGCCTTTGAGCTATTCCCATGTGGGGTGAAAGCTCTGGCACTTAGAAAAAGGTGGGGGAGGACTGTGAGCTGGAGGGGGATTTCAAAGCAGAACCAGCTACTTTCTGCTGGGCATCTAATTGCTGTGGAAAAGGGCACCTGCATGTGTAGGAAACCCCCAAAAGAGACCCTAGGTGTTCAGCCCACCCTCCTTTCAAGCTCACCTCTGCTGGGATGCCAACACGTGTCCCAATCCCTCTCAGTGCCATCTCCTGCCACACCTGCATGCTTGTGAGGACATGGGTCCAGGTTCTGGCTGTCTGCTTCTTCAAGTGCTTGGGGGGGGTCTGTCTGCACCACAGTGATGCTCCCACGAGAAATGCACATGTATCAAGTTAAAAAGCTCCTCACCAAGTCATGGAGAGCTTCTCCAGAGCTTCCACTTCTCCTGGGACTAGGGGCCACCTGGAATCACCTCCAGGGCTGTGCTCAGTGCTGGGCCCCTCACTCACTGCCACAGGGACACTGAGGGGCTGCAGCGTGGCCAGAGCCGGGCACAGAGCTGGGGAAGGGGCTGGAGCACAAGGGGCTGGGGAGGGGCTGAGGGAATGGGGGTGTTGAGCCTGGAGAAGAGGAGCCTGAGGGGACACAGGAGCACTCTCTGACACTCCCTGACAGGAGGCTGCAGGGAGCTGGGGTTTGGTCTACTTGCTCCAGTAATGAAGGACAGGACAAGAGCAAATGGGCTCAAGTTGCCCCAGGGGAGGTTGAGGTTGGAGCTGGGGCAGAACTGTTTCCCTGAGAGGGGTGTCAGCCCTGTGCCAGGCTGCCCAGGGAGCTGGGGGAGTGCCCAGCCCTGGAGGGATCCCAAAGCCATGGAGCTGAGGTGCTGAGGGGGTCAGTGCTGAGCTGAGCAGGATGAGGGCAGGGCTGGGACTGCAGCAGCTTCAAGGGCTTTTCCAACCGAACAGTTCTGTGGTTCTGTGGCTCTCTGCTCATGGCCCAGTGTAACATGCTCAGCTGACCATGTCCTCTAGGCTGGGACACCTGCACTGCCCTCCCTGCCTGCTGTCACTCCCAGGTTTTGTGCTGGTGAGCCAACAGATCCTGCAGCTCTTGGCATCCCCCTCTCTGGAAGTCAACACAGCCCTGGCAGTTTATCTGCCTGCCTGAGTTTATTTGATCACATTTTGGTGGAGCAAAATATCCAGGTGCTTTTTGGGTTGGGGGTTCTTTTTCAGCATGATGCACACAAGACCCTCTGGATTATGATCCTTTGAGTTGTGCCACAGTTTTCCCAGCTCTTGCTGCCCCCTGGCACGTGGTGGATGCACTTAGTGGTGCAGGGAAATCAATACAAACCACAGGGAAGGATAGGTAACAAAGAGTCATTTGTCTTATATTCCCTCAACACACCCCCACATTTGACTTGTGTGCATTTTGCATTGCCCCATGATGGATTTCTGGCCCATGAGCTTGTCAAGTTTCCCCTTAAATCCAGGTACCCCCTGAGCATCAACTGCATCCCACAGCAGGGAGCTCCCCAGGTCACCTACCACCACATGAGGAAGGGATTTCTTCCTTTACCTGCCCCTTGATGGTTTTGAGCTAAATGCTCCTCCTTTCCACTCTGAAAAGGTGACAGAGATCAACATCTGTGTGGCATTTCCCCATGGCTGTGGTCTTGCTCCCAACTGTAAGCTATCTAAAGCACTGCCCCAAAGCCACTGATGCTCTTGTCAAGCTTCCCAGGGGTGTCTGAGCAATTCATCAGCACAGATTCATTTAGGAACCTCCAGGGGAAAGAGGCTGAGAACCCTTCTGGTGTTTGTACAGGCAGATCCTGTGGCAGCCCTTGACAGCCCAGACAAATGAACAAGGATGCTGTGCTGGGATGAATTGTGCCCCAAATAGCTGAAGTCGAAGCTTGTAACGTGTGCCAAGCTCCTCTGGAGCTTGTTTCACAAGTGTTTCTCATTTCATGTGCATGTCTGAGGCATCCTGCTGCCCTGAGCAAAAGGTAGGGCTGAAACAAAGTACAGAGGAGTGCTGAGACCTTCTGCCTTCTTCTCCTTTTGCACATCTCTGTGGTGGTTCAGCCTTCTCCCTTTGCACATCTCTGTTGTGGTTCAGCCTTCTCCCTTTGCACATCTCTGTGGTGGTTGAGCCTTCTCCCTTTGCACATCTCTGTGGTGGTTCAGCCTTCTCCCTTTGCACATCTCTGTGGTGGTTGAGCCTTCTCCCTTTGCACATCTCTGTGGTGGTTCAGCCTTTTCCCTTTGCACATCTCTATGGTGGTTCAGCCTTTTCCCTTTGCACATCTTTGTGGTGGTTCAGCCTTCTCCCTTTGCACATCTCTGTGGTGGTTCAGCCTTCTCCCTTTGCACATCTCTATGGTGGTTCAGCCTTTTCCCTTTGCACATCTCTGTGGTGGTTCAGCCTTCTCCCTTTGCACATCTTTGTCCCACAGCAGCACAAAGCCTCAGGAGCCTTTGCCTGGCTTTAGACTATCGCTGCTGGGCTGATCTGGGTTGGGTGGATGGAACAAAGCACAGCAGTGGGAGCTGGGGTGGAGGTGTGAGGCTGAGTCCCCAAGGTCTTCTCCTCATGCAGTTGGGGGCTGGGTGGATGCCAGGTGGATCCCTGGGGAGATCCAGGGTGTGTTGGTTATTTGCTTAGTGGAAGGTGGTGAGGTGAGCATCATGTGCAGAGCTGCTGGAACTGAGGAAGGAGGATGTTCTGAAGGACTGGTGTGGGCTCCATGCTCAGTAAGGAGAGGATGAGCACTGAGCTGTATGGACATGGGCTGCAAACTGAAGGGAACTTCACCCACTTCTCCATATCTCCCTCCCAACCCCACAACCACAACTCAAGCAAGCCTAAATGCACCAAATAGAGCCCAGGAGGAAAGGCAACACCAGGTTATGGTCAGGATGTCTCTAAGTGAGGATGAAGAGGCCAGAGGGATGGATGGTTTCTGTGGACAGAGCTAAATGTCCCCATGAGTGGCAGGAGAGTTGTCTTGCTGGGACTTCATGGAGCAGAGAGCAGCCAGGAATGTCCAACCTCACCCTTTGCCAACTCCAGAGCCAGCACTGCTACCAAGTGATTTTCATCCCTACCTAACATGTGCTACAAGTCTACTTAAAGCCAGTATTTAGGAGCTTCTCCCTGGCCTTGCTGTACTCTTGCAAGGCTTCTGGTCACAACATCCCATCACATATACAAAAGGGCTGCAAAGGACACAGAGAAAGGGGATGTGGAGGGAGTGGGGTTTGTGGAGAACAAGAAATCTCCAGCCTGGGAAAGAAATGCCTGGAAAAGTAGGTTTGTATTTAAGGCTCTATAAAATCATCACTGTCAGGGGGAATAATTCCCATCATGGAAGAGTAAGGGGTCTCAAAGAGTCATCTGGAGGTCATTTGCTCTTTGCACTCACCTTCAGGTAGTTATGATTACACACCTCGCTGCTGCAGGAGCAAATCCCAGAACAATCCCATCTACCTGTGTCTCACCCTCTAGCCAATGTACCTGAAATGATCCAACCCCTGGCACACATCTTGCAAGAGCTAATTATAGGAGCTGGAAGCTAATGTGATGGTGTTTTCTTGAGCTGTGTGGTGCAGATGTACTGATCTCACCGAGATGCTGTCGGTGGGTGATGCAGGATGCCCTTATGTAAGCAGCTTTTGTTATGCACTTATGGAAATGTTCCCTCTCTGGCCCATCCCCTACTCTCCCCTCAGCTCTTTCTTTTATGTTTTTCACCCTAACTGCTCCATGGCTCACGCAGAAGGTGGAGGAGTGAGGTCAGTTGGCCAGCTGGACAGTGTGCAGGAGGGCAGCTTTGTGGAAGATCGTTCCTGGGTTTCCCCACCCACCTCCTCAGTGATGGAGCAGAAGGAGTTAATGGCTTTGCATCTGCTCTGTTGGCTTTGTTGAGGCTGGGAAAAGGCCCTTGTCCACCTTTCTGCCTGATGGACTGGAAAGGGAGTGACGTTGGAGCCAGGTCTCCCCCCAGCTCTGGCATCTAGTGTGGCTTGGACGTCAGCAGATGCTGGGCAGCCATCTGCTCCATGCTGGAGAAGCACCTGCATGGACAGCCACTGCCCCCTCCCCAGCAAGGGGCTGGGGATGCCAAGGCTCTGAGTGAACCACAGAAGAAAATTGGTTTGTCAAGGCAAGGATGGAGACTTGGTGGGACACAAACACTTCAGTCAATCCCAAGGTTGCTCCTGGCTGCACGAACATCTGCCAGGTGACCCACAAAGTCCCTTCTGCCAGGGTGAAATCACAGTGTGAGCACAAGTCTCCAGCCTAAAATCCTTCCAAACCAGGAAGATGTTTTGCCTGTGGGTCCTTTCTGAGGTTTTCTCAGTTTTGCTGCTTCCAGTTGTGTCCCATTCCCTTCTCCTGTGGCTGGCCAGGCAACAGAAGCCAGAGACGTGGTGCCACCAGGACACAGGCTTCCTCCACCTGTGCTGGACAAAGAAGACACAGTCCCCTGACATGACCAGTAAACCCTGCCTTGACTGCAAATAGTCAGGAGAAAAGGTTGGTAAATATCCTGGAGGCATCACCTGCAGCACACATTCTGGCTGCACACTCTCCTGACCCTACTCTCCTCCAACCTTCTCCTGTCCCTCTTGTCCAACCAAACCTGGGTCCTTTCTTGATGTGTTTTAGGACTAATCCATGATAAGGAGAGGGGATTCCTCCTTCTGGGCCATCCTGCCATCAGCTGAGGTTGCAAAGTCAGGCCTAGAAGACCTCTCCTCATTTTCTCCACTTAGCATCTGAGATAGTGCATGGCTTGAGGAGGACAAGCCTGGAGATGAAGCAGGCATGAGTCCTTCAGTGGGAAAGCAACCTCAGGCAGAGTTTAGAGAGCTGAGAACAGGGGAAATGGCCACACAGAGTTTGAAGAGAAGGAGGTGAGAGCAGGGAGAGACAGAAGCACTGGGGAAATTCGTTTCCAGGCATGGTCCAGTGCCAGCAGCCACCAAGGAGTTTGTGTTCAGGGCAGGGAATACTCATGTTTCTATGAGGACAAGGAAGCCATGGGGAAGGCAGCAGCTGGGGGATGTGTTTCTTGGACTCAGGTCACTTATTGTAAACTGTGAGCTCCCACTGGAGCCTGGGGCCATCAGCTGGCCGTGGTTTTAGATGGCATTTCAGCCTACACCCACCTTCAGTCAGCCACATCCCTCCCTGTGGTCTGTGGACTGTGCCAGCTGGGTCCTTCTGGACTGGAAAGGGAGTGCAGACCTTGGATCCTGCACAGAGAGGCTTGTACCCATTGCCCCTTGTCCTGTCATTGGCCATCACTGAGAACAGCCTGGCTCCACCACAGACATGCTGCAGCCTTCCTGCTTCATCTCCCACTGCCCCTCCAGAAGCTCCCTTTCCCCAAAGCTTGAGGAGTCACAGCTTTTGCTGAAGCCATCGAGTCACCTGGCCTTGTCCAGAGGAGAGGTTGGCCAGGATGGAGAGGATGGGGAATCATGCATACACACAGCTTACACCTGCTGAGGATCTGGCCTAACATCCCTCCTTTGTAATGCTGAAGAAACCCCTTCCACCCTGAGCCAAGGGGGCTGGATCCCTGACTCCCAACGTGGATAGAAATGGCACTTTCAAACAGATCTGATGATCTCAGTGGAAATCTGCCCCTCCTGATTGCAATTTCTTCTTGCTCCAATCTGGTTTTCCCCAGACCTTGCCTGCTGCCTTGGGACTGTGAAGGGAAGGTTTGCATCCTTTGCTCTGGATAACCACCCAAGGATGTTTAAGCAAGCTTCTGCAGTCTAGAAATGAATTGGGGAAACTTGGTAGTGCTTTTCAAGGAGTATTGGCCACCATCACTGCCTCTCCTGGGGTTGTTCAGCCAAGGCATGAAGGGACAGTAGGGACAAAGGACAGCTCTGCTTGGCCAGCATTAATGTGGTTCAAGCTCCTGTGAGAGAAACAGGCTCCCTCCTCACTGTGTGCTTTGAGGGGCTGGTGAACAAAACTCTCTCATCCCTCTCACTGGCTGCAGGAAGGAAAGTGGTCATTTAAACAGACATTCCTACAGTTACAATGAGCAGACACAGAAGTGCCAGATGCTTAGGATAATCTTTTATGGAGCATGACATCTTCCCTCCCCATGCAGCTCAGACCTGACCTACATGGCATGGCCAAGCTGGAACAGCCCAGCACACACTTGGGGCTCTCAGCAGCCACAGCTGGAGGTGTAGGAGCTTCCTCTGATTTATGGGCAGGGCTGGATGATGCAGCAGGTCGTGGCTTTGTCTGCTCTGTGGTGATAGGGGAGCAGACAACTTATACCAGCAGGGAGGTTTTTGCCAGAAGAGGAAACAATCTCTCTGGATGACATAAACCAAGGTCTTTTGGCTTGTTCAAACTGAGTGGGCAGATGTTATGGTGGACTGGAGATAGAAAGTGTCCCTCATTGCTGCAGTTGGCATCAACCCAGCTTTGCAATACCAACCCAGCCTCAGGAACCCTCAGCAGTCGCTGGGAGCAGCCTGGAGAAGGACCTCTCCCATCCACAGCTCTTTGTGGGTATGAAAGGACTTCACACAAGCTCAAATCATTCCACTTAACAAGCAGGAACAACCTCTGTCAACCTTTTCACTTCCAGGCCAGTGCAATGGTGGCATCTCCCTGTGCAAGGTGAGCCTCCAGGTACAGAGAAGGCTTTTGCATCACTGAAGCACTCAGCAGCTTCTTCCTTATCACAAACACTGGGTAGTCAAATCACATTTTCCTTCCTGGGAGTTCAGACACAGAGCTTGCTCAGGTTCTGCAGCCTGCTGGGGGTTTCATCAGCTTTCCTACCAGTGAGGTTGAATTTTCTGGCATGGCCAAGTCACTGTCCCCTCCCATTGCCTGGTTTGTCCTGGCTCCACACAACTCAAGGCTCCAGATTTCCCCCAAAGGGGCAATGCCAGGAGGCTGGAGCCAGGCTGTGCTCAGTGATGGCCAATGATAGGACAAGGGGCAACGGGCACAAGCTGCAACAGAAGAGGTTCCAAAGAAACACAAGCACAAACTTGTTCCCTGTTGAGGTGAGGGAGCACTGGCAGGGGCTGCCCAGATGGGCTGTGGAGGCTCCTCCTCTGGAGTTTCATCAGCTCTGCTCCTGGCTGACCCCAGCATAGCAGCAGCTTCACAGACTGAGCTGAGCATCTTGGCAACTTTTGACCCCTCTCAGGGTGCTGCATGGAAAAGAGCAGTCTGGGCAGAGGTGAGACAGGAGCTACCTGTGCCACCAAAAAGGCATCAAAGCCCTGCTGTCAGAGATGCTCTGATGGATACCCCTCTCCCCATTAGCTCCCCAAGGTCCCCCTGGGATGAGTCCTGCAGCCAAATGTATCTTGGAGAGAAAGCCTCTTGCAAGTTGTGTTGCTAACAAAGAACTTGACTAATTGAAATGGCAATTAAGAACCCATCATCAGCCATCTGACCTTCAGCCAGAGCCTGCCATGGTGAGGGCCTGCAGGTACCCTGGGTGATTGGGTCTGGGTGGACAGCCTGATTGTGGCTGCCCAAAAAGGGCAGCACAGAGGTAGATAAATACCCTCAAAGAGGGCAGAGATGCCCCAAAGCCCAAGTCTTGGCAGTTCTGTCCAGTGGGGACAGGGAAGCAGAATGGCCTGGATACAGCTGGAAGTGCACAATGGAATGCTGGCTGTGAACCTGGGGGTCTCTGCTGGCTCTCAGAGGTAGTGGAAGGAGCTTTGGTAGAGGTGAGGTTGGTGGGGAGAGAGCTTTATGACTCAGCAGCTGGAGACCTGGATTAGAAATGAGACTTCAAGGTTCAGAAGTTTATGACTTGCCCAAAAGCACAGGGAGCACAGGTTATCCTGGAGTTCCCAGCATCCTCCAAAGCCTCTTCCATCAGGATTTATTCGTCTGTGAGAAGTGCTAAGACAGAACACAGCTCCCAAAGGGAGAATGAGCACAGCCTTAACCAGCTGTAATGTCGGGAAACTGCCTGTCTCCTGCAAGATGTGCAGAGTCTGGGTATGCTGCAGCTCCACACCCTGCAAGCCAAGGGCTCCTTTGCTTGGGCAGCTTCACCAAATCCCACTGCTGGGATGGATGTCCTGATGGCCAGGACAGCAGAGGAGTTGCCCTGGGTGGAAGAGGAAGAGGTTAAAGACTTGTTGGCCAAGCTTAAGGCTCATAAGTCAATGGGTCCTGATGGGATGCATCCTACAGTGCTGAGGGAGCTGCTGATGTGGTTGCTAAGCCTCTCTCCATCATTTTTGAACAATCCTGGAGGACAGGAGAGGTGCCTGAGGGCTGCAGCAAGGCCAATGGCACTGCAGGCTGCACAAAGGGCAGGAAGGATGACCCAGGACACTCCAGGCCAGTCAGCCTCAGCTCCATCCCTGGAAAGGTGATGGAACAACTCATCCTGAATGTTATCACTGAACATAGGAAGGAGAAATGGTTATCAGGGGGAGTCAACATGGCTTCACCAAGGGGAAATCCTGTGTGACCAACCTGATGCCTTCTATGAGTGACCAACCAGCTGGCTGGATGAGGGGAGAGCAGCAGATGGCATCTGCCTTGCCTTCAGCAAGGCTTTGGACACTGTCTCCCACAACACCCTCATCAGAAAGCTGAGGCAGTGTTGCTGGGATGAGTGGGCAGTGAGGTGGATGGAGAGCTGCTGAATGACAGAGCCCAGAGGGTGCTGAGCAATGGCACAGAGTCGAGTTGGAGGCCTGTGGCCAGTGGAGTTCCACAGGGATGGGTTCTGGGGCCAGTCTGGGTCAACATCTTCATCAACCACCTGGATGAGGGCACAGAGGGACCCTCAGCAAGTTCCCTGCTGGCACCAAACTGGGAGCACTGGCTGATTCCCCAGAGGCTGAGCTGCCATTCAGCGGGATCTCGACCGGCTGCAGAGTTGGGCACAGAGGAACCTGCTGAGGTTCACCAAGGACAAGGGCAGAGTCCTGCAGCTGGGGAGGAACAACCCCCTGCAGCAGCACAGGCTGGGGGTGACCTGCTGGAGAGCAGCTCCAGGAGAGGGACCTGGGAGTCCTAATTGATAATGAGCTAAACATGAGCCAGAAACGTGGGCTCGTGGGCAAGAAGCCAATGGCAGACTGGGGGCATTGAGGAGAGTGTGGGCAGCAGGTCAAGGGAGGTTCTTCTCCCTCTCTGCTCTGCCCTGCTGAGGCCTCATCTGGAGTCCTGTGTCCAGTTCTGGGCTCCCCAGCTCCAGAGGGACAGGGAAGTGCTGGAGAGAGGCCAGTGCAGGGACACCAAGATGCTGAGGGGACTGGAGCATCTTCCTGATGAGGAAAGGCTGTGGGACCTGGGGCTGTTCGGGCTGGAGAAGAGGAGACTGAGGGGGCATCTCATTAACATTTATAAACATCTAAAGGATGGGTGGCAGGAAGTTGGGACATCCCTCTTTTCTATAGTAGATAGTAACAGGACATGGGGTGATGGGATGAAGCTGGAACACAAAAAGTTCCATTGAAACACAAGAAAAACCTGTTTCAGTGTTTGAGTGAGGGAGCCCTGGCACAGGCTGCCCAGGGAGGGTGTGGAGGCTCCTTCCTTGGAGCTCTTCAAGACCCACCTGGACACGTTCCTGTGTGACCTGCTCTAGGTGACCCTGCTTCTGCAGGAGAGTTGGACTGGATGAGCTCTAAAGATCCCTTCCAACCCCACCATTCTGTGATTCTATGATGAAGCTCCTGGGTCAGCTCTGGTTATTGCAAGAGCAGTCCCTAGGATGGAAAGGCCTTGTTATACCTGTGGCTCTTCCCCAGGTGTGTGCCACACATGCTGCCTCTGGCCATCACCTGTAGCAACGTCAAAACCAGCTCGTTTCTGGGAAGTCTTTGCTTCTGAAGCCAAAGGGCAAAACTAAAGAGCTTGAATCTCTGCAGGAATCCATTTGGGTATAATTGATACCTTCCCCCTGCACCCCAGAGGTGCATTTTGCCATGATTTCAATGCATGTGCAGCCCATATTCGATGGCTGTTAGCATGATTGCTACTGCAGTGCCCTTGCTGCACCCAGCCTCGTGTGTGATGCTGACACCGGCCACCTCCTCTGGCACACACACCCTGCCAAGAGCAAACTCACTTCAGCAAATGAGTCTGAATTAGAGGCAGCTTTGTGTAGCTTGATTTCCCTCCTGCCAATCCTTTCACCACTACAAATAACCCAATAGAAGGACCCTGGTGGGAAGGTTGGTTGCAGCACCAGCAGCCAGGGAGGGGGGAGAAGGAACTCTGGACCATGCTGTATCACCAGGGCTCTGCTCTGAAACATGGAGGGCTCTAAAGTTTATGGCCTGAGAGCACTGGTTATCCTGGAATTTCCAGCATTCCATCATGATTTATTCATTTGGATGGCAATGGAAGGAGGGCACCATCCAGGTCTGGCTTCTGGGCTGCTGGGCATCATCCTGTTTGTACAAACAGGCTGGAACCAGCTGGAAAGTGCCAAAGTTTGGGAGGACAGGTGGACTGTTTAAAGCTCACTTCTTCCTCTGCAATAACCAGGGGAGAAAAGGACTGTCCCCTCTCATTTTATCTGAGCAGAAACCTGTTGATGAGCTATAGCAGGACCAAACCCCTCTTCACCTTTCTGGCTGTTACTGTGCATTGTGTGCCTGGCTTTATCAGGGAGTTTGGGGTTGAGATGGGTCAGTGATGGCACATAAAGATTTAGCATCATAAAAACATTTGGGTTGGAAAAAGACTTGAAGCTGCTGCAGTCCCAGCCCTGTCCTGATCCTGCACTGACCCCTCAGCATCTCAGCTCCACGGCTTTGGGATCCCTCCATGCTGGGCACTCCCCCAGCTCCCTGTGCAGCCTGGCACAGGGGTGACACCCCTCTCAGGGAAACAGTTCTGCCTCAGCTACAATCTCAACCTCCCCTGGGGCAACTTGAGGCTGTTTCCTCATGTCCTGTCACTCGTTACTGGGGAGCAGAGACTGACCCCAGCTCACTGCAGCCTCCTGTGAGGGAGTGTCTGAGTGCTGCTGTGTCCCTCAGGCTCCTCTTCTCCAGGCTGAACACCCCCATTCCCTCAGCCCCTCCCCAGCCCTCTTGTGCTCCAGCCCCTTCCCCAGCTCTGTGCCCGGCTCTGGCCACGCTGCAGCCCCTCAGTGTCCCTGTGGCAGTGAGTGAGGGGCCCAGCACTGACACAGCCCTGGAGCTGCAGCCTCCCCAGGGCCCAGCACAGGGGACAATCCCTGCCCTGGGCCTGCTGCCACCCCAGTGCTGATCCCTGCCAGGATGTCAATTAAATTGATTAGAACATCACTTAAACCAAACAACTCTAAAAAGCAAAGCTGAGGCTGTTTCAAAGTTACTGGCCTGGATTTGTGTCCTCTGTCCCTCTCTGTCCAGCGAAGGGGCTCTCGAGGCACCCACACAGCTGCATCCCCATTGGGGTGGGAAAGTTGAGGTAGAGGGGTTCCATGCTGGGAAGACCCCAAAATAACTCTTTGAGTGAAAACAAGCCATTAGATCCCAAAACCCTCATTAGACAAAAGCCAAGCTGTGAGCTCCCAAACTCCCTATTTGAGCAAAACCAAGCCATTGAACCCCCAAACCCCTATTTGAGCAAAACCAAACCATTAAACCCCCAAACCCCTATTTGAGCAAAACCAAGCCATTGAACCCCCAAACCCCTATTGGAGCAAAACCAAGCCATTGAACCCCCAAACCCCTATTTGAGCAAAACCAAACCATTAAACCCCCAAACCCCTATTGGAGCAAAACCAAGCCATTGGACTCCAGACCCCTATTTGAGCAAAACCAAACCATTGAACCCCCAAACCCCTATTTGAGCAAAACCAAGCCATTGAACCCCCAAATCCCTATTTGAGCAAAACCAAGCCATTGGACTCCAGACCCCTATTTGAGCAAAACCAAGCCATTGAACCCCCAAACCCCTATTTGAGCAAAACCAAACCATTAAACCCCCAAACCCCTATTGGAGCAAAACCAAGCCATTGGACTCCAGACCCCTATTTGAGCAAAACCAAGCCATTGAACCCCCAAACCCCTATTTGAGCAAAACCAAGCCATTGAACCCCCAAATCCCTATTTGAGCAAAACCAAGCCATTGGACTCCAGACCCCTATTTGAGCAAAACCAAGCCATTGAACCCCCAAACCCCTATTTGAGCAAAACCAAGCCATTGAACCCCCAAACCCCTATTGGAGCAAAACCAAGCCATTGAACCCCCAAACCCCTATTTGAGCAAAACCAAGCCATTGAACCCCCAAATCCCTATTGGAGCAAAACCAAGCCACTGAACCCCCAAACCCCTATTTGAGCAAAACCAAGCCATTGGACTCCAGACCCCTATTTGAGCAAAACCAAGCCACTGAACCCCCAAACCCCTATTTGAGCAAAACCAAGCCATTGAACCCCCAAACCCCTATTTGAGCAAAAACAAGCCACTGAACCCCCAAACCCCTATTTGAGCAAAACCAAGCCACTGAACCCCCAAACCCCTATTTGAGCAAAAACAAGCCATTTCACCCCCAAATCCCTATTAGAGCAAAAGCAAGCTGTCAGAGCAAAAAAAATCCTCACTGATAAAAACTCCCATGTATCAGACCCCCCACAAACCCCTACTTGAGTGAAAACCAAGCTGCCACACCCCCAAAGCCCCACTTCAGTAAAAACAAGCTGCCTGACCCCAAGTCCCAATTTGAGCAAAACCAAAGCTCCACACCCCCAAAATCTCTATTTGTGTCAAGCTGTCACACCCCAAAACTCCCATTTGAAGGGAAACCAAGCCTTGAGACCCCCCAAAACCCCCCACTGGAGCACAAACCCAGCCGCCGAGCCCCGAGCTCCCCGTTTGCTCGTCTCAGTCCCGATGGGCACAAAGGGTTAAGATCCCGCAGGCGTGGGCCAGCCGTGGCCAATCACACGGAGCAAAGTGCAGCCCAGCAGCAGGTTGTTCTCCGAAGGTGTTGTTGGGGTGGGTTTTTCCCCCCTCGTGGTGAGCAAGCGGGGAGATGCTGAAGCTCGGGACGCGCGGGGAAGGAGCCGGAGGATGCTCCGCGGGGAAGCCCCGGTGGGTGACAGCTCTTGCGGGGAGTCTTTCCCCTTCTCCTCCTTCCCTCCGTCGCTGGGTGTCTTTGTTTGAGGCTAGAAAGGGGCCAGGCAGGGGAAGGAAGGGGTTTCGGTGGATTAATGTGGGGCTGAGCTGGTGGGAGCTGATGTAGGGGGGGTTTGGGGGGGGGGGGGGATGACGGACCCTCTGCGTTCGCACCGGGGGGGTCGGAGCTGAGTTGTTGAGGGTGATGAAAGCTGCTGTTTCCTCCCCTATAAACCCACCCCGGTTCCAGCTGGCACCCCGATGTGTTTTGGGGTAAGCGGCCAGCTGAGCAGCCCCGAGGCCGGCGGCGGGGCCGGGGAGGAGCGAACCCTTCCCGCTGTGACTCGGTGCCCTTGGAATGCCTCGGGGCCGGCTAACGATAAACCCCAGGCGGGGAGGGGGCTGGGGGGGAACCGGCCGAGAGTCCCAGCTCGTCCTTCCCGCTGGCACCGAGGTGTGGAGCCGGCAGAGCCGGGCAGGGGACGGCCGCCGGGCACCAAGCTGCGGGTGCGGGGGCGAGTCATGCGGGGGACGGGGGTGAGAAGAGCGGGGGATCCTCTTGTTCCCACCCCGAGGCATTCAGGGGCTATTGGCTGGAAACCACATGGGGATCCCTCAGATTTGGGATGTGGGGCCACGTGAGGATGCTCAGGCAGATATTGGGGTGCCAGGCGTGGGGTGTAGCTCCTCACTGGAGCCTTACAGGGGACAGCAGCACTGTGCTCACATGCTGCAATGGTCCAGGAGCTCCCCAGTACCCCCTGCTGCAATAACCCACGTCAGGCAGCAGCCCCTCAGCTCCAGACACCTTGCCCAGGAGGCAGCCCCTTAATAAGGGGAAACTGAGGGCTGGGATGGCTTCTCTGCAGTAATGAATGACAGGAGAAGAGGAGATGGGCTCAAGTTGCCCCAGGGGGGGCTGAGGTTGGAGCTGGGGCAGAACTGTTTCCCTGAGAGGGGTGTCAGCCCTGTGCCAGGCTGCCCAGGGAGCTGGGGGAGTGCCCACCATGGAGGGATCCCGTGGGGCTGAGGTGCTGAGGGCCATGGGGTAGTGCTGGGCTGGGCAGGGCTGGGACTGCAGCAGCTTCAAGCCCTTTTCCAAGTGAAACAATTCTATGATTCCATGATTTCAAGTGGTCTAGGCTGCAGCATGGAGCATCCCAGAGCCTCAGCCCCACAGTCAGTGCTGAGGCCCCTCCATCAAACCCCTTTGTACCAAGTGAATTCAGGGACTTTTCCTTGTGCCACTAAAGCTGGTGCCATGGAGACGTCACTGGGGACAATGAGCAGCCCCCAGGCTGTGCTGGGCATCTCCTGTGGGCAGCCACAGGGATAAGTGGGCACAGATGGAACCATGTCCAAACTCTTCTTGAGGGACACATAGGATTTGAGTTGGCAGTTTGGGCTGAGCTTGAAACCCTCCTGTTCTGCTGGCACTGGCTGCTCCTTGGGACAATGAGGACAGATGTACCATAGAATCACAGAATGGTAGGGGTTGGAAGGGACCTTTAGAGATCATCCAGTCCAACCCCCCTGCAGAAGCAGGGTCACCTAGATCATGCAAAGGGAAATCCCTCCTCTCTGCCCTTGAGTGCATCCTGGAGGATGCCAGCCTGGATCCAAACCCAGGGCTCTGAGAGCAGCCACAAGTGTGGACCCAGCACAAGCTTCTGGTGCTCTTCATCATCCTCACTAGCACATATAGGAAAAAGTATCCATTCCAGGAGCACTCCCAGGGAGCAGAGAGGGGAGGAGGACAAACAGGAGGGCACAGAGCCAAAGCCATGTGCTCTGCAGTGGCAGTTTCAGCTCTGCTTTGCTGTGCTTCCCCCTCCTGCCCCTTCCTGGGGGACAGGGATGGGGAGGGGTGGCAGTGGAGCGTGTCCCTTCAACACAGAGACTGACCAAGGAGGAAAACTGATAGCAAAGCAGGAGGATTAGCCAGGGAAGGTGGAGCAGGCTGCACTATTCAGGCTTTGTGGGGGAGAACAATGGGGCCTTTATTGAGGAAGGGAGGTGGCGGGTTGGCAGGCTGGCTGGGACACTTTGGTACACAGAGTGTCCCTTGGTCAGCTGGGGGGACAGGGCACTGGCATGTGGGATGGGGACAGTTTGGTACCCAGTGTCCCCTAGCCAGCTGTGGGGACAGGGAACTGGGAGGTGTGATGGGACAGGTTGGTACCCAATGTGTCCCCTGGCCAGCTGGGGGGACAGGCAAATGGGACATGAGAAGTGGGGTGGGACCCAAATTGTCTCTTGTCCAGCTGGGAGGACAGGGAAATGGGATATGGAATGGGAAATGGGACCCAAACTGTCCCTTGTCCAGATGGCAAGACAGGGAAATGGGATATGTAATGGGAAATGGGACCCAAACTGTCTCTTGTCCAGCTGGGAGGACAGGGAAATGGGACATGGGATGTAGAATGGGACAGGTTAGTACCCAGTGCCCCTTGGATACCTCAGGGAATAGGGAACTGGGATATGAGGTGTGAGATGAGACGGGTTGGTACCCAAAGTGTCCCTTGGCCAGCTGGTGGGGATGAGGAAATGGGACATGGGATGTGGGATGGGACAGGCTGATACTCACCTCATCCCTTGGCCAGAAAGTGAGCCAAGGAACAAGGACATGGGCCAAGGGATGGGACAGGCTGGTAGCCAGCAAGTCCCTCAGCCCCAGCTGGGAGCAAGGGGACACTGGGACATGGGAGATGTGACATGGGACCACCAGCTTGGCACCCAACCTAACCTTGGGTGGTGGAACTTGTCCCACTTGAGCCACACATGCTGACCACATCAGGACAGAGCTGACATGGCTTGAGGGGGTCTCAATACACCTCTCCCAAATCCTTCAGCAACAGCAATCACAATGGGTGGGTTTAGGGGAGCACACTGGGCTGGATCTGGGGAGTCTGGGGACCCTCCCAGCTTGGGCACATCCTGGACCAAGTGATGCCACATGCCCCAGCCCTCAGCAGAGAGACCCTGGGGCTGAAGAAAGCCTCATCCCATGGGCTCTCCCTCAGCAGCAGCACAAGCTCTGGGGCTTTTCATCTCCTCTCTTTTGTTTCAGGCTTATTATGTAAATAGCTGATTCGGGCCCCATAATGAGAAAGTAGTTTCCCAGAATACAAAAGGCTGTAATTATCTTATTAGCAGACAGAAAGGGAAAGGAAATGTTTCTGAGCCACTTGCTTTCATTTCCCACAGCAGCCCAAGAAAGCACAGACCCCAAAATGGGGACCCAATCCTGTCCCCCCACACCTGCTGCTGCCTTTGCAGGAGAGAAAAGCAAATCATAGTCCTCATGGCTCCAAAACAGCCATGTACTGGAGGGGCTGGTGGCTTTTAACTGAGCCCAGTTATCCAGAGGATGCTGTGGGATACTGTGTGGAACATCCAGCACTCTCAGCTGCTGGAGGTGTCATTGGGAAGCATGAGTCAGAGAGGGGCAGGGTGGTCTTGCCCATCTTCCCAAACTGATCCTTGGCCGGGCTTCCAGGCTGGGATTGTAGCACAGTGCTTCAGGGTGGATTCCAGCAGTTGCATGTGGATGGCAGAGGAAGTAGCCTTAGGATCCATGGGGGTTACTCCCAGGAGAAGGCAGCTGGGGTGGCTTTGGTGTTGCTTTCTGAATTCATGCCTTCCTTGCTACTACACACCCAGCTCTCAGGGGCAGAGCTACCAAGGTCCCTTCAGAGGTTGCAGTTGGGAGCTGGTCCTTGACAAGGTCTCCCAAACCCCTCTGTAGTGATTTGCTCCTGCCCAAGATCTCTGTTCCTCTGTCTTGCTCGTGGCCCTGGGGTCCTGGCTGAGTCCTCAGGGAACTATCTGGAAGCTGGAGGTTGTGGCCAGGAGGGGGTAGGTCATTGCTCTCAAAGCTACAAGTGGCAAAAGGAAACAGCCTCAGGTTGCCCCAGGGGAGGTTGAGGTTGGAGCTGAGGCAGAACTGTTTCCCTGAGAGGGGTGTCACCCCTGTGCCAGGCTGCCCAGGGAGCTGGGGGAGTGCCCAGCCCTGGAGGGATCCCAAAGCCGTGGAGCTGAGGTGCTGAGGGGGTAGTACAGGGTTGGGCAGGGTGAGGGGAGGGCTGAGACTGCAGGAGCTTCAAGGCCTTTTCTAACCAAACAATTGTGTGATTCTATTCTATGATCCTGTATCAAAATCTGCCAAGAAAGATACAGAACCATATGAACAATTTACCTCACAGTGCAAAAGGGGCTGAGGCTCGAAGCACAGCTCAGCTGAGCCTCAGGAGACACTGGCTCATGTCCTGCTAGGGTTTGGAGTCTGCCCTTGCACCAAGGGCTTGCCCATCTCTTTGTAGGCCAGCAGGAATCATAAAGCCTTTGCACAGATGGCTGCAGGATGTGCAGATATGCACCAACACCATGGCCAAGGAGCTATCTGAAGGTGGCTACAAGATTTTAGCACTCCCTGACCTTCTAACCTGCCTTTCCATATTCCCTTTCTGGCCCCAGTAGTGGGAAGAGCTTCCCTCTTCATCAGGGAAGGTCTGTGTCCTAGGGAAAAGCAGGAATTGTTTGTTTGGAACTGGTTGTGGATAAAGCTTGTGGTCCAAAGGCCCCAGATTTGCATGTTTTCACACACAGGTCCAAGTGCTTTCATGTCATGTTTCAGCAGTAGAGCAAAACCTGGCAGCCACCAAGCCAGCATGTCAGGAAGAGGGGAAAGAAGTTGCAAGAGGTGCAGCAGCTTCCCCTGTGCCCATGCCCACCCTGCCCAGCCCAGGCAGGGAGCAGGAGGTGGGTTCCCATCTCACCATCGCTGCTGGAGCTGCCTCAGGGTGAGCAACAACCTCTGAGGTGCCAGCAGCTTTGCTGAGACCCAGACCCAAACAGCTTCCACACTCAGAGTGTGATTGCAAGCCCTGGGTCTCACTGGTGTTTTCTCTCCAGGGTTGGTTAATGCTTCTCTCTGTGATGGTGCTTTTGCTCCCTAGAGCTGATTTTTCACTGCTCACCCTTCTTTTCCCTCTCCATGTCTTTAAGAAGCTGAAACAATCACAACAGATTCCTTTTCACCTGTTTTTCACACCGTTTCCAACCTGCTCCAGCACTCCAGGACACTTTCCCTCCGGCCACACCAACCTCCTGCCAGCAAACTGGAGAGTCACCAGAGCCCTGACCACAGAGCAGGTGTAGATCCTCACCCCCCCACACACCCCCCAAAAATGATGTTTGCATTGTGTCAATAATTGCACACTCATTAGAGCAGACACAAACAACCCTGAGCATGGAAAGGCAGGAGCACACCTCTCACTGCAGTTGGCAGGGGGTGCAATGTTTGACCTTCAGATGCCTTTGCTGCCTGTCCTGCCAGCACCACATGCCTGAGGTGCTGCCTGTGCCAAGGCATTGCTTTGCTTTGGGGCTGTTTTGCCCAGTGATTGATTCCCTTCTCACATGGCACAGTGCCTAGGTATGTCTCCCAAAGGCCTTTGTTACTAGAGTGTTAACAATTAACCTACTCAGGCAGAAACAGAGCCAGGCCTTCATAATCTAGGCTTAGTTAACCATTCAGCTGCTTTATCTGGAAGCAATTTTTCTTCTGCCTAACTGGAAGGCATTAGCTAACTCATTTGGGTAAAGCAAGTGTGAAGATGCAGTTGGTTTATGGATTATTCTGTTTACAAGACTCCCTGGGGCTGCAGGCAAGAGGTGGCCATGAAGAGCTTACCCACCACAGCTGGGGAAATAAGAGGTTTCACCCCAGATTTTCTGCATCAGGCATAGAAATATTGCTGTCTCCAAGGCAGGGCTGTTGAGGGGAAAGGCCAAGGAGCCACCGTGGCTGGATGGGATGGGGAGGTCAGGAGGTGGTGGGGAGCTGCAGTGTTGTGTGGAGTCCTGCTGTGTAGCAATGAGACAGGGAACCTTGCCTAGGTAAGGTGCTGGTGTGGAAATGTCTACCAGGAAGAGTGCTTTGAATCGATCCAGGCAGACAAAGAAACCCTTCTCAGTTTTATTTAACACAGCAATGCTGGGAAATGGGAAATTAGCTCAGTGTTTGTTCTGGAACAGTTCTCTTTTCCTCCTTTGTGTCTGCAGAAAGTCCCTTCACTTGGGTTCCTGATGGAAACACAGGGCTCTGGAGAACTGGGGTGAGGGCAGAGCTGAGTGTTGGAGACAGTGGCTGCTGGGATGGATGGACAGATGGATGTCACTCAGAGCAATTTGGGTAGAGCTATCCTCCTCAGGAGGTGGGATGGAGCTGGGATGGATGGACAGATGGATGTCAGAGCAATTGGAGTAGAGATAGTCCTCCTCAGGAGGTGGGATGGAGCTGGGATGGATGGATGGATGGATGGATGGATGGATGGATAGCAGAGCAATTGGAGTAGAGCTAATCCTCTTCACAAGGTGGGATGGAACTGGGATGGATGGATGGAGAGATGAATGTCACTCAGTGATTTGGGTAGAGCTAGTCCTCCTCAGGAGATGGGATGGAGCTGGGATGGATGGACAGATGGATGTCAGAGCAATTGGAGTAGAGCTAATCCTCCTCAGGAGGTGGGATGGAGCTGGGATGGATGGACAGATGGATGTCAGAGCAATTGGAGTAGAGCTAATCCTCCTCAGGAGGTGGGATGGAGCTGGGATGGATGGATGGATGTAGAGATGGATGTCACTCAGTGATTTGGGTAGAGCTAGTCCTCAGGAGATTGGATGGACCCATTATCTTCTTGAAAGCCTATTGAGGATAAAGAGTAAGGTGGTCCTAGTGCTTTTTCACCACTGCAGATGAGATGTAACACCTGGAAAGACAAAACATCTGGAAAAAGCAGTGGCTGGCAGGTTGCTTAAAACTCCTGCTTTTGTTTTCTGCCTGTCTGGAGCCTCCCCACTCCTTCCACGGGGTCATTTTGGCCCCTCTGCCATAGCTCAGGGTTCTCTTGCAGGCCCAGCCATGCTTGGAGGTGATCCCTCTTTGCTTGTAAAGGATGGACTTTGGGGTGAAGTGCAGGTAAAGGTGATCCATTCAGCTGTCCTCAGGCTCCCTGTGCTCATGCCCAGCTTCCTTTCTCTCACTGGGAATCTCCCATAAACCCAGTTTCGCTTCATGTTCCCGTGGGAGGGAGGCAGTTACGAGATTTAAGCAGGAGGAATGTCCTGGGGAAGATTTTAATCATGCATTCCTGCAAACCTGGAAGGAGAAAAACCAACCCTCCAGTGCTGCACTGGAGCGTGGCAGCATCATTCCTTCCCTGCCTGTGCTCTGGGTTTGATTTCAGTTACCTGAGGCATGACCAAGGTAAAAGCTGACTGGGAACTGGAGCTGGCCAGAAGATACAAAAGCTGTTGTTCTGGGAGGTGGGGGAAAAATGGCCCTTTTTGGCAAACAAAGCTGTACTGTCAGGGATCTGCTGGCACTTGTGGAACCTCCTTAATAACAGATTGGTGCTGTGTGTTTGTAATGTAATGTGTTTATCAAGTTTACAGCAAGCTAACAGCCTTGCTTTTCCAGACTGTTTTCTTGGGGGATTCCCAGTTAAAAGGGAGGGGAAAAAAGGTCCATTTTTCAGAGTCTGCCCCTGTGGTGCAGCTTTGATCCCATGTCCTGAAAGGCAGCTGAATCCCCTCTGGTTTGGGGTTGTTGGCACTGAATGGGAATGTCAGCTCGACATCCCAGCGGGCTTGGGACATGGCCCTAAGCAGAAGACTCCTTGGTGTGGAAACTACCACCTGAGAGCCAAGAGGTCCCCAAGGGCAGAGAAAGGTTGTGACACACTGATGGTGAAGACCACAGATGGACATGCCACAGGCACCTATCTCCAAGGTGTCATGGAGGGCACAGCCACAGCTCTGCCCAGGCTCTCACCAGGCTGAGGACATTTGTCTTCCCTGTTTCTTGTTGTGTAGGGCTTGGGGTTTTTTTCTCTGGGAGGATCAGACTTTCCAGTGATCTCATCCTGGCCTCAGAGAGACAATGTAAATGTGCAAACAGCACTGTGGAATTTACCCAGCAAGGAAAAGGTAACCTGGATCTCTCCTCCACTGGCTGAGAGAGGCTGGGGAGCACTGTGTGGAGGTTGGTGTGGAGCTGAGACCTTCCAGCACATCCCTCTCCCCTGGTCCCCAGTGCCCCATAAAGATACAGCCTATAAAAGATCCCAAAGTCACTGAAAATTCAGCAGGTTGTTCCTGAATTAGCAGAACAAAAAGTCTTCCCTTGACTAACAAAGTCCAAAGGCACTGTGGGTTGAAAGTGCCTTCAGATGGGTGTTCTCCATCACTACTCATTGCCCTGTAGCCCAGCCAAGTGCCCAGCAGGCACCAAGGTTAATCCCTGGGCATCCTGTACACATGAACTGTCTTCCTTTGGAAAGTACCTTTAGGGTGCAGTGGGCTCATGTGTCTCTGAATCTTGCTCTGTGTGTTGGAGAGACACAAGTCCAAATGTCACACACCAGATGCACGAGCAGCCCCAGACACTTCTCTCTGCTGGGGGAGGTTTTATTAACTCTGATCAATGTTGGAGCTACCAGGATGCTGAAGGGACTGGAACATCTTATGAGGAAAGGCTGTGAGACCTGGGGCTGGTGAGCCTGGAATAGAGAAGACCGAGGGGGACATCATCAGTATTTATCAGTACCTAAAGGGTGGATGTCAGGAGGATGGGGTGACACTTTGTTCTGTGCTGTCCTGTGACAGGACAAGGGGTAATGGACAAAAGCTGGAACATAACAACACTGGCACATGAGGAGAAACTCCTTTGGTGCTGAGGGGAGGGAGCCCTGGCCCAGGCTGCCCAGGGAAGGTGTGGAGGCTTCTTCTCAGGAGGTTTCCAACCCCACCTGGACACGTCCCTGTGCCCCCTGAGCCAGGGGAAGCTGCTTTAGCAGGGGATTGGGCTGGAGCAGCTCTGCAGGGCCCTTCCAGCCCCCAGCACTGGGATTCCATAACTTATATGTTTTGATGACATTCATCATGTGACATTCATGTGCTATTTGGTCTTTAGACACAGAGAAGTGTCTGTGGGAGGACAAAGGTGCAGGAAGGTCATTAGCAGCACCTGCAGAATGCTCACCCAAAGCTCATGGCTTCATATTGCTGGTGGCTCAGTGGGGCAAGATCCCTGGGGACCCTCCTGGAGTGATCTGCAAGGGGATGGAGAAGGTTACACCATCAGGCACATCCTGCTCTGCCTCACAGCTGCCTTCTCCTCTGTCCATCACTGGGCACATCTGGTGTGTCTCAGACCACAGAAGCTCCTTCAGGCCTCAGCAGGAGTTCAGCTGGGATGGTGGCTTTCACCAGAGCTCCTTCAACCACTTTTTCCCCCTCTGCCCACCTCCATAGCCTTCTCTGCCCAAGAGGAGCTGTGCCAGCTCCCTGTAAGTGCCACCTCTGTGTCCTCTCCCTCTGGCACAGAGGTTGGCCATGTCTTTCCACCAGCCCCATGACACTTTGGGCCACATTTCAGACAGTGCAGCTTGCTATGAAAAGATCAGGATGCTGGATAAAGGGAGGAGGCCCTAGAAATGCAGTTTAATAAAAGCCAAGTCAAACAGCACAGACCCTGCTTTAACCTCTTTCATTTCCTTTTTTCCCATTCCATTATCAGTGCAAATACCAAGACCCCATGAGACACCCCATCAGAGCTGAGCTCTAGCCCTTAGCTGGCTCTCCAGGGAAATAAACACAGCTCTCCTGCTTTACTTGGGGAGAGCTGATTTAACATCCCTACCCCAAGAAGAGGGGGAAAACCCACTGAAATGAGTATTCTCTCCTTCTCTGCTGCCTCCTGGTCCTGCCTGAGCCCCCTCAGCTTCTTTTATCCAGGAGGAAACCTGCCCCTCTCACTACCCCTTAATCCTGCTTTAGGTCCATTCTTGCCAGGATGGTTTATTCTGGGAAACCTGGAGCTGAGGGCTCCTGGGACAAAAATAAAGGCTTCCTTTCTGGCCCATAGGAGCCAAGGAACTCAGTAGGGTTGGGTGGACACAAGCTGTCCACATGCCACTGACCCTGCTCCTCCAGGCTTGGCTCAGCTGTGTCCAGTCTGAAGGTATCAGAGCCATCTGCAGAGCGTGGCAGATATGAGGCAGCACTCCAGGGAACCCTGAGCCTTTCTGGAGCAGCACTGGGAGGATATTTGAACCTCCCCAGGGGCCTGGACACTCGTGTAACAGTGACTCACTTGAGTCCTCAAGTAGAGAGACCTCAGGATTCATCACAACCACCCAGACTTTGCAATACATCTTCTCCCTGTCCCTCAGGTAATAAGCTCCCTTAGCTCATATGGGTTCAAATTCAACATTAGTCAATGAGGCAACCAAAAACCCCACGTTGTGAGCCTTTTGATATCCTTTAGTAAGGTATTTCACCTTTGTGGAGGTGATTCCATTGCAGAGGATGGAGTTAACATCTCAGCAGGGTGGATGGGCATCTCTCTGCAAGATCTCCACCTTCTGCTCCAGCTCAGCTCAACGTGGAGCAGCTTCCCCCAAACTCCTGTTTTATGGGTACACCAACCAGGGACAACCCATGGGTTTCTCTGACTAATCTGTTGAGAGAAGTAAATGCACCTTGGTTTGTTTGTCCTTAGTCCCAGTCCATGCTGGGACACCCTCAGGGGGGTGGGGGAGAGTGGGGCAGTGCAGATCAGAACCAGTACTGTTGAGTCTAAGAGTGCAGAAACAGTTTGATTTTCAGCTGGGACTTTCAGAAGGGATTTCCAAAAGGCCCTTTAAGAAGTTAAGAAGAATTTGAAACTTGTCTTAGCACCAGTAGCTCTGCTGCTGAAAATAAATTCAGCACCAATGCAACCACCAGTGTTTGGAGAATTCCCCCAAAACACAAATGCTCCCCTCCAAGGAGGCTGGGAGTCACAGAGAGGACACCCCCATCAGATTCTCCACACCACACACTGAGGCGTGACTTCTTCTGTCTTTGCATCCCCCAGCTCAGAGACTTGTACATCTGTGTGATGCTGATCTGCAAAGCTGAGTCCTGCCCTTGGGCCACCCCAAGGCCAGGCCCTGCTCCAGGCTGGGAAAGAGGGGCTGGGAAGCTGATGGAGGGAAAGGGCCTGGGGGGGTTGGTGCCAGCAGCTGAATAGGAGCCAGAAGCATGCCCAGGGGGGCAAGAAGGCCAAGGGCAGCCTGGCTGGGATCAGCACTGGGGTGGCAGCAGGCCCAGGGCAGGGATTGTCCCCTGTGCTGGGCCCTGGGGAGGCTGCAGCTCCAGGGCTGTGTCAGTGCTGGGCCCCTCACTCACTGCCACAGGGACACTGAGGGGCTGCAGCGTGGCCAGAGCCGGGCACAGAGCTGGGGAAGGGGCTGGAGCACAAGGGGGCTGGGGAGGGGCTGAGGGAATGGGGGTGTTGAGCCTGGAGAAGAGGAGCCTGAGGGGAGACAGGAGCACTCTGACACTCCCTCACAGGAGGCTGCAGGGAGCTGGGGGTCAGGCTCTGCTCCCAAGTAAGGAGTAACAGGACAGGAGCAAATGGGCTGAAGTTGCCCCAGGGCAGGTTGAGATTGGAGCTGAGGCAGAACTGTTTCCCTGAGAGGGGTGTCACCCCTGTGCCAGGCTGCCCAGGGAGCTGGGGGAGTGCCCACCATGGAGGGATCCCAAAGCCATGGAGCTGAGGTGCTGAGGGCCCTGGGGTAGTGCTGGGCTGGGCAGGGTGAGGGCAGGGCTGGGACTGCAGCAGCTCCAAGGGCTTTTCCAACCAAAGTAACCCCATCAAAGCCCTCTCTTTAACAGCCTTTTCCTCTTTCTCCCAGTGCCACTGACCTGTGCCTCCACCTCACCTCTGTGCTGCCATGGCCATGCTAGAGACACTGCCCATTCTCATTGACCCGGCCTACCCCAGCCCAGAGAACCTCCCCAGTTTCTCTCCTGGGCCATCCCAGCCCATCTCCCAGAGCACCATGGGCAGCGTGGGCAGCGGAGTGGCCAACGACCAGGAGTTTGCCATGAAGAGCGTGGGGACCCGCACGCAGAGCAGCGGCCGGCAGCCGGAGGGCTCTCGCAACGGGTACCCCACGAGGGACCTCCCCACGCGCTACTCCGGCGAGGAGAAGACCTACAAGTCAGAGAAGGTCTCCAATTCCCTCTACATCAACGGTGAGCTGCGCAAGAGCGAGAAGGTGAAGGTGGACATCTGCGGCAACGTGACCAGCAGCAGCGAGAAGAACGTGCCGCCGCCTCCCCAGTACCGAGAGCCCGGTAACCCACCAAAGATACTGCCAGTCTCCGGCAAACTAGACCAGGTGAGCGTCCCCACCTCCTGGGGACTCTGCACACTGAAGCCTTGGGCAATGGTGCAATGCTGCCAGGGTGGTTTTTACTGTGTAGATGGCATGGGGTTTGGGTATAGAGAAGAGGATTGCTGTGATGTTCAGGGGGATGAGCAAAGGGGAATGTTAGTTCCTGAGAACTAACTAACATGTGGAATAGTGTGTCCAGTTCTGGGTCCCTCAGTTCCAGATGCACAGGGAGCTGCTGGAGAGAGTTCAGGGCAGGGCACAGAGATGATGGAGTGGAGCATCTGCCTTGTGATGAAAGGCTGAGGGAGCTGGGGCTCTGCAGCTTGGAGGAGACTGAGGGGTGACCTCATTCATGTTACAAATCCATCAAGGGTGGGTGTGAGGAGGATGGAGCCAGGCTGTGCTCAGTGATGGCCAGTGATAGGACAGAAATGGTTCCAAAGCAACACAAGGACAAAGTTGTTCCCTGTTGAGGTGAGGGAGCACTGGCAGGGGCTGCCCAGATGGGCTGTGGAGGCTCCTTCTCTGCAGACATTCCAACCCAGCTGGATGAGTCCCTGTGTGCCCTGCTCTAGGTGGTGCTGCTCTGGCAGGGGGGTTGCACTGGATGAGCTTTCCAGGTCCCTTACAGCCCTTGAGATTCTGTCATTCTGTGACATTCAGGGGGCTGAGCAAAGGGGAATGTTGGTTCCTGAGGAACCCAAGAGCATGATAAGGAGTCTTCCACAGATAAGTTTCCAGGCTCATTTAAGCCTCTGGCTATCCTAACATAGCCAAGATGCTGTGCCCACCTCTCCAGCTGATGGGGAGGGACATGGAGTCATCTCTTACTTCAGTAAGTCCAGTGTCCTAGTCCCTCTCTTACACTTTGTGCCATTTATAGGCAATCTCCAACAGCCCACTGTTGCTTGACCACAGCCATGAGCATCTGTTCAAAATCCCAGTGCCCATTGTGAGGGCCAAATTGAGGAGGCTCGAGAACTAGCCCTGTAAGCATTATCACTCATCCAAGCCCAGTCCTCACAGCTCATCCTGGCTCTGAGGAGCAAAACCTCCCAAGCCTGGAGGAGCACAGCCCTAGAGCCTGCTGCTCTGCTCCAGAGGCTCTCATAATCCAGTCTCCCAGGCTGTTAATCCAACAGCCTCTGTAAATCCACCTCAGTCTGACATGCCAGACACCAGGTTTTTGGTCTTCAGTCTTGCCTGCTCACCAGGCTTCATTCTGTTTCTCCTGGAAGGTGTTTTCAAAACATCTGTGCCAATACAAAGCAGCTTCCTCTGGGTCAATTTTCACTCAACCTACAGTAGGAGAGATTCAATCCCATTTTGAGGAACATTTTGTTCCTTTAGGTGCATTCACAAGGTGAGGAATGTGCAAGGCTTTAAAATCTGTGGCCCATTCTCCTCCCAGCATTGCTTAGGCCTGCAGAAAACACAAATGCTCAAATGAAGAGCAGCTTCACCGTGTCCCTTGCCTGGTGTCACTGTGCTTGGGCCAGCAATGGCTGGGGTCACAGCCCCCACCAACTCCTGCCCAAGCATAAGCAGGACATGATGTCCACACAAGGGAGAGATGGCTGCTGACAGAGGTGTGATGCTCCTGGGGCAAAGTGGCTGCTGGTGCAAGCCTTGAGTTCATTTCTCAGCACATGGGCAATGCACCCTCAATGCTAGAAGTCCTTCAGGATGTCATCTGCCAGAACCAAGTTGTTTTGGTCAGGTCTGGTAGGCAGCCCTACTTCTTGCAAAGAGCACTAAGAGGAGCCAAGGAGTATTCTAGGGGAAAACCACACAGATTTGGGGTGAGTCAAGGTTTATTTTTTTCTTCAGCTGGGGCAAGGGAAGAGAAAGTGTTGCTAAGACATGGCCCTCGAGTCAAATCCCAATCAGCCCAGCTTGTAGTAAGGCCACAAAGGGTTGCAGTAGGGCCACAGAGATGAAGGGAGTGGAGCATATCCCTTGTGATGAAAGGCTGGAGGGAGCTGGGGCTCTGCAGCTTGGAGGAGACTGAAGGGTGAGCTCATTCATGGTTATAAATCCATCGAGGGTGGGTGTGGGGAGGATGGAGCCAGGCTGTGCTCAGTGATGGCCAATGATAGGACAAGGGGCAACAGGGACAAGCTGCAACAGAAGAGGTTCCAAAGAAACACAAGGGAAAATTCCTCCCTGTTGAGGTGAGGGAGCACTGGCAGGGGCTGCCCAGATGGGCTGTGGAGGCTCCTTCTCTGGAGACATTCCAACCCAGCTGGATGAGTCCCTGTGTGCCCTGCTCTAGGTGCTGCTGCTCTGGCAGGGGGGTTGCACTGGATGAGCTTTCCAGGTCCCTTCCAGCCCTTCACATCCTGTGATTCCATGTGATTCTGTAGCAAGGCTGAGAAACCCGGAGCCATCCCAAGACACCTTGGCTCCATCCATCAGCCCCATCCTGTGCTGCTGTGTCTCTTGTGTGTGCTGTTACCGAGCTTCCTGCCGTGTTTGATGCGTGGTCCTTTTTCCTTTTTGCAGAGCAATGAGCCCTTAGTTAGACCCTCAGCCTTTAAACCAGTAGTTCCTAAAAACTTCCATTCCATGCAGAACCTCTGCCCGCCGCAGAGCAACGGAGTGACAGAGAACAGAAAGAGCTTGAACCACGCCAACAGCAATAGCCCGTCCGCACCCAAAAGTGGACTCGACAAGAGCAGCCTTAACAGGACTACAAACCAAGTGGGGGGCCTGTCAGATTCAGGCCGTAACTCCTTAACCAGCCTGCCCACCTACGGGACAGGCTACAGCCAACACGTGGGCCCCATGAGCGCCTCCACCAGCCACATCAACCGCATCGGCACCACCTACGTGGACAAGAGCATGGTGGGCTACAACGGGATATCTACCTCAGACAGCGGGAGGTCTTCGAGCAAGAGCACCTCTTCCTTCAACAGACTCAACCATCTCAATGAAAGCATGCCTTTCCACTCGCCTTCCACGGATGATATCATCCAAGACCTTGAAGATCGGCTGTGGGAAAAGGAGCAGGAGGTTCTCCAGATGAGAAGGAACTTGGACAAAAGCGAGGCTGCCATCTTTCAAGTGTTTGAGGAGAAGCAGAAGATCTGGGAGAGGGAAATGGAGGATCTGAGGCAAAACTATGCCAACAAATTGCAGCAGGTCTCCAAAAAGGCACAGCGGGCTCAGCAGGCCTTGCAGCTCCAAATCTTCAAGCTCCAGCAAGAGAAAAAAAAACTCCAAGATGATATGGGACAACTGCTCCAGCAACGAGAGGAGCTGGAGAAGAAGTTTGTGGCTTTCAAGAAGGAACAGGCTGAATTTCTCCCAAAGATTGAAGAGACCAAGTGGGAGGTAAGAGCCTTGTCACAGATCTTGAGTGAGGTTTTCACTGAGGGCTCCGACAGCCCCAAAAGCTTCCCCTTCGCCCTAAGTGGACCTCACAGACAATGGCTGAGGGTTGGTGGCCTCCAGGTAGCAGGTGACACTTCAGTCACCTCTTCATCTGCCTCAAGCCTGGAGTTTTGAACTAAAGCAAGTGCAATTTTTGGTGCACACCCCCTGTACCAATTAACCATTTGGCTTCCCACTCCCAGGTGTGACACTGGAACCCACTTTCAGCCTTCCTTCCCACACAGGTATTTGTGCCTTAGCAAAAATGAGTTTAAGTCTACTTTAATTAAATTCTTGCCCCACCTGCCTGTGGGCAAACCTTGAAACTGCTGCTCAAACAGCTGGCTTCCTTCCTTTCCTCCCTCAAGACACCAAGGAAGGTGAGAACAACCCCAAGAGCCAAGCCTACCTGCTTTCCATTGTAACCCAGCTTTCAGCTGCTCAAAAGTCCATCTCAAAAGGCTGAAAGGCAAATTCCTCTTCCTACTTAAATCTCTGTTGGGTTTTTTTTCCCCCCACTGTTTCTATTTTTAGAACATTTTCTCCAAGCCTGTTTGTATAGCCAGGACTAACATTAAGGGGGTTTATTTTCAGCTTGATCATGTGAAGAATTTTAATCCTTCCATGGATTGGCTGGAAACTTGAGATGTATTAAGAGTGCAGAGGCAACACGTAGCTCTAGAATCAAGAAGACCCTATTCTGCTAATCCTGATGGGAAGTCAATGAAGCTGGGATTAATTAGGCTCTGAAATGTGCTATTTGCAGATGTTCAGCAGAGCTTCTTAGAGGCTTGCTGTAAAATGTCTGCAAGTCACATCCCAGAACAAGCAGGCTGCCTTGTCCCACATGGTGCCCCCTTTTCACCAGCAGCTCTGACCAGGTCTTTTGTTTCTTCCAACGAGGTAGGCCTGGAAAGTTCCCTGATTTTGCACCTGCAGATGGGCTTTTGCTTATTTGCTTCACTGCTACAGTTGTGTCTGGAACAGCTAATTGGGTGACATCCATGTAAAGAGAAGGATTAGTGGATCAAGACACCTAAAATACGTAGCCACCTACACTTGCTGACTTGCTCTCCAGGCTCCATGGATTGTATTTCTTACATCTCCACAGCACCCAAGTGGAGGCCTGAATGTAGGCATTTTAGTGTGTAAATTGATTCCTATCCAAGCAGTTCTCCATCATGTATCTCTCTGCCTTTTGGGAAGAGCTAGCCCAAGGAGAGCACTTTCAGTAAATTGGGCAGATTTTAGCTAGGCAGTAACTACATCACTCTAACTACAGCTAACCCAGCATGACACAGTTCTGCATCTGCAGCAAAGTGCTGATGTGGATGTGGGGACTCAACAGAGTGAGGTCTGCGTGGGGAACCACCATGGTTTGTCAGTTCCAGTGACTGGGTAAGTCTCTGAGCTCTCCAGTGACTCACAGTGAGTACTGGTCTGATCCAACAGCTGAGCTTCGAGGTCTTGCTCAACATGATGCATCAGGCAAGTTCTCTATAGCCTGAGAGAAAGGTGAAGGTTGTAATGAAGGCAAGGAGTTTGCCTGAGGAGCACTGACCCAACTGGAGCTGGGCAGCAAAGGAACTTGCAGACACTGCAGGAGGGAGGAAAGGCCAAGTATTTCACATGTGACAAGAGAGGGGAGCCACAGGATGATGGGACATTCTGGTCCAGAGGTGGCTACCAGTCTATTTTTAATTATGCCTCTCTTCTCTGATCACTGATGGCTCCTTGGTCATAGAATCACAGAATGTTTGGGGTTGGAAGAGATCTTAAAGCTCATGTGGTTCCAACCCCCTGCCATGGGCAGGGACACCATCCACCAGCCCAGGCTGCTCCAAGCCCCATCCAACCTGCCCTTGGGCACTGCCAGGGCTGGGGCAGCCACAGCCTCTCTGGGCAGCCTGTGCCAAGGCCTCACCACCCTCACAGGGAAGATCTTCTTCCTGACATCCAGTCTAAATCTACCCCTTTCCAGTTGCATGCTGGCATTTTTTCTTTATGTGCTCCTTGCACTTGCAGGTTCAGTTAAAATCATTTTAACACATAGTATCCATTGAGAAGGCAGAGTCCTGTTATCCTGCTTCAAACATACACAAAGTACATGCCCAGACTCAGCACCAGTATAGGTGGGGACTGCTTGTCTCTGCAACCATCCACAGTAGACAGATCACACCTGCCAGTGCAGAGTTCATGGGGAAAAAAAGAGGGTTTGGCCATTTTTATGGTTCACTTCCAAAACCCACAACTATTGATGCAGCTTTGGTGGACTACAGGAGTGCAGAGAGGTGTCCTGTTGAACCAGGGACACCTATGGAATGCAAAATCTCACTGCAGCAGGAGCATTTCCACTGGGCTTCTGTCCCCTACCACATGGGTGAGATCTGAGCCAGTCAAGATGAAACCTGAACTTCCAGTGCCCAAGGACAGAGTGTGGTAGTGACATTTCAGCAAGGGTGGGTTGCAGCTCTCTCCTTGATCTTTGGCTGAGGGGCTGTCACTCTTTGTGCCCTGCCCCAAAAGAATTAATTAGCTCCCTGCACTGTCCCCAGTGAAGTGAAGACTTAACATTTAGTCAACTGGGTTCTTTGGAAGTCTTTGGGAAGTAAAGCACTATAGGACAAGTAATAACTACTGTCTCTGCAACCTGTCCTCAACTCCCAGTACTTGGGGAGTCTCTGGGATGGTCTCTGGGTCTGAGATGTTTCTGCCTCTGGCTTGTTCAAGGTCCAGATGCCGTTGAGGTCAGTAGGAAAACTCCTGCTGAGAGCAGAGGGTTTGGGGTCAAGCACCACATGCTTGTGGTTAGGTAAGATGCATGCAAGGAGAGAAGCATCAGTGTCAGCCCACGACTGGTGAGCATCACTGCACTCAGCTTAGCTGTTTGGTCACAGAATGGTAGGGGTTGGAAGGGACCTTTAGAGGTCATCCAGTCCAAGCCCCTGCAGACGCAGGTCCCACCTAGATCAGGTCACACAGGAACATGTCCAAGCAGGTTTTGAAACCTCCATAGAAGGAGCTCCACAACCTCCCTGTGCAGCCTGGGCCAGGGCTCCCTCACACTTACAATCCAATAGTTTTTCCTTATATTTAAATGGAACTTTTTGTGTTGCAGCTTCTTTCCATCACCCCTTGTCCTGTCAATGGCTATAATAGAAAAAAAGTGCTGCCCCAACCTCCTGACACCCACCAGTGAGATATTTGTAGCTATTAATGAGATCCCCCCTCAGTCTCCTCTTCTCCAGACTAAACAGCCCCAGGTCCCACAGCCTTTCCTCATGAGGAAGGTGCTCCAGTCCCCTCAGCATCTTGGTGTCCCTGCACTGGCCTCTCTCCAGCACTTCCCTGTCCCTCTGGAGCTGGGGAGCCCCGAACTGGACACAGGACTCCAGATGAGTACTGGTGGTACTCAGTGGTGGTGGCTCCTCACTGCCTTCCCCCTGCCTCACGTTTGCTCTCCTCACAGGTGTGCCAGAAGGCAGGTGAGATCTCCCTGCTCAAGCAGCAGCTGAAGGACTCCCAAGCAGACGTCTCCCAGAAGCTGAACGAGATCGTGGGGCTGCGGTCACAGCTCAAGGAAGGCAAGAACTTCCTCCGGGAGAAGGAGGAGCAGATCCTGACCCTGAAGGACTCCTACAGCTCCAAGAGCGTCAACCTGGAGATCTGCGAGAGCGAGCTGCAGCGGAAGATGAGCGAGGTGCAGGTGCTGAGGGAAAAACTGAACCACTGTGAGCTGGAGGTCTCCAGCCTGAAGCGGACACTTGCCAGCATGGGACCTCCAGGACCTTTTGGTGGGGACGTTGGGGAGAAGCTGCGGGACCCGCTGGCCTGCGAGAGCGACGAAGCCAAGATGCAGCGGCAGAGCGAGGACGGCGTCCACGCGCTGCGCAAGGAGCTGGAGAGGCTGCAGATGGAGCTGAAGCTGGAGAGGCAGCAGCGGGAGCAGCAGGTGATGGACTTCGAGGAGGAGCGGAGGACGTGGCAAGAGGAGAAGGAGAAAGTCATCAAGTACCAGAAGCAGCTGCAACTGAACTACGTGGAGATGTACCAGAAGAACCAGCTCCTGGAGCACAAGGTGAACGAGATGAACACAAAGGCCACCAGCCCTCCGCACAGCGAGGAGAAAAAACCATGGACTCCTTCCAGGCTCGAGAGGATCGAGTCTACAGAGATCTGAGGTGGGACCAAGGCGACACAACATCACCTTTCCCTCGCTGTGCATGTACAACCCGCTCCAGGCAGCGATCTTCAGCGGCGTGGGCCTGCTCCTGCTGCGCTCTGTCACCCTCACTCTGTGCTCTGTAGGTAAATCAACTGTGGATGTGAGTTGGGTTGCTATCCATAATGCAACATCTCTTTTGGGTTGTTTTTTTTTCTCCCAGTACAGCTGGTGAGGGTCAACTTGTCTCTTTTGTAATCTGCCATGACTGTTACTGTGGTAGAAGCTGCCGCCCCCCTTCTCCTGCAATTCATCCCTCTTTGGTTGGTTGTTTTGGAGGGTTGGCTTGGGGTTCCTTTGGGTTTATGAGCATCTGAGTGCAGCAAAACGGTTCAAAGTGGCAGGTTTTTGGTTCCTTCTTCAGAGCATTTTTAGCCACATTGGCTAATGGAGCAAAGCTCCATGATCATGAGCAAACTCACTGTTCTGCATGGAGCATCCTGTCTAGACGGTGGTCTGAGTGAAGTCAGTGGGAGGCTGGCCACTGATTTCAGTGAAACCAGACATATCTCTACCAGATGACTCCCTCTTGCCAGGCTACCGTGGTTGCAAGAGGTTAGGATATCCTCAGAGGAGCAGGATGAGCCTGCCCTGGTAACACAAACCAACAAGGAATGATCACCCAGCAGGAGCCTCTTTGGAGCAGAGCTTAATACATGCTGTGTTTTCATTTCGCTGTGGTTTCCTTCTGCAGTTCCACTCCTCTGCTGCAGCCCAGCAGAGCAGAAACACCCTCCCACCTCTGCCTTGGTCCCCCTGTTCTTACCATACAGCCAAGCTGGCTACAGCAAGAAAAAGAGAACTTGGAAATCCAAGCTAGTTTCCTTTCCTAAGAGTCCTCTTACTTCCCAAAGCCCATGGAACCAAGGTTTGGGGAAGCCTCCAAACCTGTGGGATGTTTATGCAAACCGAAGCTTTAGCAATCTGCCCCAACAGTGGACAACTGTGCTACTCCATTCCCAAACAAAGTGATGCTTTGGTGCACTCTCTGGGTCCAGGGACTACTTAAAAAATGGCATCTGAGCCTCACTCAGGAGCTGCAGTGAGCACACATCAGCATCACTGCCAGACTGCAGTGGGGCAAGCATTAGCCTTCAGTGCAGCCCTTTCAGACAGCACCCATAGCCATCCCATGTGGCATCACATATCCCAGGGACACACATAATGCAGGCTTAGCTTAAGAAAATACTAATCTACTAACTCTGAAAGCAGTCCTGAGAAAGGGAAGTGCTTTAGATCATACAAGTGCTTATGCCTTGGTAGAACAACCACCAAATCCTATAGGCACTGAGAATGGTGCAGGAATCAAAGTCATTCAGCTTGGAAACAACATTCAGCTTGAAAAGGTGGGGAAAGTGGGCTTGGTTCTCCCTTTCATGGACACTTTTTTAACCATGTTTCACTGTAAAGACAAAACAAAAACATTGCAAAGTGGAGTTTGCACAGACTGGGCAGTGGCTGAAGGATCAATGCAAGTGGCAATTTCAGCTCTTTGTCCTAGGGAGCAGCTGGAATCAAGCTGCAGTTAAGACCAGGATGTCTTGGAATGTCTGTGAGGTCACTCCAGGGAGAGTTTGGCCAGATCATTTCATGTGCATATCAAGGATGCTGAAGGGCTGAAGACCTTTCCAACAAAAGCCCTTTCATTTTCCCTTCCCCAAAAGCTCCCCCTCTCCGTTACTAGGTCTGACCTTCAAGTTGGGAATAAACGTTGTTATGGTGAGCTCCAGACTGAGCAAAGAGGCTGATCAGGAGAGAAGAGACTTCAGTTAGTCCCAGCAACCTCCAGCCAAGGTCAACAGGCAGTATTCCTGGGCAGGAGCTGGCAACAATCCCTGGAGCCATAGGAAATGAGGATGTGAGAAGAGACCAGAGCTTTACAAGATCCCAGTTAACCATACCTGTGTTTTCCCAGCACTTCTGCCTTTCTAGCTGGAGGAACACCCAACCCATCAGTTTGGAAAACACCAGGGCAACTCAGGCTAAGCCCCTCTCCCAGAATAAGCCACAGAAAGGAGGATTAGGTCAGATCTGACCCCTGAAGGGTGTGGAGAAGAGCCCTACCACAAATCCTGCAGGAAGGAGTGCAGCTGAGCTGCCTTCCAGTGCCACCCAGCAGCAAGCTTTGCCATGCCAAGGGAGACAAGCACATGCAAACATAGACTTGGTCAGGTGAATCCTAGAGCTTCCTCCATTTCACACAATGGGCCTTGGAGATGGAGTCAAACATCCCACCAGGTCAGAGCTGGAGAGCTGGTGTCTTGTTTCATCTCAGCTTTCTGTGCTTCTCTTTCCACGTTAGCTAAACCCACATTGTCTTCCTTCCCAAAGGAGTTGTGAGGCATCTGTGCTTGTGAAGGGCTCTGCAGCCCTTAGGGAAAAAGGGCAAAGCATAAAGAAATGGCAAGAGACTCAGACTCAGAGGGTCTTGTGCTGTTTTTGAGGCCACCACAGCAAAAGCAAAGCCAGCAGCAAGTTCCCTCACCACAAGATGGGTCCCATAACCTGGAGGGTCATTTCCACCTTTTGCTCTTCCTGACCTCACTAATGCTGAGGCTGGTTTCCCACCAAGCATCACAGAAAGCAGGGTTTCAGTTGGTGGTTCAAGAACCCCTAGAGTGATTGAGTTTCAAGGATGTGCTGTTGAGATCAACACTGCAATCCCCTGCCGCGTCAAACACTTCATGCATCACCCTGGGGGACACCTGCTCAGCACAGCTCCCTGATAACCCACAGGCAGAAGCAAGGGCTTGGCTTGTCTCCTCACACACCTGGATCCAGTCAGCAGCAGCCAGCCAAGCCCTCAGCACACCAGGATGGCTCCATCACTTTCTTCCTAGATCTCTTTTTTGCAGTGGAGCCAGGAAGGAGCGTGCCTTGATGGACCCAGCTGTAGGCACATGCTGCAGGGTGCTGGACTGCCCAGGGACTCAACAGCCTCACAGTGCATCTCTCAGGGAGTGGAGAGCAGCTTGGGATGGAGCAGGAGCAGCAAGGAGAGATTTTTCACCAAAGAGGAGAAAAGGTACAGTCCTTTCACCACCTTCTTCACTGAATCTAGAGTTTGGATCCAGATCTGAGCAACCTCGACTGTGGCCATTCCCTGGATGGCAGAGAGCCTTGGCAGACACCCATTAGGACACTGTGCTGCTGCTGAGGCTTTTCCCTCCCTTGGCCTTCACCCAGCATCCTCTAAGCACTCAGCTGTCCTGCAGAAACCACCCCCTATGCTACAGTGACATCAAATGCAGGTGTTTTTGACAAGCCAAACCACCACAGAGGGTTCTTGTTCCTCAGGGATGCTCCCCACAACCAGATGCACTGCTCCCCATCACATCCTCAACAGAGACTGAGCAAACTGATGGGAGGACACCTGGGTTCTTCTTCTTTGCACTCAGATGTGGCCCAGAGGGGAGCTCACCTGGCTCTTTCCAGACCCTAACACTTTTACCCGCTGCCTGGATGAGGTCTCCCATCACAAGCTAGCTCTGTGTTGAGGCCCTGGAGTTTTGGCCAATGGGTGCCAGGCTGGCATGTTGATGACACATTCTGGGGATGGCCATGGAGGCTGACATCTCATCTCTCAGAGGCTCAGGCAGGGCTGATAAAAGCTTTCTGTCCCGTGCAGCTCAACACAGAGTTGCTGCTTGGCCATAACCCATCTATCCCCTCCCCTCCACCAGCTGCTCAGCCAGCTCTGGAGCTGACAGGATTCAGCATGACCTCCTGATTCACATGTAACTCCCCTCCCAGTCTTGCACGTGGTTAGTGCCTCTCCTGAAACAAGAAGTCACCTCAAACTTGTCACTGGCCAACAGCAAAAGCTGCAATCACAAAGGTCTCGGGTCAGTTGCCCACATGTGGGGTCCACAAACATTAGAGATGCTCTGGGATATCTGATACACGGAGCTGGCCATTATGACCCAAGACTTATGGGAGAGTCAGACCAGTGATGGGAAGACCTGGAGCACATCATCCACGTGCAGGCAACCGAGTCACGCTCCAGGCATATCCACGTGGGCATTATAGGAGCAAACAGAGGGCTGAGATCAGCTCCAGCCATTTCCATCCAGGAGGATCGGGGCTAAGCAAGTTATCCTGGTGCCAGGGAAGGCCTAAGCAACTCCTCTTACCATTTGCTGTGAGTAGGGTTGCTTTGCTCCACCATCACTTTGAGGTTGGTTGCTGTAAACTGCTGAGACCCAGCTGAGCTAGTTCCCCTCCTGCAGCCAGCACTCCTGTCTCACCCTGAGGAGGAATGCTACAACTGTTCAACGTTGTTGTGTTTCACACAAGTCCCACTGAGCTTCTGCCACTGTGTCCAGCTGGCTGCACCCATCCTGCTGTGGCTGGAGGGAGATCACACTCAAGATGGGAATCAAATGGTTGCTCTTCTGCTGCTACCTTATATGGAGACAAATGTGCTTGGGTGTAAATAACAGCCCAGCTCTGTCTATACAATGATTAAATGAAGAGACAAGAAAGCTCTGTGGCTTCCATCTTGGTGACAGTAGCAGCTGATGTTGTGTTTGAGTGCTGAGCACTATATGGAGGGTGCTCAGCACCCTCTGAGCTTTTACTGGCTGCAGTGGAAATGGGGGGTGCTCAGCACCTCCCAGGAAGGCAATAGGCTTGGGATGGGCTCCCACAGAGCAGTCTGCTGTCACTGTCCTCCTCTGATGCTTGGCTGTCATCCCAAGGCCCTGGTTAATTCTCTCACATCCAAATTCCTGGCAGACAGCAGTGCCTCCCGTGAGCCCTGCTGCCCCTGAGCTCTGTCCATGGGAAGGACCAACCCACACCACTCCTGCCCCCTTGCAGTGGCACTTTATAGCTTGCTCAAGACTGAGCAGACGAGTAACATGACCAAAGATCTCCAGAGGGCGCTGGACTGTGTGATTGGAGCTGCCTCACAGCTTTCCCGGGGAGGGACAAGGCTGCTGTGGGCTGGAAAAGGGGAATGAGAGCTGGAAGGGGACAGGAAAGGGCTTGGATTTCACTGTGTGGCCCCTGGGAATGTTTGGCAGGTCCATAAAGGGCCTTTCCTTTGCTAGACAGGACAGAGCAGAACAGAGATCCTGGGTGAGCTGGTTGCCTCCAGTTTGTTACAGCAGTATGCTCCATGGTCATGCCAACTAGCTCCAGGAGGCAAGGATGGATGCAATTCCTCCTGGAGAGAAGAGAGGATGCATGCCAAGCCAGCCATTACACTTGTCTTCTCTAGTTTAGCAGCAGATGTTGCTGCAGGGTCCAGACAAGGGCTTGTTCTGGCTCAGGGTGACGTGGCCAGGAAAATGTGTACCCTGAAAGCCGGTGCTCCTGCTGGCTGTTCCCTTGGTGCCCTCTCCCCAGCTCACCCCAGGGCATCCTCAGCACCCTCCTTAGCAGGGGAACCCTCTCCTGAGGTGAAGGCACTGTAGTCTTTGCTTGTCTTGCTTGGGGTTCTGAAGGCATCTCTGCCCAGCTTAGCTCCATCAAAGCTCCTGAGCCTGGCTCCAGGAGGAGAGGGAGGTCTTTCCCCTGGGCCAGTGGGAGATCTGAGCTCCTGCACACCCAGTGCTCCTGTGGATGGGTGCTCAGGTGAGGCTGGACCTGGGGCACATGCCCCTGCTGCCCAGCTGTGCTAAGCCTTCTCCACTCCATTGCTGCCAAGGCCATGAAAGCCTGCTGATGTGCAGCCACAGCTTGGTGTCATTTTAACCCAACCTTCCAGCCTAAGCCTTGAAAGTTGCTTTACAGTTACTTTTCAACAGGATCCCTTGCTCAAGATGTGCTCATCACGCTGCCTGTGCCCTGCTACTCCTCAGCTCACCAGACTCTCCTGCCTCCTTTTAGCTCATCATCATCCCTGTTGCCCCAGGAGCAGCCAGTGCCTCTCCCAGTACTCTCCCAGATAAGTCTAACCATGCTGGAGCTGAAGCCCAAAGCTCCCACTGAGACTGGCATGTCCCAACCCTGCCCTCAGAGGAGCTTCCTAGACTACTGATCCTCACCTCTCCATCATTCTCATGACAGCTAGATCAGCCCTGCTTTACCTCCAAGAGCCCTCCTGCTTCTTGCTGAAGGACATCCCCATGGCTTGCAGTCACTTGAGATCATTGCATGGGGCCTCACACCATCCCAACACCACACTCAGACAGCTCTGGGGCTTCCCTGTCCTTCCACTTTCCAGAAAGACAGGGGTGTGAGGGGTGTATGAGCACCCCTGGTCTGAGGGGCACGCAGCACCCATGTCTCCCAGCCCCCAGTGTATCGAGGGGCTGGGATCACATCCTTCCCAAGAGGATGTTCCAGAAATAAGCTTCTGCATTTTCAGGCTAAGCTTCCTCCCTGGTTCACCCAATGAAGGGGATTGTGTCAGGTCTGGAGCACGGGACAACCTCTGACACGCAGGGTTGTGTTTTCATGGCTCTTTTACAGATCTTTTTTCTCAGGCAGAAAGCCTCTGCTTTCTGTCACAAAGCAATAGGTTTCTTTTCTAGAGAGATTTAAAAGGGGCTATTCCCAACTCTGATACCTGCAGGCAAGCCAATGTTCCCTTGAATACCTTCACTGCTCCAGCTCTGGGCTCTTCTGCTTTGGAAAGGGATGCAAGGCTCAGTCTGTCTCCAAATAATCCATCTTGGTAGTCTCCATTTGTCCAGAGAGCCCAAAACTGCCTGTATCCAGCAGGCCACTAGTCTGGGTCCCCAGGAGGTGTGGTCCATCCCCTTCTGAACTGTTCCTGGGTTGCTGCAGCAGGTTTTCTCCACTAACTCACCCATGTGGGATCTGCTGGATCTCCCGGAGTGTCCGGTGACAGCCAGATCCCAGTGGGAGATCACAGGGCCAGCTCTGCACTTCCTGAGAGCCAGGCTGTCCTGTCTCAGAGGAGAAGGTCCCCTTTCTCCCATGGGTGGCACATGGCTTCCCTTCCAGAGACTGAAGGGAGCCAAACGTGCTGGGGCAGAGCTGCACCACCGGTGCAACACAAACTAATGCTGCACAACCGACCAGTGTGTCTATGCAGTCCCTTTCCAGGCAGCCGTGTCCCAGCAGAGCTCAGCCCAGGGCTGGAGCTCCTCCAAGGTGTCTTTGTTTGCACTCACTCGGACCTGGTAAATGCTGTGAGCCGAGAGGAACCCCTCTTGGCCTTTGCCTTGCACCGGGCAGTACGCTTCGTGAGGCTTTCCCCAGCCGGGATCGATGCACGTCGCTTCAAGTCACCCGTCGTCTGCGTCTCTTCTCCAGCAGATCAATCGGTGTTTCCCCCCTCCTCCTGCTCCCGAAAACCCAGCTCCCCGATGGGAGAACATCAGGTTGGGCCCTGAGAAAGCCTGCTGTCTGATTTCACCAGCAATAAAAGCCCCGGGGAAGAGCAGGCAGAGCTCTCCACCGCCGGGTGAGCCGCAGGCTTGTGTCTATGTGTAGGACCCTTTGGCCCAACATTTCGGGCCTACCCCGACTGTAAATTCAACCCCAGCCTTGTGCTTTTCTTTCCCCTTTCTTGTTTGTTTCTTGATGCCTCAGTCTCTCTCTGCTCTGACTGTGAATTCAAACCAGAAGTGTTCTGAACTCGACTCCGTCACTGTTTCGTTCCTGCGTTTGACTGTTGCTGGTTTCTCCAAACTGAGTTTAATGAGACTTTTGGAACAAAAACAATGTGTTAAAAAGAGAAATCCATTAAAATTATATATATATATATACTTTTAAAAATATATATTTAAAACAAGAACTCCATAAAGATAGGTGTCCCTCCTGTCCACCAGTCACTTCCAAACACCTTTGCCGTGTTGGCTTTGCCTCTGGTCGGTGTCTGTAAAGACAAAGAGGTTGGAAAAGGGATAAAAACGCAGCGTTCTGGGATTTCTTTTTGTACAGCAACAAGTGTAGTTGGAAAGTCTAGTGAAGACTACATCACCCTTCCCAACCTACTGCTAGTCTGTTGTCTGTTTTCCATTGGGTTATCAAGATGTGAAGAGCTACTGCCTTTGGGATTTTCTACCGTGAATATATATATAGATCTGTACAGAGGTATGTATATATATATATATAAATAGATATGGAGATCTATATGTATACGTATCTCTCACTCTTCTATCTCTACCTGACTGTGAAGGGTTTTTATTGGGCAAAATAAAATGGAGAAAGGCCTCGTTTTAAAAATCTGACTGTGTGGGTTTGTGTGATTGTGTCGGGGGTGGGAGAAGCAGACAGAGCCACGGGGGGGTTGGGAAGGCTGGGGAAGTGCAGGGAAGGCTTTAACTTGGACAGAGCAGCACGTTCCTCATAGCTCCTGTCCCAGAGCAGCCTGGTGTGGTGGGGAAGAGGCAGGATTTGCCAGCACAGTGGGTCGATGTGTGTGTCCATGTCTCCATGGGACACTGCCTGGCCATGAAATCACAGTAATGGGGGTGGGATGGGACCTCTAGAGCTGCTCCAGCACAAGCCTCTGCTCAAGCAAGTTCCCCTCGATCGGGGGGCAGAGGAACGTGACCTCCCGAGCAGCCTGGGCCAGGGCTGCAGTGCCCAACCGGCACAACCTCCCCTCAGAGAGCCCCACAGCCCTGAGCCGCCATGGCCACGGCCGCGCCGTCACGTGGCCCTCTCCCGTGTCACGTGGCAGCGGAGCGGGAGGGGCGCGGCGCTGGCGCCCCCTGCCGGCCGCAGAGGGGAGCGCGGTGCGGGTGCGTGACGGCAGCGGCCGGGCGGCGGGGAAGGGGTTAACGCGGCCGGTCAGCGCGGCTTGTTCAGCTCTGTGTGATGCTGATCTGCAAAGGTGAGCCCTGCCCTGCGGCCCCGCTCCAGGCTGGGGCAGAGGGGCTGGAAACGGCTGCAGGGAAAGGGCCTGGGGGGGTTGGTGCTGAGCAGGAACCAGCAGCGTGCCCAGGGGGGCAAGAAGGCCAAGGGCAGCCTGGCTGGGATCAGCACTGGGGTGGCAGCAGGAGCAGGGCAGGGATTGTCCCCTGTGCTGGGCCCTGGGGAGGCTGCAGCTCCAGGGCTGTGTCAGTGCTGGGCCCCTCACTCACTGCCACAGGGACACTGAGGGGCTGCAGCGTGGCCAGAGCCGGGCACAGAGCTGGGGAAGGGGCTGGAGCACAAGGGGCTGGGCAGGGGATGAGGGTGTTCATCCTGGGGAAGAGGAACCTGAGGGGACACAAGAGCATTCTTTGCAACTCCCTGACAGGAGCTGGGGGTTGGGCTCTGCTCCCAAGTAACGGTGATGAGAGGAAACAGCCTCAAGTTGCCCCAGGGGAGGTTGAGGCTGGAGCTGAGGCAGAGCTGTTTCCCTGAGAGGGGTGTCAGCCCTGTGCCAGGCTGCCCAGGGAGCTGGGGGAGTGCCCAGCATGGAGGGATCCCCGAGGCGTGGTGCTGAGGGGTTGGCGCTGGGCCGGGCAGGGTGAGGGCAGGGCTGGGGCTCCACGAAGCCCGTTTCCAGCGCAGCGATGCCGTGACGCCACCGCTCCCGCTCCCGTCCGCCCGGAACCGCGTCACGTCAGGTGACCGGCAGCGGCGGCGGGGCCGAGCGGGCGGCGGGGCCGGAGCCGGCGGCGGGGCCGGGCCGCGGTGAGTGCCAGCGGCTTCGCGGGCCGCCACTTCCCCCCTTCTCCCCCTCAAATCCCGTCCCGTCCCCGCGCTGCCCCCTCGGCGGGCCCGGGGCGGCTGTGGAACGGACACGGACACGCACATGCGCCGAGCCCCCCGCGCTTCCCCGCGGGCGTGCGGCTGGGACACGGGTGAGCTGCAGCCGGAGGGACGCCCCCGCTGATACCCCCGGTAATGCCCTTGGTAGTGTCCCCGGTCATGCCCGAGCCCTTCTGCCGGCGGCGGCTTCAACGGGAGGCGAAGGAAAGCACAACCCAGCAGAGAAAGGGGCGGCTCGGGGTGGGGAACATTCCTTTTCTGTTGTTCTTTTCGGCCCGAGCGCGGGGTGTTCGCTGAGGGCTCCTGGACTTAAGAAACTGATTTACCCCCAACGCTTCGCTGCTGGGAGCTGCTGTTCCTCAGACGTCCCGAGGAGGTGTCGTCTGCCCCTCAGGGATGGAGCAGGGCATGGGGCTGCTGCGTGGAGCCCGTGAGGGTTCTCCAGCCCGTTTGAGTGTTTCCAAGGGGGCAGAAGCACAGGCACCATTGCAGGGGGCAGCTCCATCTCCTTCCCAGAGAGGGGGCAGCTCCATCTCCTTCCCCAGAGAAGCTCCATCTCCTTCCCCTGAGGCAGGTGGCATCTCTCCAGGAAGGTTGTTTTTTTCCCTGTTGTGCAGCAAACAGTTCTTAGCCAAGAACTCAGCTTTTAAGTGTCACACACACACACACAAAGATGTTTCCATCACATCTGCAAAGTGCATTTGCAGCCTCACAAGGCCCAGCTCCAAAACTCACTTCCTGACTGGTGTTTTGGAGTTGGAAGTGAAGTTTCTGGAGGGATTTGCCCAGAGGTGGGCAGGACTTTGGCTGTGCAGCGAGGAGAAGTGCAGTGAGAGGAGGAAGATCGCTCAGGGTAGCATGAGAGAGGAAAGTCGAGCATAGGTGTAGGTTGAGTTGGAAAAGAAATGCTGTACAAACTTCAAAGATTGAGGCTGAGAGTGGGTGAAAGACAAGGGCAAAAAGCCTTTTGGACCCAGCCTGCTTCTTTCAGGGGTGCCTGAAGCCTCTTCACATGCAGACCTCGCTCCCCTGCACACGCTCTTCTCATTTGCTTCTCACTTTTTGCTGGATTTTGGAGCAAAATCTTGTCTGGAGCTTTTCAAAACCCACTTGGACATGTTCCTGTGTCCCCTGATCGAGGGGAACCTGCTCTAGCAGGGGATTGGGCTGGATGAGCTCTAGAGGTCCCTTCCAACCTCTACCAGTCTATGAAAAGAGAGAAGTCCTCTTTTTACTGAGTAGCTTCCCAGATGTGTCCAAGCTTGATGCTGAACTGTGTGGATCGTGGTCTTAGCAGCGTGGGACTTTGCTTCTCTGTCTTCCAAGTGGGGCTGTCGTTGCTGAGAAGGCTGTTTCTGGTGATGGCAGAGTGCTGGTGTCATAGGTGGTGTCACTTCTCAATGTCAGGCAGAGGTTGTTGGACATAAGTGGCCTGGCTCTCGGTAGTGCTGGCCTCAGGAGATGTGCAAAACAGAGTCAGACAAAGCAGGCTCTCAAAGAGCCCAAATTGCATGGGCCTCCTCTTGTCTGAGATCATTTTTACAGCTTGAACCAGCCCCTCTGAGTGTCCTCCAGGCCAAGCCCTGTGAGGTGCTAGAAGCCAGACAGGATGCTGGAGGGGATGAGGTGCTCTGGTACAGATCTGAACTTTGCTCACTGCCTCTTTCCAGCCACACAAAGGAGATTCCTGCCCTTTGTGACCAGTTCAGGCTGAACATCACAGCCAGTAGAGCCAGACAGGGTATTTTCTCATCTGTCATTTCTCTCTGCTAACTGGGAGAGCTTTGAAATCCAGGTCCTGCTTGCCTGAGTTTCAGGCCTGGGCTGTGCCACAGCCTCACAGCTCTTGGCTCAGGTTTTCCTCTTCAGGTTCTGAGGGAGCTTGTCCTTTTCCCCACTCACAAGACAATCAGTGGTAGGGAAGGGGCAGAGTCTCTCCAGCCTGTCACAGTTTGACTTCTGCCACTGGAAAGAGGCAGTTTTGGCCTTGCAGCTGCCTGAGGTCTGTGAGGCAGGGCCTGATCTGCACTGGGAGCTGCCATGGGATCCACAATAAGGTGCTTGGCAAGCTCAGCACCTAGTGAGTGTCTCTCAATATTTGTCAGCCATTTACTAATCATCTTAAACACACTTTGTTCTCTTTGTTGTACCGTCCTCCTTGAATGGCTGTCTCCAGAAATCCTCATTTCAGCTTGCCCTCCCTCTTTATTACCCCAGGAGTCCCCTGGGTTGCTTTTTTCAGCCCTCCTGCTGGGGCAGCTGAGTGGGTTACTGCTCCCACGGCTTCTCCCCACCCACCAAGCTCTGCCCATGGAGCAAAGGATGGGAGATCTCCTCGTCTGCCTCAGTGTGAGTTGACAGAGTTGATCCCAGAGGGCTGAATTGAGGCCCTGGACGTTGCCCTGGGGCTGATCTCTCATGAGCTCTGTAGAGAGCAGCAGGCTGCTCATACCTGGGTCACAAACAGGGCTGGTTTGCCTGCGTCTCTGCTGTGGGAGAGTTCAGGGTGCACAGAGAGAGCCCTGCAGCTGGTACCAAGGGGGAATAAAGACCCTCACTTGGACTCTCCCCAACCTCTTCTTCCCATCTCGCCCTTCCCTGAGAGGAGCTGCTGCTTCAGGAATAAATCATCTGCTGCTGAGACACTCAGAGTGCAGCTCCTGTTCAGCCAGAGCTGTGTGTGAGCCCCCATCCCTCTGCAGCCCTCTCTGCTCAGGTACCCCCAAAGCCTCTTCATCCCACCTCTTCCTCCCTCAAGGCATCCATTTTGCTGCAGCAAAACTGCCTTTGCCTGCACTGGTTCAACATCTTGGTGTGGCACTTGGTGGGAAGCAGAGCTCAGAGGGATGCCCTAAAGGATTTCTTTGCCCTGTGGGGAGTGCAGAAACTGATGCCTATCACCATCCCTGCCAGGCTGCAGCTTTCCTGATTGCACAGTGCCCCGTGGTAGAGAGAGCAAGAGGGATCTGAAAGCCTGATCTGATGCATGTTTGGGACTGAGAGGGATCAGGGTGTGCTACACTTAGCACTGAGCACTTGGGCTCAGCAGCTGAATGGTGGTAAACAGGCTGGTTTGGCAGCTCCTGGGGGCTGGCAGCACACAGCTTAACTCCTGACAGATTTCTCATCCTCACCCTCTGTGCTGCAGCTGGTTTAGGCAGGAGTTGGGAAGGCACCTGGCATTTTTTTCAGCCTTCTGTACCCTGTAACTATGAGAAACACTTCCAAATCTGAAGCTAAAACTCTCTTTCCTCTGGTTCTCAACTCAGGATGTAGCAGCTGGGAATGTTGTGTGTTACTTCTCCCTTGTTCTTCCCCCACTTCACTTCTGGGGCCTCGTTTCTCCTTCCCACCCATCTCCATCTGTGGGTTCTGGGCCAGTTCTTACTCTGTGCTCTGCTTTTACTCACAGCCTCCACATACTGTCTCTAGACTCAAAGCACAGCGTTGCACCCTGAATATTTCAGCAGCCTCTGGGGTGGTGGTTGGTGTTTTAGACCACGGTGACCGAAGTAGAACGTCTCTGAACACCCCGAACCTCTCCAAGCTGATCTCTAAAAGTCCCTTCCAACCCCTACCATTCTATGATTCTATGATTTTGGGTTGTGGTTTTGTTTTTTCTCTTAACTCCCATACTGTCTGCTGGGTTACTTGTAGCTTGTGATGCCTGAGTGCCACACACCTTGAGCTCGGGGCACGTCGGGCGCAGACCCCGGCGTCACCGCACCTTGGGTAGCGTAAAGGCTTAAATGAGAGAGTGCCTCGTGTTAGCTGGAAGCCACTCATTCTTCATCTGCCCTTTTTTCAGTACCTGGAAGCAATTCTGACCCCAGTAAATTGTGACCCATGGCTACAGTGCTAATATGCAGAAGATTTCCCAGGCTGAGCAGGGCGACTGCGTTTTCGACCACAGCCAGGCGCGAGGCCGAGAGCAGGAGCAGCACGAGTGAGCAGAAGAAGGAAGAGAACCCAGAAAGAGCCAAGGCTGGTGATGAGCCTGCAGCCACAATCCAGCTGCTGAAGCCAGTGGACTACAGAGTGCCCTATAATCCCTCTGCCTACGCCAGGAGCAGAGCTGGGAGGAGCAGCAGCAGCCAGGCTCCGGGCGATGGTTTGACCAGTGCCGCAGCGGTTCAGCTCTCGTTGGGCACCGCCTCTTCTCGAGCTCTGCACCCTTCCCCCAGAAAGGCCCATCCCAAACCCAAACTCCCTGCAGCACAAACCAAGGAGGAGGCAGAGGAGGAAGAAAGAGAAAAGCATGACTCCAAGGAGGACCCTCGGGTGTTTCAGCAGGGGAGGCCCGAGTACAGGGCTCTCAGCTATGACAAGTCGGAGCCCATCGAGCCCCTTCCCTTGGAGGAAAGGGATGGGATTCTACAGGCAGTGGCCATAGGCAGGACCAACCTGAGCCCAGCAGCCATCACGGATTACTTCCTCAAGCTGAGTCGTTTGCCAGCAGAACACCACTCAGCCTTGGCATTCCAACCTGAGTTTCACACCCTCTGTGTCTGTGCTGCCCAGAGCCTGGCAGCCCTGGGCACAGGGGATCTGGTGGCCCTTTTGAAGGCGTGTGTGCGCTTGGGCCTTCCTGCAGCCCACCCTCTGCTGGACGCCTGCGACAGGGAGTTCTGCCGGCGGGCCTGGGACATGCAGCTGGAGCAGCTGCTGCTGGTGGCTGACTGCTGGCGCTACCTGGAGCGCAGCGTGCCCTCCTTCCTCGGCATCTTGTTCAGCTATGCCAACAGGCACTGGCAAGAGCTCACCCTGCCCCGCTTCGTTCAGCTCGTCTACATCATAGGCGAAGGCCGGAGGTCGCCGCGCGACTTGACGCAGAAGGTGGAGAACATGATTTTGAAGCACTTGGATTCCTTCACCTTGGAGGAGCTGGGTGCCATCTGCTTAGGGCTCTTCAAATCCCTCAGTGGCATCTCTGACCACGTCATGAGGAAAATCGCTGACAGGGTGTCGGTGCAGATGGGAAACATGAGCACTTACGCTCTGGTGAACGTGCTGAAAATGCTGCGCTACGCCCGCATGGATCACTTGCCCCTCCTCAGGGAGCTGGGGAGGGTCATTCCCCCTCGGGTTCCCACCACCAACACCCAGGGCATCATGCACATCACTCTCACCTGTTCATCTCTCCACTACTTTGACGAAGGCATTTTGGCTGCCGTCGCCAAGGCTTTGCCTTCTAAGGCCACTTACTGCCGAAGCAAAGATGCTGCCAAGCTCTTGTGGTCCTTTGGCTGCCTGGACTATGAACCTCCAAACGAGGAAGAGTTTTACTCCAGCCTGATAGAACAAATGTGTAGGAAACTCCATGAGTTCAGGAAGTTCCCAGAACATCTCCTCACTGGTCTGCTTGGCTTGGCCTTTGTGGAACGCTTCCCAGAGGAGCTCATAGACTATGCCTTTGGGGATGAGTTTGTCCAGAAGACAAGAAAGAGTAAATACGAGCTCCAAAAGGACCTGTTCACCCTGAGTAAGAGTGTGGAAATCGAGTGCCCAAGCTACCAAGGCAACCTCCTTCCCCCTCACCTTTATCAAGAGATGACAGAGATGGCTCTGAATTTTGCAGAGCAAGAAATCTACGTCAGGCCCGAAATTGTGGAAGCCACTTCCCTTCTGCAGAGCGTGCTGGGTGGCCCTGAGTATGTGAGAAACCACATGATCCTGCCTCACACCAGGTCGAGTGATCTGGAGGTCCACCTGGGCCCGGATGGCCGTCCCATCCCTTTCAACTTGAAAGATTTTGGTGCAGAGAAGAAACTGGAAGACATGGGAGTTAGTCTAACGGATGACTTAATGGCTCAGCTGATCAGAGGCAGGTGTGACAGCCCGTCTGCCCTGGAAGGGGAAAATGAAGCCAGGACTCACAGTCAGGAGAGAGGAGGAGAAGCAAGGGATCGTGCTCTGCTTTCAGGTGGGCTCTGCCTTAAAGCCTCCCCATCTCTTCAGCCCCAGGGCTTGAAAGTGGCCATCCAGGTGTCCAACAGAAACCACTTCTGCTACTGCTCCAAGCGCCTGCTGGGGCTGCACCGCCTGAAGCGGCGGCAGCTGCGGCGCCTGGGCTACGTGGTGCTGGAGCTGCCCTTCTGGGAGTGGTTCCCTCTGCTCAAACGCACGCGCCTGGAGAAGCTCAGCTACCTCCAGTACAAAGTGTTGGACCCAGCCCTGCTTAGCCAGGCTGCTTAGCCTGCTGCAGGCCTTTGCTCCCACGTGCATCTCTCTGGTTGCTGATTGAAGTGCTTTCCCAGCGTTGGTTCAGGGTTTTTTGGCTGGTGCTCTGTGTGCTCAGGCTGCCTCGCTGTGTTTAGCTCATCCTGCTCTGCTGACAGGCATCTGTCCCATCCTTTTATACTTTGATCCTCAAATGCTCCCATGACAAATAAAAGCTACTGCCCTCTTCATTTTGCTCAGTGATTGCTTTTTTTCTTCCCCCCGCCTTAAATGAAGGTGAATGGATTTGGTGGCTGTGGGAGAGCAGAGCAGCGATAGCTGGGAGTGAATTGGGATGACTTTCAGGCCTGAAGCTGAGCTGGGGGCAATTCTTTACTGTTGCCATCTCCATCGAGCTGGAGCTGCTGGGCACCATCTGAGGTTCTCCTGTAAGAGCTTGTGCACCAGCAGGGTGACGTGAGAGCTGGTGAGGTGGCAGCTGGGGCTGAGGGTTGGGTTGCTCCCACCCTGAGACATTCATTTCATGCCCAGCTCTCAGCAATGCCTGGCAGAGTAGATTTCCCTCCTATTGGCAACATCTGCCCCTGAGCAGGGCTGAAAAATCCACCTGGAGGTGATTCACCTGCCAGGTCCTGGGCAAACTCTGGTTGTGAGGAGTGAAGCTGCTGGTTTCACCCTCCGTCACAGGGCTCACTGGGTTATTCTCTTGCTTGGGATGTGGCCCAGTGTCTGATGCCTGCACTCTGAGGACAGAGTTCCTCCTCTTCTTGTAGCATGGTGGGGTTTGGGAAGGACCTCTAGAGCTCATCCAGCCCAACCTCTTGCTAAAGCAGATGCGCCTTCCTCAGCATTCAGGTGGTGCTTGTCTCAGGGAGGAGGGACATTTCCAGGAGGCAGCTCCAGAAAACCTGGTTGTAAATGACTTGTTCAAGGGCACTAAGGATCCTGCTGGCATCAAAAAGCACAGAGCAGAGTCCTTCAGGTCTGTGTTTCACCACCTCAGCCCAAAGATCCTTGTTCACCTCAGGGAAGGTGGACACTTGGGTGACATCCTGGTGGCACTTTATAGTCATTGAATCCCAGGCTCCTCCCTGGCTTCATCCAACCCCCTTCTTTTCCTATTACTGTGCATCCAGCCAGTTCTCACTTTCCTTCTTTACACAGAACCTTAGTCCAAACCTCCCTGCAGTTTCTCATTGCCTCTCTCCTTTTATCCCCACTGTCTGTCCTTTGAGCTGCATTTCTATGGGAGGAGGGAAAAAAGCCAAACCACAGCCAGGAAAAGTGACTCAGTAACCAACTTGTGAAGCAAGAGTGTAGCAGAGCTTTGTAGAAGAAGGGAGTGACTTGGGCATGGGGAACAATGCATTTCCTTACTGAGATATGGAACCTGCAGCCATTAGCCTGAGTTGTTTAAGTCTGGCAGGGTCACAAAGAGGTAGGAGAAAAAAATCCTGAGGATGTACCTGTATCTACACAGTGATGAAAGTCCCATAGTCATATTTCAGGCACAGTCCTGCTCTGACTCAACTGAAAGCAAGATCAGGGAGAGAATAGACTGTTTGTAATTAACCTGAGCTAATTGTGACAGATTAAGTGTGGTAGAAAACACACCAGTCTGGTCAGATCAGAAAAGAAGTGTTCAGCCCAGGAAAGAGATGTGAGGAGAAACGGAACAGAGGGTGAATCCTGAGTCATTCCAAGAAAGGAAGCGAGGAGAATTGATGTGGGTAATACCAGCACTGAGGGACAGGCTCAAAATGAAGCAGGAAGAGGAGCTATGTGTCACAGCCTGTAGTGAAAGGCTTGCTCCCACAAGATGTGGCTGCCAAAAAGTCAGAGTCAGGGAATCATTGTGCTTGGAAGAGTCCTTTAAGCTCCTGGAGCCCAACCCCTCACACTGCCAAGCCCAGCACTAACCCCCAGCCCTAAAGCAGGACAGAGCAGTTCAAGAGCCTGTTTGAACAGTTGCTCACTGGCAGCCCTGGACTGGAAACCTCATGGGCTCAGGAAGCCCAGAAAGCTGTGCTGGAGGAGTGTTGGTTTGTGTCAACTGTGTTGAGGGCCAGGAGTTGCTCCTGACCACATCTGGGACTAGAAGAAGTGTTCCTATGGCCTGCTGCATCTCTTGGGAGTTTCCCAGGCTGGCCTGGAGCCTCCACCCTCTGCTTGGCTTCTGTCCCCTTGGTGTTTCTCTGAGGGGTTTGTACCTGAGATACCACTTTTCTCCTTTCAGCTCCATCCCATGCAGAGCCTGGGGGGAGGCAAAGGAAGCTCAGTAACGCTCTGCATTTCAGCAGCCAGGCAAACATGCCCCTAAAGGGCTAATTTCATTTGGGCTGCACTAACAGCTTCCCTTGGAAATCATCAAAGGGCTGCCTCTTCTTGAGGCTTTTCCTCATCTGCAAGGTTGCCCAAGGCAATGGACTTTAAAACTAAGGTTAATACAAGGTTAAAACTCTTCACCCCACAGAGAATTTCAGTCTTAAAAGGCATTTGATGGAAGCCACTTGAGTCACATTTGGGAACAAGGTGCCTTGGCTTGAGCTGGCAGAAGGATCAGCTGGGTCACTGTTCAGAGCACAGATCATTAAATCAGAGCTGTTAAATGCCCTCTGCTGCCTTGGAGCTATTAAATACCAGTTAGCAATATTTGTCTCTCCTCTTCACTTCCACACAAAGCCCTCAAGAAACATTTCTATGTGTGACACCCCTCACAACACGAGATCCTTCTCGCTGCTCCAACGATGTTCACTTTCTTCCTTCGCCTTTTCTTTTACAAGCTGCATCTGATGCTCGGCAATTGAGCTCTCTCCAGCTGCCAAGATGGTAATAAACGTCTGTCTCCCACAGTTCAAGCCAAGAATTCACTGCAACAAGGTAAAATAACAACTTGGGGGAGGTGGAAGTGGGTACTCTGGGCTGGTTGGGGCTGGGGAGGGTGTGTTTGCTGCTCCTCTGGGAGAGTTGGGAGTGTTTCTGGAAGACTGGCTATGCCAGGCCACCCTGAGAAAACAAAGCAAAGGCAAGTCACAGCAAAAGTGCCCTCATTTTGTGTGTGCTGGCTGGTTCAGAGGGGGATTGGAACCTGGGAGTCTGTGTACATCCCCTGGCAGCTGAAGCACTGAGGACAGCTGCAGTCTCAGCCTAAGGAAGGTGTGGGCTCCTCACTCTGCAGAGCTCAAAGCGGTTCTGTGCATTCAAATGGTTTTGCAGTGGTGGGAGAGGGTTGTGATTTGGGTGGTTTGCCTCATACCTTTCTCTTCCAAGCTCCCCAGTCTCCTGTCTATTCCCAGCAAGGAGGTTTTGTGATGTTGGGAATCTCTCCTCCTGCTTTGTCTTGAGAGAGTCACTGATGTGCAAGCACTAAGGGAACCCATGCCTGGGTGAAGGTGAAGTGGGGCTGAAGGTTCAGTGCTTTGGAAAATCAACAGTGAGAGACTTCCCACAAGTTACCTTTCAAACTGTGGTTTGGTCAGTGCCTGCCAGGTAGAGTTAGGACACTGTGTGACCTCCTGTGACTGTTGTCATGGGTCACACTCTACTTATTGAGGGGAAGAAGCCCCAATTTTGCAGGATCTTGTAGCGAGCCAGTGCTATGTGCCTACAGGTGTGTGTGCTGTGACTTGAGGTGCCTTTGCCCTGCAATATCACAGCTTTCCCTTCCCTCAGTACAATACACAGCCCATGACAACGTTTGCTGCAGACACTTTGCCTCAGTTTCCACTCAGCATCATCAGAATCTCTTAGAAACTGACTCAGTTTTAATTCAAAGCCTTTTTTTAGCAGTCTCCCCACCAACCCACACCTCAAATCAGCCTCAGATTTGGGAGCCTTGTGCTGTAAAACCACCAGCTCAGGTGTGACACCCCCCTGCTCCAGCCAATGCTGCTGAGGTGTCATCAGCAGACTGGAGGTGGAATAAACAGATATTCCTGGCTGTTACTTGATCATTTAGCAAATGCTGCAAACTTTTTAGATGCCACAGGGGTGGGTCTATAGGCCAGGGGGTGGGATTGCATCTTCTGGGGTGTCAGGCAGATCTCCCTCTGGGATGGATCCTGGGGCAGAAGGCAGTTGGCTCGCCGTCCTCCTGAGGTTTCTGTGGGATTCTGTAACTGCTCTTTCAAGGTTTCCACAGGGCAGGATAAGCTGCTGCTGAAAGAGAAGACCCCAGTCTCCCTCACACTCTGCTCCCAGCCAAATGGTTTAGTTCACTGAGCCAAACCCCAGAGTGCAGTTGTGCACCCTCTGGGGCAGTTCAGTCAGCTCCACACATGGCTGCAGCACCTACCTCCCGTGTCAGCCTCATGGCACCTTGTGAGTCCACTTCACTTACTTGTGAAATCAGTTTCACCTTGAGGCTTCAGATTAAACCCAGTTTTCTCCCCCCTCCAAAACCACAGATCTCTGCTGATGGCTACGAAGTGGAGAATCTGATCTCTGAAGACCTGGCCAGGAGGAACCGCGGCTTCCGCAGCGAGTACTTCATCAAACCTCCCGTCCACGTCACCATCTCTTTCCCCTTCAACATCGAGATCTGCAGGATCAACATTGACATCTCAGCTGGGGGGTATCAAACCTTCTCTGGGCTCGAACTTTACACCTCTACCTCGTGCAATAAAAGCTCTTGGCAGAGCCCTGAGGGTCAGTTCTCAGGTGTGCCTGGGCAGCCCGTGTCTGACAAAGACACTTTCACACTGGTGGGCAAAGCTGTCTTAAAAAATCAAAGCAAAGTGACATTTGGCCACAGAGGCTTCAAGCCCAGGCCGCCCTTCCAGCAGATGGAAAACGTCCTCTCCTACCCAGGCTCTGCATCTCAAGATCTTTGGAACAAAGGGCCCTCCTCGCTCAGCAACGTGTCCCACTTAAAGATCTGCATCACCCACGTGGCCGGGGGCGGGCTGCCCGGCATCAAACGGCTGGAGGTGTGGGGCCAGCCTGCCAAATCCTGCCCTCAGGACGTCATCGAGGGGGTGTTTCAGGTGGCCTCGCAGCTCTCGTCCCAGGAGGCGAGCGGCCTGAAGGCAGAGGCCTGGACGCCGATGGAGAGCGACTGCGTCCCCTTGGGCGCCAACGAGAGCGAGCGGCAGACGCTCCACAAGCTGGTGGACGTGGTGCAGGACATCCCCGAGGAGTTCCTGGACCCCATCACTCTGGAGATCATGACTTTCCCTATGCTGCTGCCCTCTGGGAAGGTCATTGACCAGACCACCTTGGAGAAATGCAACCGGAGCGAGGCGTGTTGGGGCAGGGTCCCCAGCGACCCCTTCACCGGGGTGGCCTTCGGCCAGCACTCCCAGCCCCTGCCTCACCCCACGCTCAAGGCCAGGATAGATCATTTCCTGCTGCAGCACAGCATCCCTGGCACCAACCTGCTGGGGAGGGCCCACGCCTCCCACACTCTCCTGCCTTCTTCCATTGCCATGGCCTCCCTCAAAAGGAAAGTGGACTGTATGGATCAGAGCTCCCCGCAGCCACCCTATTTCTCTTCTACAAACTCACTTGTCGCTTCTACCTCAGAGAACAGTGCTAAAAAAATGAAACCTGACACTGACTCCCTGTTGATCCACATGGACTGTTCCACAGGTACCAGGGCTCCCTCAGTCACTCCTTTTCCTTCAGTGTCTCACCAGCTTTTCCAGGCAGGAGGCTCCAGGATAGATCCCCCACCCCAGCTCTAGAGAGCTTTAAGGCCGTTGTGTTTCGCTGTTGATCGATGTGGTGGGGGTCAGGTCGCCTCCTCATCCACCTCCCCTCTCCTCAGCACATCCTTGCCTTCCCAGATGCTGTTTCCTCCTGTTCTCTTCCTCTTTTTCTCCTCTCTAAGCTTCCTGATCTCCCTGTGTGTCTCTGTCTCACAGCCCTGCTTTGCTCAGGTCCATTTTGAGTGCTATTCCCTTTCTCCTTGCTTTCCAGCCACTGTTTTTTTCTCTCAGCTTGCTGGTTTGAAGTTTCTCTGGGATTTATTATCCCAGACCAGGAGAAAAACATGCAGCAGCACAACAAAAACATGTCTGGTGGTGCAGTGGTGATGGCACAAAGAGTGCTGGCTGCTGTGGAGCTTACCAGGAGGTGTGAGCTGGGGAGGAATGCAGGAGTGGGGCACTAATCCTGCACAGGGACACAGTGGTTCCTGCCTTCCTCCTGCTGTGGCAGAGGCTGAGCCTGGGGAGCCTCAGGGCTTGGAATGTGCAGCAACAAGGGAACTGGAGACAGCACAGGCTGGGAGAGGCTCACACAGGGTTTGCAGTTAAAGCAGAAAATCAGGTAGAGAAGTTAGAGGAAGGATATGACTGTCTTGAGGGGGAGGAAATGGGCTCTGGTTCCCTCTCCCTGCCTTTCTTAGCAATCTGGAAGCAAGCAGAAAAACACTGCAGCCCTGAGGCAAACAAGGACCTGCTGGAGAGAGGCCAGTGCAGGGCCACCAAGATGCTGAGGGGATGGAACATGTGTGTGAGGAGGAAAGGCTGCAGGACCTGGGGCTGTTCAGCCTGGAGAAGAGAAGCCTGAGCTCAGGGGGAATCTCATTAACACAAGTATTTAAAAGGTGTTTGTCAAGAGAGTGGGGTGGCACTTTTTCTGTTGTCTTCAGTGACAGGACTAGGAGTAATAGACAGAAGCTGGAACACAGGCAGTTCCACTGGCCCAGGAGGAGAAAGTCCTTTGGTGCTGAGGTGAGGGAGCCCTGGCCCAGGCTGCCCAGGGAGGGTGTGGAGGCTCCTTCTCAGGAGGTTTCCAACCCCCCCTGGACACGTTCCTGTGCCCCCTGAGCCAGGGGAACCTGCTGTAGCAGGGGCTGGGGCAGCTCTGCAGGGCCCTTCCAGCCCCCATCAGTCTGTGACTCTGTGAAATTCCCTGAAAAGCTGCTGGTTTCACCCAGCTAAGCCCCAGCCCCGGGACCTGTGGTGCCCTTTGTGGGCCCAGCAGCACTTGGGTGCCAGGGTGGGCAGGAGCCTCTGCAGAAAGCAACGGGGATCTGTGGTTTAAGTACCACACCTCTCTCCCCAAAATCTGTTTGCTGGTTTGTGGTTTATGCTCTAATGAGTAGTACCCCCAGCCTCCAGGCCATGCTGAGGAGTGTGGCTCCCAGGCCAGCTCTCTTCTTGACCCCCACTTTAGCTCTGTCACCCACAGCCACATCTTCTGTGCCACATTTGCTTTCTCCCTTGTTGGCACAGGACTTTGCTGAAAGCTGCTGGCAGCACAGCTGCTGTGTGGCTGGATCTGTGCTGCACACAGCAACACCTGGGGCTGTGCTCTGCTCTCAGTTAAACTGAGTCACTGCTTTAGGTGGTAATGAATGGAAGCTGAGAGGCTCGCTGCAAATCCCTGACAGGAGGTTGTGGCCAAGGAACAAATGACAGGATAAGAGGAAATGGCCTCAGGTTGCACTTGAGGAGGTTTAGATTGGAGATAGGGAACAATTTCTTCCCCAAAAGGGTTGTCAAGCCCTGTGCCAGGCTGCCCAGGACAGTGGTGGAGTCTCCAACCCTGGAGCGATCCCAGAGCTGTGGCTGAGGGCCATGGGTTAGTGGTGGCCACAGCAGTGCTGCGGGAGCAGTTGCACTTGAGGAGCTTGAAGGGCTTTTCCAACCTCAACAACACTGGTTCTGTAGGAGAGAGACACCTTGAGCCACCTCCTGCACAGAAGAAGCTGAGGAGAGCAGCTGTGTCACTGTGACAATGTGAACCCCCATGCATGGGCATCTTCTGCTCACAGAAGGGCTGTCTCTAGGCTCATAAGCCAAGTTGTGTTCTCTGATCAATGGTCTGGAACATGCTAGGAGGTAGCCCACACCCTCTGCCTTCTCTTCATACCTGCTGGTGCCTGCAATCCCCTTCACCTTCCTCCCAAAACTGCCCCCCAAAATGTTTTGAGGGACAGAAAAGCCTTAGTTAGGTGGTAGCTTGATTGCTAAACAGATTCTTTACAGCCTTGGTTGAAAATAAGTGATGTTTGGTGGTAGCAGAAAGAGGAGGGAGTAGCCAGCCTGCAGAGCCCTGCTCTGCTCTCTCTGGAGCTCATTCCATGCTTCAGGAGGAATCATGAGTTATGTTCCTGGCAGAGGCACATGACAGCACCCACCGGGGATGTGCCCCGAGCACGGTGGGGACCTGGAAGGGTCCCGGAGCTCCCTGAGGAGCTGTGCCCATACATAAATCAAAGCACAGGGCTTGGGGATGTCATCAGCCTTGATTGCTGTAGCACATGGGCAGCGCTAATTCAAAGGTCTTCCATGGGGAGATGGAGTGAAGGGAATTAGTGATGCAGACGACATTCTCCTCACGCGGAGCCTTAATGAACGCCGCGGGTGCTGCAGGGATGGGCCAACCCCACGCCTTGGGCTCACTCCTTTGCCTCAGAAATGGCACAGGCAGGAAAAAATGAAGCCCCTCAGATTTTGTTAGTGGCTTAAATGTTCATAGTCAGGTGCAGGAAGCATTGGGATGTGGCACATGTCCTGAGGGGCTGAAAGGGGGTTCTGGATGGTTTGAGGTGTTGCCCGTTTTCAGACCTGACACTGGGACGTGACACAAGTGCCTGACACTACTCTGTAGGACTTGCCATCTTTAGGACATGAAGGAGATGAGGGCAGGAAGGGTCTGCAGAGAGCCCTGGCCAGGCTGGAGCCATGGGCTGAGGGCAATGGCATGAGACTGAACAAGGGCAAGGGCTGGGTCCTGCCCTTGGGCCACCCCAACCCCAGGCAGCTCCAGGCTGGGGCAGAGGGGCTGGAAACTGCTGCAGGGAAAGGGCCTGGGGTGGTTGGTGCTGAACAGGAGCCAGCAGCATGCCCAGGGGGGCAAGAAGGCCAAGGGCACCCTGGCTGGGATCAGCACTGGGGTGGCAGCAGGCCCAGGGCAGGGATTGTCCCCTGTGCTGGGCCCTGGGGAGGCTGCAGCTCCAGGGCTGTGTCAGTGCTGGGCCCCTCACTCACTGCCACAGGGACACTGAGGGGCTGCAGCGTGGCCAGAGCCGGGCACAGAGCTGGGGAAGGGGCTGGAGCACAAGGGGCTGGGGAGGGGCTGAGGGAATGGGGGTGTTGAGCCTGGAGAAGAGGAGCCTGAGGGAGACAGGAGCACTCTCTGACACTCCCTGACAAGGAGGCTGCAGTGAGCTGAGGGTCAGTCTCTGCTCCCCAGTAACGAGTGACAGGACATGAGGAAACAGCCTCAAGTTGCCCCAGGGGAGGTTGAGATTGGAGCTGAGGCAGAACTCTTTCCCTGAGAGGGATGTCAGCCCCTGTGCCAGGCTGCCCAGGGAGCTGGGGGAGTGCCCAGCCCTGGAGGGATCCCAAAGCCGTGGAGCTGAGGTGCTGAGGGCCGTGGGGTTAGTGCTGGGCTGGGCAGGGTGAGGGCAGGGCTGGGACTGCAGGAGTTTCGAGGGCTTTTCCAGCCCCACACAGTTCTGTGAGGTGCTGCATCCCCATCCTGTCAGAGGGGAAAAGAGCCCCCTCAAGATAACAAGCAGCAGGGTGCTGAGCTCCCAAGTGCTGTCCCAGAGCTGTCTCTGCCCCACGCTGTTCCCCGAGCTCGTGCTTCTCTTTTGGCAGATCCCGTCTCTCACGAACAGAAGCTGTCAGAGAGCTTGGACACTGCCCTGACCTCTGCACTCAGCTCCATGCCCTCCTTCACAGCCAAGCTGATGAAGAGCCAGCTCCAGGCACAGGGGGAGGGAGGCTGCAGCAGCTCCTGGAGCCCAGGCACCATCCTAGGTAAGCACCAGGCAGCTCTGCCTGCCCCAGGGAGTGGGAGGGGGACTGGGAGGGGGTTACCAGGAGCATTGTGCTGGTGCTCGGCACCTGCCTCTGCCTCTTCAGTCTCTCTCCAAGCTTTACTTCATCCCCAACTACTGCTTGTTTATCTGTGTCAGCAGTTTGACTGGTTTATTCTCACAATGTCATGGTTCCAGCTCAGGGCAACACAGCCCCTCACTCACTGCCCTCCCCACAGCTGCCAGGGGCTGGGGACAGAGAGTCAAAACTCAGGGTAAGAGCAAGTGTAGTAACTAAAACAGAACCACAGTGGGAGAATAAAGTATGATAATGGTAATTAAGATCAACAAAACCCAAGGTGAGACAAGTGCTGCCCAGTGCAGTTGCTCTACCCCCACTGACTGCTGCCCAAGCAGTGACCTGCCCCCCAGCCAGCCCCCCACTGTCTGCTCCTGTGGTATGGAGTAGCCCTTGGCTAGCTGGGGCCAGCTCTCCTGGCCATGCTCACTCCCAGTTGTGCCCACACCAGCTGTGCAGCACTGCTCAACAAGAACCAAACCCCTCTGTTATCCACATTCTCTTCAGCATAAACCCAAAATACAGCCCTGGAGCAGCTCCTGGGAAGAAAATTAACTCTGTCCCAGCTGAAAGCAGGGCAGCAGGTGAGGCAAGTTGGCACTTGCTGACCCCCAGCACACGAAGGCTCGGGTCTGTGCCCACAGTCAGAGCAGGGTCCAGCCCCATGGTGTGCCCATGGCCCAGCTCAGCATGCCCTGGGCTACTCCAAACCCCCAGCTCGCCTCACAGCTAGGCTTTGGCTTCTCCCACAGCTCTGCAGTCTGGGCTGAAACGTGGCACTGAGCAACCTGGGGATGAGTGTGGTGTAGGAAGAGGTAATGGTACCAACACCACAGCCCAACCACCAGTACATGTCACAAATCCCCCAGGTCTAAGCCCACAGAGGCTCATTTTCACCCCACCTGCCAGCTAGACCTTCTCAGCCAGCTCTCTGAGCATTCACAGAATCATTTCTCTGGGGTGCAGGGAAGCATCCAACCTCCATATGTCCCTCCCCAGGCTGATGTTTGAAGGGCTTCCTTGCTCTTCTTCTCCAGAGCAAGAATCTCCTGCTCAAGGCAGAGAAGAGGGTTCAGTGGGACCAAGTGAGCCTGAGAAGGGGCTGCAGCTCCCAGGAGCTGTCTCTTTCCCTCTCTCTCTCAATAGCTTTTGCTGTTTCACAGTGACATGAAGCTATTAAGCTTTTTCCTGTCCCCTTGAAAATTGCTGCTGTTGAGGAGCTGAGTGAGTGGCCCTGGGTAGGTGGTGTGTGCCAGGAATGCAGAGTGATAGCCACAGCTCCCAGGGCACTGCTGCCTGACCCACCCCTTGGAAAGGCTAAAGGGAGACCATCTGAACCTCAGCACAAGTGGAAAAAGCTCTTACCTCAGTTAGAAACCTGGTGGTGACATGATCCAACACCTTCTGAACACTGCCTCAGGACTGAGGCCTTTCCCGTCCCTTATGTAGAGGCAGAGAAATGGGCTGTGATCCCAATTGCCTACAGCTGTGCCTGGAGCCTGCAGCACAGCCCAGGGGCAGCATTGGGTGTGGAAGGGATGGCACAGCATGGGCTGGTCACTCCCTCCACAACCCAGCCACTTCTGTCTCCTGAGACCTGCCCTGGGGCCACCCCAACCCCAGACCCCACTCCAGGCTGGGGCAGAGGGGCTGGAAACTGTTGCAGGGAAAGGGCCTGGGGGGGGTGGTGCCAACGGCTGAACAGGAGCCAGCAGCAGGCCCAGGGGGGCAAGAAGGCCAAGGGCAGCCTGGCTGGGATCAGCACTGGGGTGGCAGCAGGAGCAGGGCAGGGATTGTCCCCTGTGCTGGGCCCTGGGGAGGCTGCAGCTCCAGGGCTGTGTCAGTGCTGGGCCCCTCACTCACTGCCACAGGGACACTGAGGGGCTGCAGCGTGGCCAGAGCCGGGCACAGAGCTGGGGAAGGGGCTGGAGCACAAGGGGCTGGGGAGGGCTGAGGGAATGGGGGTGTTGAGCCTGGAGAAGAGGAGGCTGAGGGGAGACAGGAGCACTCTGTGACACTCCCTGACAGGAGGCTGCAGTGAGCTGGGGTCGGGCTCTGCTGCCGAGTGACAGGACATGAAGAGATGGGCTGAAGTTGCCCCAGGGAAGGTTGAGGCTGGAGCTGAGGCAGAACTGTTTCCCTGAGAGGGGTGTCACCCCTGTGCCAGGCTGCCCAGGGAGCTGGGGCAGTGCCCAGCCCTGGAGGGATCCCAAAGCCGTGGAGCTGAGGTGCTGAGGGCCATGGGGTAGTGCTGGGCTGGGCAGGGTGAGGGCAGGGCTGGGACTGCAGCAGCTTCAAGGGCTTTTCCAACCCCAAACGATTCTGTGACCCTTTGCAGAGCACGGCAGGAGCAGCCAGAGCCTGGGATGTGGTTCCTGTGGCAAAACCTTCTCGTGCTACTTCAAAGCCGAGCCCATGTACCAGCTGCCCTGTGGCCACCTCCTGTGCCGCGGCTGCTTGGCCGAGAAGCAGAAGGCCGCAGGCTCCGTCCCGTGTGGGAGCTGCAAGAGGCCGGCTGCCACGCACGACATCAGGAGGGTTCACTTCTGACCCCCCTCCTGCCCCAGCCCACCGGGACGACGAGGATGGGGACGAAGACAAAGGAGCCTTCCCTGTCCGGATCCATGAGGAGGGAGAGGAAGGCCTCGGGAGAGCTTTGCAGGGACTTGTGCTTACAGAGCTGGGGGTGGGGGGTTGGCGGTGCCGGGGATGACCAAAGCCATAGCTTCTTGAGCAGGGAACGTGTATTCACAGCGACCCGCAGCCCCTCGGCCCGCGCTGCGGCCCGGCGGCCGCGCCTTGGAGTCGTTCGGTGGCTGAGGGGCGGGAGCAGGCGGGTCCTTGTGGCTGACACCTCTGCCCTCCTCCTCCTCCTGTGCCACATCCTCCTGCTGAGCACGGCGAGTCCTGAGGGGAGGTGGGAGATGGCTCCTCCCGCCCCGGCTCCTGTACAAAAGCCATCGCGGTGCAGCGACCGCCCCCCTGGGGCCGTGGCCCGCGGACCGCCGGCGGCTCGTAGACGTTTAAGCCTTAATAAATTGGTGTTGAAAGCTCCTGTGGCCTCATTGATCTCCTTGTGCGTCTTCACCATGCCCCGGGGTGAGGCTCTTTGCTGGGGGTATAAAGACAGGGTGAGAAGAGCAAGTGGACACAAAGGGGCCTGCAGACCCCTGCGTGTGAGGGCACAGGACAGGGAGAGCACACAGGGCTGAGCCTGGGCCCCTGAACCCCCAGAGCTCTGGGCTTGAGGGAGAAGCCAGGAGAGAAGCAGATGTCTGCACATCCTGGAGGTGCCACAGTAGAGGTGACAGCAGAGGGGACACCTCTGTCAGCCCCACACTGCTGCCACTTCAGTGTTGGCTTTGCTGACGGAACACCAAACACCACAGAATCCCGATGGAGGGGGCTGGAAGGGCCCTGCAGAGCTGCTCCAGCCCCAGCCCCTGCTAAAGCAGCTTCCCCTGGCTCAGGGGGCACAGGAACGTGTCCAGCTGGGGTTGGAAACCTCCTGAGAAGGAGCCTCCACACCCTCCCTGGGCAGCCTGGGCCAGGGCTCCCTCCCCTCAGCACCAAAGGAGTTTCTCCTCCTGTGCCAGGGGCACTGCCTGTGTTGCAGCTTGTGCCCATTACCCCTTGTCCTGCCACTGGCCACCACAGAAAAACACTGGCCCCAGCCTCCTGATATTGACCCTGTATAAGTCTTTATGGGTCCGTCCCTCATCCTTCTCCAGCCTCAACAGCCCCAGGTCCCACAGCCTTTCCTCATCAGGAAGATGTTCCATCCCCTCAGCATCTTGGTGTCCCTGCACTGGCCTCTCTCCAGCACTTCCCTGTCCCTCTGGAGCTGGGGGGCCCAGAACTGGACACAGGACTCCAGATGAGGCCTCAGCAGCTCTGGCAGAGCAGAGGGGCAGCACAACCTCCCTGGCCCTGCTGCCCACACTCTCCTCGATGCCCCCAGGCTGCCATTGGCTTCTTGCCACTGCAGGAGGGGATGAGGTGGCACCTGATCCACCCCCTGCTCAGAGCCTGGCTCATCGCCAGCCTTCATCAGTTTTCTCAAAGCCTTCATCCACCCGTCTCCTCCCCCTTCACCCCTTTGGTTTCCAGCCCATTGGCCTCTCTTGCTGATAGTGAGAGTGAAGGGCTGAGATTTCCCACTGGCTGTGAGTCCTCCCCATCCTCAGTGAGTGCCCTCCCAGTGTGAGGCCAGCATCCCAGCAGGGTGGATTTGGATGGAGGAAGCAACTGAGGCAGCAAAACCTTCTTGGAAGGAGCAGCAAAGGGAAGCAGAGGAGCTGACACCAATAACAAAGCAGGTGCTGTGCTCAGTGTGGGGTGCAGGACCCCACTCCCCAGCAGCCTCTGTCTTTAACCCCTCCATCAACAGCGAGCTCGTGGGCTGTGACAGGGACTCTGTCACCAAGATGGGGCCGATTGGGGAGCGTGAGCCCAGGCAGAAGAGGAGGAGGGAGAGCTCCATGTCCAGCCTGACCTACTCCACCTCCCCAGGGCACGAACAATCTGCTTAAGAGGTTTCTCTTCCTCTTCTCCACCCCCCTCTGGCCACAGTAAAAGCAGGAAAACACACAAATTGCTGAAAATCTTCCCATTTTCCACAGGGTGCCCTGGTTTAATCTGATTAAACGTTGTCACCTCGACCTCAGCGGCTGCGGTGGAGCATCGCGACCTCCGGCCTCCCTCCAGCCTCCCTCCAGAAGCTCCTCTCAGAAGCTAATGAAGCTCCCACTGTTAATGAAGGGGAGGGGGGGGATATGGAAATAAGGGGTTTGCTCTGACCACATGCAAAGGTGCAATTGCAGTCAGAGAGTGGGGAGAGAAATCAGCTTCTCTGTGCTCAGACAGTGCTTTCAAGCCAGGAGTGGAGCCTGGGGGGGGCTGCATGTGGGGGACCATGGAATCATGGAATGATGAGGGCTGGAAGGGCCCTGCAGAGCTGCTCCAGCCCCAGCCCCTGCTAAAGCAGCTTCCCTTGGCTCAGGGAGCACAGGAACATGTCCAGGTGGGGTTGGAAACCTCCTGAGAAGGAGCCTCCACACCCTCCCTGGGCAGCCTGGGCCAGGGCTCCCTCACCTCAGCACCAAAGGAGTTTCTCCTCCTGTGCCAGGGGAACTGGCTGTGTTCCATTTTGTGCCCATTACCCCTTTTCCTGCAACTGGGCACTTCAGGATGAAGACTGGTCCCATCCTTCTCAACACCCACCCTTTAGATACTTACAAGCCCTGATGAGATCCTCCCTCAGTCTTCTCCAGGCTGAACAGCCCCAGGGCTGCAGCCTTTCCTCCTCACACACGTTTCATCCCCTCAGCACCTTGGTGTACCTGCACTGGCCTCTCTCCAGCACTTCCCTGTCCCTCTGGAGCTGGGGAGCCCAGAACTGGACACAGGACTCCAGATGAGGCCTCAGCAGCTCTGGCAGAGCAGAGGGGCAGCACAACCTCCCTGGCCCTGCTGCCCACACTCTCCTCAATGCCCCCAGGCTGCCATTGGCTTCTTGCCCACGAGCCCACGTTGCTGCTCATGGGCAGTTGATTCTCACCCAGCACTGCCAGGTCCCTCTCCTGGAGCTGCTCTCCAGCAGGTCACCCCCAGCCTGTGCTGCTGCAGGGGTTGTTCCTCCCCACCTGCAGGACTCTGCCCTTGTCCTTGTTGAACCTCAACAGGTTCCTCTGTGCCCAACTCTCACCTTGCCCAGCTCTCACTGGCTGGCAGCTCAGTCTCTGGGCAATGAGCCAGTCCCAGAATCACTCTTTGCTCTCCCATGTGTGGATCACCCCACAGCCACAGCAGACACCCCATTTCCCACCATCCATCCAGGATCTTTCCCAACATAAAACCAGCCATTTGGGAAGGGGAGCAGCAGCTTGGCTGAGGCCTTGGCTGAGCCTCTCAGGCAGCCCCTTTGCTGACATCCAGGGCTGTATTTTGGCTGAGCAGGAGGGCTGAGGGGTGGGTTTGGGGGTTCAGCCCTTTCCCCATCCTGTGGCAGTGCTTTGGGACAACCAGGGGGCTGATGAACATTGTGACACCCACCTGCCTTGTCAATAGGAGCTGAGCTGCACTGCCCTGGGAGATGCAGAGAAGGCACCTCCATGGCTGATTTTAGGGGTGATCAGAGCACAGACCTCAGCCACCCCAAAGCATCAAGAGGCAGCTGGATGTGGGTTGGGAGCCCCAAGCATCCCCTCAGGCACCAGCCAGGATGCTGCACAGCCTCCCAGACCCCCCTGGGATCACTCCCCCTACACCACCCCAACATTTCCATCCGCCAGCCCTCCCTCCTTGTGTTTCCTACCCCTTTATTCCTCCTCCCCCGCCTCCCCCTCCCTTCAGCCTCCCTTTGATTCCCGTAAGTGATTCTGCGTCGCTGCCTCGGAGCCTCTGCAACTCGGGGGAAAAAAAAACCCACACCATTTTATTAACCTTCCTTGACTTTAAAGAGCATAATTACATTTTAATCTCATATTCCCCCGTTATCATTCCAGACACAGAGTCATTTGGATGCAGCTCGTTCCCCAGCCTAATGTCACGGCACGGTACAGTAATGAAGGGACGGAGCCCGAGCGCGTTAACACCCAATTTACAGCTGACATTTGGGGCTCCTTTGAAAGGGAAGAAAAAGTTTTCCAAGCCGAATGGGGGGATGTTTTTGCGTCCTGCTACGCAAGTGGCTTCGGGTCCCTGCTGCGAAGGGATGGCTTCGGAACGGGGCTGACAGTGCTGGGCGTTAAAACGGCCCCACGTGGGTGATTCAGCCAGCTCCTGTGGGAGAGAAAAGGGTGAAGTGAGGAACTTGCCGCTCTCTCAGTCCCAGCGAGAGCTGAGTCAGGGGCTGCGGTTACCTGCACACCGCTGGTTTTATCCATTTCACTCAATCCCCCCCAAAAAACCCAGAACTGCACCGCCCATCCCTCCAAATTCCCATCACAGGAGACAGGGAACCCCCAGCATCGTCCCAAAGCAGCCGTTGCCGTCCCCTCTGCCTGCCTCAGTTTCCCCAGGGTGGTGAAGCGATGTTCTGGGGCTCATCCCCCTCCAACATCCCTCTGGGTTTCGCCGGGGAGCAGTGGTTCCCTCGGGATGCTCGAGCAGAGCTGCAACCTCCTCCCCTAGCCCCGAGAGCCCACCGTCCCCCTCCTCCAACCCCGACCCACAGGAAAACGGGAGGGAGGGAGGGAGGGAGGCTAAAGAGGGTAAGAGAGAAGGATGCTGAGGGTAAGAGAGAAGGATGCTGAGGGTAAGAGAGAAGGATGCTGAGGGAGAGATGCTTATAAGGGTGGGTGAAACCTGAACCCCGCACTCAGCGATCCCCAGGCTGATTTCTTGTAGGGTTTCTTTGACAAAGATGAGATCCGAGGGGGTTTTGAAGGACAGAAACCCAGCCCAGGACACGAGTGGCAGCTCCCACTCCTTTGCCCAGCCCAAGCTGAGTCCCTCCTCATGCCCAGGGCTTTTGGGAGGCTCCTCAGGTACCCGATTCCCCTCTGAGATGCATTTCACGTGGCCCTCGGCGCTGCTGGAAGGGGAAGCTGGGGCTGTTCAGGAGCATTCACAGCTGATGGGGAGGGATTTCACTCCGGTGTAGGGGGAGGGGGTGAATCGCCAGCGCTTGGCCCACACTGAGGTCTCTGGCAGCCCACGGGTGACACGAGGGTGTCGGGTCTCAGCGCGGGTGGGAGCCGCCGAGTGCCAAAGTCAGTGACAGCCCCAGAGGCAGCTTTTTCTGCCCTTTTCCTCTCTCCCTCTGCCGCCGGTTCCTCTGGCCCTTGTTTGGTGGAGGAGGTGGAAGGGGCGGGTGCTCGTGGCCGAGTTGAGGCAGGGTCCTGTTCTCCACCCCGCCTGGAGCCCAGCCCTTGGTTTAGGGGTGTCTTTGTGCACGCCGGAGTTCTCCCAGCCCCAGCGCTGACCCCATTGCTCCTCTCCAGCATCCTCTCCCACACCAGCATTCTCCAAAGCAACAGCCCTCCCCAAACCAGCGTCTTCTGAAGGAGCATCCCTCCCCAAACCTGCATCTCACCCAGACCAGCACCTTCTAAAACAGCATCCCTCCCTAAACCTGTGTCCCTCCCCAAACCTGCATCCCTCCTCAAATCTGCATCCCTCCCCAAATCTGCATCCCTCCCCAAATCTTCATCCCTCCCCAGATCTGCATCCCTCCCCAGATCTGCATCCCTCCCCAAACCTGCATCCCTCCCAGACCAGCACCTTCTAAATCAGCACCTTTCCCCAAAACCACACCCCTCCCCAAACAGCCCTTTTCCCTAAAATAGAATCACTCCAAACCATCCATCCCCTATGGACCAGTGTCTTCTGAAAGAGTAGCCCTCCCCAAACCTGCATCCCTCTCAGCCCAGCATCCTCCAAACCAGCATCCCTCCCAAAATCCACATTCCTCCCAAACCAGCACTGCTCCCCAAACCAGCATCCCTCCCAAAACAGCAACTTGTGAGTGAGCATCCCTCCCTAAACACACATCCCTCCCCAAACCTGCATCTTTCCCCGAAGTTGCATCCTTCTCAAACTTGCCTCCCTCCCAGAGCATCATCTTCTAAGCCAGCACCTTTCTCCAAACCCACATCCCTCCCCCAACCCACATCCCTCCCAGCCCAGCATCCTCCAAACCAACATCCCTCCCCAAATCCACATTCCTCCCAAACCAGCATCTCTCCTCCAAAACAGCAGCTTCTGAGTGAGTGAGGATCCCTCCCCAAACACCCATCGCTCCCTAAACACCTCCCTCTCAAACCAGCGCCTTCTGGAGGGGCATCCCTTGCCAAACCTGCATCCCTCCCAAAACAGAATCCCTAAATCCAACCACTCCCTTTGAAGCAGCATGTTCTGAAGGAGCATCACTCCCCAATCCCCATCCCTCCCCAAAACAGCAGCTTCTGAGTGAGCATCCTTCCCCAAACAAACATCCCTCCCAAACACACCCCTCCCAAACACACCCCTTCCAAACACATTCCCCTCCCAAACACATCCCTTCCGAACCAGCACCTTCTGAGAGGGTACCCCTCTCTCCTGGATGTGCTATCCCTGGGGTGACCAGCACCCATCCCGGTGCCTGCACCATCCCTGGGGTGACCAGCACCCATCCTGGTGCCTGGACCATCCCTGGGGTGATGAGCACCCATCCTGGTGCCTGGACCATCCCTGAGGTGACCAGCACCCATCCCAGTGTCTGCACCATCCCTGGGGTGACCAGCACCCATTCCAGTGACTGCACCATCCCTGCGGTGACCAGCACCCATCCTGGTGCCTGGACCATTCCTGGGGTGACCAGCACCCATCCCGGTCCCTGGATCATCCCTGGGGTAACCAGCACCCATCCCAGTGCCTGCACTATCCCTGAGGTAACCAGCACCCATCCCGGTCCCTGGATCATCCCTGGGGTGACCAGCACCCATTCCGGTGCCTGCACCATCCCTGGGGTGACCAGCACCCATCCCGGTGCCTGCACCATCCCTGGGGTGACCAGAACCCATCCCGGTGCCTGCACCATCCCTGGGGTGACCAGCACCCATCCCGGTGCCTGCACCATCCCTGGGGTGACCAGAACCCATCCTGGTGCCAGGACCATTCCTGGGGTGACCAGCACCCATCCCAGTGCCTGCACCATCCCTGAGGTAACCAGCACCCATCCCGGTGCCTGCACCATCTCTGGGGTGACCAGCACCCATCCCGGTCCCTGGATCATCCCTGGGGTGACCAGCACCCATCCCGGTGCCTGCACCATCCCTGGGGTGACCAGCACCCATCCCGGTGCCTGCACCATCCCTGGGGTGACCAGAACCCATCCTGGTGCCAGGACCATTCCTGGGGTGACCAGCACCCATCCCAGTGCCTGCACCATCCCTGAGGTAACCAGCACCCATCCCGGTGCCTGCACCATCTCTGGGGTGACCAGCACCCATCTCGGTCCCTGGATCATCCCTGGGGTAACCAGCACCCATCCCAGTGCCTGCACTATCCCTGAGGTAACCAGCACCCATCCCGGTCCCTGGACCATCCCTGGGGTGATGAGCACCCATCCTGGTGCCTGGACCATCCCTGAGGTGACCAGCACCCATCCCAGTGACTGCACCATCCCTGCGGTGACCAGCACCCATCCTGGTGCCTGGACCATTCCTGGGGTGACCAGCACCCATCCCAGTGCCTGCACTATCCCTGAGGTAACCAGCACCCATCCCGGTCCCTGGACCATCCCTGGGGTGACCAGCACCCATCCCGGTGCCTGCACCATCCCTGGGGTGACCAGCACCCATCCTGGTGCCAGGACCATTCCTGGGGTGACCAGCACCCATCCCAGTGCCTGCACCATCCCTGAGGTAACCAGCACCCATCCCGGTGCCTGCACCATCTCTGGGGTGACCAGCACCCATCCCGGTGCCCGGATCATTCCTGGGGTGACCCATCCCATCCCTGGGGTGACCCATCCCATCCCTGGCGTGGCCCGTCCCCTCGGAGCATCCCCGGCTCGGGACGGGGAGAGGGTCGAGCAGCCCCGGGCGCTGCCGCTGCCGCTCCCGCACTGAATCACCTCAATTACAGATTCGCTTGGCTGCGATTTGGGAAGGAAAAAATAAGCGACGGGGGGTGGCAGGGAGAGGAAACAACACAGAAACACAACAGCAAAAAAAACCCCCAAGCCAGCCCCCTTCCTCCTCCTCCTCCTCCTCCTCCTCTTCCCCGGGGAAGGGGCGACGGCAGCATAAATAGCGGGTGGTGCAGCTCGGGACAGAGGAGCAGTGAGCTTCCCGGGACACGCGTGGGACGGCTGCAGACACCCCCGCCATGGCTGAGCCTTCGCTGCCCCTCTCCTTCCTCTGCCTCCTCGCCCTCTCCTCCGCCTGCTACATCCAGAACTGCCCCCGGGGTGGGAAGCGGGCTCTGGCCGACACGGCCCTCCGGCAGGTACGGGGGGCTCTGGAGGGGGGTATTTTAGGGGGGAGAGGGTCCCTCGTGAGCATCCCGACCTTGCCGCGCTCCCCCGAGCAGCGGGTGCAGCCCGGTTTTGGGGGAGGGGGGGGGACACATGGCCGAGGGCAGGCAGTGGGGAGGTGGCAGAGGAATGAGGTCCCCGAAATGCTGCTGTCACCTCAGCGACGGGACCCAGCCTGGAGGGGAGAGGCACCGACAGGAAGGACAACACGGGGGGCAGTGGGGATCCCCCCAAAGCGGAGCCAGTGCTGCGGCACGAGGCTGTGGGAGGTGATGGGGAGGAGACGGGTCACCTCCGAGGCAAAGGGCAAGGGACGAGTTGCTTTTGGGTATAAGGGAGAGCGAGGAGGGTGTACCCCCCCCCCTTATTTTGGGGAGGGATTGAAGGGGCTCCTTCCCCCCTCAGTGCATGCCCTGCGGCCCCGGGAACAGAGGCAACTGCTTCGGGCCCGGCATCTGCTGCGGGGCAGAGCTGGGCTGTTTGCTGGGCACGGCGGAGACCCGGCGCTGCGCAGAGGAGGATTATCTGCCCTCGCCGTGCCAGGCGGGCGGGCAGCCCTGCGGCTCCGGCGCCCGCTGCGCAGCCCCCGGCATCTGCTGCACCGCCGGTGAGCACCGGGGGATGAGCGGGGAGCGAGGGGGCTGTCACCCGGCTTGGGGTGGCTCGGGACCGTGGCGGCACCGCGGCCGCTCTCGTCTTCCTAAAGGGGAAACTGAGGCACTGCCTCGTTTGGGGATAATTTGGGGATAGCTGGTTTCGGACTCGATCTAAGGAAGAGGTTTTTTCTTTACTGTGAGGGTGTACATGCTGCCCAGAAAGCCAATTACCCCCTGGGCTGTGCCCAAAGAACAGTGAGCAGCGGGTGCAGGGAGGGGACTCTCACCCTCTGCTCTGCTCTGGTGAGACCCCCCTGCAGTGCTGCCTCCAGCTCTGGGCACAGGGACATGGAGCTGTTGGAGGAAGCCCAGAGGAGGCAACAGAGATGATCAGAGGGCTGGAGCCCCTCTGCTGTGGAGACAGGCTGAGAGAGCTGGGGAAGAGCCTGGAGAAGAGAAGGCTCTGGGGAGACCTTAGAGCAGCCTCCAGTCCCTAAAGGGGTGGACAATGAAAGCTGGAGAGGGACTTTGTACATGAGGCTGGAGAGACAGGACAAGGGGTGATGGCTCCAGATTGAGAGGGAAGACTGAGATGAGATGTCAGGAAGAAGTTGTTCCCTGTGAGGGTGCTGAGGCCCTGGCACAGGCTGCCCAGAGAGGCTGTGGCTGCCTCATCCCTGGCAGTGTTCAAGGGCAGGTTGGATGGGGCTTGGAGCAACCTGGGCTGGTTGCAGGGGGTTGGAATAGCGTGAGCTTTAAGATTTCTTCCAGCTCAAAGCATCCCATGACAAGGTTTGGGCTCAGAGCTCCTTCCCCAGCCTCTCATGAGGTAACACCCAGCCCAGCCCCATTCCCCAGCCCACAGGAGGGACAAAGCTGGAGCAGGATCTATGCAGGCACCTCCAGCTCCTTCCCCATATGAAAACCAACCCCTTCCCTCAACTAAATAACCCATTCCGACGGGGTTTTTTTGCTTTCTGTTGGAGAAACCTGCTCGATGGACGCGAGCTGTCTGGAGGAGGGCAGCGAGGGCGCTCCAGAGGCAGCCGACAAGAACCTGACAGTGCTGGAGGGCTCCGCTGGGGACCTGCTGCTCAAGCTGATGCACTTGGCCAACCGACAGCAGCAGCAGGGCAAGCACCCCCTGCTCTGAGCCGGGGCGCTGGGCGTCCCCCCGACCCCCACCCTGAGCCCCCACCTCGGCTTTGTACATATGACACCCAATAAAAGTCCTCGTGCACTTTGGTGGCTTCATCCTGGGCGCTGGGGATGGGGAGTGAGGGGTTCCAGGGGACCCGTTGGAGCTCGGTGATGGAGGGGTCTCATCCTGCCCTTCCCCAAACCCCCATCCAGCCCCGCGTGGTCCAGCTCCCATTGCAGCGCTTCTGCTAAGCCGGGTGCAGGATTTGGCCCCGTCCTTGCAGAGCTGCCGTGCGGGGACTCATCCAGCGCCGTGTCCCTGCTCCGGGGGGACCGGGGACGGCGGGGATCTGCCACCACCGTGTCACCTCTTGGCCCAGACCCCTCTGTGGGGCAGATTCGGGGCCGCGTTGCCTTCAGGAACCAGCACGACAGGCAGCTCCGAGCCCCGGGCGCTGAAACATCATCACGTGGAAGGCAAAACCAGCCCCCTAAAGCGAAAGGTTTGGGTTCAGAACCTCACACCACCCCCGGGGTCACAGCCGTCCCTCACCCAACGGGTCTCCTCCACGCACCGACGGGCAGGATCCGGCCCCTCCGCTTCTGCCACCGTCACCCCCAGGTTCTGGGCACTGTCACCCCGACTCTCTCCCGTCTCTCTTACCCTGCAGAGGTCCCTGCTCCGCGCTGGGATGTGGCCCCGGGGCGGGGGACAGCTCGGCCTTTATAAAGTCCCCGGGGGAGGTGGCGGCTGCGGGGAGGTGGAGCTCCCGCACGTCAGCTCCCGCACACCAAGCGGGGAGTGGGATGGACCCAGCGCCAGACCCCGCCACCAGCACCTTATCCCGGCCCCGAGGGGGGTGTAGGGGGACCTAAAATCACCCCCAAATCATTGGGAAAGGGGCAACAGCGGCGGGGGTGGGTGTCCAGCGCGGGAGGATGGTGCGGGACGCCCCGGGCTGCGGGGAGCCTCGGCACCAGGACGTGATATTTGGGGTGGTTTTTCACATCCATTGGGGTCCGGGCACCCCAAAACCGACCGGAGGGGCTGTGGGGTGACTGTTGTCCCCGCCCTTTCCCCCGGGATGCCGCTGAGCCCCGTCCCGGAGCCGTTGCCCGGCAGCGCGGCTCGGCGGGGTCGGGACCCGTCTGCCCCCGGTGACCGGCCCCGGAGCGAGACGGAGCGCACGGGAACAGGTCACGGCTCCCAATTAAAGAGGCGGCAGTGGGGGACAGCGGGGCAGCGGCTCCACGGACGTAAGAGCTGTCGGCAGAGCTGGGATTTGTGCCACGGGGGAAGCTCTTAATGGCCGTAAGGAAAGCGCGGGGCGGCGGGGGCAGGACCCGGCCCGGCGGCTGCAGCCCTGGCAAGCTCTCGGTTTGCTGAGGACGTGAAACTGATGTGCTTGAGGGCACGGAGGGTCTGCAGAGGGCCCTGGCCAGGCTGGAGCCATGGGCTGAGGGCAATGGGATGAGGTTGAACAAGGGCAAGGGCTGGGTGCTGCCCTTGGGACACCCCAAGCCCAGACCCCGCACCAGGCTGGGGCAGAGGGGCTGGAAACTGCTGCAGGGAAAGGGCCTGGGGGGGTTGGTGCCAACGACTGAACAGGAGCCAGCAGCATGCCCAGGGTGGCAAGAAGGCCAAGGGCATCTCCTGAGAACTCCCTGCAACACCCTGACAGGAGGCTGCAGTGAGCTGGGTCGGGCTCTGCTCCCCAGTAACGAGTGAGGACATGAAGAGATGGGCTGAAGCTGCCCCAGGGGAGATTGAGATTGGAGCTGAGGCAGAACTGAGAGGGGTGTCAGCCCCTGTGCCAGGCTCCCCAGGGAGCTGGGGCAGTGCCCAGCCCTGGAGGGATCCCAAAGCCGTGGGGCTGAGGTGCTGAGGGCCGTGGGGTAGTGCTGGGCTGGGCAGGGTGAGGGCAGGGCTGGGACTGCAGCAGCTTCAAGGGCTTTTCCAACCAAAATGAAGCTGTGATTCTGTGATTCAGCGCTGTTTTTTCCACAGGGACCTTCACTTGCTGATGACATGGCCCAGGGCATTGCAGCTGGGGGGAAATTTGGGGGTTTGGGCTGTTGCCAATGAGGTTTGGTGTTTCCAGGCAGTGAGACAGGCTCAGCCTCAGCACCATCCGCAGCAGGACACAGCCAGGGCTGAGCAGAGAGGGGTGGGAAGGACCCAAACTCCCCATTTCCCACCTCAGATGCTCCTGGAGGAAGAGACAGGTTTGGTTTCCCCCAGCTAGAAAGAACCAAAAGCCAAAGGATACCCCAAGCCCCTGCTCACCCCGGTCCCAGCAGGACACATCCCTCCTCCCTCCCCAGCCCATGCCACACGAGAACGGATCCAAGCCTCCAACTGTCTCTGCACCTTCCCCCAGCTCCTGTGTGGAGTCATCACCGAAGAGCAAAACCACCAGCTTGGCCTTGACCTCACGTCCTCGACCTGTGGCGATTAGCAGAGGCCCGTGCTGTGGGCAGCAATGCCTTGAGGCTCTTAAGGGCGGCGGGTGACGCCGGCAGCGGCATCGCTAAGCAGCAGCTGCCTCTGTATAAATAGGTGCCCTGGCCAGTGGTGGGCAAAGGAGGTGAGCAGATCCCTGAGCCTGTAGCCATGCCTGCCAAAGCTCTGGCTCTCTGCCTCCTGGGGCTGCTGGCCCTCTCCTCCGCCTGCTACATCCAGAACTGCCCCATCGGGGGCAAACGCGCCGTGCTGGACATGGACATCAGGAAGGTAGGAGAAGCTCCTCACCCCCTTCCCTTCTCCTTCCTCCCACCTCCCCCGGGGCTGGGAAAGGCTCTGCCTGCCCACAGCCTTCCCCCAATCACTCCCCTTCCTCCCTTTTCCCCCCTGAGCAGTGCATGCCCTGCGGCCCCAGGAACAAGGGCCGCTGCTTCGGCCCCAACATCTGCTGTGGAGAAGAGCTGGGCTGTTACCTGGGCACAGCCGAGAGCCTGCGGTGCCAGGAGGAGAACCTGCTGCCCACCCCCTGCCAGCCAGCCCACAGGCCCTGTGGCAGCAGTGGCTCCTGCGCCGCCCCTGGCATCTGCTGCAGCACCGGTGAGGGCAGCACGGACCCCCCTCCACACCTTCCCCCCGGGGAGTTTGAGCTCAGGGAGAGGGGATGGTGCCCAAGGGACTTGCTGCATCCCAGCTCTCTGAACCACCACCTCCTGCTCAGCCTGGGCTGCCCTGGATCCCACCCTGGGGAAGGCAGGAAGGGGCTGTGGGGGCTTGGGGAAGGGGGAAAGGACCCAAATTCAGGGGCTGAGCAAACCCACAGAGAGCCTGGGGCAGATCTTGGGGGCAGAGCCAACACCAGCTCCAGAGGGACAGGGAAGTGCTGGAGAGAGGCCAGTGCAGGGACACCAAGATGCTGAGGGGATGGAGCATCTGTGTGAGGAGGAAAGGCTGCAGGACCTGGGGCTGTTCAGCCTGGAGAAGAGAAGGATGAGAGGGCATCTCATCAACACTTATCAATCCTTAAAGGGTGGGTGGCCAGTGTTTGTTGTGTGGTAGCCAGTGGCAGGACAAGGGGTAACAGGCACAGGCTGGCACGCAGGCAGTGCCCCTGGCACAGGAGGAGCAAGTCCTTTGGTGCTGAGGGGAGGGAGCCCTGGCCCAGGCTGCCCAGGGAGGGTGTGGAGGCTCCTTCTCAGGAGGTTTCCAACCCCACCTGGACACGTTCCTGTGCCCCCTGAGCCAGGGGAAGCTGCTTTAGCAGGGGTTGGAGCAGCTCTGCAGGGCCCTTCCAGCCCCCACCACTTTGTGACCATTTCAAATGCATCTCTTAAACAGTGCTGGGGGGGTTCATCTCACCCCCTGCTCTCCCCTCTCCTTTCCCACACAGAGGGCTGTGTGCTCGACTCCTCCTGTGACCAGGACATGCCCTTTGCTTAGAGCAGCTGGGAGAGAAGAGCCCACAGGGACCCCCATGTATGCAGCTGCACCAGCCTGGTGCCAGACCCACGAGGGACCAGCTGAGCTCTGTGATTCAACACTTAAGAGACCATCTCCATCAGAAATAAAACTTGTACAGAGAATGGAGCAGTCTGTGGATTTCTGTGCATCTGGCAGGTGCAGAGTGGGGAGAAAGAAGCTGGGGAAGGGGCTGGAGCACAAGGGTGCTGGGGAGGGGCTGAGGGAATGGGGGTGTTGAGCCTGGAGAAGAGGAGGCTGAGGGCAGACAGGAGCGCTCTGTGACAGGAGGCTGCAGGGAGCTGGGGGTTGGTCTCTGCTCCCAGTAATGAATGACAGGACAAGGAGAGGCTTACATTGGAGCTGAGGCAGAACTGTTTCCCTGAGAGGGGTGTCAGCCCTGTGCCAGGCTGCCCAGGGAGCTGGGGCAGTGCCCAGTCCTGGAGGGATCCCAAAGCCATGGAGCTGAGGTGCTGAGGGCCATGGGGTAGTGCTGGGCTGGGCAGGGGTTGCACTTGATCCTAAAGCTCTTCCTAACTCAAATGGTTCTGTGATTCTATGAAAAATGGCAGTTTTAGGGAAACACAGCTAAAAAGGGTGAGTTTAAGTTGGATTGCTGTGGCTGGGGAGAGGGAGGTGGAAGGGTCTGGGGCTGGTGCCGGGGCAGCTCCCTCTGACAGTTTCCCTGCAGGGGACACAGAGAAACTCCACTGCTTCAGCCTCCAGAGGTGGGATAAATGGGGCTGGAGGGGTCCCTCTGCCCACAGCAGGACCCCTGGGCACAGCTGCCCCCTACCCCAACCCAGCAAGAGGTGGGATCAGCCTCTCCTGCAGAGCCCTCCAGCCTCCAAAGCCCCTGCAGAGGCAGCAAACCCCCCTCATTTCCCCCTCAGCCTCCTCCCCGCACCATTAACCCTTCAGAACACACAGAGCCAGACCCCTTGGCCTCCTCCAAGGATTCCAGGAGGGCTTTATGGGTGCCAAGGGGAAGGAAGGGGCCGTGGCAGGGCTGTGGGCAGAGCCCTAGGACAGCACTGTGCGCCTGACGACGCGCCCGTCCCTGTCGATGGCGAAGTTGTGGTTGCGGGGGTTGTTCAGGCACTCCTCGATCCTCTCCTCCAGGTTCTCGGGGGTGATGAAGGTCTGGGCTTCCTCCTGAAGGAAGGGAGGAAGGACAATCCTGCCTCAGAACACAGCTCAGTGGCTCAGCATCCCCCAGAGCCACGGGTGCTGCCATGAGCTCAGGACAAACACCAGCGGCTCCCTCAGGGTGATTTCAGCCTGTTTTCACTCAGGCTCTGTCCCACCAGCACCCTGTGAGGCACCAACGCTCCAGTTCCAGCTCCCAGCAGGAAAATAACTTCCCAGGCACCATCTGCTCTCACCTGCAGCTGCAGAACCTCCTTCTCCTTCTCCTTCAGCAATGCCTCTAGCTTCTGCGCCATGCTGGCTGCTGCCTCCTCCTTGCGCCTCTTCTCCTCTTCCTCTTCTTTCCTGATTCTTTCCTCTCTGCCACATGGGAAGGGAAATGAAACACCCAGGGCTTTGGGGAGCCCTGCAGAGCTGCTCCAGCCCCTGCTAAAGCAGGTTCCCCTGGCTCAGGGGGCACAGGGATGTCTCCAGGTGGGGTTGGAAACCTCCTAGAAGGAGCCTCCACACCCTCCCTGGGCAGCCTGGGCCAGGGCTCCCTTCCCTCAGCACCAAAGGAGTTTCTCCTCCTGTGCCAGGGGCACTGCCTGTGTTGCAGCTTGTGCCCGTTACCCCTTGTCCTGCCACTGGCCACCACACAACAACCACCAGCCCCATCCTCCTGACACCCACCCTTTGGGGGTTAAGTGTTGCTGAGGTCTCCCTCAGCCTTCTCCCATCCAGGCTGAGCAGCCCCAGGTCCCGCAGCCTTTGCTCCTCACACAGACGCCACCGCTGCTGGCTCTGCCCCCAGGATCTGCCCCAGGCTGCCCGTGGGCCTGCTCAGCCCCTGCTCTGGGCTGTCTCCCCGCTGCCAGCCCCGCAGAGCCGTGCTTGCCGCTGACCTGCGCGCCCGCTGCCGGGCGTTCTCCTGGGCGTTCCAGGCCATCAGCAGCTGATGCTCCTGGCTCAGCGCTGCCGAGTCCTCCTGGGCCTGCTGCGCCTCTCGCTTCCTCTGCAGCACCTCCAGCTTGAAGTCAGCCCTGCAGGGATGGGGCACTGAGTCCCTGCCACAGCCTGCCCCACAACCAGCCCCCTGCCCCACAAGCAGCCCCCTGCAACACACCTCCAAACTGCAGCAGCCCCACATAGTCCCAAACCCAACCCTCCCCTGCCCCACAACCAGCCCCTCTACCTCAACCCCCACCCCAAAGAGCCACAAGCCCAATGCTCTCCTGTCCCACAGTAAGCCCACAGCAGCCTGTTGCCCCAGCCCCCCAGCAGCCCATTGCCCCAGCCCCCCATTGCCCCAGCCCTTAGCAGTCTGTTGCCCCAGCCCCCCATTGCCCCAGCTCTTAGCAGCCTGTTGCCCCAGCTCCCCAGCAGCCCATTGCCCCAGCCCCCCATTGCCCCAGCTCTTAGCAGCCTGTTGCCCCAGCTCCCCAGCAGCTCGCTGCCCCAGCCCCCCATTGCCCCAGCCCTTAGCAGCCCGTTGCCCCAGCCCCCCATTGCCCCAGCCCTTAGCAGCTCGTTGCCCCAGGCCCCCAGCAGCCCATTGCCCCAGCCCCCCATTGCCTCAGTCCCTGCTCAGAAGCCCCCAAGTCCCCAGTAGCCCCAGTCCCCCAGCAGCCCCCAGCCCTCGTCCCCCAGCAGCCCCCAGCCCCTGCCCCTAAAGCAACCTGTTGCTCCAGCCCCTCCAGCAGTCAATTGCCCCAATCCCTGCCCCCCAGCAGCCCCCAGTCCCCCAGCAGCCCACTGCCCCAGCTCCAGTAGCTCCCAGTCCCCCAGCAGCCCATTGCCCCAGCAGCCCCAGTCCCCCAGCAGCCCTCTGTCCCCCAGCAGCCCCAGTAGCCCGCTGCCCCAGCCACAGCAGCCCCCTGTCCCCCAGCAGCCCCAGTCCCCCAGCAGCCCCCAGCCACAGCAGCCCCCAGCCCCCCAGCAGCCCCTGTCCCCCAGGCCCGCAGCAGCCCACAGCAGCCCCCAGCAGCGCCAGCCCCGCAGCAGCCCCCTGTCCTCCAACAGCCCCCAGCAGCCTCCAGCCCCGCAGCAACCCCCAGCAGCCCCCAGCCCCGCAGCAGCCCCCTGTCCCGCAGCAGCCCCCTGTCCCGCAGCAGCCCCCAGCAGCCCCCAGCCCCGCAGCAGCCCCCAGCCCCGCAGCAACCCCCAGCAGCCCCCAGCCCCGCAGCAGCCCCCTGTCCCGCAGCAGCCCCCAGCAGCCCCCAGCAGCCCCCAGTCCCCTGTCCCGCAGCAGCCCCCTGTCCCCCAGCAGCCCCCAGTCCCCCAGCAGCCCCCAGCAGCCCCCAGTCCCCCAGCAGCCCCCAGTCCCCCAGCAGCCCCCAGCAGCCCCCAGTCCCGCAGCAGCCCCCAGCAGCCCCCAGTCCCGCAGCAGCCCCCAGTCCCCCAGCAGCCCCCAGTCCCCCAACAGCCCGCAGCAGCCCCCTGTCCCGCAGCAGCCCCCAGTCCCGCAGCAGCCCCCAGTCCCGCAGCAGCCCCCAGTCCCCCAGCAGCCCCCAGTCCCGCAGCAGCCCCCTGTCCCCCAGCCCCGCAGCAGCCCGCAGCAGCCCCCTGTCCCCCAGCTGCCCCAGCAGCCCCCTGTCCCGCAGCAGCCCCTAGTCCCGCAGCAGCCCCCAGCCCCGCAGCAGCCCCCTGTCCCCCAAGCAGCCCCCAGCCCCGCAGCAGCCCCCAGCCGCCCCCGCCGTCCGCGCGGGTACCGCAGGGCGCGCAGCACGAGGCGGTGCAGGCGGTACCGCTCCGTCACCACCAGCAGCTCCTCGGGGTCGACGGGCGGCGGCAGCTTCAGCCGATCCGCCTTGGACTTGGCGGGGGGGTCGTGCCGCGTCTTGCGGCCCCGCGCCGGGACGAGCCCGACGCGCCCCGGGGCGGCGGCGGAACCCAGCGCCGGGCCCAGCACCGGCCTCAGCGCCCGCAACATGGCCCCGCGGCAACGGGGCGGCAACGGGGCGGCAACGGGAACGGGGCGGCAACGGGAACGGGGCGGAACGGGGCGGGGGCAGCGCGGCACGGCGGGAAATGTAGTGCGGGACGGAGCCTGCGGGGCGCGGGGACAGGCACGGGCACCCTCCCCGGGACACGGACACACGTGGGGCACTGTCACCATCCCCGGGATACAGACACCATCCCCGGGACACGGACACGCGTGGGGCACTGGCACAGTCCCCGGGACATGGACACCATCCCCGGGACATGGACACCATCCCCGGGAGACGGACACGCGTGGGGTCTTGGCACAATCCCCGGGACACGGACACCCTCCCCGGGACACGGACACGCGTGGGGCACTGTCACCATCCCCGGGATACAGACACCATCCCCGGGACACGGACACGCGTGGGGCACTAGCACCGTACCAGGGACACGGACACGCGTGGGGCACTGGCAGCATCCCTGGGACACGGACACCATACCCGGGACACGAACACGCGTGGGGCACTGGGACCATCCCCGGGACACGGACACGCGTGGGACACTGGCACCATCCCCAGGATACAGACACCATCCCCGGGACATGGACATGCGTGGGGCACTGGCACCGTACCAGGGACACGGACACGCGTGGGGCACTGGGACCATTCCTGGGACACGGACACCATCCCCGGGACACGGACACGCGTGGGGCACTGGCACAGTCCCCGGGACACAGACACCATCCCCGGGACATGGACACGCGTGGGGCACTGGCACCATCCCTGGGACACGGACACCATAGCCGGGACAGGGACACGCGTGGGGCACTGGCACCGTACCAGGGACACGGACACGCGTGGGACACTGGCACCATCCCCAGGACATGGACACACGTGGTGCACTGGCACCGTCCCCAGGACATGGACACACGTGGTGCACTGGCACCGTCCCCGGGACACGGACACGCGTGGGGCATGGACACGCGGCACGGGATACAGGCACTCTCCGAGAGAAGATCACTGTCCCTGGGACACGGACACGCGTGGGACGTGCACACATGGTGAGGGACACGGACCCGGGTGGGATCCAGCATCCCGTGGGACATGACATCCCCCAGGACTCTGACACCCGTGGGACAGGCACACACAAATGGGAGTGGGGGTGTAGTGCTGTGGGGAGTCACCTGGGGGGGCTGTATCACTTCTGGAGGAGGGAGATAAGCGGAGGGGTGGGATAATCTGGGGAAGGGGATCATTCAGGGAGGGATAACCCGGGGGGTACAATTTGGGGAGGGAGGGGGGGCATCACCTTTGGGGTGATTATGGCCGGGGGGTGATAATGACCTGGGGAGTGTCTGATGGGGGGTGGGGATGCGGGTCCTACCTGCAGGCTGGCTGGGGGAGTGCGAGGGCTGTGGGGGGAGACAGGGACCTGTCCCACTGGCACCCAACCCAGCGGGCACTCACGGGGGCTGTGGGGTAAGGGATGGGGAGGTGAGGGATGAGCACCTATGGGTGCTCTTTGGGGTGGTTTGGGGACGGGGAGGTGAGGGATGAGCACCTATGGGTGCTCTTTGGGGTGGTTTGGGGACGGGGAGGTGAGGGATGAGCACCTATGGGTGCTCTTTGGGGTGGTTTGGGGATGGGAGGTGAGGGATGAGCACCCACAGGGGCTCTTTGGGGTGGGTTTGGGATGGGAGGTGAGGGATGAGCACCTATGGGTGCTCTTTGGGGTGGTTTGGGGATGGGAGGTGAGGGATGAGCACCTATGGGTGCTCTTTGGGGTGGTTTGGGGATGGGAGGTGAGGGATGAGCACCTATGGGTGCTCTTTGGGGTGGTTTGGGGACGGGGAGGTGAGGGATGAGCACCCACAGGGGCTCTTTGGGGGGGGTTTGGGATGGGAGGTGAGGGATGAGCACCCATGGGTGCTCTTTGGGGTGGGTTTGGGATGGGAGGTGAGGGATGAGCACCTATGGGTGCTCTTTGGGGTGGTTTGGGGATGGGAGGTGAGGGATGAGCACCTATGGGTGCTCTTTGGGGTGGTTTGGGGATGGGAGGTGAGGGATGAGCACCTATGGGTGCCCTTTGGGGTGGTTTGGGGACGGGGAGGTGAGGGATGAGCACCCACAGGGGCTCTTTGGGGGGGGTTTGGGATGGGAGGTGAGGGATGAGCACCCATGGGTGCTCTTTGGGGTGGGTTTGGGATGGGAGGTGAGGGATGAGCACCCACAGGGGCTCTTTGGGGTGGGTTTGGGGATGGGAGGTGAGGGATGAGCACCTATGGGTGCTCTTTGGGGTGGTTTGGGGATGGGAGGTGAGCAATGAGCACCTATGGGTGCTCTTTGGGGTGGTTTGGGGACGGGGAGGTGAGGGATGAGCACCTATGGGCGCTCTTTGGGGTGGTTTGGGGATGTGGAGGTGAGGGATGAGCACCCACAGGGGCTCTTTGGGGTGGTTTGGGGATGGGAGGTGAGGGATGAGCACCCATGGGTGCTCTTTGGGGTGGGTTTGGGATGGGAGGTGAGGGATGAGCACCCACAGGGGCTCTTTGGGGTGGTTTGGGGATGGGAGGTGAGGGATGAGCACCTATGGGCGCTCTTTGGGGTGGTTTGGGGATGGGAGGTGAGGGATGAGCACCTATGGGTGCCCTTTGGGGTGGTTTGGGGATGGGGAGGTGAGGGATGAGCACCTATGGGCGCTCTTTGGGGTGGTTTGGGGATGGGAGGTGTGGGATGAGCACCTATGGGTGCCCTTTGGGGTGGTTTGGGGATGGGAGGTGAGGGATGAGCACCCACGGGGGCACGCAGCCCAAAGCCCTCCCCTTGCCCCCTGCCCGGCTCAGGGGTGGGATTTGGGCAGCATCCAGCCCAGAATGAGCTCGGGCAGCTCCTCATGGCTCTATTTGCATTCGGCTCTGCTGCAGCAAAAAGCTCGGGGCAGGTCCTTGGACCCCAAAACTCTGCCCCTGGGGTCTCGGGAGGCTCCTTGTGCAGCATCTGTGGTGGGTGGGTGTGTGGCCCCCACCCCGGGAGGGTCCCTGTTTCTTTTGGGGTCAGTACTTAGTTTCTGAGGATGATTTGGAGCTTTGGCTGAAGCCCTCAAATGCAGGAGTTGGTGTTTATTGTAAGTGATGATACTGGGGCTCGTGAGGGGGTCCCCAGTGATGGCAGCAGCAGTGAGGCTGTTTTTGGGGGGCTGTTTTGGGTGGTGTGTGTCTATTTTTCCTGTGTGTCCCCTCTGAGCCATCACTCCCCTGGGAAATCCCAGCTGGATGGAAAAGCTCTGCTGGAAACCTCCATTCTCCATCTCATGGGGTGGCTCTTCCCACGATCGCCAGCATCTCAACCCCATGTCCCCCAAATTTTCCCCTGCCTGGGCAGGGATGTCACTGTCCCCAAGTCCCACCATCCCAATCCTTGGGATGAAACCAGTTCTCCCAGTTGAAGCCACCAGTTAACCATGTCCTGGTCCCTCCTGCAGGAGGAACAAGGGAGGTGTCCAGCAGACACCTCTTTGTAGCAAAACTTGATTCAAATCAACCTGTTTGGGTTTGTTTTTAACCCAGAAGTGCTGCACCTCTGGTCCTCAGGACATTCCTCAACCCTTTGGACTCCTCTTGTGCTCTGGCCCATCTCCAGCTTCAGGGGTTCCCTGGATTCTGTCTTCTCCTGGGAGGGGAGTGATAAAAAGTAGCTCTTTATGGCCTCATTCTCTGAAAATCCCAAGGGATCTCCATGGTGGGAAGAAAGAAAGAGAGGGAAAAGCCATCTAAAGTTGTGTGGAGGGTGGCAAGAGCATCCCTCAGGCTGGAGAAGGGTCTCTCTCAGCTTAAGAATGCTACAGGGGTTTTAGCAGTGACCATTTGGAGACCTTCTTGAGGTTTTAGACTCCAAAAGGGCAGGTTGAGACTGGATATAAGGGAGAAATCCTTTGTGATGAGGGTGGTGAGGCCCTGGCCCAGGCTGCCCAGAGAGGCTGTGGCTGCCCCATCCCTGGCAGTGTCCAAGGGCAGGTTGGATGGGGCTGGGAGCAGCCTGGGCTGCTGGAAGGTAGACTAGATGGTCTTTGAAGGTATCTCCCAACCCAAAGCATGCCATGATTCTGTGATTCATACTGTGGTTGTTCAGCCTGGAGAAGGCTCTGGGGAGACCTCAGAGCAGCCTCCAGTCCCTAAAGGGGCCAGAGAGGGACTTTGTCCAAGGACCTGGAGTGACAGGACAAGGGGTGATGGCTCCAGACTGACAGAGGGGAGACTGAGATGAGATGTCAGAAGTTGTTCCCTGTGAGGGTGGTGAGGCCCTGGCACAGGCTGCCCAGAGAGGCTGTGGCTGCCCCATCCCTGGCAGTGTCCAAGGGCAGGTTGGATGGGGCTTGGAGCAACCTGGGCTGGTGCAAGGTGTCCCTGCCCATGGCAGGGGGTTGGAACCACATGAGCTTTAAGATCCCTCCCAACCCAACCACTCTGGGGTTCTGCAATGTCTCAAGATGCCACAAGAACCCATGTGACAGCTTCTCCAGCCCCTAGGCCTGGAAGCCTCCTTGTCCAAGAGATGGATGCAAAACCCTGCAGCACATTATCAGTTGGAGACAGCTCCAAAACATCTCTTTTGCTGCTGTTACACATGAAGCAGACCCTTGGAGCTCCCAAACCAGCAGCACGTGGGAGGAAACTGCCTTTGACACAGAAGTGAGGACACACACACACACAATGAGCAGCTTGCTTTTGGTTTGCTTTTTTTTCTTCACCTTGTTTTGTTCCTTTTCAAGAGCTGACCAGCAGGAAAAAGAACCCAAGTGAAACCATTTCCCTGCAGGTTCAGGCCAAACCTTGTGCTCGTGGGGCTGGGTTTGGTTTGGTTTGACAGGTGACAGCCAGGATTTCTTTTCATCCTTTTGTTGTTGGGTTTGGCTTGGTTTTTTTTTGTCCTTTTTCTTTTCTTTTTACAAAAGGCTTTTATTCCCTCAAGGGAAAAACAAAACAACCCCCCCCCTCCTCTCAAAAAAGGACTTACAAGCAAAAGAACAGCCTGTATGGGCTCTCCAGGAGAGAGATGGTGTGACAGTATTCATCCAAACATCAAAGCTATTTAATTCCCCAATAAAACATTGGAAAAAATAAAAGAGATAAAACCAAAAAGGAGCCAACAGTATGTGCACTAACACTTTGCTACATATAAAATCTCCAGCTAATATGAAGCTTATGGTACCAACCTCTAAAACAGTTAAGATATATACACATAGTTGTTGTTTTCTTGGGGGGAGGGGGAAAGGGGGGTATATTAACAAACAGAATATTACAAAATATTAAAGAAGGCAACTCTTCTGTCATTTGTTTCAGGGGTGGGTGGTCTTTTGTGGGGGGAAGGGGGCTGGGGTTTGTGTTCTTCACTTGAAGTTGGCGTAGTCTGAGAAGGCGTCGATGTATTCCTGCACCACCTTGTAGCAGAATTCGTACTGTTCCTGGGGGATTGGGGGGAGAGCACGGGGTTAGGCTGAGAAAATTCACACCTCCAGGTAGGATTTGATGCTTTATTGGCTGTAGAAAGTGGGGCTGAGAGTGGTTAGGTGTTCCTGAGTGAGGGCAGGAACTGGATTCCCACTTGTGAGGGGGCTCTCACCAACTTTGGGTGCCCAAAACCTGGGCTGCCCACCCTCCTCCCTTTCCCATCCTCTCTGAGCTCCTGTTTCCACCCCAAAAGACCTTTTTAAAGGCCCTCAGTATCTTTGCTATACCCTCTTGCAAGACCTCTCCTAGTGCTGCCTGCTCCTCCCCTCCCTGCCCCAATGCATGCCCAAGCCCCTGTCACAGCCACTCAGGAAAGCTTTCCAGGCTCCTAAAGCCCATAAATGAGTGGCCTGTGGCTGAGGATGTCTCCAGGGAGGCTCCTACAACTCGTGTCAGTGCTCAAAAGGAGCTTGATGCCTTCAGCCAGCCAAGCTCCACTACTCCACCTGCCTTAATAGGAGAAAGGGGAGATACCTCCTGACCCTTCCTCTTTCATGGAGAGAGAAAACCTTCACCTGAGGGAGTTTTTGCTCATCCCTGAGTCCCCAGCCCACTCTGGCCAAGGTCTGGGCTGGCAGAAGGAGCCTGGACCCTGCTGAGCTGCACTTACCAGTGTCTGCACCATATGTGGCCTCTGTAGTCTTAAACTCTTCACTGTCTGAAAGACGTCGAGGATCCCTTCAGCCTTCACCCTCTCCAGGACAGTGCTCAGTGCACAGAAGGTGCCTGTTCTTCCTGCTCCAGCACTGCCAAAGAGAAACCAAGAAGCTAAAGGAAACCATTTGGCCTGACAGGGACAATCAATCCACAGAGGAATCACTGGAGAGCTGGAGGAGCCAACAGTCCCACTCCCAGCTGAGGCAGGACACGCTCTGCAGAGACTGGAGACTTAGCCAAGGAGGAAAAGGCTGTACCACATCTGCCCAGGCTGCTCCTGCTGAGCCCAAAACGTCTGAGGGAGCTCTGGCCATCTCCCAGAGGCAATCACAGAGCCATCTGAGTTAGAAAAGGGCTTTGGGATCCTTGAGTGCAACCCCTGCCCTCCTCCTGCCCAGCCCAGCACTACCCCATGGCCTCAGCACCTCAGCTCCAGGGTTTTGGGATCCCTCCAGGGCTGGGCACTCCCCCAGCTCCCTGGGCAGCCTGGCACAGGGGTGACACCCCTCTCAGGGAAACAGTTCTGCCTCAGCTCCAATCTCAACCTCCCCTGGGGCAACTTCAGCCCATTTTCTCTTGTCCCGTCACTTAGGAGTAGAGACTGACCCAGCTCCCTGCAGCCTCCTGTCAGGAGAGTCAGAGAGTGCTCCTGTCTGCCCTCAGCCTCCTCCAGGCTGAACACCCCCATTCCCTCAGCCCCTCCCCAGCCCCTTGTGCTCCAGCCCCTTCCCCAGCTCTGCAGCCCCTCAGTGTCCCTGTGGCAGTGAGTGAGGGGCCCAGCACTGAGCACAGCCCTGGAGCTGCAGCCTCCCCAGGGCCCAGCACAGGGGACAATCCCTGCCCTGCTCCTGCTGCCCCAGACATTACCTGCAGTGCACAGTGATTGGGTGGTTGCCAGACTGCTGCTGCTGCTTCTGCACAGCTGCAATGATGTTGATCATCCCCTTCCCATCCCCAGGGATCCCAACCTCTGGCCATCCGTGGAAATGAAACTGCCGGATCTGCCGGCTCTTGTTTTCCTGGTGGAAGAGAACAGCTGGAGCTCAGTGAGTTGGTGGGAGACCCATGAACCCAGAAACCCACCAGCTCAGGGCTTTGGGAAATGGGCAGTGGGAGGGAATGGTGGGCACAGAGACCAGAAGAAGGAGGAAGAGGGCTGCTGGATGGCAGCAGGACAGGAGCCCTCAGGGGTGGGAGGTGCATGCAGGGAGCAATGAGATGGATGTTACTCTGGGATGAGGATGGAGCTGAAGATGCCAGAGGGAAGGTTCAACACTTGGGAGGGGAATTGCAAAGCACCATAACTCATCAGTGAGGGCTGAGGACAGCCAGAGCCAAGAGTGCCCAGGGCAGGGAGAAGGCCAGACTTACCCTGGTGTTGGTTACCAGCAGGTCCCGCACCGTATAGCTCTCACACTCCTCCTCTTTTTTCAGCTCCACAGTGATGTCTCCATAGGACACAGAGCCATCAGATGGCCAGTACTGGGCACACTTCTCCTGAGAAAGCATCACAGCATGAGACAGAGTGAGGAGCCTGTATATTTCTTCCCATGGGCTTGAACAGAAGGATTGTTCTCCTGTGGCTGGCAGCTGCCCAAACCCAGGTGGGATTGCAGGGGCTGGCTTTGGAGAGGAGCTGCCTGCTGCACCCAAAGGTGCTTTGAGAACTGAGGGTCTGGAGCTGATTTATGGAACATCTCCCCACCCTGGTTCTACAAACAACTGGGTTCTTTGCATCAGAATTAGAACCAGAGGCTGACACCTGCCTCCTGCCAGAGAAAGGGTGAAACACCACCCGATGTGTGTGGCACTGACACTGCCGGGGCCCTGGCGAGACTTTAAGGGGTGGCACAGGTTTCTCTGGCTGGTTAAAGGCAGCTTCCCCCAGGCCCTTACCTGGCCTCTCTCCTCCAGCTCTGTTAGCATCACTATGGAGCAGGACTTCCACTCCCAGATCATCCTCCAGAAGTCCTCGATGGTGTGCTGCAGCGGCCCTTGGCTGGCGATGTAGGAGTCTTTCTGGCGATAACCCTGCGTGTGGGAAGAGGGTGAGTGGGGAGCCTGGGGGCTGCCAGCAGTGGCAGGAAAGCTCCTAGACATGGGTGACCGTGCTCTCTTGAGTTTTAGGAGCACCAAGACTGAATCAGCACAGCCTGGGCAGAGAAACCTGCCCTGACAGAGGGTCTGTGCCCAGGCACGGAGCTGCAGGAGCTGAGCTGCCATCAGCCAGTGCTTGACTGTGGCAAGACCTTTGTTTTTGGAGAACTGCAGCTGGAGGAGGATCACATCCCACCCACACAGGTGGCCTTGTCCACTTGGTGAAGAAAGATTTGGGGCTCCTGCTCTCCTCAGCCACGTTGGAAAGTCTCAGTGTGGAGCAGAGCCCTGCCCAAGCTCCAAGTACGAGCAGAGCCCTGCCCAAGCTCCAGGTACCTCAGCTATGATTTTTGCTGGAAGGAAGGATGATTTTTGGGGAAGAAATAAGCAAAACTAGATGGAATGAGATGATCTTTAAAGATCCCTTCCAACCCAAACCATTCCATGATCTATGAAAACCAGTCTGGGTGAGTCTGGCTCTTCCATCAACCCTCAAGTGTTTCCAGACTCCCTGTGACGTTCCCCTGTGGCCTCACTGCAGACTGTGACTGAAGATGCTTTGTCATTCAGAGCTTGTCACTTCAGCAGAGTTCAGCAGAGGCAGGAAATTGAATCCTCCACAAAAAATGGCCTCTGTGACTTTTAAACTCCCAGATCTCCAAGCAGAAGGAGGCTGCTCCTGTCTGTGCTCTGTCAGATGCTGCTGCAGCCAGAGCAGCCCCAGCAGAGCCAGCAAAGGAGATTTGTGGCAACAGTTAATTTGGGATGTTGTAGCTGGGAATGTGGTGGGTTTACTGGCTCAACCTATGGCAGTAATTGTCCTTGGGAGGGGAATAAACAAACCCTGCCATTAGGAGATGAAAAGAGAAGCTGGGACAGAGGAGAGCAGGGCTCTGTCACTGAGGGAGTGCTGGGACCACTGCCCAAAGACATGGGAGATGTCCCCCTGAAGTCATAGAATCACTGAATCATTTTGGTTGGAAAAGCTCTTGGAGCTGCTGCAGTCCCAGCCCTGCCCTCACCCTGCCCAGCCCAGCACTACCCCATGGCCCTCAGCACCTCAGCTCCAGGGCTTTGGGATCCCTCCAGGGCTGGGCACTCCCCCAGCTCCCTGGGCAGCCTGGCACAGGGCTGACACCCCTCTCAGGGAAACAGTTCTGCCTCAGCTCCAATCTCAACTTCCCAAGGGTGAACTTCAGCCCATTTCCTCTTGTCCTGTTGCTTGGGAGCAGAGACTGACCCCCAGACTGCAGCCTCCTGTGAGGGAGTGTCAGAGAGTGCTGCTGTGTCCCCTCAGCCTCCTCTTCTCCAGGCTCAACATCCCCATTCCCTCAGCTCCGCCCCAGCACCCTTGTGCTCCAGCCCCTTCCCCAGCTCTGTTAAGGTGCTGTTGACTTCATTAAGTCAACAGGATTGCTCATGAGCAAAGGAGTTGCAATCACTTCCCTCCCTCTCAGAGCAAGGACAGCACTTAACCTCTCTGCCTCCCCTCTGCCCTCACCCAGAGAGGTGGAATGGGATTGACCTGTTTTTTTCTCAAGGGTTTGGGGATCTGTACCTTGCTCCATTCATTACCTAATCTAGAGGATGTTTTCTGACCAAATGGACCGTGCTGCACAGCAATCATTTCCATGGCTAAGTGCAGCTGCTCCTCCAAAGTCATCATGGGATTGCTGAAGGGAGACCAGGCTGTGCTCATGCTCCAGCTCTCCTCTCCCATCACAAAGAAACCATCCAGAGCTGTGGTGGAGTCTCCATCCCTGGAGGGATCCCAAAGCCCTGTAGCTGTGGGGCTGAGGGCCATGGGTCAGTGGTGGCTGTGGCAGTGCAGGGGGAAGAGCTGGATTCAGGCACCTTAAAGCTCATTTCCAACCTCATCCATTCTGTGGTTCTGTATGTACACAAGGGCTTCTTGGAGAAAGAATCTAGCCCCATCCAGAGGAGGGTTTGGGACAAACCCTTTCCATAGGAAGCAGTGTGAGATGAGGGAAGAGTTGGGTTTGCAGCTCTCCCTTGGGTTTCTGTTGGGAGGAGATGGCAAGAAGAGGCCAGGAGACTCACATCAATGAAGGAGGCGTTCACGTAGTCCGTGTTCTCTTCGCCTCTCTTCACTGGAATGATTACTCGGTTGAACTCATCTGAAACACAAGGGAAATGACCTGAGTTTTGGGGAACACCTCCTTGATAACCATGTGTGGCCTTCTGCTGAGAAGTCCCCAAGGCCTGGGTGAGAGGACAGAGGTATGGGGAGTCCTCAGCTTACAGCACCCGAGTGGGATGAGGAGACTCGGTTCTGCTTCGTGCCATGCCCTGGTTTGGGGAGGGACATGCTGAGGGCTTCATGAGTAGGATCTGCTCAAGACAGAGGCTCCTTTCTCCCTTGAGGGGCTGCACCACAGCAACCACACAGGCTCCTTCCCACCTCTGGGATCCCAAGACACAGAGACATTTGTGCCCACAGCACTGCAGATGGCTTTTGAAGCTCTCCAAGGACGGAGACTCCACAACCTCCCTGAGCTCCATCACCCTCACAGTCAAAAGGTGTTTCCTGACATTCAGAGGATGTTCCTGTTCCTGATGTTCATGTGTCTCAGTCTGTGCCCATTGCTCTTTGTCCTGTCATTGGAATCACTGGAAGGAGCCTGGCTCCAGTCTGGCTCTATCCTCTTGGCATCCTCCCCTCAGGTACTTCTAGACACTGATGACACCCCTGAGCCTTCTCTTCCCCAGGCTGAGCAGCCCCAGCTCTTATCTCAGCCTTTCCCCAGAGCTGAGGTGCTCCAATCCCATCACTGGGCTCTCTCCAGTCTGCCTGTGTCTCTGCTGTGTACTGAGGGTCCAGCACCAGACCCAGAGCTCCAGGTGAAGCCTGCAGTGCTGAGCAGAGGGGAAGGATCCCCTCCCTCATCCTGCTGGCCATGCTGTGGCTAATGCAGCCCAGGGCACCACTGGCCCTCTCTGGCAGCTGCCACCTCAGGCTCAGCTTGGTGCCCAGTGTCCACCAGCCCCCCAGGTCCTTCCCTGCCAAGCTGCTTTCCAGCTGAGTGGCCCCAGCACACGCTGGTGCCTGAGGTTGTTCCTCCCCAGGGGCAGCACTTTGCACTTCCCTGTGTTGAACTTCATGAGGCTGCTGTTGGCCCATTTTTCCAGCCTGCCTCCTGTCCCCACAACCACTCCAGAGTCCCCTCACCCACCCATGAGCTTTCCTCAGACACACCAACAAGGCTTACATGGAATTATCTGAAGCACTCTGTTCTTCTTCATGTTTGCTGGCAAGTTGCCTGTTCTCATCTTGTCATTCTGAATTTTGATTGAAGTGAGCTTCTGCAAGGGAAGGAATGAAAGCAGGGACAGCTCTCAGAGCTGCCCAACACCAGCCAAGGGCATGGTGGTCTCTCAGCACAAGACAAGCACAACCCACCAGGACAAGAACCACCCTCACCTTGAACTCCTCTTCCAGCCCATTGCTGCTGGTCCCTGGCACTTTGTTGTAGATCTTTTGCAGGTGGATTTCTAAAGAAGTCACCTCCAGCTCTGTGTCACCATAGAGATAGTGCTCCAGGAGTGCTTGGTATATAAACACATACTGCATCTGCAAGGGTCACAGGGAGAAGCCATCAGCCTCTGCTTCATGCTCAGTGAGGGCATCCCATGCCCAACCCCACTGCCCACTCGTGCTCCCTGGGCACATGACACCTTCTGAGAGCCCAGAGAGGTGGGTAACAACCTTTCCCCTGCTCTGCAGGGGCTGGGACCTTAGTTGCTACAGCAAATAAGCCAGACAAAGCTGACACAATGTCAGACAAAAGTGATATGAGATAAAACATTGCCCAAGTCTGGGGAAAAGGAGGCTGAGGGGAGCCCTCACTCTGCAACCCCCTGACAGGAGGTTGTGAGCAGGGAGGTGGTCAGTCTCTGCTCTCAAACTGCAAGTGACAGGACAAGAGGAAACAGTCTCATGTTGTGCCAGGGGAGGTTTAGGTTGGAGATGGGGAAGAATTTCTTCCTCCAAAGGGCTGTCAAGCCCTGTGCCAGGCTGCCCAGGGAGGTGGGAGAGTCCCCATCCCTGGTGGGATCCCAAAGCCATGGAGCTGTGGCTGAGGGCCAGGGGTTAGTGGTGACCCTGGCAGTGCTGGGGGAATGGTTGGACTCCATGAGCTTAAAGGTCTTTTGCAACCTCAGTGACTCTGTGATTCTCTGAAGGGGATTTAAAGGAGCAGGACCCAGCAGAAGGCTCACTCAGTGCAACATCCTTCTGAAACAAGGGCTGATGCTCAGCCCTCACACGGACGTTGCTGCAGGCTGGGGCCTGACTGCACCAAGGCAACACTAACTGCAGTGAGCAAAGGCCAAGAGGAAGGGCAGGAGCACACTCACATCTGTCTGTACCATCTGGCAGCGCTGGGCACGGATCCTGCTCACAAAGCCATAGACATCCACCTTCCTCTCGGCGTGCATCATGTCCAGCATGGCATCGATGACGATGAACGTGCCCGTCCTGCCCACGCCGGCGCTGCAAGGGCACAGGGGGACAAGAGGTCAGGGGAGCACTGCTGCTGCTGGGGTCCTTCAGAAGGAGGCAAGGAGGGAGCCAGATGCTTGCCAGCAGTAGGTAAATAGCCAAAGGTGGTTTGGAGATGAGAGAAGTGCTGAGGCTGGCGCTGAGCACACCCTGGGTTTGGCAGTGCGATGCACAGAGCATCTGCAGTGACTGGAGTGCAGGAAGCCAAAGCAAAACCAGAGCCAGACACCACAGCCAGAGTCCTTACAGGCTGCCTCTGACTACCAGCTGCCTGCTGCTCCTTGCAGGCAACCTCCACCACAGGGAAGCCTTGCTTCTCTGCTGGTAACTCAGCTCTTAAGGAGAAAGATGCTACAGAAAGACAAAGCTCTGTCAGCTGCCTCCTGAGAAAGACGTTGGAAAGGTGGACTCAGAGGGTTGCAAATGTCATCACTGGGGGTTGGTCTCTTCTCCCAAGTAAAGCATGATAGGACAAGAAGAAATGGGCCCAAGCTGCCCCAGGGGAGGCTGAGGTTGGAGCTGAGGCAGAACTCTTTCCCTGAGGGGTTTGTCAGCCCCTGTGCCAGGCTGCCCAGGGAGCTGGGGGAGTGCCCAGCCCTGGAGCTATTGCAAAGTCCTAAAGGCTGAGTGTGGAGAGGATGGAGCCAGTCTTTGCTCTGTGGTGGCCAGTTGCCAGGACAAGGGGTAATGGGCACAGGCTGGAACACAGGCAGTGCCCCTGGCACAGGAGGAGCAACTCCTTTGGTGCTGAGGGGAGGGAGCCCTGGCCCAGGCTGCCCAGGGAGGGTGTGGAGGCTCCTTCTCAGGAGGTTTCCAACCCCACCTGGACACGTTCCTGTGCCCCCTGAGCCAGGGGAAGCTGCTTTAGCAGGGGCTGGGGCTGCAGCAGCTCTGCAGGGCCCTTCCAACCCCCACCATTCAATGATTCTATGACCCTGTGACTGTTCCCATGTGGAACATTCTTGTTTAACACGAGAAAGTGAAGTAAAACTATCTTTAAAAGACCTAACTGAACCCCCCCCCTACTTTTAATAGCAAGAGGAGACACTGTCCAAGCCACCCAGGAGAGGCAGAGGGCAGCTGTGAGCAGGACCTACCTGCAGTGCACTACTATTGCTCCTGCATACTGGGGGTTACATGTCTTCACCTTCTTCAGGAACTTCAGCATCCCAATGGGGGTGAAGGGGACCCCAAAGTCGGGCCAGCTGGTGAAGTGGAACTGAGTCACCAGGCGCTGAGGCTTCTTGTTCGTGACATCACCGACCTGAAAGGGCAAATGTGTCTTCAGGTTAATGACAAACACTCAGTTTTCCCTTCTATCCCCCAAAGCAATGGCTAAGAAAGAGCTACAGCCCCAAGACTGAGCTGGATAGCTCTAGAAGCACCAAGATCCAGAAGGTGAAAGGGTATGGTCCCAGGTTCTGGGGCTAAATTAGTCTCTAAAAGCATGACACTGCAACTGCCCAGCATCATATCCCACATGGGAGGGGTGAGAGATGCCACCTAACTAAAGGCAGGGGAGGAAACCACCCACATCATTGGAGCAAAGGGAGAAAACCCCTCTCAGGGTCCAGACAAGTTTTGCATTGCCAGCTCTTCCTCAACTGCTTCAGAGAGCTGCAAGAAAGCAAATGGAGTGACTAAAGCACCCAGGATCTGCTCAGAGGATGAGAAAAGGGAGCAACAGATGGGAAAGGAATCCAACCCAATGCACATGGCACTGGACTTCGTCTTGGCTTGAGGGATACGTGGGATTATTTGCAGGCATTAACTGTCTCTGGCTGGCAGCAGGAACCAATATTGGTAACAGCAAGTGCTGGAGTATTACAGGATGGAATTTCAGCCTTGGCATCCACCAGTGTCCCTGCTCTCAGTACAGCCAGGCTGGTACCTGCTGGGAATGGGCTCCCAGGTGTTTGAGGTGGGTAAATTCTTAATAGCTCTGGCTAAAAATGGATGCTGGGGTCGTGACATTCCAACTTTGCTCTTGTGGCACTTCAGAGGAGCTAAGGAACATGCCAGGGTCTGTTGGATGGTCAGTGCAGACATGGAAGGGATAGGATGATGTAGCCAGGGATTGTCCCCTGTGCTGGGCCCTGGGGAGGCTGCAGCTCCAGGGCTATGCTCAGTGCTGGGCCCCTCACTCACTGCCACAGAGACACTGAGGGGCTGCAGCGTGGCCAGAGCCGGGCACAGAGCTGGGGAAGGGGCTGGAGCACAAGGGGCTGGGGAGGGGCTGAGGGAATGGGGGTGTTCAGCCTGGAGAAGAGGAGCCTGAGGGGACACAGGAGCCCTCTCTGACACTCCCTGACAGGAGGCTGCAGTGAGGTGAAGGTTGATCTCTCAAGTAATGAATGACAAGACAAGAGGAAATGGGCTCAAGTTGCCCCAGGGGAGGTTGAGATTGGAGCTGAGGCAGAACTGTTTCCCTGAGAGGGGTGTCAGCCCCTGTGCCAGGCTGCCCAGGGAGCTGGGGGTTCCCAGCTCTGGAGGGATCCCAAAGCTGTGGAGCTGAGGGGCTGAGGGCCATGGGTCAGTGGTGGCTGTGGCAGTGCTGGGGGGATGGTTGGACTCCAGGAGCTTCAAGGGCTTTTCCAACCTCAACAGTTCAGTGATTCTGTGGGATGGGATGGGAAGGGAGAGGATGGGATTGGATGGGTTGGGATGGGAGCAGATGGGATGGGATGGGATGGGATGGGATGCGATAGGATGGGATGGGATGGGAGACAGGAGCACCTGCTGGATGCAGAACTTGCGCACGGTGTAATCCACCAGCACAGTCACGTCCTCCACGGACACTCGGATGTTTCCATAGGTCCAGCAGCCCTGATCTGGCCAGTACTGAGCACACTTACACTGTGGGGAGAGAAAATAGCACAGCTGAGCTCTGCCACTGGCTCCAAGACGTGCCAGGTTCAGCCCATGAAGCGTTCTGGCACCCACCTCCTTCCTCTCTTTCAGGTTGGTCACCATGACAATTGTCGCTGTGTTTTGCTCCCAAATCATCCTCCAAAAATCATTGACTGTTTCTTCCTTTGGTCCTAAAGGGAAGGTAAAGAGAAACACTGTTGATCACATCAACTCCTCAAGCATTGGGACCAAACCCCAGCACCACGGCTGCTGCAACACAGTTTTTGCCAGTAGATGTCAGCACAGGAGATGCTTTGGTGGTGTCTGACCCAAGGAACAAGCCTCTCACACAATAGCTGGGCTTTTTGGATCTGTTTTATGCTCAGGAGTTCCATTTTTAGCCCTAGAAGGGGAAATCAGACAAACAGAGCATGGGAATGACTTGTCCAAGGTCACCCAGGGAAATTGTGGCCGTCTCACACAGCCTGCAGAAGTTCCACCCCAGGCTCTTGGCCTTTAACTGTGGGATCCCATTTCAACATGGCACAAGCGAAGTTATGTGCTGCCTGCCAGACACAGAGCTCATTGAACCAAGAACTCCTCTGCCAAGCCTGAGGCTGAGCCAAGAGAACAGGAGAGCCAAAGCTTTACCCCAGCCTGGAACCACTGATGGACCTGATCCAGCCTTCCTTCTCCAGCAAGAGCCAGGATGACTCCTAGGTGATGTCCTAAGCCACTTGCAAGTCAAGGAGGGAGATGCAAAACACCTCCCATGGGCAGGTAACCCCCTTTTGCTGACAGGAACCCCCCCTGTGAGTGGGCATCTGGGTTTTAGGGAAGTGTTTGGACTGGTACAAGGAAAGCAAGAGAGCTGGAGGGCTCTGGATGGTGCATGTGAGCTGGTGATCTGGGGGTAGCTGGGCTTGGGAAGGCTCATGATGGTTGTTGCTCTCAAGAGCTGAGAGTCCTGCCTAGGGAAGACCACAGGGACACTTCTCTTCAATTCACAAGCCCATGTTCTTGTCTGCTGAGGTTTAATAAGGAGGAGGAATGAACCCACATCAGTGTGGTGCTCTGTGTAGGAACAGATCTGGGGACTTTCCTTCAGCAGCTCTTTGTCAGTATTGCCAGAGGTCACGTTCCCCTGCAGCTGTGGGCCAGGGAGGAAGGACAAGGCTCAGGGCAGAAATGCTCTGACACCCTCCAGCAATCACTGTTGCACACATGGGTGCTTCTCCTTCCCATACACATCCAGCACTAGTCTTTGACTGGGAAAAAAACATTCTGGGAAGAAACTGTGGACCAGTCAAGTCTGCTTTCAGCCAGAGGAGCTCTGCAAGACCCTGTGCTGTGGTGAGAGTGGCACAGCCTGGCAGAGCAGGACCTCAGCCCAACTGCCACCAGACAGGCCTACAGGGAGAATCCAGCACTTACCTTGTGCAGCAATGAACTTGTTTTTCTCTTGGTACCCCTATAGAGAAAAGGAAAACAAATGAAAGATGAGCATTTGTCTAATGCAAGAGTCATGAAGTGCATTTACACCATTAACAGAGGCATCACACACCCTGTTGCTCACTCCTCCTTGTGCAGACAAGTGGCTGCAGCCTCTCAGGGGAGAAACAGCACTGAGAGCAGGGCAGAAATAATGGCAAACCCTTGTGCAAAGGGTCCTTTCCCCACAGCAACACTTCCCATGCTCATGTGGGAATGACCCCACTTGTTGGCACAGGGCACTAAGGAAGTGGCAGCTGACAGCCCCTCTGCTGGGATCAGTCCTGGCATCCAGAGCACCCTGTGGAGAGCAGCACTGATCCTCAGGAGATTTGGGGCATTTCCTAATGGGTGTTTATTTATTGATGAGGAAAGGAAAAAAGCTCTTTTTGGGTCTTGCTTTTCTTCATGTGCCTCCATCTCTCTCACAGTCTTCTTCACATTACTCTCCCAACTTAATTGAGCTGTATGGTGATAACCACACAGGAGCCCTCTTCTCCTAGGAACAGAGCAGGGCAACGCTGCTTCTGTTTTAGCTGGGTTTCTTGGTGTCTTTTTCATCCCCTTCTCACATCCAGCCCTGGGAAATACTCAAGATTAAGCAGCCACATCACTCATCAGCCATTAGAATCCCTAATGCCTGCAGGAATACTTCCCAAACCCCTTCCAAACCATCTGGCTTGGGCTTTGCAGCACTCTAAGGAGTGCAAGTGTGCTTCTCATCATTTTACAAGTGGGGAAAACAGAGGTGGAAAGAGATGGGACTGTGGCAAAGCAGCTTGGCAAGGGTAGAGCTCCAGCTAGGATGTGAGTTCCAGCTCTCAGCCTCTTCCTCCAGCCACGCTTGCAAGGTGCAGAGTGAAGCCCAGTGAACTCTGCCATGGCCACACCAAGGTTATGGGTGTAATCTGTTGCTCTAGAGGTGCTGAAGAGAAGTCAACATAGAAGGTAGTCTCTTAATCACCCTCTCCCAAGCCCAAAACACCCCCCAAAGAAAGCCCCATGTTCCTGGTGGGATGAGGATACTGCTGGCCCTGGGCTTTTCCCTTCAAACCCCCCAACTCACATTGATGAAGGAGGCATTGATGTAGTCGGAGTCAGGAACCCCTTCAACAGGAGTCAGGTGAACCCTGGAATGATCATCTGGAGGAAAATGAAACCCCTGCATTAAAAACCACTCCTTCCACAGAGCTCAAGTCTGGCATAGAGAGAAAGCAGAGCCCAGGCTTGCTGGCTCCCCCCCATCCCACAAACACCTTTATGCCCCCAAGTTCTTCTTGCTTAAGCCCAGATTGGTGTTAGACCTCACCCAAGGAAGTTCTTCTGCAGAGTGCACACATTTGAGGAAGCCCCTGAGGCAGCTCACTGCACAGAGCTGGTCACTTGGGCATTTCCCATCTGTTTCACTTTCTATGGCTGCAGGGAGCTCCTCCTCATACATATCTAAAGCTAAAGCAGATGCAGCCCCCCATCTGGCAGGTGAAATGTCCTCAGCTATGTGTCTGTCCATCCCAGATGCAGAACTGGGGAGCCCTGGCAGGAGCATTGTCTGTGTCCCCCCATCCCCACTGGCTCTGGTACCTACAGGGCAGAATGTTCACGTATCTGTTCTTCTCCTTGTTCTCCTCCTTGGAAGCAGCTTCACATGTGGCCTGTATGGGACAGGCTGGGAGAGCCTGCAAGGGCAGAACAGTGAGGTTTCCATCAGGTTCTTACTCAGGGCACAGCAAGAACTGGCATATCCCAGATCCCATCAGAGGGAGGTCACCCTTTGCCAGAGGTGACCTGCAGCAACCCCTCGTCCTCCTGCCCCTTTGGACGTGTCCCCACCACCCACACCCCTCACCTTCACCCCACCAACTCTGCTTGTCCCCACTCAGCTCAAGGTGACCAGTGAAGTATCCTGGGCTGGATGACAGAGAGCAGATCCCTTCTGAAAGGTGCAGTCTGGAATCTCAGGCCCCCACGGACACGAGGTGGCAGCAAAGCCTCTGATACCAACCCAACCGGCCCAGTCACCCAGGAGCTCACTGCTGCTCCTGCTGAGCTTCCCTCTAACAGGGATGCCGATGGTCACCCAGTGATGGGAAGCAGCACCCATGCAGGGAGGTATTCCCCATGCAAGGGCAGCAGGGAGCTGCAGGGAGGTATTCCCCATCCAAGAGCAGCAGGGAGCTGCAGGTGAGGGGTGCTGAGGTCACTGCCATGCTGCCTCATGCTCAGGCAGAGGAGGTGCTTCCCCAGAGCTGTTACTTCACAGCCTCTTTGAACAGCACAGAGGAGAATGCAGCAGAGGGACCTGCCATCCCTTCCTCCAGCTGACAGGACAGAGGCAACAACGGAAGTCTTGATGCCAATGAGGTATTTATAAGCCCAGAAATCCCCCTCCCCGGGCATTCATGGTGCTATTCAGCATCACAGGAGCGTGGCCAGGAAGGGTATCAAGTTGTGCAACAGTTGGAGAAAGTCCAGTGGCTGTTTTTTTTATCTTCTCTTCATCCTCATATTGCCACATGACACCTTGGACTCAAGGCTTTGTGTATTTGCAGAGGACACCCTTGCAGCACAGGCAACCAGATCAACAGTGGGTTTTCTTTCATTACATAGGCTGGTGAAGAGTCTGGGTAGTTCAGCAGCTCCTACATTACATATCCCAGCTTGTTGTTTAACTTTGTTCCCTACCTGAGTACTGCTCTGCCTATTTTTGTATTGCCAGGGTGAGACAGGTTTATCACCACAAGAAGCTGCAGAGCTCAGTGACGTCAAGGAGAGCTTGGAGCCATGTCAGAAGAGATGCTTCAGCATCATGGGATGAGCACAACACCTGAACTATTAGGTGCTGAGGGAGGTGGGTTAGTGATGAGCTTGGCAGTGTGAGGTGAGATGATCTTAAAGGTCTTTTCCAACCAAAATGATTCTGTGATTACTCATTGCTGAAGGCCAACTGCTGTCCTGTAAACTGGCATCGCTCTGTTTCAGGGTTAACAGCCCATTGGAATGGATGGGCTCAGAGCTCCTGTTTTGGCCATTTGTGGATTTAAGCCATGAGGATTGGGAGGAGGGAATGAGAGCTTGGGAAGAAACCAGCAGGCAGAGAAGCTCTGGAAAACCCCAAGCCATCCAGGACACCTCCTGAACCCAGAGAAACGTAACCCTGTAGTGCCACTGTGCTAGAAACCCTCCGCTCTCTGCAGGGAATGTGAGGGGTAGTGGCTTGCCCACCCCCACAGCAGCCTCAGGGCACAACATGCCCTCCCACCTCACAGCCCTTCTGTCCCTGCTCTACCAAGCCAGGCCAGCTTGGAACTCTCCCACAAGCTGAGCGGGGCTGAGGGACGTGAGGGCGAGGAGCGAGGGCACTCACGTTGAACTCCTCCCGAAAGAGCTTGTTGTCGTCGGCCATGCGGCGGTTGATCTCCTCCTCCAGCTTGTCCACGGGCAGCGGTGGGTATTTCCTGTTGGTGCTGGGCGAGCGGGCGAGCAGCGGCATGCTCTGCGGCTCTGCAACGGCAGCGTGTCACACGGCCCCCAGCCCACCCGGGCACACGCCACCTCCCGCCCTCCCCGTGTGTGCACTGACTCCTGGCATGGGTTGAGTTGGAAGGGATCTTAAAGCTCGTCTCATTCCAACCCCCTGCCATGGCAGGGACACCATCCACCAAGCACAGGTTGGTCCCAGCCCCATCCAACCTGCCCTTGGGCACTGCCAGGGATGGGGCAGCCACAGCCTCTCTGGCCTTTTGCTCTTCCTACAGTGGGGATGATGTGATAATGTAAAAGTCTTTGCCCCGTGGTTGGGCATCACACTGCCATAGCAACAGGATACTACAAGGAGAACCAAGGCCAGGCAGCTCCAGGCTGGGGCAGAGGGGATGGAAGCTGCTGCAGGGAAAGGGCCTGGGGGGGGTTGGTGCTGAACAGGAGCCAGCAGCGTGCCCAGGGGGGCAAGAAGGCCAAGGGCAGCCTGGCTGGGATCAGCACTGGGGTGGCAGCAGGAGCAGGGCAGGGATTGTCCCCTGTGCTGGGCCCTGGGGAGGCTGCAGCTCCAGGGCTGTGTCAGTGCTGGGCCCCTCACTCACTGCCACAGGGACACTGAGGGGCTGCAGCGTGGCCAGAGCCGGGCACAGAGCTGGGGAAGGGGCTGGAGCACAAGGGGCTGGGGAGGGGCTGAGGGAATGGGGGTGTTCAGCCTGGAGAAGAGGAGTCTGAGGGGACACAGCAGCACTCTGACACAGGAGATTGTGGCCAGGAGAAGTCAGTCTCTGCTCCCAAGCTACAAGCAACAGGAGAAGAGGAAACAGCTTCAAGTTGCACCAGGGGAGGTTGAGATCAGAGACTGAGAAGAACCTTTTCCCCAAAGGACTGTGAAGGCTTGGCACAGACTGTCCAGGGCAGTGGTGGAGTCCCCATCCCTGGAGGGACCCCAAAGCCATGGAGCTGTGGGGCTGGTGGCTGTGGGTTAGTGGCAGCTGTGGCAGAGCTGGAGGAACAGTTGGACTTGGAACCTTAAAGGTATTTTCCAACCTCAGTGGTTCTGTGATTCTGTAACATGAAACTCTTCCAACAGCCTGGGATCAAGCATTGCATGACTGTAGAGGCAGGACAGGGCAATGAGGACCAAGTCATCAATACTGAGGGATGAAGACCATCTCCCTCTGAATTTGGACTTCATCTTCTCTCACATGGAAAGTCTGGCATCGTCACCATGACCTAACTCCAAGTGCACACAGCCAAGGGAGCTGTTGCTTGAGGTTCCTTTGTGAAGCCAAGAAAGGCCACACGAGGGTTATACCAACAGCACCAATGGTTCATAAAGTTCACACCTTCATTTACAGCAACATAAAATGGGTAGGGAAGGTCTCAGCTGCCAGTGTAACAAAAAAAGTGCTGATTTTTGGTTAACACTTGCTCTGAAGGTGCCTGTGGGAGGAGGATCTGAAGGATCTGAACTGAGTTTAAGAGATGGTGGTTCCTCCCCAAGCTCTTACTCTGGTGCCTACATAGATGGAGATGCCCAGCTTCAGACCCTCAATGGGCAGCTGTGGCTCAAAGCCAGAGAATGAGACAAGCATGGGGACAGAAGAGTTTAGACATTACAGACTTCAAAATGGCATTTCTGCATTTCTAAGGGGATCCCAGTAGCTCTTATACAGAAATAAACCCCAATGTATTCCCTGCTATCTCTTGAAAATGTTAGATTGGTGTCTACAGTTGGATCTGGGTTTTAATCAGACATCATCCTAATTTAAAAGGTTAGAAGTATATTTAGTTCTTTCCCAAAGATGTGTTTTCTCCAAAAAGCTTCTTATTTGAGTCAAAGAGAAAGTGGAAAAGTCAAAAGAGGAGCTGTGAGTAGTCTGGTGTTGGGAGTGATCACCCATTTTAACATGAGCCACTTGAAGGCAAACACCTTGTCACTGGAATGAAAGCTGGGAAATGCATTGTCACTCTGTAAAAGTTTGCCAGATTGGTGGAAAAGAGAGAAAGTTCAGAGCAAGAAACAAATCCAAATGTAAGTGAAAAAACCACTTTTTCCCTGAGAGGGTTTGTCAGACACTGTCCCAGGGAGCTGGGGGAGTCCCAGCCCTGGCGGGATCCCAAAGCCATGGAGCTGAGGTGCTGAGGGCTGTGGGGTAGTGCTGGGCTGGGCAGGGTGAGGGCAGGGCTGGGACTCAATGCTCTTAAAGGTATTTTCCAACCAAAATGATTCTGTGATTCTATGATTCCTCCAATAACAGGAGGTTGGAGACCAAAGCCCAGAGTGCCCCAGTGCTGTTGCTGCATTGGACTCGGCTGGGACAGTGCTGAATCCACAGGCTCTCCTGGACTTCTGCAGAGGTCTGTCTCCTGCTCTGTGTGGTTTATATCTGGTGCAGATACTGACATTATTCTGGTGTGTTTATATATATCCTGGTGTATAATATTTACATTATTCCCATCAGAAGGAATACAACCACAAGTCAGGATCATCCTCAGACACCTTTCCAAGACGATACTCAAACAGAAAACAATCTTCCTTTTCCTTTACACACATTTCCAGCAAATCACCTCCCCAAATGAGGATTTGGTGAGTGTTTTTTGAGCTGGCCACTAAAAGATGTCACTGGGTATTATGTTGGCTACATGCTCTCAAGCTGCACAGGTTTTATTGCAGTGTTGGAGGGGGAAAGGCACTGCACGGTCAGTAGATTGACCTTTGAGGTGCATTGCTGGTTATTTCACTAGCTAACCCTGTCTGATTCCAACCACTGGGAAACAAAACACCCTAAAACATCCCTCTGTTACTCTAAACGTTTGCATTGATCCATTTGGATCTGAACAAAGCTTCTTCCTTCTGTGAGATGCATTTTTGGCCCCCTCACCTGCATCATCCGTCCGGCCGTTGGACAACCGAAAGGAGTTGGAGTGACTCCCTGCTTGCTTGTATTTCTTGAACCTGCAGAAGACAGAGGAGTGGAGAACATCAGGAGGCAGCCACCAAATAGCCCAGGTGACCTTCTAGATGAGAGATGCAGCCATGAAGGGCCTTCAGCACTTTCTCATGGCTTGATGAAGTAGCTGGTGGCTCCAAGAGGCTCGAGGCCATCCTACTGCCCCCAGGCATTGACTTTAACCGAGCACATCTGCAAAGGCTGCAGGGGATCAGAGCAAGGTGAAAGGCAGGAGGAGAAGCTTTAAGGCTGCATTTTATGGAGGACACCCCAAGGAGTTCCTGCTCCACAGGCTGATTCAGCAAAGCCCACAAACCCCAGGCTGCTGTGTCCTACAGCAAAGCCCTCCTCCATGTGCTTTTAACTTGAAGCAGATGCTTGCACTCCAGCTGCCTGAAGTTTAGGGTTTTGCTGAATCACTGGGCAAACAGAAAAGCCTTTTTTTAAGGGCTGGAAGCCAGGTGGGGAGGACTTAAAACTCTGCTGCTGCTGAACTCCCAAGGCAAAACTCATCAGGTTCAGTGGTGTGAGGGCAGGCCCAGAGCCAGGACACAAAGGGGATTTTTCCACTGTGAAGGAAATTGGGTTTTCTTTCTCTTTTTTTTTTTACTTCTTTAATCACCAGGATGGGGAGTAAATGAAGGAGTTTTCTGCAGGTGAATAAACACCCTGTGTTAACTGAGCAGATATGCACTCAGGAGCTGGCAATGCTACATTTTGAGAAGGCCATCTGTTTGGGCTTTTGAAAAGCAGAGCTAAGGAGGCTTTGCTGTTATAGCTCCAGGTCCAGCATCATCACACACTCCTCATGGGCTCCAGCCATTTGCTACCTCGCAGAGGAAGGTGCACAGGCATGGCACACAGGTTTGGTATCCAAGGCAGAGCTTGGCTCTGGATGCTGGATGGGGATCAAGGAGTAACACACCTGGTTATACAAGCAAAGGGCTTTCTGGCTTGAGTGCTGTGTCCAGCTTCCCTGGATTACTCAGCCCAACACCTTCAGCCATGCCAGGACACCTTATCTGCTTTTTAACTGCACTGACAGGACTCCAGTTTAATCTGCCCTACTAAATATGACTCTGTCAGTAGCAGCACAGGCATTACCCACAGGAAGATCAGCTTTCCAGAGAAAGGAATAAGCATCATTTACTAGGTAACACCAAACATAATGTTCATTATCCACACAGGTTTCTTTTTAAAGGACTGTGTCAGCCTTTAGCTTAGGAGACAGCACAAAAGGCTTATTCCTGTACATTCAGTCATTAAGTTCTGTCAGAAAGGAAAGTCAGCATTAAAGCATCTCTTACCTTAACATGTACAGCACTATAATAATAAATACTATGACTAGAAGGGAAGACAGGGCCACCATCACAGCTATAATTGGAGTCTCATCTGCAATAGGAACAGAAAGGTGTGGTTATCAACAGGGAAAAACCATCCAGCACCATCATTTAGCAGGGAAGAGCTCTACAATTTCTGCCTGCAAAGGAATAATAATCATAGTGGTAGTGGTATTGAGTCAGGTGATATCTCTCCAGCCTGACAGTGAAGACAGACACAGCACCTGAGTGAGCATCACACATCTCAGGCACTCCTGCTCTGTCACCTGAGCATCCACAAACTCTTCTGCCTGAGTTGTCAAGATCAAGATGAGAAGTTTCTAAACAGGTCTGTGAGTTTGGTAAGGAAAACTGTGGCCTTTGTGAGATCCCACCTGCAAAGCTGTCATGATTTTGCTTCCAGTTCTTTGTCAAACAAGGCAAGAGGGTGACACCTCCTGCTGCACCTGGGCTCTGAGCACCTTCAGGCTGGAGAGGCTCATGGCTACTGAGCTATTTATCATCTGCCTGGCTCATTGCAATGAGGTGGCTCCTGCTGGGACCTCTTTCCTCCCTGGAAATGCTGAGTTCAGAGAGGAGGTGATGTTAAGATAACTCATTGTGCACTCTCTGCACTGCAAAGCCACCGAATGTGGACTAACCTGGCTCACACCATGGTTCATCCCCTCGCAGAGGCTTCTCAAGGGCAGGCACCTCACAATGCCCTTGCAAACACACTTAGCTTAGGCACATCTGAAGCATTCCCATCCTCTGGTACCCACAATGGATTTCATTTTAAATAAGCTATTTGTGACTTGCCCCAGAGGTCAGTGAAACAGTGGTTGGTGCAAACAAATTACCTAGATGGGGCTGGAAGCTAAGCAATGCTAACCAGATAGGAAAATGGCCCTGAAGGGCATTTTTCCAGCTAAATGTGGATGCCAGCAATGCCAGCTGGGGGTATTTTCATTTTCCATCAGCTCACTCAAGCTGTATGGGCTGGCTCTGCATGTCTCAGCTCCTGAGACTGCAGGGCATGACCTCCCTTTCCACCTTCTGTCCATTTGTTTCCCTGCCAGGGCACATTCTTGCTCCACGTTGTCTCAGCAATTTCAGCCAGCAGATTTTCTTAGGTGGGATTTATTCTGTGTGTCTCTGACTGCTGAGCCTCCAAGGAGCACTCTGGTTACACTTCTGCATTTGTTCCTCTGGTTGTGAGGTTTACAAATGTTATTCCAACCAAAAGAGGTGATTTTTGTGTGATGATTTGCAGGCAATGCCCTCATATGGCAAATAAAACCTAAGAGCTAAGTCACAGAATCATAGAATGGTAGGGGTTGGAAGTCTTGAGACTTCTGACTGCAACACCTCTGAGGAGCCAGCAAACTGTCTTCTAGTGCTTGAGATTGTCTCTAGCTGTAGGCAGAGACGCTGTAAAGCTGTCCCCTATACATCAGAGCCAGGTGCAGAGCTTGTTCTGTGCTGGTTAGTCCTGCAGAAGTCCTTGTACATGGATTTAATCTGCTGGAGTTTCACAGGGCTGTCTAAAGCCCCCTTAACCCAGCAGAGATCTTTTAAATGGAAAAGCCACAGAACTTGGTGGGAAGCTGCTTCTTGCTGCAACCTGCACCAGTTTTCACCATGATGTGATATATTCTATATATGATGTGACACATTCAACATGTGATGGGATCTATTCTATAGTGGTTAGAGGGTAGAATTTGGGAAAGAATGTACTTAGGTCAGAAGATCATCCATCTTAGCTGATGCCACATCTTACTCATCCTGCATCGAGGTGCAAGAACAAATCAAACCAATTCTTTCCTGTGTTCTTTACACAAAGGTTGCTTTCTGGAATACACCAGAATAGATGGCACTGACTGCAACTCTACCATATTAAAGCAGGAGGAAAATCACCTGCAGAGACAGAATAAGTCCCTTTAGAGTCATTGGGAAGACAACATATCCCCAACATGACCCAGGCATCGATAGGTAATGGCAACAGCAGCCCCTCTACATTTTACTGTCCCAGTCTAACTCCCAGTGCTGCTTCCTGGTGCCAGGCAGCCAGGATTGTGACCACTCTCCCTACAAGAATCCTCTGAGTCACAGGATTTGGAAAACATTAATTATTGTATGGGATTAACATTACTGTCAGCAATATTAACAGGAATATCGTAAGGAAGTCAGATTCCCCCCAGGAGCAGGGATGAACAATGGCAGAGAGATGGTAAAATCAGACCTGAGCCATGGCAGATCCAAGGAACTACCCTGAATATTTCTACAGTGGCTTAATCATTATTTTCAATGAATTCACTCAGACTCATGTCCCTTTTCCTTCCTCTGTGCAAATATGCACTGATAGGAACTATTGCAGGGCATCTGTCTTTTCCTCTACACCATCAGCAGGATGCTGTGAGCCTGGCACACCAAGCAGCCTGGAGAAGAGAAGGCTCTGGGGAGACCTTACAGCAGCCTCCAGTCCCTAAAGGGGCCAACAGAAAGCTGGAGAGGGACTTTGTCCAAGGGCCTGGTGTGACAGGACAAGGGGTGATGGCTCCAGACTGAAAAAGAGGAGTCTGAGATGAGATGTCAGGAAGAAGGTGGTGAGGCTCTAGCACAGGCTGCCCAGAGAGGCTGTGGCTGCCCCATCCCTGGAAGTGTCCAAGGGCAGGCTGGATGGGGCTGGGAGCAACCTGGGCTGGTGCAAGGTGTCCCTATGGCTGGGGGTGAAATGAGATGAGCTTTAAGGTCCCTTCCAACCCAAACTGTGTTGGGATTGTGTACTGCTTCAGCAATGAGGAATTGCAAATATTCTGGTAGCAACACTGCTTCTCAGAACTAAGAGATGGCAAGCTGCAGCTAAGAGCTATTATGTGAAGAAATGCATTTGTGCTACTGCTCACCAGCACAATTCAGGAGGATCATAATTATTCACCTCATTTGCAGCACGAGTCTGGATCAAACAGGGTAAGTCATCAGCCAAGAAAGACAAATCATAACCAAAAAAGAAAGGAGGAAATTTCCTGAATGGCTTCTTAAGAGTTTGTTCACCCAGCTCTGGGGATGGTGCTGCAGAGAGCTCAGCAGGAACTCATCCTATTTAACAGGACATGGACAAATTGGTTTCTTTTTAGAAAGAAGAGCCTAACATGAATTAAGGTATCAGTGTGTCAGCAGCTCTTGTAAAGAGCTTTGTAAATGCAGTTTGGGAAGTGTGTCACAAGGAGAGTTATCTAACAGCAGAACCCCCCTGGAAATGCTTTTGCTGAGGGCTTGACTAAAGAGAGATGAGATATGAAATTCTTACCTCTTCTGTCAGAGTTACCTGCAGAAAAAGAAAACAAAAGTCTCTTAGCAACAAAGGAATATACATTTTAATAAGCCAGGAAGGATCAAAGACCAAGACAGCAACAAATTTAGTAACTCTCATCAGCTTCTTGTAAATCTTTCCTTTAAAACACCAGCTGCAAAGCCAGGATGCTAAAATGAATTCAGCTTTTGCTTAGTAACATGGAAAGGGGATCAAATCCCAAGTTTTTATCAGCAGAGCAGGGAGCTGAAGCTGAGTTTAAACACAACCTACCACTCTGAATCGATACCACAGACTGTTTGAGCCTATAACCACAAGGCAGTGGTGGAATTCATTAACGCTTAAACATGAAGAGATAACACTCCTGCATCCTTTTAAAAGGGTGGCTGAGCCAAGAGTTCAATTAGGAGCAGCTGGGCTGAGGGATGGGGTGAGGAGCATCCAAGGAAAGCCTCTGCCCACTGTTTTGGATGGCTCCTCTAGAGGAAGCCAGGAGAAACCGGTGCCAACGAGAGGCCTGAGCAGTTCTCCTGCTGCAGCACTGCTGGCACGGGCAGCCCACGCCTCTGCTCTGTGTGGAGAGCTGCAGCATTGACTTGAGGAAGATCTTGGTAGATTTGGAGAAGCAGGAACTGCCATGGCATGGCATGTAGCTCATGCAATGAACTAACTGACATGGAATTCATGTGCTGCCTTCTACCCTCACTCCCCTCTTGAGCACTACTGAATTCTTCCACGACTGATACTCAAATTTCCCATTAAGATGAATGGCCCAGGCAAGCCCCCTAAAACTAATTCTGCTCCTTGACAAATGACTTGAAGCAGAGAAAAAAAAAAGATCAGGTTTGGTCATTTGTTCTTGGGGCTGACAGCAAGTGAGAAGCCACATCTGGCCCCGATGGTGCAATGGCCAACACATCACAGCACACACCAAGGGAGTTCACCAAAACCAGGAACCCAGCTCATGAAAAACAGTAGGAGAGACACAAAAATGATTAAATCCAGTTCCCCACTAGCAGACATGATACTACAGACTCCTGATCTGGGCAGTATTTAGGGCTTTTGCCTCCATCACTCCCATGTGAAGGCTACATATACTCTACACTTGCACCGTGCCTGGATTTGTGCCTTGAGGATTTGTGTTTGGAAGGAAGCTGGATGAGTTCAGGGGTTGCAGGACACAAACTTCCTTCAGCCACATCCCTTCTTATGTGCAGGATGAGTTAGAGCTTTTCCTCCCTCACTGCTTCCTCACAGCTTCCTGGGCTGTGCTGTCCACAGATGCCCAGAGGAAGGGGGCACACAGCTCTCTCTCACTGATGTGAAGAGGGGTTTAGATACCCAACACCCAATATCCCTTGAGAAAATTGTTCTTAAGGAATGTGCACTTGACATCTTCCTGCATTAACTCCAGCATTACCTCCTTCCAGTCTTTTCTGAAAGTTACCCATGCTGGATTTGCACTAAATCCTGCACTGCCAAGGCTCTCATAGAAGCTCTAGCAGGCACTGCTATGGAACTGCTGGAACTCAAGGCATGAAGGATCAAAGCTGAGTCTCAAACGATGCAGCAATAGGCAAGAGTCACACATCAGTTAAGATTTCTGGTCATCTCAACCTCTTTTTGCCTGATTTTTGCTGCTCTTAACCTAATGGAGCAGTCAAACTACATTCTTAGGGGCCACTTTTATGATGTGCCAAGAGGGGAATGACAGCAGGATGGCAGTAGAGGCAACCCTTGTCAATCTAGACCTTTCAAAGACTAAAGTGGCCCAAGTAATGGGGAAAGAAAGAAGACAGTGTAAGCACAGAATCACAGAATGGTTTGGGTTGGAAGGGGTGTTAAAGCTCATGTATAGTCCAACCCTCTGCCACGAGCAGGGACACCTTCCACTAGCCCAGGTTGAACACTTCCAGGGCTGGGGCAGCCACCCCATTATGGGATGCAAATGCAAAGCTGAGACATCCAGTGCATGGAATCCTGTGCTCAGTAAAGTCTCACCATATTTCTCCTGGCCCTCATCACAGGGGAGAGGGAGCACCTTCAGATGGTTTATCAAACCATGTGTGGCTTGTGTCTGCAAGCAGTTTACAACCATCAGGTGTAGTAAAGAGCTCACCCTACCCAATGGGCCAGCAGTGTCCTACTGCATCCTTTATCTTCAGCTTGGCTAATTGGGGATAATGAGCCAATTTACCAGCTTTCCCAGGGGCTGGAGCTGGTTGGCCACCTCTGCTCTACATCCTTTGGGACAGGGATTGCCTTGTTGTGTTTGTGCTTGTACGGTGCCAGAAAGCATGTTTTGAGCCCATGGTGGCTATGAAGTGCAAATGAGTCATAGAATCACAGAATCATGTGGGCTGGAAAAGGGCTTTAGGATCATGCAGTCCCAGCCCTGCCCTCACCCTGCCCAGCCCAGCACTACCCCACGGCCCTCAGCACCTCAGCTCCACGGCTTTGGGATCCCTCCAGGGCTGGGCACTCCCCCAGCTCCCTGGGCAGCCTGGCACAGGGGCTGACACCCCTCTCAGGGAAACAGTTCTGCCTCAGCTCCAATCTCAGCCTCCCCTGGGACAACTTCAGCCCATTTCTTCTTATCCTGACAGTTGTTACAGGGGAGCAGAGATGAACCCCCAGCTCCCTGCAGCCTCCTGTCAGGAAGTGTCAGAGAGTGCTCCTGTCTGCCCTCAGCCTCCTCATCTCCAGGCTGAACATCCTTCAGCATGTAGCAGCACACTCTGAATGACCCAAACTCTGCAGCTGAGCAACAACCCAGAGTGATTTATTGCTGTTGCCTACACAGGCCCGTTAGGGATCAACTTATCAGGCAGCACCTGGGAGCTGTGCAGCACCAGCCCCATTTCACAGTCCGGAAACCACAGCAAGCAATGAAATCCATCTGTGACAGAAGCAGAACAAGACTCTGCTTCTTGTCCTGGCTTCTTGTCACGAAGCTCAAACCTTCACTAGGAGAAATCAAACCCAAAAGAAGAAAAGAAGCAAAGCCAGAGGCAAGAGGAGTGAAGGAGATGCCTACCATTGTGGGCAGCAGAAGAGGTCTCCTGCGTGGTGACTGTCGCGCTGAGGTTCCTCTCGGTGCCCTCGGCTTCTGTGTGGGGCAGAGCGGTGACAGGGGCAGCCGGCGTCACACCGGGCAGCAGGGAGGTGGCCGGGGCCAGGGGCACGGTGCTGCCCACGCTGGAGGCATTGAGGGTGATGGTGGTGGTGTTGGGAGAGGTCCTGGTGGCTGTGGTTGTGGGGGGGTTTGATGCTATGGTAGTGACAGTCACTGGAGTGCTAATGTTGAGGCTGCTTGCGCTGGTCGTAGTCCCGTCGTCAGGACGTGCTGTAGGAGCTTTGGTGGAGCTCCTGGGAGAGGTGGGCACTGTGGTGGGTGGCTCTGTGAGAGGAGAAAGCACAGAGGAAACTCCATGAGATACCTTTCTGCAATGCTGGAGGGTTTAGGTGCTGGAGATTCACGTGACTCTACAAGGATAGAACAGCCAAAGAGTTGTGAGTGCAGGACGGGGAGCGCACTGTGCAGCAGGGAAACTGAACAACTGTAAAGCAGGGAACTCACACCTAGTATGGTACTGAGGAGGAACAAAGGTGAGAGCCCTGTACAAGAGGATCTGGGGCTGTACAGCCTGGAGGAGATTGAGGGAGAATCTCATCAACACTTACCAATACCTAAAGGATGAATGTCAGGAGGATGGGGCCAGTCTTTGTTGTGTGGTGCCCAGTGATAGGACAAAGGGTGATAGACAGAAGCTGGAACACAGGCAGTTCCACTGGCACAGGAGGAGAAACTCCTTTGGTGCTGAGGGGAGGGAGCCCTGGCCCAGGCTGCCCAGGGAGGGTGTGGAGGCTCCTTCTCAGGAGGTTTCCAACCCCAGCTGGACACGTTCCTGTGCCCCCTGAGGCAGGGGAAGCTGCTGTAGCAGGGGCTGGGGCAGCTCTAGAGGTCCCTGATCCATTCTGAGATCCTGTGATTCTGTGACCAATCTTTCTAGAGGTATAACCTACAGCCCATCACCCTCTTTCCCACACTACCTGAAGTGGAGGGCAGAAGGGGCAAGCCATCAAGCAGGTGAGCACTTCCTCCTTTCCTCCTAAAGATGGTTTAGGGACAAAAGAGAGGAGCCAAGGAGCTCTGGTTTACCTGTGGTAACGTTGTTAGCACCTACACTTATCAGGCCACTTCCCAGCAAAAGGACAAAGAACCACAAATCCATGTTGACCTGGGGAAGAAAGAAAAGAACAGTTGTTTAAACCCTTGTGCAACATCATCCCCAAATTATTCAAAGAGCTGGAAGGGAGGAGAGAATGTGTGGCTGGAGTCCCTGCATGTGGATGGGAAGGATTTACTGATACACTCATACATCCCCAAAGGGAGAGCACACACAGAGCCCAGTCTGGCAGAGCAGCAGAGGTGGTTGGTGAGGGAGTGGGTGAACTATGGGAGAGAAGAACGAGCTGAGAAGCTGAGCACCAAAAAGAGCACCTAGTATTAAGGGAAGTGAATAATTTTCACAACAATTAATAACTTTTCACAATACATGTGAAGACCATGGCAAGGGGCCTTCATCCAAAATGCCCCAGAGCTGGAGCCAGTGCGGGGAAGGAGAGGTCGGCTTCCCTCCCACTCACTGAAGCCCCTGCAGATCAGATTCAAACCCCATCTGATTCCCTGCACGTGCAGACAAAACAAATGCCCATAAATAATCATCTAAGACAATTTGCAAGCACAGGCTGCACGTTCCTTGTACTGTGTGTCTCTTCCCATTAAATATCCTGCAAAATCACAGGACGATGACATCAGTAAAGTTGCTTCCCCCAGGGCTTTCTCCTCCAGCCCTTTGAAATACAAGGTTTTTATGGTGAGTTCTTTCCTCTGCAGACCTCAAAAAGCTCCTGAGAAATGGGCATTGCTATCTCCTCCCCAAAAGATACAGATTCAGAGGCTCAGGCAAACGACAGCGAGATGGGAGACGTCATCGTCCTGGCCAGAAGAGAGCCAAAGGCTGCCAAGCTCCAGGCCAGCACACAGCCCTGGGGCCTCCCAAGGTCAGGCCAGCAGCTTGCATCTGCTCTGAGCCCACAAAGGGCTATGAGACAGCTCTGCTACGTGCCATGCACCAGCAGCTGCCCTACATGACTCTCCTGTCCTCAAGGCTTTGGTCACAAGTCCTGTTGCATCTTTAGCATCTCCTGGGAGAAGGCTGTGAGATCTCTCTGCCAAGTCAACTGGCCGTGCTGCCAAGAAAGGGTTTTAGTCCTGATAGGCAGCCTAAGCCTCCCTCTTTTAAATACATCTCATATTGTTTGTTCTAGCTGTATTTATTTAAATCTGCTTCAATCTAGACCCATCCCAAACTCTGGGCAAAAGGACAACACTGAAGTCATCAACACGCTGGAAACGGTATCAGAAACACAAGATCCTCCCCACCCTCCCCAGGAGGTTCCTCCCACCAGCACCACCCACTTACATGTTTTTCCTCCCCCCCTGAAAGAAAACCTGGCAAAAAGCAAACTCAGCCAGTGACCAAAAGGTCAGACAAACCCTGAACCAGAAGGAAACCAAGCTCCAGAGATAAGAGCTTCCCTCCACGGCCAGCCCCGAGGCAGGGCTTTCTCTAAGGGGTCCTGCTGGTGAGTGCAGCCAACTTTCTAGAGGGTTTCATCACTGGTTCAAATATCTGTCTGGATGAATATGAACTCATTCAGTCCTTCTGCTATACTTGGTGAGATGGGGCTGCTCCTGCAATGCCTCCTGCCAGGCTGTGTGCCAGGGGAAGATGTCCAGAAAACCCACAACTGGAAGGGTTGGGAAGGAACTTTTGCTGCTTGTTGGGGCCACTCAACAAGCAATTGCACTCTGAGACTGAGATGGTCCTAAGCCAGAGTTGTTTTCCACTCCCACAGTGTAGGAAAGGGAGCTCATGTCCTCTCCATGTCACACTGCAACTGGGAAGCACTGTGCTGCCAGTGAGAAGGGAAGCAGGAGGCAGATCCCCTGAGCCCCTCCACTGCAGAAACCCACAGGAATAGGGTGCTCATCACCATGGGACCTGTGTGCAGAGGCAGAAGGAACCTGAGCCCACCTTGAATCTCCAACAAAGGTAAGAGTGGCACTGAAATGCTCCTGAAAGCTGTCAGGGGCTGGTGAAGGTGCCAAGATCTCACCATTACAGCCCTTTTCCTTGCTGGGAACCCATCACTATCGTGACAAGAAAGCAGTAACAAGGGAAAGATGTAGCTCTTCCAGCTCTAGCAGCAGCAGTTTGCCCTGGGACCAGACAAACCAGTGCTAACAGGGATGTCTCCCCACCGTGCTGACATCCTACTGGCTCCTCATCACCTGCCCATCATTAACCCATCACTGGAAAACCACATAGACATGAACCTCTTCCAAATCTTTCCTCATGGCTTCAAAGATCTTTTGAGTAGGCTGCTCCAGCTCTTGCAGCACACCTCAAATAGCAGGGGAACAAAGTCATTCGTGATCACTCTGCAAAGAGACGGCAGAGATGGGACTGGGCCCCAGGAGATCCCATTCCTCTCCCATCTGTGGTCCCTGCAGCCTTTTCAAGAGGACCAAGAGGTTCACCCAAATTGACCCATGCTCCCTCCCTAAGGCCACAATGTCTCATTGGTCTCTGAAGCTCTTCTGCCCCATCCTCAACATGTTTTATCAAAAGCAGGGTAGGTGGAAAGAAGTAAAAGCTGTGAATTCCCTCTTCTTCCTGCCCTCCCTTAGAGAGAAGTAACCCACGTGCAATAAAAGAGCTTGGATTAATTTCCACGCCCACGGTGGATACATGGACAAGAGCTACAGGTGATTCCTGGGGCAGCTGTAAAAACCCTTTGGGCTGCCCACAGAATCATTTAGGTGGGAAATGACTCTGAAGATGATTGAGTCCAACCATCAGTGCAAGTCCCTCCCTCGCTGAGCCAGCAGTGCAGCTCCAGCGTCCTGGGATTACATCAGTGGGCAGGCAGCTGCCTGCCTTTAAAACCCCTTTGATATTACGTTCAGTGAGTTCATTGATCCTTCAGCAGATTGCATTAGGAGCAAAGGGCTGGCAAGGGGACAGAATATCTAATTTCCCCAAGCCTTGCCCTGTGTTTGGGAAGAAAGCTGGATGCAGGCAGTCCATGTGAGTCCTGAGTTTTTTATGGCTTTATTACTGTGGATGTGGAGAGAAACGGAGAGCATCAGGGCTCGCTGCACAGAGCACGGCACAAAAATCCCAGGAGCTGCTCCTCTGACTGGCAATCAGCTGCCAGAGCTGCTTTATCGCCTTAGAACCAGATCCAGAGCAGGGAGCAAGTGAAAGAGCCCTACCCATGCGAGGAGAAGGGCTGTGGCAGCCCAGCTCCCAGCTCTGGCTATTAAACACTCCCTGTTCCCAAACGCAGTCCAAACAAACGCCAGCGGGCCATCCTTACCCGCTTCTCAACATAAAAGCCCTCAAGAGTACTACCCCAAAGCTGGAGAAACCCGAGTCTCCCTTCCCCCTCTGCTCCCTCCCTGCTGGTTTCGGAAACGGAGAGGAAATACTTGTAATGTTATCAACATAAACACAGCTCTTGGCCGGCTGCAACATCCTGCGAGCTCTGCAGAAAAACACCCTGACGTCACGGCGCCGGCTCTGCCGAGGAGAAAGGAGCTTGCTCGGGCACCGCTGCCCCGTGGGTTGGGATGCTCAGCACCACGTCTTCCTTCCAAACCTCTTCCAAAGTCGAGGTTGGAAACCTGAATCCTTGCTAGGTGGTGTCAGCAATGTTATGTATGTTGCACTCTGCTGTACGCGGCTCCGGGAGCTTCCTGCTCGGGGTTTCGGCTGTAGGATGTGTTCTATTCAACATGATTGATGGTGGGGGCAGGGAGGAAATAATCTCTTTATAAAGTAATAAGTGGCTTAAAAATGGCTCTTGTGTGTGCTTCTGCTGAAAGAGGCTGGCTGCAGGACCACAGAAAGCAAAGAATTAGTATTTAGTGCTGCAGAAAGTGCCCAGATCCTACCCGGATAGAGCCGCCCGCAATCAAAGGCAGGATTTACCCCCACCTCTGACATATTCCTAATTCCTGGAAAATGAGGCAATCTTTTTGTGTGTGCAACAGGAGACATGACCTGAATTCTACCCAGCTTCCTGGGACCCCAGAAACCACTGCTGCTGGCAGCAGGATGGCAAAATGTGGTGGCTCACCCGAGACCACCCGATTGCCTCGGGCTGGCCCCGACCACAGTGAAAAGGAATAAAGATGGTTCACTTTTCTTCTTTTTTTTTGGGGAGGAGGTTGCAGGGAAGAAGGCAAAACAAGGAGCAAGGTCGGGGTTTGCATGGGTTAGGTCTTTGAAGCGGTTCACAGTAGGATGAGAACAAGCATGAGCATAAAGAAAGGGGAAAACGATCCTATTTTTTTGCTTGCTTTTTGGTGGCAGCCAGCCATCAGCGTGCCTCAGCCACTCTGCAAAACAAACCTGCTGTTCCCTCTCCCCCTCCCTGCTGCTTTTCAATCCCATTTGTGGCTTTGCAGCCTCTCACCGGAGCTGTGATCCGCAGCAGAGGAGAGCTGCCCGCGGGCTCAGGCCGATGGCAGAACGATTGCACTGGCACCGGGTTCCCCTTCCCCCCAAGCCCAAACCTCTTGCTTTAGGCTGGGATGCAAAGGATGTAAAAACAAGGATCAGGATGCTGGGAGCTCTGCACTACAAAGGAAAGCCTGGTCCCCTGTGAGAGATCACCCAAGGGCCAAGCATCTCGAAGGGGGCTCCTTACACACGGTTCTCCTCTTTGTTAACACCATGCTACGAGCTGCTTGGGCTCTGAACGGCGTTGGGATGGCTTTGGGCAAGCTGGCCATGGCAGGGAGAGGAGTCCTTGGGTTTAAGGAGGGAAAAGAGTTACATTGCACTAAGATGCAGTGACTAATTCCCTGCACGTGTCTCCGACGCTGAAACGAGGCCTTTGATGTGTCACTGAACATTATTCCCCCACCCCACCCTCTGCTTTTCCACTCTTCAACAGAAAAGATGAATCACAGCAACCATTCACTCTTTCTGAAAATCCACTTAGTTCTATTTTCTTTCTTTTTGGGGGTTTGCTGTTAAACAAACAGGCTGCTCCCAGGCGAGGGACGGCGCACGAGGAGGAGGCCAAGCCTGAGCGAAGGCCTCGGGCTTCTGCTTTCTCTACCTGCCCAACCTTCAACCCATCACTGCACCATCATATTTACTCATAGCATGGGTTGGGTTGGAAGGGATCTTCAAAGATCCTTTAATCCAACCCCCTGCCATGAGCAGGGACAACTTCCACCAGCCCAGGTTGCTCCAGGCCTCATCCAACCTGCCCTTGGATGCTTCCAGGGATGGGGCAGCCACAGCCTCTCTGGATAACCTGTGCCAGGGCCTCACCATTCTCAAAGCAAACTGTTTCTTCCTCACATCCAGCCTCAGTCTACTCTCTTGCAGTCCAAACCAGTTGCCCTTTGTTCTGTTGCTACAGATCTGGTAAAAAAGGCCAGACTAAAGTCTTCTGGAGCCTACTCAGGCTGGACAACCTCAACTCTCTCAGCCTTTCCCCATAGCAGAGGTGTTCCATCCCTCTGACCATTTTCACGGCCTTCAGACAAATGCACAGTCCTCTTCCAAAGGGCAACATCATCATATGTGCATGGAGGGAACCCGACTCTACTCCCACCTGGCTTTCTGGGCATCCAGAAATAGCTACCACTGTTAGGATGATGCTGAAAACTGATGGCCTGAACCAGGCTCAGTTTTCCTCAGAGAGGCAATCTTTAGAAGATGTTAGTCTGTTCCCTGCTATCATGCAACATTGGCAGCAGCAACATGTGTGAAACCATCGTGGATGCACAGACAGCCACAGACAGCCACTCCTGACCGCAGCACCAGCACAGCGAGCAGAGGCACCCTCTGGAAGCTGCCTGAGTGCCTTGGAGGGGAAGAGCTACAAATATGCCCAATTGTTTTCCTAATAATAATTCCCCCAATACCTCTTATAATTAGGGTTTAATTTGCCCTTAAACACCCTTTTCTGCTGGTGTCTGATCGTGGGAGCACGTGTAGGTTGCTCTTGTAGAATAAACTGGGATAGGACAGGGGATAAGTTGTGGAGGGAGACAGAGAAGGAACAAAGAACTTCTTGCACGTGTAGTAATGAAGGATGACCAGCTTGAGAGGGTTTCCTAAAGGACATGGCATGAAGGAGCATCAAGGTGGGACATGTAAACATGAAGTTCTAAGAAAAAGGAGAGCAGTGAGCTAAGGCCAAGCCAGGTCAGGGAGGTTGAAGATGAAGGTCCATCTCTGAGCCTCAACCAGGTGGAAGGCGCTGGGGGTGGAGGGTTTTGCTGCAGGCCAGGCTGGCAAAGGACAGTGGGGCAGCAGGAGCTGTGTTGCAAAGGGAAGAGGGAGGTGAGACCTCCTTCTGGTGTAATTAAAACAGGTCTGCCAAAGTGACACTCCAGAGCCTACAAACCGCCCTGGCTAGTGTGAGACCAGAGCCATGGTCTCCTTGTGTGCCTTCCCCCATGGGATGGGCATTGCAGCCACCACATGGCTTTGGGAAGCAGAGCACAAGAGATGCTGTTCAACTCATCATTCAAAATCATGAATTCATAATGGTAATTAAAAAGTCAAGTCATATAAGAACCTGTTTCTTTAAATATTCCAGTTTAGAGTGTCCCCTCCTTTGTCCCAAGCATCGTTTGCCACATGTGCAAAGAAAACATGAGTCCAGCTCACATACCAGCTATGAAAAGGGCTGGTTGCTTTTGATCAGGGAGTCAGGATGAGGCATGGCAATTATCTAGCACAACAACACCCCTGCCTAGCAAGATGCTGTTTGGAGGGAGAGAGAGAGAGAACGGGGAAGTGGGGAGGAGAAATGAAGGTTTAAAAAAAGGACCCCAAACCCACAAACTCCCACAAAAAATACAGCCCAGCTTCTGATTCAGGACCAAGATAAGTCCCAGGTCCGTGTCAAGACTGAGCTAGAGTGCTGGAGTGGTCAGAGTATCCTCCTTAAAACAAAGGTGTGGGAAAGGATCATTTCGCATGACAGCCTGAAAAATCTCATGACAGACTCTAAGCTCCAATTCAAACGCATGCGTCCGCTCATGCAGCTTTCATCGCTGGTTGTGCTTACCCTGAAATCCGCCTGGGACACCTGTAGGGTGCAGGGAGCAGCCAACCTGTCCCACGGAGCAGCCCCTGGGCTAACAAAGTGCTGTGGAGCCATGAAAAGAAAAAAACCCAAACCCAAACCTCTCACCAATTTACCTGCGGTAATTCTGCACCGCTGCTCGGTTCAGCCCTGTTGCCACAGTAACACTTCTGGTGTAGCCGAGATCACTGATTATGAAACTAGAAAATCCCCCCCCCTCCCCTCCATCAGGCTGCTAATTAGGATACACTCCAGTTCTGAAAAAGCTCCATATTAATGACATTATGACTGTGAGTGCAGGGAAAAGAAAGGCGTCAGAAAGCATCGCCTCGGTCAGCAGCGGCAACCGCCGCCAGCTCCTCTCGGGCTCTTTTTGTACGGGGGGTCTTAAAATTCAGCTTGCAAATTCCTTGTGAATTCAAGCTTGTTTTCTTTCTCTTTTAAAGCAATGTGCAAGATTCGGTGGAGCAGTCTTTACTCTTTACATATATTTGCATGTATTAGACTGGAGAAAGGAGAGGGTCGAGGACGACGTGCAAATGACGATCTCCCGGCCAGGGATTCGTCCCCCTGAATCTCACGTGGACTGTGTTTGTGTGCACAGTTTGCCAGAGGAAGAAAGCAAAATCCCAGTTTTAGGAGTGGCTGCAAGGGTCTAGAAATGAGGTTTGCAAACAAGGGGAACTGGAGTTGCAAACGTTTTCCTCTCTGACTTTGGTTCGGGTGCCAAAAGCATTTTGAGGCACGTCTTCTGCTGAAGGCTTCAAGCTGCAAAGTCTGACTGGGAGCAGTTGTGCCGCCAGACACCAGCACTCAACACAACCTACAAATAAGATACTGGAGTGTATATCCAAGTGAAAGGAATATGGCCTGACAGGGATTTCTGGAGCTGCAAACCCACAGCAATGCTGCTTTAAATGTCAGCTCATCCTTCATTTGTCCGTTCTCCTGGATGGCGAATTGACTGAGAGGATGAAACGGTGCTAAAGCAGCAGGGCCAGCAACCAGAACTGTGTTAACAGCTAACAATACTCATTACATCAATGGCACACTCTGCATTTCTCCATCATCCCAGGCCACTGCCCAGCTGCTTGACTTCACCCAGCTCTGCTGACAAGGACCAGGAGCCACCACCTCTGAAGGGGATGCAGAGGTTGAAGTTCCCCAGTGCAAAACAAATTGCTGGTGAAAGCCAAGCCCTGAGCTCAGGCATGGCCTTGGGTTTGTCCTGGGGAAGGGCAGGAGTCAAGTGGTTCCAGAAGTGATGCTCTGACCCAGAGCTTCTGGGTTGTGACTTTATACTCTGTGTCAGCTTTTGGGATTTCAGAAGCCTGAGTTAAAACTTTTGATCTAAGGAAGGAGAGGAGCTTTCCCCTGCAAGCAGCAAGGAGGCTCCAGGCAAGTAAAATGCAGAAGTCCAAAGTAGGAAACACAGAAGCAACATCTGAGAGCGACCTGGAGACTTCAGCCATCATCTGGCTGGTAGCAGGGATGTTTGATGTGTATCTTTTGCCCAGCCACATGCCATTATGAAAACAAGCTGCAGCTTATTGAGAAAGCGATGCAAATGGCTACTGAAGCTCTCACCCAGGCTGCAGGTGAAAATCTGCATTAAAATGCAACACTGTGAGCTCTGATGCAGTTGTTGGGGGTGTTAGAAGCAGGACTGATGTGACCCACCAGAACACAACCATCCCAATTTATAGAAAGTATCCCAGACCCTACTTCTTAAATTAGTAGAAACAACTGGATAGAAGTAAGCTGTGTTTATGAAAAGGCTCTGAATGCTGCAGGGCTGTGCTCTTCCAGTGGTACAGGCAACAGGGACTTTACATCCACAGCAAGAGCTGATAGCACCTTCCAGTAAAGCCCAGTCCAAAAGCATCAAGGAGCTTTCCAGAAGGCAACACTTCCCCAGCCACTGGATGGAACTCCCAGCAATTGCCCTCCCACTGCCTAATTACACTTCTTCAACTCCTGGTTTGAGGCACTAACGCTGGCAATTAAGCTGATGACTTGGTCCCAGGCTCTTACCCAGGCTGCCCAGGATGGGTGCTGCACTGCTGTCCATAATCCTTTCCCTATGAAGGGTGAAGAGCAAAGTCCTTGAAGAATTGGGGAATCACTTGTTCCCCCTGCTTTGAGGCAGGAAAATAAGTGGGAATTTGTTGTTTCTCTTTTCTTTAGCAGCATCACCCAAAGTCTCAAAGGTGCAGGTTCCTTGCCCATGATTGCATCAACTGGTCACTTCTCTCATTCACCAGTAATACTGGGGACATGTTAGGTGTAGTGCTAAGCATCTATAAAAGTGATTTATTAGCTGGAAACAAGGTAAAGCACTGATCTTGTATGCTAAGGCATCACAAAAGCACAGAATCATTGAGGTTGGAAAAGCCCTTGAAGCTCAGAGTCCAACTGCTCACCAGCACTGCCACAGCCAGCACTAACCCACGGCTCAATGGCTTTGGGATCCCTCCCGGGATGGGGGCTCCACCACTGCCCTGGGCAGCCTGGCACAGAGCTGGACAACCCTTTGGAGAAATAAATTGTTCCCAATCTGCAATCTGAACCTCTCCTGGCACAACTTGAGGCTGTCTGCTCTTGTTCTGTAGCTCAGGAGCAGAGACTGACCCTCCCCTGCTCTCAGCCACAGCCTCCTGTGAGGGAGTGTCAGAGAGTGCTGCTGTGTCCCCTCAGGCTCCTCTTCTCCAGGCTCAACACCCCCATTCCCTCAGCCCCTCCCCAGCCCCTTGTGCTCCAGCCCCTTCCCCAGCTCTGTGCCCGGCTCTGGCCACGCTGCAGCCCCTCAGTGTCCCTGTGGCAGTGAGTGAGGGGCCCAGCACCGAGCACAGCCCTGGAGCTGCAGCCTCCCCACTGACCACAGCGTAAGAGCAACTGGCCAAGCATGAGGACGTCCCAGTCCTGAGCAGATGGGGATTGCCATGTTACAAATAACAACTGAATAAAACCAGTGGGATTCAGCTGCCATTGATGGTTTAGTTGGAGGCATTATTCCTAACCTTTTAATAGGCTTATTTACAGGAATTAGTCCTTTAATGCTGTGTGCTCGTGTATATAGTACAGCATAAGCCGGTTCAACGCGACCACAGAAAGAACATCTGCTTTTGTGAGCAATTAGGGAAATTATTGCCAATTAGAGGGACTGCAGGTAAGAGCAGCTGGGGACAGGCTGTCTATGAGGAGAGATGGGAAGCTTTTCCAGCTGCTGATGGGAGTGGGAAGTTCACTGGCAACAGAAACATCCAGGCAGAAAGGAGCCTGTAACCACACAGCAGCCAAAATACCCTCAGCATGAAAAGGGTTTTGTGGCCCTCAGTTTTGGGCTCATCCTTTTTGTCATTCACCGTTTTGAGCAGATGAGTGTCCCAAAGACTCCTTCTCATCAGCTTATGCTCCTGAAAAAGGACCAAACTCTCTGCCTTCAGTGACTCTATTGCCAATTTCCAGCTTTTCTTCTTCCATCTGTCTTCCTTTCCATCTTCCCCACCCAAGAGGGGTGTCCATCGAGGTCATAGAATCATAGAATGGCAGGAATTAGAAGAGACCTTTAGAGATCATCTAGTCCAACCCCCTGCTGTAGATTTTAGAGCCATCACCAAGAAGCCATGTCTCTCCTATCCTAAAAACCTATTATATATACACATATAAACTTATTATAAACCTAATCTCATAAAGCTATCAACTATTATATATACTTTGTTATACACCTAATTTAAACCCAATATCACTGCTACAAACCTATTCCCTGCTGCCACAAGATCATGCAAACTGAAACAACCCCAGTCTTGAACACCAGGGTGGGTGCAAGCCCCTGCAGATACCAACACAAAACCTCACGCTCCGCAGTTCTGTGAAAGAAAATGAATCAAAATGCAGTTTCTTATCCTTTAAGTGATTCAACAACAGCCTGGGACGACTAACTTTTAGCCCTCCCATGTTATTCACAATTCATTCTCTATTTTAATCTCCCCAACAAAAGGCTGAACTCGACCGTATTATTGTCAGCAAAGGCTTTTATCATCAGCCTTTGAAACGGTCAAGGCATGGGAGAGAACAATGACTCTCACAGGAGAATAAATACAGTCTAAACAAAAATACCCTGTTGCTAAGGTTTGAATCAGCTTTTTTGGGGGGGTGCAGCTGGGTAGCTGAGAATCCTGGTGCCACTCTGTAAAAAAAGAGTGGAGAACGAGGACTTGGGTAGGGGAAAATAACCCAACACTCAGCCCTGTGGTGCTTTTCCCTTCAGGATGGCACTTAAAATCTGAGTTATCACATAGGGGACTTTAAAACAGAGCCAGTGGCCAGAGCAGGCTGCTGTCTGCAGCAGACAAATGCTCTACCTAATCAGAGAATCACAGAGTCTTTAGGGTTGGAAGGGACCTTTAAAGATCATCTAGTTCAACCCCCTACCTAAGCCCAACCTCTGCAGCCCTGGGCTTTGCAGGAGGTGAAGCATGGCCAAGGACCTCCGTGGTGATACCTTGAGGTTATGACAGCACTGATGTGATGTGATGTGTCTCAATGATGAGACACTCACAAGCTCAGCAGATGGCTGCTGGGAATGTGACACAGGACAAGATGAAGTTGGAGGAGCAAGCTCTGGCAGAGCAAAGAGGTCCATGCTGGCACAGACGTTGGGAACCTCCTCTGAAGGAAAGCCCCAGCCCAAACCGCAACGATTTCTCTTGTGAAATCAACCCCAAAAGCAACCACAGAGCACCATGTGGCTTCTGTGTCCTTAGCCACGGCAGCAGCATCTGCTTTTGGGTTTCAGTAGAGAAATGCCCTTCCCCAGTGGTGCTATGGAAAGGAATTGGGTTTGGCCATGGTGTCTGCAGAGAGGTTTCCAGCAGCAAAGCAGCTCTGAGCTCAAGAGTGAACACGAGGCCAAGAAAAGCTATGGCTTGACAGCCCTGGCAAGGTGCCACAGGGTAGAAGGTTGGGTAAGGGGACACAGAAGCCAACAGCCTCCATGACCAACCCATCTTCCTCCCCTCTAGATGGAGCTCCAGGAGAAGCCTCAAGTTCCTCCCCACAGCAAAGGAAAACACATCCCATCATCTCCAAGCATCGCCTCCTGACCTGCAGCTCGGTGCTAGAAAAGAGGACAAGTTTACAAAGGCAACTTCTGGAAAGCCAACAAATGATCAGATGAATTCTTCTCCCCAGTAGAACAGCAGTAAAGCTCCCATCATGGCAAACCAGAGTCCCAAATAATTTCCCCCTCCTTCAGCAGAGCAATTCTCAACCCCAAAACTACTCAAAAGCCTGGAGGGGCTGCTGTGGACAGGCACAACGGGGCACTGCAGCGCTGGCAGCTGTGGGGGGAAGTGACTTCTCTGAAACCCTCAAGAGATTTCATTTGAGTGGCACCAGAAAGGGCTTTGCACGCACGTCAGCAGCGGTTGGGAGATGCATCTTGGCTGTGTTGCGTGCAAAAAAAAGCCCCAAACACAAAGAGGACAAAGAGTTTCCTTGATGACAGCAGCCTGGATGTGCATGAAAGAGAAAACTGAGTCAAGGTAATGCTGGAATTCAGTTTTTATGGCCTATTCTGGGTTCTTTTTGCCAATAAACAAGGCCTTCCTGAGCTGGCATTAAATAGCACCTCCTGTCACTTAGATTTCAGTGATACTCAAAGAAACATTAAGAGGCTATGACAAGGCTCAGAGTCCCCTGTATCAGGCACTTGGGCCAAACAGCTACCAAAATGAATGGAATTCATTTCAAACCTATGCAGAATGGTGGATGGAACACTCCACTCCAGCCAAACAGTTGAATTTCAACAGCAGTGCAATGGATAGCAACCGAGACATCCCCATCTTTGAAAGTCTTTGCTGTCCCAGCCTTTTCAAAAGGCTTTGAAAAGCAGCTTCCTACATAAACACCCATTTCCATCACACCCTATCTAGGAGCATAATACACAGAAGGCTCTTCAGTATCGCTGTTAAATAAGAGATTCCTCTAACCAGGCATTAAATGGTACAGGAGCTTGCACACAACAACAGAGTGCTTTCTGTAGCAGCTTGTTGCTGCACAGAGACAAGACAAAGTCTGTTGCTGAAGACCAGGACTGTATTCGGTGGCGTGGTGGCCTGGCCTAACAAACTCATTTTCATAACATCAAGGCACTGTTTGAGTTTGAACAGACCTTAAAGCTCATCTGGTTCCAACCCCCTGCCATGGGCAGGGACACCTTCCACCAGCCCAGGTTGCTCCAAGCCCCATCTAACCTGCCCTTGGGCACTGCCAGGGATGGGGCAGCCACAGCCTCTCTGGGCAGCCTGTGCCAGGGCCTCAGCACCCTCACAGGGAACAACTTCTTCCTGACATCTGTCAGTCTGGAGCCATCACCCCTTGTCCTGTCACTCCAGCCTCATGTACAAAGTCCCTCTCCAGCTTTCTTGTCGGCCCCTTTAGGGACTGGAGGCTGCTCTAAGGTCTCCCCGGAGCCTTCTCTTCTCCAGGCTCTTCCCCAGCTCTTTCAGCCTGTCTCCACAGCAGAGGGGCTCCAGCCCTCAGATTGTCTCTGTTGCCCCCTCTGGACTCACTCCAACAGCTCCATGTCCCTCTGATGTTGGTGCCCAGAGCTGGAGGAAGCACTGCAGGGGGGTCTCGCCTCACTCAACTTTCTGTTCTTGGGACACAGCCCAGGGTATAATTGGCTTTCTGGGCTGCAAGTGCACATTGTCAGCTTATTTTTCATCCACCAGTACCCCCAAGTCCTTCTATGCAGGGCTGCTCTCAATCCCTCCATCCTCCAGTTTGTACTAGGGACTGTACAGACTCTTGTACAGGACCTGGCCTGTTAAATTGCATGAGATTCACATGGGCCCACTTCTCAGGCCTGTCAAGGTCCTTCAGGACATCTCTTCTTTCCAGTCAATCACCTGCACCACTCAGCTTGCTGTCACCAGTTTTGACTCCATGAAGCACAGCCTGCTGAAGACCAGGGGCCAAACTGGTTCAAATCCCCTCTGTTCCCCTCAGGCCAAACCAAATCCAGCTCAATCAAGTCTGATCCTTCAAGTGACACAAACTCATCTCTGAGCTGAAATCAGACACTGAGCATTTCTAGATGATTTATCCATGGGTTTGGTTTAAGTGTGTGATGCTGCACTCCAAGCCATCCTGTGCTTGTACAGCTGCAGGAGTGCTGAGCTGAAGATCCCCCTGCAACGTTGCCAGAAACAAATACAGGGATGTACCAAACATGAGGGAGAAAAGCAGAAGCTTTCATTTTGGGATGTCCATAAGGATTGAAAACAGAGTCCTCAAGATGGAGAAGAGGCAACATCTAATACATGCACAAAGCAAGGGGGATGTTACAAGATTACAGGGTCCTTCTTGGTCATTTGTACTTTAATGATAGCTTGGTGTTAAGGCACTGTTCTCAAAAGCACCACCTCCAAATACTGTCAGTAATCTAGATGTCATTTCCAATATCTCAAATCAGCTTCTTTCCTCCTCACAGCTTTCCAGGCATCCTATGGGTTATGGGTGGAATTGAACGAGCTTTAAAGCTTTAAAGCAGATGTTATGGGATCCCTTTCTATCCTCTTCATGTCCCTGGCACTATGTATAGATGCTTGTACAGTTATGAGTTGGAAGCTGAGTCCTCCCCATCTTCAACTCTGCCATAGAGCATGGAGCTGGAGGAAAGGCAGATTTGGAGGCTTTGGAAAACATGGTGGCACCTTCATCCTCAATTAATGAGTTATCCCATGAGCAGCACAAGAAAGGGTTTAGCTCTGAAGTTTGTGCTGGTTGCTTTGCTGAAGGAATCCCCCTGTATCTCAACCACCACTTTGCAGAAGCTGCCAGCATGCTCCTGAGTGCAATTTTGACCACCTCCCAGCTCCAACCCTGTCAGTGAAGACACTGAGCACAGCTCAGCCTCTGAAGCAGATGTTGCACTGTTTGAAAAGATGTGCTCTGGAAAGGGAGAGCGCAGGATAAAATGGGGCAGCCTTCTTTTGCAGCAAAAGGGTGTCTGAGGTGTGAGATGCTCTTAAACCAGCTGGAGGAACCAGTTATAAATGGCAGATGCTGAGATACTTATTAAAAGTCAAGCAAGGAGCATGAGCAGTGAGGTGACTTGTAATCCTTGCTGGCATGCACTAGAAATTAAAATGAATGAGCTAGAAATAAATGGTTTGGCACTCTGACCCGCAGCCCAACACACCTCTGCCTATGGGATTTAGGTGTAGACAGAATGAATCCAACACACTGACCTATTTGGGCATGGAGGTAAGACCCACAAAGGACACCTCACAAGATGAGACACGGTGCTGCTGCTATTCACTGGTTCACATCCCCACCACCTGCTTTTCCCTCTGCCTCAGAGGATGCTTTGAGGGACAGAAGAAGCTCTGAAAGCTGCTTTAATACCAAGGGAAAGACCTTTTCCCCTGGAGGGTAGTTTCAGGTGCCCAGCTTCAAGGATGCAGTTTTATCTCCTCTCATCCCAGACTGGCTCCTCTGAACTCACCAGTGACAAAGCTCTTTCCCTTGCTGGAAAGATGCCGTGTTTGTGTGTCAGACTAAACAGCTGTGCTTTTAAGCCCTGGCTTTTCAAATCACATCTAAGTGTTTGGAGGGGGAAAAATCAACACAAACTGTCAGTTAGGGGAGTTTTATTAAACAGAGACACAGTTATTTCTTCCTGCCCATCCTCCATATGATCCCTTCTCTTCCCCCCCAACAGCAAAATGCAGAGAGGAATAAAACTGGACACTTTCTGCTGCCAGTGTTTGCCTATTTAGTCAGAGACCAGAAACACAGCGTGCCTTTGGCATCTCCCTGTTAGGTCTCAGTGTGGTGAGGGGCACAAAGACAGAAGCCAAGGAATGAGTCTCCATCCTTGGACCTGGGCAACGGGCTCTGAGTGGCTCTGCTTGAGCAGGGTGGTTGGATCAGATGTCTCTTCTCACCTCAACCACTCTGGCATTCTGTGAATTTGTATCACAAAAACTTCATGTTGCTTTTCTAGCACCCACTGCTCAGGATGAGCCCATCTGGAGAAGGCTCTCTCCTCACAGCCCAGCACCATGTCTGGCTTGTCCCTTGGTCCCTCCAGCTCCTAATGGCCCAACAGCATCTTTATGCAGGATGTTTTTTGCTTCTTTTCCATTTCAAAAGACCTGAGGTGTTACAAGAGCTGTGATGTGGCACACCAAAACCAGGAAGTTAACAGCTTGGCAGGTAACAAGATGAGTCACACAAACACAGGAGCACATGGGGCCATTTCATAGAATCACAGAGTGGTGGGGGTTGGAAGGGCCCTGCAGAGCTGCTGCAGCCCCAGCCCCTGCTAAAGCAGGTTCCCCTGGCTCAGGGGGCACAGGAACGTGTCCAGATGGGGTTGGAAACCTCCTGAGAAGGAGCCTCCACACCCTCCCTGGGCAGCCTGGGCCAGGGCTCCCTCATCTCAGCACCAAAGGAGTTTCTCCTCCTGTGCCAGGGGCACTGCCTGTGTGCCAGCTTGAGCCCGTTACCCCTTGTCTTGGCACTGGCCACCACACAACAAACACTGGCCTCATCGTCCTGACATTCACCATTCAGGCACTTGTAAGTTTTGATGGGTCCTTCTCAGCCCCCTCTTCTTCAGGCTGAACAGCCCCAGGTCCTGCAGCCTTTCCTCCTCACACACATGTTCCATCCCCTGATCATCTTGGTGTCCCTGCACTGGCCTCTCTCCAGCAGTTCTCTGTCTCTCTTGAGCTGGGGAGCCCAGAACTGGACGCAGGACTCCAGATGAGGCCTCAGTAGGGCAGAGCAGAGGGGTAGAAGAACCACCCTTCACCTGCTGCCCACACTGCTTGATGCCCCCAGGCTACCATTGGCTTCTTGCTCACGAGGGCATGTTGCTGCTCATGGTTAGTTGCTGCCCACCAGCACTCCCAGGTCTCTCTCCTGGAGCTGCTCTCCAGCAGTTCAACCCCCAGCCTGTCCTGGTGCAGGGGGTTGTTCCTCCCCAGGTGCTGGACGCTGTATTTGTCCTTGTTGAACCTCATGAGGTTCCTCTCTGCCCAACTCTCAGCCTGCCCAGCTCTCACTAACTGGCAGCACAGCCTCTGGTGAATCAGCCAGTCCTCCCAGTTTAATGCCATCAGTGAACCTGCTTGCATTTAATTGCACAAGCCCTACAGTAGCCAGAGGACTCAGTGAGGCAGGAGGAGGGCAATCCAGTGCCTCTTGTTCCCAGCGAGTGCATCCCTGGAGCAAAGTATTACCCACACCACACCTATGGTTCAAGGACCTGCTCGGTCACCGTGGTGTGGAGCCAGGAAGCCAGCCTGGAAGCAGGTGACAAGCTGGGAACCTGAGGAGAGAGGGAGTCCCAGCCTTTGGGCTTCACCATCACCTACATCCTTCCTTGCTGTGCAGAAGCTTAGGTTTCAGAGACAGCTATTGCTTCCAGCGTGCAAGAGCAACAGCATCAGCATCACTTTCTTTGTGTGTCTTGCTGTGTACTCACCTTCCCCCTCCCAGCCCAAGGGAGTTGTTACTCAGTCTCCTTCCACTCATTTTATTGAGGAAACCAGTGCAGGGATCAAAGGAGACTCCTGGGTGGGAGCAGTGAGACTTAATGGTCTTAAAGGTCTTTTCCAGCTGTGATGATTCTGTGACTCCATGATTCTGGCTGTGTAACCTCAGTGCCAGTACTGGAGATGCTGAAAAGGATTTGAATTGATGAAAGAGTTGGGTGACAAAATAAAAGGGTGAGCTTCTCCTTCTGCTTCTGCTCAACTGTCATTGCTCTGGGTCATCCTCAAGTGACCCTCAGGTTTTACTGGAAGAGGAAAAAATTGATTTAAAGCCTTAGCCTGGAAGTCCTTGGGTTGTGCTAGATGAAAGCAGCTCTACTTGGGAAGTGAAGCAACCACAACGAGGAGCTAAGTTCCTGCTGAGCAGAGCCCCAGCATTCCTGCAAAAAGCACTAACAGAAGTGGCCTTTTTTTCTCCAGCAAGACTCCAAAATGAAAAGCATCCCTGGCATTTGGCTATGCCATGGCCACCAGCAATGTCTGTGGTTTGGGTGGTAGAAAAACTACAGGTTCCCAGTGCAGCTCCTTGCCCTCCTCACACATCCATCCACCTCCCGTGTGGGTTTTGCACCAAAATCCAAACTAAGGCAGACAGAAGCGGACTTTTTATTTTTAATAGATACTTTGTAATGCTCTGTTCCTAAGTGCTCTTTAGCAGCAGTGGGAGGACAGGTCCTAGCCTGCTGCTTACTTGTATACTGAGAGAGAGAAGAACGCTCCCAGAGTTTTGCATCGCTTGCTCCTGGATGTTCAAAGGCATCTGTTAACCTGGGGCTGTATCATCCCAGCTCCTTCCAAGCAGGACTCCTCGTGTAATCATGATGGCCTCGAGTCAGTTAAAGGCAGGGCCCAGATTATATTTACCTTGGCATCTGATTGCCAAGGCTCTGCCTTCCAGAGTCCTCCTATTTCCTCCCTGAGTAATTAGCAGCATGTCGGTGGGGAGAAGAGGAATGAGGAACTTCACCCCTTTATTGCTGTGTCTTTTACCATTGTAGCCAAGTCCTCCACCAGACCAACAGCTGTAGTTTGTCACAGTATCAGAAGATACAGAAGTTATCAAAGAAAAATGAGATCCTTCTTTTTGGTGTCATGGGGATTACAGTGTTTCCAAAGATGAGGTCCAAGGTCTCCCAGATGTGCTGGAGCCAATAAACAGCACCATGATTCATTTGTACTCCATGCCAAATGGCCACAGTCTATCAGAACAATGTTCAGGAAGGTGAAATACCTGCTACATATTATTTCAGAAGAAGTTCCTGTTGAGGAAAAACAGACATCACTCCTTGCTGCTGCTGAAGAAAGTGCTCATCCCAGGCTCCATGAACCTTCCCTGTCAGTTCGCTGATGACATCAACCTGGGCAGGTGTGTTGATGTGCTTGAGGGCAGGAAGGGTCTGAGAAGGGCCCTGGCCAGGCTGGAGCCATGGGCTGAGGGCAATGGGATGAGGTTGAACAAGGGCAAGGGCTGGGTCCTGCCCTTGGGCCATCCCAAGCCCAGACCCCGCTCCAGGCTGGGGCAGAGGGGCTGGAAACTGCTGCAGGGAAAGGGCCTGGGGGGGTTGGTGCCAGCAGGTGAACAGGAGGCAGCAGCGTGCCCAGGGGGGCAAGAAGGCCACGGGCAGCCTGGCTGGGATCAGCACTGGGGTGGCAGCAGGAGCAGGGCAGGAATTGTGCCCCTGGGGAGGCTGCAGCTCCAGGGCTGTGTCAGTGCTGGGCCCCTCACTCACTGCCACAGGGATACTGAGGGGCTGCAGCGTGGCCAGAGCCGGGCACAGAGCTGGGGAAGGGGCTGGAGCACAAGGGGGCTGGGGAGGGGCTGAGGGAATGGGGGTGTTGAGCCTGGAGAAGAGGAGCCTGAGGGGAGCCAGGAGCACTCTCTGACACTCCCTGACAGGAGGCTGCAGTGAGCTGGGGTCAGTCTCTGCTCCCAAGTAACAAGAAACAACGAAATGGTCTCAAGTTGCCCCAGGGGAGGTTGAGGTTGGAGTTGAGGCAGAACTGTTTCCCTGAGAGGGGTGTCAGCCCTGTGCCAGGCTGCCCAGGGAGCTGGGGGAGTGTCCAGCCCTGGAGGGATCCCAAAACTGTGGAGCTGAGTTGCTGAGGGCCCTGGTTTAGTTTAGTGATGTGCCTGGCAGTGTGAAGTTGGTGGTTGGACTCGATCTTAAAGATCTTTTCCAACTGTAGAGATTCTGTGATTCCATCACTGCCATCCCAGACACAGCTCACTGAAACACGCTGCTGCCACGAGCAGTTGTCCAACTGACCCACATTTTTTTTTAAGGCCAGAACCATGTTATTTTCTTTGAGGGATAAACACTCATTGCCATGGTGCAAGGCTGTCTTCCAGCCCCATTCCCCACGCCACACCATCCTCTGCTGACCTATTTCTGGAAGCGCTGTGCTGAGTGTTCCTGCAGTGGGGATGGTGTTATCCACCTTGTAAAAGCCTAAAATTACATTGCCCTACAAAGAGCTGGGATAAATTGACCCCTCTAAGCAAAGGGGCTGCCAAGCTTTTATCTTCTCCTCATTGTTAAGTTACGTTGAAGCGGAATAATGAGCCGATATGGGACTACAGAAGGCAGTATTGGAAAGGCCTGCCTTAGCAACTCAATTGTATCTGTAAATGCTCACATTGGCTATTATATATACCTACTGATTTGGAAAGCTGCTTCTGATTTCACACTCATTCGACATAGGTACATTCATGCTTTTTGTCCAATTTCCACTCCCTATTATGGTGGTGAATTTAGGATGAGGAAGGCAAAACGACCTTAGAAGAGGCCGGTGGGTGATTGCTCCGGCCGCCTTTTCTTGCCCTTCAGCCAGTCTAGACATAAAAGTCTCAGGACACAGATGATTTCCGTTCTCTGCAGAGGCTTGGCCATGGTATGAATAAAAAATGGGAACAATAAGCATCAAGATGTGTCTAAGATTAGCAGTTTAAGTTTATAATATCCCGAGTACAACAAAAGCAAAGAGCGAGAGGGCCAATTATTTCAGAGTTACAAGATAAAAGGAAATCTTGATCAAAACTGTTATCAGGGGGAAAAAAATATTCATCTTTGTTGTGCTGCACTTTTGATACCAAAATAATTGTCATGAAATCACCACTTTGCTGCTAAGAACTAGCTAAACACACCCGAAGCTGCCTGGCTTGCTCAAGCCATCAATGTGAGAGTTGCTGCATTGTTTTCTGTTAAATTTCAAACTCCAGGGTATTTACCAATAGTTTTCCCTTTGTGGGCAAAAACCCTTCACTCCTCACGCAGAAAATAGATGGGAGATCCCATGAGATCTCCATGGGCTCTTCAGTTAGATGTGCATTTTGGGTCTCCAATGGTAGCAAAGCTGCAGCTCCTGGATTGTAATAAATGGATAATTGAAGAGGAGAACACCAAGTTGCATTTCTATTGGTGTTATTGTTATTTTCAATATAAACCTTAAACAAGGAGCAGAATTTGAATCAACAACAGTGGCAGAAAAATATTCCTCCTACTCCCAGGGCAGATGAAAATGTCCTTTAAAATACCAGGGGAGAAGAATATTTACACTTACTGCTGAGATGAGGGATGCAAAACTGGCAGGGGATCAGAGCTTATGCAGCATCCAGCTTCTGCTGTCCCTCACCACTGGGAGGATTCAGAAGGAATTAAAGCTGTCAGGAGGATAAAATCCCTGTCAAGGAGAATGGGCTTTTCCTTCTGAAAAGCCATCTCCTCCTCTGAGAGGAAAAAACTCAGATCCATCAGAAATCTGACCTTGCACTTGTGTCAGGGGATGGATGTGCTCTGAACACATCCTGCTCGTGAGCACGGATCCAGGGATGGTCTCTGCAGGCTTTTGCTTAGGAGAGGACACCAGAGATGGACATGCCCATCATTTGTGGTTCAGTCTCTCACAGTTGAAGAGGAAATATGAGCCCTGCAGCACAGAATCACAGAATTACAGAATCTTAAGGGTTGGAAGGGACCTGGGAAGCTCATCCAGTGCAACCCCCCTGCCAGAGCAGCACCACCTAGAGCAGGGCACACAGGGACTCATCCAGCTGGGTTGGAATGTCTCCAGAGAAGGAGCCTCCACAGCCCATCTGGGCAGCCCCTGCCAGTGCTCCCTCACCTCAACAGGGAAGAAATTTTCCCTTGTGTTTCTCTGGAACCTCTTGTGTTCCAGTTTATACCCATTGTCCCTTGTCCTATCATTGGCCATCACTGAGAACAGCCTGGCTCCAGCCTCCTCACCCCCACTCTTTACATATTTGTAATCGAGTAAAGATGGATGTTTTCATTCACATGACCTCAAAAATAGACACGTGTAATCTGTGTTTACATGCACCAACCTTTCAAGAACAAATATAACTGTGAAGTCAGCAACTGCAGAGAGCTACTGATCTTCTTCAGAGATGGAACGAGTCATCTTTCTTCTGCTGGGGACCAACTACAAGGTTTCCTTGTAGAGATTCCCAAACCCTGCCTCCTACTGCTTGACCACACCACAGACTCAAGCTAAAATTGTTCCTTTATGCAATGCTCTACAGGCCTCATCTTCCCTGCTCCAAATGCCTCTGTCTCGAGAACAACCTACACCAAACTTCAATCTGTCTTCTGAGTGCCTGTGGACAACGCATTCTCTCACCCTTTCACTCCTTCCAGGCCCTATAACCATCTCCTCCATCATGACATTTCCAGTTTGGCTGCAAAGTGACCCTTCCTAGGTAAGAAATCATCCTCAGACCTCTCCATTCCTCCCCAGAAATTCACACTATGCCATATATCTTTGCTTTTCTTCCCATCAACAGAGACAGCAATCACCTTGGTAAATAAATGTGGCTGGTGGTAGGCCAGTTGTGACCTTCAAGCCAAGAGCCAGTGCCCATAGAATTTAGCATTATGAGCAGGTCAAATCCTAACATGCTCCAAAAGGTTTTCTCTACAGCAACCTACATGATGACCAATATCAGAACAGAGGGGAAATAAAGTGTTCCTTGCCACTTATGTTCTGCCCCAAATTCTTACCCATTCTTAGAGCTCTGTACCATGGAGTAAATAGGAAACAGGGTTTCTTGGGAGTGAAAGCAAAGAAAAAGTGATTCCAATCTCAGTATTCAGTTATTAAGCTCTGGAACTGACACTTTACTGACATGGGAGAGTTTTGGGAGATGCCTCAAAGCTGCAGAGCAATCACTAAGATGGTCACACTCTTCTACATCTAGAAATAGTCAGAACTGGGGCTAAAAAGTCCTTCTGGATGTAAAATATTTTGGAGCAGCAGAATCACAGCCCAGAATAACATTAACCTTCTAACTAATGACCAATCCCTACTACCACCAGGCTCCTCACCAGTCCACCCCCCTTCCCCACCTCTCAGCAGGAGGAAATGAAAGCCATATGGACGGGGAAGAGATTGATTAGATCATCTTGTCCTACCCACCACGCAGCAAAGACTGTTCCCTACAAGAGACTTCCCAAATTACTCCATCCAGTTCTCACTTACAAAAATGCAAAGTGATGGAGTTTCCACCTCATCTCTTGGGATATTATTTCTCCCTGCAGCCTAAAGCATCTCACTGCCAGGAAGCCTTTTCTATCAAGACCTTCCTTTTGAAAATGTCTTCATTTCAATTTGCACTTCCCCTCTCTCCCTTGCATATGTGCATTTATGAACTAGACTAATTAAACAGATTAATACCAAAAAGGAATTACAATTTGGGAATAAATTAGTTGATTTTCCTTTTATCCTCTATGAAAAAAGCCCAACATGTCAAAGGAAGCCTGAGTGTCTCTGAAATCTTCTATTTCTAAATTGGTCCCACTGCTCATAATTACATCCCCCCCTCTATTCATACATGTTGCTTTGCTTTTCTTGCCTCCTCTCCTTCTTTTTTGGGAGGAGGGAAGGAAGGCAGAGAAAGAAATGAGAAAGGATGGAATAAGGAAGAGAGGGACCCATCCCATCAGACCAGTCTAATTGCTTGCAACACTTCCCAGGTGTATGAAAATGCAGGTTACAACACCAGCTTTGCCTGATGAATATTTCTAACCCCATTTTAGATGCAGGATCTGGGTTTAACCAACAACTGGCTCCTCTGCAGCAGGCAACAGCTTTCACTTCACAGAAACACCAAGGAAGAGAAAGGCTGACTTCTGGGCAAATTGAGGGTAGCAGCTTGGAAAAAGGAGCAAGGTCTGAAATGCTGCTCCAAAAAAACACCCCAAACTATTTTTTTGGTAACAAAAATTGGAACAGTTGCAAGAGACAAATGAACCCCCAGAGATTCATCAGGCTGGTGGTTGCAGCATCTGCTAGCAAAGGGTGTCACAAACACGATGGCTTTGACTGAAAACGTCCCCGAGAAAGCCTTGATTGGAAAACCTGGCTCCAATCTGCCAGTGCCTTCCCCAGCAACTTTCAGTAGAGGACTGTACACTCAGGCTACCTGTCTGATGGCCTGTTATTGGCAATAGCTATTCTAATTGATTCAGATTAGGGTTATATGGGGGCTTTATCATGACATCAATTCTCATCCTTTAATAATGACCCTTTGATCCAGGGTCCTGCCTCTGAGTCATCCAAACAAGAAAGGAAAGTGAATGACAATTAGTGCTTGTTACTTCCTCAGCCTGCACCTCTCAGCTTTCTCTTCATTATCAACTTTAACAAGTTATCCATTTCCAGGTAAGGCTGGAAAACATGTAAAAAAATGAACTTACAGGGAAAGATGATGACAAATGGTTGGAATTGTCCTCTTGGGTGTAGCTGCATGGCTTGACTTGATATGCTAACATTTGGATATTAATAAGCAATGGTCCCTCTTTTAGAGGTTATGCATTCAGCCTGGCAATGTTACAAGTAATTAAGGCTCTTCCCATCACACAAGTGTTCCTACTGCCTCCAATACCATTGTAGCTGATGTCCAGCTCAACTTCAAGTTTCAAAGGTCTATGCTCACATTCAGCAGTTTTGCTGGCTGGCTGTCTTCATTCCTTCTTGTTCAAAACATTTAACTGTGTGTGTACATCCTTTTAGTGTTTCACTAAATAAAAGCACTTTGCTATAGAATTCCAGAATCCCAGACTGGTTGGGGTTGGAAGGGCCCTGCAGAGCTGCTCCAGCCCCAGCCCCAGCCTCTGCTACAGCAGCTTCCCCTGGCTCAGGGGCACAGGAACGTGTCCAGCTGGGGTTGGAAACCTCCTGAGAAGGAGCCTCCACACCCTCCCTGGGCAGCCTGGGCCAGGGCTCCCTCACCTCAGCACCAAAGGAGTTTCTCCTCCTGTGCCAGGGGCACTGTCTGTGTGCCAGTTTGTGCCCATTACCCCTTGTCCTGGCACGGGAGGCAAGAGAACAAACCACAGAACAAACACTGGCCCCATCCTCCTGACATTCAACCTTTACAAGTCTTGATGGTTCCCTGCTTAGTCTTCTCTTCTCCACACTTAACAGCCCCAGTTCCCACAGCCTTTCCTCACAAGGAAGATGCTTGTGAAGTCCCCTCAGCATCTTGGTGTCCCTGCACTGGCCTCTCTCCAGCACTTCCCTGTCCCTCTGGAGCTGGAGAGCCCAGAACTGGACACAGGACTCCAGATGAGGCCTCAGCAGCTCTGGCAGAGCAGAGGGGCAGCACAACCTCTCTCACCCTGCTGCCCACACTCTCCTCAATGCCCCCAGGATGCCATTGGCTTATTGGCTACAAGGGCAACAAGGATCTGAAAGCCAAAGGGAGTATATTTGGTGGGAAGGCTGGTTCAGGTAGGCTGTTGGGAAGGCTGTTGAGAGTCAAGGGAGGGAAGCTCACACTGTAGAAGGACCATCTGCTTGCATTAGCAGCAAAGTTTATTTCCCACCCTTTGTACAGCATGGTCTAATACTTAAAACAATTCAGCTGACCTCAGCACATCCACATCTCCTGTGCCCTTTCTTTTTTTGACAGCTTCCCCTGGACGGGAAGTACAGGAGCATCCAAATCACATCCACATCCACCCCAAGGGCCAACTGTGGGGTTTTTTTTCTGTTTAAAATACAACTTATAGAGAGCTATAAGAATAAATATGTACTCTAAATGCTTAAACACTTAGTAAAAGTCTACGAGAAAGCTCTTGGAAAGAGGAAATGCATGTCCAAAGGGAAAGCCGGAGCACAAGCAGGCAGCCTGCCCTTCCTTCGCTGCACGTCCCCCAGCCTTGGCTGCAAGGCCCAGCAAGGAAGTGATTATAAAGCATTTATTTGCAAAATCACAGCCAATAAATCCAATAGCAACAACACCCTCCCTCGCATTACTTGGTGGAGGGGGGGAAGAAGGGGAGGCACAGGTCCAACAAGCAGGCAGGTGCAACGGCAGCAGCTCTCCTCGATGCTTTTAGTGAAGCAGAAGGTGCAATATTCGCCCAGGCTGTCCCCTAGAAAAGCCCAAGGGAGGCTTTGAAGGTCATGATATGAAAACCTCTGTAAAGGTTAAAAAGACTGGGTTGTCCAATGAGGAAATAAGTAAGGGGGAGTGTTGGAGAGAAAGAAAATGGTCCAGAAAAAGCCATCTCATTTCTCCTCCCCTTTCCTGGATATAAATACCATCACAAGCAGACCATAGGAAGCGAATCTGACTGCTTTGAAAATCACTGAGGTCAAAAAGCATGACAGAAGAAAGGAAAAAGGATTAAACAAAGGGATGATATAATCTACACAGCTATAATTCAAACCTTGGAGGTATAAATAGCTACACTGCAGGGTTCAAGTCAACCACTAATTCCCAGCACAGTCAGGAGGGGGGAGGCACATCCCCATCCCCACAAGCACATTCATCCCTAATTGCTCGGTTTTTCTGCTTTCTGACACCTTTCTTTGAAGTACCAAAGCTGGTAGTATCTCACAAAAGGCATTGGTGAGCCTGAAAATTGCAGGGATGGGCCTTGCTGCTGCTTGTTTGGGGCTGTGACAGCCTGTCCACAGTCCCAGATGCCTTTGTGGGTGCTCTGTACTAAGGGAAAAGGAGATGGGTCTAATCTGTAGGGACAAGAGACGATCAAAGCTTGGGATGTGTCAGTTTGACAGGAAGGGAAGCAGGACTCGGATGATGGCTCATGTTTCACAATGTTTTTACAAGACCTTAATTGCAGATAAATACTTACTGGGCTACTCAAATACTTCTGAGGACTTAAATCACTTCAGCAGCTCTGTAAATCCCTCTAGAAATACTCGTAGGGTCAGTGAGCATGATGCTGAGACAAGAGGAGCAGGGATGGAACCAGGCTCTTCTCAATGATGGCAGGACAAGGGGCAATGGGTATAAACTGGAACAGAAGAGGTTCCAAAGAAACACAAGGAAGAATTTCTTCCCTGTTGAGGTGAGGGAGCACTGGCAGGGGCTGCCCAGATGGGTTGTGGAGGCTCCTTCTCTGGAGACATTCCAACCCATCTGGATGAGTCCCTGTGTGCCCTGCTCTAGGTGGTGCTGCTCTGGCAGGGGGGATGCACTGGATGAGCTTTCCAGGTCCCTTCCAGAACTTGAGATTCAGTGATTCTGTGATCTTCAGCTAGTGGAGACAGTGACTTTCAGAAAGGGTCACCAAACCCCTCCTCCAGTTTTCTGTCCTTCCCTCTTGGCTTATCTTGATCCACACAGGGAAGGAGATGACAGTGATGGAAATGGCACCATATGGGTATTAATTCAGTCCCTGCAGAAGTCCCCTCTCCTCTTACATTAATTTTAGGGGAGAAATTGCCTCACTCTTCACCACACTACAAACTTCTGCACTTTGGTTCAAGAGCACCAAATTTAAACCCAAACCAACCATCCCTGGTATGTTTTGCTCATGAGATGCAGCACCCAACGTTTCGCTGCACAAGATGAAGATTACAGCCCAGTCAAAGACTTTATTTGGCCAACAACCTTCTTCAAGTAGCATCTAATCAGTCCCTAGTCTCTTGATGGTCCCCAGCCTCTGCTACACAACATGTGGGCTCAGTGCTCTTGTGGGCTCCTGTTCCACTCCCAGGGGTTGCTGTGGGTGCCCTCCGTGGGTTATTTCCTTCAGATATCCCTCTGCAAACTGCACTTGGGGATGAGTGGGAAGAAACAGAGTGCATGCTATCCTACTGAAATCAAACTAGCAACTTAAACACAAACAACATTTAGCTTACAGTCCTTGAGCAGAAGATTTGAGCCAATCTCTTTAAACAGCTTGAACTACTGAAGTTATATGGAGTAAAAAATGGCAGACAGAGTGTTGTTTTCTGCAGCACATGCTGCAGTTGGATGAATGCCATGCAGGCTGATGAGGAAAAATGACTTTGCTCCTTCTCATGAACACAAGTTGGACAAGTCACATCAAAACTGTGTCAGATGTAACAGAAAACTCACCAATAAAAATGCTTTAAAAATGATATATTTTCATAGTTATACAATCCTTTTGGTTGAAAAAGCCCTTGAAGCTCCTGCAGTCCCAGCCCTGCCCTCACCCTGCCCAGCCCAGCACTACCCCACGGACCTCAGCACCTCAGCTCCACGGCTTTGGGATCCCTCCAGGGCTGGGCACTCCCTCAGCTCCCTGGGCAGCCTGGCACAGGGCTGACACCCCTCTCAGGGAAACAGTTCTGCCTCAGCTCCAATCTCAACCTCCCCTGGGGCAACTTGAGGCTGTTTCCTCATGTCCTGTTACTTGGGAGCAGAGACTGACCCCCAGCTCACTGCAGCCTCCTGTCACAGAGTGCTCCTGTCTCCTCAGGCTCCTCTTCTCCAGGCTCAACACCCCCATTCCCTCAGCCCCTCCCCAGCCCCTTGTGCTCCAGCCCCTTCCCCAGCTCTGTGCCCGGCTCTGGCCACGCTGCAGCCCCTCAGTGTCCCTGTGGCAGTGAGTGAGGGGCCCAGCACTGACACAGCCCTGGAGCTGCAGCCTCCCCAGGGCCCAGCACAGGGGACAATCCCTGCCCTGCTCCTGCTGCCACCCCAGTGCTGATCCCAGCCAGGCTGCCCTTGGCCTTCTTGCCCCCCTGGGCATGCTGCTGGCTCCTGTTCGGCTGCTGTTGATTATCACACTGATGTTCAATCATCAGTGGGAAAAACCAAACCATCCTCGAGGTTTTTCGGTTTTAAAATTGTGTAACAGAAAATTCCTCCATGTTTTTGTTTCCAAGAACAAAGCCCAGGGCAAATCAACAGCTGGAAGGGTCTGAAAGTTGTGTTGCTGTGGGCCTTGCACTTCCCAGTTACCACCTGGTCCTGACCCACACATGTCCCGTTTGACAGACACAGCCATTGACTCTGTTTCTGGTGGCCAGTGACCATGGTTCCCCATCACCCTCACACAGACAAGTAGTGTTAGTAGTCAGGTTTCACCATCTAGGAGATCTATTGTGCTCTCATCAGAATGAATGATGTTGTGCTGGGTGGAAGGAGAACATCTAACTGTTAAAAACCCCAGTGAGTTTAAGACCGAACAGTTTAAAGCACATTCAGAACCTGAATTGCAGAATCTGATACAAAGAAACCATAACCACCAATATTTGGGCATGGATCTACCCAAACTCCTCACCCAGTCCTTTTTAACACTCTGGCTTTTCAATGAAAAGCAGAACCACAGCAAAGGGGAACTGAGGCTGACGTCAGGTTTGCAGATGTCTGTCCAAGCCACCTCCACCACTCTCACTGCAACACAGCGCTAACACTGGGCTTCCATTTTCCACAAGCCAGTCTGTTTTCCTATCCCACAGAAAGCTTTTCACCCTGGTTACTTTTGCTTTCTGTTTAGCTTCCAAGGGAGATATTTTGCACTTGGGAGGGGCTCAGAAAGAAAGTCTTGATGCCTAAGGGAAAGGGCTTCGTTTTCTTTCCTAATCCATTAATAAAATCGGTGTATGGATGAAGTCATTGACTTGGAGATGCTGAAAGGCAGAGCACAGGTTTTAAAGAGAACTCTTTGTTTTAAAAGGAAAAGTCTGGCTCTTGGTGAAGACAAGCAGTCAATCAGTTCCCTTTCACTCCAAAAGGATATTGAGGGGCTGCAGTGTGGCCAGAGCTGGGCACAGAGCTGGGGAAGGGGCTGGAGCACAAGGGGCTGGGGAGGGGCTGAGGGAATGGGGGTGTTCAGCCTGGAGAAGAAGGGGCTGAGGGGACACAGGAGCACTCTCTGACACTCCCTTCACAGGGTATTGTAGTCAGATGGTGGTCAGCCTCTACTCCTGAGCTACAAGCAACGGGACAAGAGGAAACGGCCTCAAGTTGCTCCAGGAGAGGTTTAGATTGGAGACTGGGAACAATTTCTTCCCCAAAGGACTGCCCAACCCTGTGCCAGGCTGCCCAGGGCCGTGGTGAGTCCCCTTCCTGGGAGGGATTCCAACATTGTGTAGCTGTGGGGCTGAGGGCCGTGGGTTAGTGGTGGCCCTGGCAGAGCTGGGGGAACAGTTGGTGAGCTTAAAGGGCTTTTCAACCTCAGTGATCCTGTGATTCTGTAATTTCATCCCTTCTGTGACTCACAAAAGTTTATTACAATTATCATGATTACAGCATAAGAAAATGAAGTAATTTCATTACAAGCAAGACCGTGAACCACTGAACAAGAGCTTCTCCCCCTGCTAATGCTCAATATACAGGGCTGCTTTGGTTATGTTTATAAAGCAGGGACACTCACAGCACAGAATGAGGACCAAAGGGGATCCTCAGCGCCCTGCTGATGATCTGCATCCTACCACTTCATCAGCATTTTCAGCTGAGCAACTGATAAAGATTAATCATCACCTTCAGCAAGCTGACAGCCATTCAAAGAGCAGAGAAAACAGCCAGATTAAATACAATGAAAACCCTTAGAACACCTGTGTGAGGAATGCAAACAGTAGGGTCTAGCAGATGAGATCTTTTCTTATTAAAGGGCAGATAAAATTGAACCAGGGAGCAGATGCTTTAAAGCACTTAATGCAGAGGAGGAAATGTGTTGCCATCCAACATCTCACTAGCACATCTTCCCAAATGATACATTTCAGGCCCTAGTCAAAGCACATCAAAATAAAGAAACAGCTATTAAATAGGTTTGGATTGAGCTTCTGGCTGGGGCTCAGTAAACAGACATAACAGATTTGCCTCCAAAGCAAAACAGCCTAACTGGGGAAGGAGCCTCCAAAAGGAGGAGGCAGCATCCCCCAGCAAAGCTCTTCTTCCAAACCAGAGGTACAGGGGGCTTCTCAGTTTGCTTTTGTGCCCGTGGACACCTGTTAGCATCCCCACTGTAACACTTGAGGGTGGTTTTGATGCTGCTGGTGGCACCTGAGCCAAGCCAGGCACAGTGGGAGCTGGGCTGGCAGCTGAAGAGCTCAACATTTGTTTCCTGTGACCGGTCATTTGAGGAAACAAACCTTAATTATGCATAATTTTGTGTCTGAGCTCTCAAGACAGCAGACTTGAGCCTCTGACAGCTCTGGAAAGAGGCAGAGCAGCAGCGGGGTGTTGAGGTTGTCTTGCAGCCCAGCACTCACAGGGTGCTGCAGGACCAGGGCTCTGCCTTTCTTCAACAGCAGTAATTTAAACAGTGGTGACAAGGCAGCGAGGCAGCCAGAGGCACCTGGTTTGTGCCCCTGCAGCTGAAGACCATGAGCCGTTGCAACTGGAGTTTCAGAATGGTTTTCTGACTGTAACTGGTGTCTTTTAGGGGACATCTGCTCCAGCAATGGAAGGAAAGCACACCAGCAGACTCCCTGTCCTCTCTGGGTGGCTCAAGCTGCATGTTCATTTGGAGATGCAGACTCAGAAGAGACCATCCAGGCAATGCCACCACTCCTGACATGGCCCTTCATGAGGAACCCCAGGTGCAGGGGTCATCCCTGGAGTTCCTGCCCTGGTTTGAGGAAGCACTGATGGGCTGAGCTCCATCTCTTCCAGATAATTTCCTTTTTGCCCATATTTCACTCTTTCCCTCCACATCCTTGTTACTCATGATGTCCCACCATCTGCCTTACCATGTCTTTCCATCTTTGGGCTGAAGGAAGCGAGACACTGAGTACTCTGGCAAGCACCTGCTCCATGCCCATCACTTCTTTCTCCCACACATCTCTGAACACATCTCTCCTTTCTTCTGGCACTTATCAACACAACGTGCATTCTGACCAACTGGTCTCCTGCCCAACCCAGCATCAACAGGTACTCATCTTTCTGCTGCCTAATCTCTAGGATCATGTCCCTCTCCTCCTCCCTCACACCTCCTGGACTTTTCCCTGCATGGAGGAACACTGCACATAGTAATCCCAAATGCAGCTGGCAGACACCCTCCTGCTCAGTCACAGCCCCACCTCAGAAGCTCACTTGGTAGTTCAGATGCCACAACGTGCTCTCATTTTGAGGGGAGAAAGCAACACTTAATCCCTAAAGCTACTTTGTCTCAAACACAAAGCTTTTTGCAAGAACTAAGGCCCTGGTTTCCTTAGTGGTGTGGTCTTGTTGACCTCTCCAATCCCCTGCATGAGACTGGAAGCTGTACACATGAATGTTGGGGTTCTTAATCTTTGAATTAGGGTGCTTTTTTAAAAAGACCTAGTTGAATTTATAACCTACACAGTTCCTCCAGTTTTACAGCAGTTTGACTTTATGCTTCCTCAAAGCTTAGAGTAAGTAAGAATAAGACCTAAGGTTGCTCAGAACATCTGCAGCCAAGCCAGCATGCTGTACCACTCAGGCAACTTGCAGTGGGGAAAGGAAAGAGCCATGCAGAAGGAAAACACAGCTTTATTGCAGTATAAACTCTACCTAGATTTGGAGCATTTTACCTTCAAGAGCTTTTTCCCTCCCTCTAGCTCTTCAAAGAGCTTCACAGTCTTGCTGAATCGCTCATTGAGGCACATGCACCACATCAAACAGAAGCAGAACCTATCCAAGCTGCAGATGGCCCCTGTCCCAAAAACGCAGCAGCAAAGCTGTGTTGATTGCAGGATTCATTTCCTTAAGCATTGTACACTTCACCCAGTACACCACCCTCCTCCTGCACCAAACCAGAGTCAATTATACAGTGGGCAGAAGCCCTGTGGGTGCCACAGAAGATGGCTGAGAAAGAAAATACATCTAGCAAAACACACCAACCTTCATGGGTATCTAGAAAACATATTTAAAAAGCAAGTTTGGGAATGAAATTCCCTGTCACTGAGCAATGGTCAACCAAAGACTGAGGGTGATGGCTCAGGCTGCCCAGGAAGGGTGTGGAGGCTCCTTCCTTGGAGGTCTTAGAGACCTGCCTGGGCATGTTCCTATGTGACCTGATCTAGGTGACCCTGCTTCTGCACGGGGTTGAACTGGATGATCTCTAAAGGTCCCTTCCAACCCTACCATTCTGTGATTCTATGAAAAGCTAGTTTCCCTCTAAAACTGTCCTCCTCCTTGGTCCCCAGAACACCCTTTCACATCCCCCAAGAAATAAGTTACCTCCTTCCCCAGCGTTCCCGTCTCAGCTCCGCGGGTACTGACCGTCCTCTCTCTCACTCAAAGGGTTGTTATATATGGATGAAACTCAGAGCAACTGGCTGGGCTGCTGAGACTGATAAAGCATTTTCTCTCAGAACTGGAGGATTTACGCATCAAAAGCTTTTCTGCCTCTCCCCAGCTGCAGCAGTTTACCTGCTGCCAGATATCACTTCCCATGAAACGCACCTACCTTTGGCCAACATGGGCAAAGCATCGTGGCACTTGTCTGCTCTCCCAGAGAATAATTAATGAATTATTCCCCTGTACATCCACTTGAAAGAAGAAAAAGAACCCAACCCAAATATTTGGATGCCCTTAGAATGACTCTGTGTGAAAAGGGAACAGGTCCCTGACTAAGCACCAACAGTTCCTCTCAGAGAGATCATCCACATGTATAAATCCATCTAACCACTGGAGCTGTCAGAGGTCCAAGTGTCACTTGCTAAATTCCTGATGCATATGTATTTTTTCTCTTTCTTTTTAATCACTGCATGATCCACAGAAGAATTAAACAGCAATATTAAAGCCACTGGTGAAGGAGAGAGGAAAATACAGGTGACGCTGCCAGCCTGAGGACAGGGGATTTCCATGCTGTGCTCTTGGAAAGATCTGATAGCATTGATATATTTGGTTTAGCTTTCAGCAGGGAATTTCAAGGATTTGAACACAAAATCCTTCAATTACATCATGAGAACTGAGTTCTGGAAAAGGAGGTATGACAAGCTAATGTTGTTGGCAACCACTGACCTGTCCAATCCCATCGCTGACCTGCAATGTGGCTGACTGGATGTACTCCTGAAGCCTGGATGTGGTTTACAGCACAAGGCAAGGTCTTGGAGCAAGAAACTATTGGTTATAATTCCATAATTGTGTGGATTAGGTTTATGTCAGCTGAGACCAGATGTTCTCCTCTGTCCCCACCAGCTTCAATGTCCTCTACCTTTGGCACCATGAAAAAATCGTCACTAAAGCAGCTGCACTCATGTCTTTACCAACAAACCCAAAGCACACCTAATGAATTTCCTCTCCTTGTCTTAACCAGGCATTTCTGCCATCAGGTCTCTCCATGGTTTTAAACACTGCACAACTGATGGAAGCTTCCTCTGTTCAGGGAGGCCACTGTCACCCAAAGCTGGGCTTGTTGAAAGCCCTTCGTCTGCTCTTCTGTTTGCTTTCCCTCATCAGAAAGCAGGAATCTTCTTTGTTAACACACTCCCAAAACAGTGAGGATAGGAGGCTGGAAATCTAACATCAGCAGGAAAGACACCCTGATAAAGCAGGGATTGAAAACAAAGGCCACCTCACACCAGTCCATCCTTCAGAGGATCTGAATCTTCACATCTCTTACACAATGCTGATCACCCAGGGCAGGTTTGTCTGGAGATAGTAAGCACTGCTTGCTCAGGAAAAGATCCACTTTGAGCTGTAAAAACAGGCATTCAGATCTCCTGATGTGTTATCTGAAGGATCTGTTTCACTGAAGGAGATGTGGACCAACACAACTCTTTCCTGGGCCCAAAGACAGGCAAAGATGTGTTTGAAGCCATCAACGTGAACAAAAACCAGTTCCATAGATCCAGGTCCATCAGTATCACCAGTAACTGTGTTTAGTTGCAATGACCACAGCTTGATCTCCATGGAGACATGGTATTGAGGAAGCCCTTCAATTTAGCAAGCAATCACCATTAAAAACCTGAACCTGGGCTGCAGCTGCTGCCTGCAGCCCTCCTGAAAGCTGAAGCTGTGGTTGTTACACCCTGCAGAACAAAGGCTGAGGGCAGCACCCATTTGGTGCAGTTTCCTGTCTGATTCAGGTACAGCAGTTGCTGGTATCAGGTTTTCAGGAGTGAATCTCAATAAAAATCACAGGCCTCAGAGCAGTTGGTGTCTGGGTGCTGATAGTTACACCTAATCAACATAAAGATGAAGTCTTCCTAAACAGCTGCAAGAGGAAACCTGCTTGCAGAACAAGCTACTGACAAAACCCATAAATTACTATCCAGGGAGATAGTTGTCAGCAATAAGGTGGAGGGTGGATGTGTTTATTTATACACTGCAGCTCCATGTAGGGCTTGCAGGTCCTGACATGCTGCCTTGGTGTGGTTTCTGGAAGCAGTTACCTCCCTCACACCCCCAGCTTCAACAGCCCAATGCTGGAGGTGTGTGCTTGCTACTGAGGGCTGCTGAAACACTCCATCCACATCCCAGGGTATTTTTAGGGTGCAGCAGGCCAGGCCAGGCCAGCTCACGTTGGTGATGTGAAATTCCATGGAGGAGTTTGAAGTTTCATAGGAAAGAGGTATAGAGAAGTGCCTCTGGGACTCAGGAGCACCAGTAGTTTGTGATTTCTGGTCTCAGGGTAACCTCAGAGTTTCCAAAAACCACTCCAAGGGTCAGCCTGCACGTGCACAAATGCCAGCATTTGTCTTTAAAGGGACCTTTAAAGATTTGAGGAGTACAGCTGGTGGCTTTGACTGAAACTACAGGAGAAAATCTTCCAAGTGGGGGAAAAAAAGCTCTTCTTGGCCTGCTTACCACCCAATGCAAAGGCCACCAGGATGATCCAGTGCAGGACTGGGATGGGTCCTGACCTGTCACCTCTTCTCCTTCACTTCTCGCTCACAACTGCATGAGAAGTGATCTTCAGTGAGAAGATCAAGCTGCTGCACCACTGCATGTATTTGAAGAGCAATCCTTAGAGAGAGGGAACAGCTGGAGGGGATGGAGCAGTGTAGCAGCAGCAGCACTCCAAGGACAAATTCAATTTCAAGTTACTAGGGGAACACATACCAGAGGAAGGAGCCAACCACAATTACTGACTCTTATCTTGCAGGAAAGATCTTTCAGTTATTGTGGGTAGCCTGAAAACATCAGCTCAGCGATCCGAGCTGCTGGAACCCGTGAGGAGAGGAGGAAACCACACGTGTGAGGCTCTTCTGCAAATCCACAGGGCACAGGAATCAGCTTGGCTCCCACCTCCCAAAAGGTCAATGCAGCTGGAAAAGGCCCAGGGAAGAATATGGATGGTCCCAAGGTAGCAAATGGCTTCAGATGGACTTTGTTGAAATAATACACGTGGCTTTAGGACTCCCCTTCTGAAGCTCAGCACTGCACTGGTATTGATATCATAGAATGGTGGGGGTTGGAAGGGACCTTTAGAGATCATCTAGTCCAACCCCCCTGCAGAAGCAGGTTCACCTCCATGATATGACTGTCACCTCCATGCCTGGATGGTTTTCTGCCCTTTTGAGTAGCTCACTGTAAGCCTGGACTTACCTCCAACCACAGGCACAACCGTATCACACTCAAAAACCCCACTGGTGCCTGGACACACAGCCCAAACAGCATCTGCATCAGCTGGCAGTTATTAGTCAGCATATCTGGTAATGTTCTGCACATTCAAATCACAGAATCACAGAATGGTGGGGGTTGGAAGGGCCCTCTAGAGATCATCTAGTCCAACCCCCTGCTAAAGCAGGTTCTTCTCAATCAGGGGGTACAGGAACATGTCCAGGCAGGTTTGGAAACCTCCAGAGAAGGAGCCTCCACAACCTCCCAACCAAGGACCTTTAGATGCAGATGTCTCAACACAGTGCCATGTCTCCATCTCATCAGATACTTTGCTCCTGTGACTCTCTGGTGCTCTTCCCCTCCCAGGACCACTCACACAAACTGTGGGACTACTAGTGCCTCACTCATCTCACTGCTCACACCTGCACCTGATGCTCTATGTCATGGGGATTTGGTTCCTTGTTTTCTCCTATCAAAGCCCATTTTTGAGAAAACAAGTACATCACACAAAGTATTTTAGATGAGCATCCCAAGCATTTCACTTAACCTTGTCTAGTGGCTACTAAAAGAAAAGAAAAGGATTCAAACAAAGTATTTAACACCAGCAGGTCTAGTCAAGTTATAAGTGAGGATGAGAGGTTTAGTATCTGAGTAGGATTTTGAGTAAAATAAAAAGCTTGGCTTCCTCCAAGAAACCTGGTTTTAAACCACCCAAACTTCAAGTGATTCTTTCATCACTCTACCTATTCCTGTGAGACATTGTAATCTGAAATCACAGAATCACACAGTCTCAAGGGTTAGAAGGGACCTGGAAAGCTCATCCAGTGCAATCCCCCTGCCAGAGCAGCACCACCTAGAGCAGGGCACACAGGGACTCATCCAGCTGGGTTGGAATGTCTCCAGAGAAGGAGCCTCCACAGCCCATCTGGGCAGCCCCTGCCAGTGCTCCCTCACCTCAACAGGGAACAAATTCTGCCTTATGTTGCTCTGGAACCTCTTCTGTTCCAGCTTGTCCCCATTGCCCCTTGTCCTATCATTGGCCATCCCTGAGCACAGCCTGGCTCCATCCTCCTCACACCCACCCTTGATGTGTTTATAAACATGAATGAGGTCACCCCTCAGTCTCCTCCAAGCTCCAGAGCCCCAGCTTCCTCAGCCTTTCACCACAAGGCAGATGCTCCACTCCAGCATCTCTGTGCCCTGCACTGAACTCTCCCCAGCAGCTCCCTGTCCTTCTGCAACTGAGGCGCCCAGAACTGGACACAATGTTCCAGATGCTGGATAATTGGGAGTTTGCAGCTTGAACGTTTCTTCTAAATGTTGGCTTCTTGCTTTCTGCAGACAGGCTGATGACACTGCAGCTAATTTGCTTAATTAGTGATTTACAGAAAGATCTCTCTACAATGACTTGGAACCCTTCAAACGAAACGCTTCAAGTGCAGAATCGAGAGGCCATCAGTAATGATTTATTTCACTCTCATTTCCATCAGCAGCTCCTGTGATTGATGTTATACCTCCCAAACACAAAGCTGAACTCTCAGAGAGGCCAAGTATAACTGTCCTTAGTTTTTCTTAATGAGAGGATGCTAGAAAGAAGTCAGTACATAAGATAAACAACATCCAGATGCCATCACACAGCCCAGAAGTTGCTTTCCCCTTGATTTCAGTGCCTTTACTTCTAGCCCTCTGTCTCTCCTCCCCCTGAGTGCTTGGCTTTTGCCAACTGCTCTGTCCAGGCACATGAACCCTTCTCCCAGTGGGTGCTCTGGTACTGTGCAGCAGAGGGAGAGGCCTTGCACAGATGTTCATTTTGTAAGAAACAATAATTCATGCAAATCCTCGCTCCAAGCAAATTCCACAGTGGTGCATCTTATCGCAAGCCAAAAGTACAAATACATTTGAGAACCGTAAACCTGTGTGAAAAGAATTTGCTCTTGTTGCAGCTTGAATTTCCTCCTTTCCCTCCAACTGCTCAGCCACTCAGTGAACTACCAGACACCAAACTGCAACCAAACCACTAATTCCCCCCCCCGTGCTAATAAGAAGTGTAAACCCCAACTGCAACATAAAGCAAAGCTTGTGTTAAAACAGGAGAGGCACAACACGTTACAGGCTTACAGCCTGAACAAATGAGAGAACAAAATCCTGGCCAGGATGTTGGCCTCACCAAACATCTCAGCAGGCTCCAAAGCAGAGTGTTCAGCTTTGCTGTATTTTGGGTAGCTGTGGATGGAGGAGGTTTGATACTTTGGTAGGAACTCACGGACAGTTCTGCTGCCTACTTCTAAATGGAATTGAATGAGTGTGTGGAGCAAAGCCTGGAAATGCATTTGTTTTCCTCTTCACTGAGTCAAGATGACTTTTTGAGGTTTTCTGACTGCAAAGAGAAAGGCTGACTCACATTTTCAAGTCTATATAGTGACCAAGATGAACACCCTCTTTCTTACTTCACAAACAGGCAAAGAGCAGTGACCATCACACCACCCTGGTGATGCTTCCAAGCGCAACAGCCACGGCAGAAATGACCCAGCAAGACAGCAATCCAGATGTCAAAGTATTCTCAAATCTACTTGTAAATACATTTAACTTTGCTCACATTTGTATTTTCCTTGCCAAGTTTGCCCAACAGTCCACTGCTTTGAACATGAGGGATTTTCCTCCGTTTCATTAATCAGAACCGAGTGCTCTCTGGCCGTGTTTGGAGAGGGACCAGCTTTCCACAGAAGCTCAAGATGATGAAAACAAACAAATAAGTATATTTTTAGGGTGGTTTCTTCTTTTTTCTTTTCTTTTTTTTTTTTCCAACTCAACCACTCCATTTCAACAGAACAAAAACATCCCTGTGCTGAGTGCTCTCAGTCATGCCCCTTGGTTCCCAACTCGGCACCAACAGACACCTTATTATCCTTCAGCAGAGGAAGCCACATTTTTTTCCACTTAGTTATGTTCCCAGGTAGTTCTTAAATAAGATTTGCCTCCTCTGTGTGTTTAAACACTTCAGCACAAGTCAGTGCCTTGGCTATGTGCTTCTCCATACTGTCACTGTTGTGTCCTGAAGCCTAAAATAGAGCGAGGATGGGGAGGCGCGAGTTTATTTCAAGGACAAACACCAAGATGCTGAAAGTAACAACAACACTTCTTCCTACCTTAATTATCGCAAGCAAATCATCCACCTGCATGTCATTAGGAGCCCATAAAGGTTCTTCCAGTGGTGCCCCCTGCAAATGAACAAATGAGAATGCTTTTAGAACCAGCCACATCTTTGGAGATTGAGAGAAAGCTTAGCAACATCTTTGGAAAGGAGCATCCTTCCTCCTGCCAGCAGGGTGATTCTGCTTCAGTTCACCTACATGCAAAGGGCAGCTTTGGCATTTTTGCTCAAGCATGAAAAAGGAAAACAACTTGCAAATACAGAAGGCAAAATAATGAGACTTTCCAGGCTTACAAGTGCTTTTGGGCAGACAGGTCAGTAGCAGCAGTTACACATGAGGAGACTCCAATGTTTTGGGTAAGGTAAAATTTAGGAGGGTCCACGGCCAGAATTAGTAGATAATTGTTACTGTCCTGAAGGCACAATGTTCACCTTGGGCTCCTATGAGTGTGTATTCACCCAGACACGTGCAGTTGGGGCATTTGAAAAAGCAGTTCTGTGTATGTTCATTTATTCCCAGCCCAAGAGAAGGAGCCAGAAAGCCCCATGGTGGTCACGGGGACTTCTGATGGCCGGGTACCAGGGAGGCAGCCACCAGCAGATTTCCCCAAGCCCACACCTCTCTGGATACAGCCTCTGGTTGTAGGATCAATTTCAGTCCAAAAGGGAAGGAGCTGATGCTTGGCCCTGTGGTTCAGGTGACCTGCAGTCATGTTTTCAGCTGCCTGCACAAATCAGTCTCCCTCCTCACCAGCTCTGGGACGTGAGTTCCTCACTCCATCACAAAGCCACACTGCAGGGCCTCAGTGTTTACTCATGAAGACTCACTCCCACCTTCTCCATCTCCATCCTCTTGCCTAAAATACTCTTTACCTATATCAGCTCTGAGGCAGCAGCAGGCTCCTTGCAGACATTTGCAGAGCCAACTCCTCCTCTCTCTAATCCCATTTTCTGGGCTGATGCTAGAAAGTATGAAATTGGAGACCTGAGGCACTTCTAGATTTAGGGTTGAATATATTTAACCAAATGAATATTTTTTTTTCCTATCTCCATCTTTTCTCCCCAGCCTTGGGCAGGATGTGACCCAGCCATCTGCTCTGTTGGTGCCAAGTAGCTGCAGAGCTCAGACATAAGCCCTGGGTGATCTCCTCGCTGCTTTTCATCCTACTCGAGTGTTGACTCGAGCACATGTTCAATTAGACAAGCCTCAGCACTTCAATCAGATGGGCTCACAAGGCTGGTTTTTAACATCCACAGAGAAGACAAAGTCTGATTTAGTCAAGTGTGATAGAACCAAGAGCTTCAAAGCATTGAGACTTGGAGATCTGCTCTGAAGTCTGCCAGAGTGGCTGCTTAACCCGAGCAGACCACCAGCAACCAGCAACTTCCATTTTGAAAGAAGTTGAGAGAGAGCAGATTAAAAAGACATTGGGTCTGGCAGGGAGGAGGAAGAGGTTACCTTACCATTATTTCTCTTTAAAGGCAACTGGAGAATGGCTGAGGCATCTGCTTTCTCTTGTCTCTGGCTCTAAGTGAGCACCACACGGATGTGCCCAACTCACTGGTCCCCCCACACCATTTCCATTTTCTTATGATCCACTGCTCCCAGCACCGGTCCCAGGGCAGAGGGGTCTGGGGGCTGCAGGAACTCAGTGCAGCCTTCAACCTCTCCTCTCCTCCCTGTGCAATGGGGATGAGGTACTTCCATCCTTCAGTGAGCTACTGTTTAAACATGGGGGTCAATTTTCATAGAGTCATTTTGGTCGGAAAAGTCCGTTAAGCTCCTGAGTCTAAACCCTCCCCTCACACTGCCAGGGCCAGCACTAACCCACAGCCCTCAGCACCTCAGCTCCATGGCTTTGGGATCCCTCCAGAGCTGGGCACTCCCCCAGCTCCCTGGGCAGCCTGGCACAGGGGTGACACCCCTCTCAGGGAAACAGTTCTGCCTCAGCTACAATCTCAACCTCCCCTGAGGCAACTTGAGGCTGTTTCCTCATGTCCTGTTACTTGGGAGCAGAGACTGACCCCCAGCTCCCTGCAGCCTCCTGTGAGGGAGTGTCAGAGAGTGCTGCTGTGTCCCCTCAGGCTCCTCTTCTCCAGGCTCAACACCCCCATTCCCTCAGCCCCTCCCCAGCCCCTTGTGCTCCAGCCCCTTCCCCAGCTCTGTGCCCGGCTCTGGCCACGCTGCAGCCCCTCAGTGTCCCTGTGGCAGTGAGTGAGGGGCCCAGCACTGACACAGCCCTGGAGCTGCAGCCTCCCCAGTGCTGGTACAAGCCAAGGTTTTCTAGGACCAGATCAGGGAGTTGTTGTGTTGTGTTGTCAGTATTTTCATGGTCATTTCATTCCTTCATGCACAAAGCTGTCACATTCAAAATGCAGCCTTGGACAGTGCTAAGGGCAAGAAAGGTTGGAAGACTTTGCATTCACCTCCAGCTTCAGAAGGCCTTGATGGAACAAAGGCCTTCCCTTGCCTGCCATTATTTGCAACATCTGAGAGTTAAAAGGGAATCAGCAATGCAGCTGAGTTTTCACAAAGCATGTAGCAAGACACACGCAGCGTATGCTCACGGCTCCTTGCAAGACAAGGACAACATCTTGCTGAAGGAAGAGCATGCACTGGGAGGTAATGAAAACAAGGTAATACGAAGGCAGAATGAAAACAAAGGAGCTTATAAAGGCAATGCAACATGTTTGAATGGGTTTTCGAGCAGGCTGTGTCTTCAGGTGGCTGTAAAAACAGATCAGTAACAGAAGAAGAGTAATTCTTGATGCATGACTTGCAGTGACTCACAAGGCTCGTTCGTTTGACAGGCAAGGAGTGTGGTGCAGACATGTACTGGAGTCGCTCGAGTATGTAAGAGTAGAAACATGTTACACATACTGATGAGAATATCTTACATCCACATCTGTTCTTAGAAACCAGCCACACGGCCTGGGAGTAGAGGAAACATGATTGCCAAAGAGGAAACGTACGGCAGAACTGGAAGGAGGTGGCATGTCCCACATTTGGCTTATTCAGCCCTGACTACACACAAACCTTTCTACCCATCTACTGTGCCCTGATCCCACTGTGACTCAATGTCAGCAATATCATCCCCTTGCCAGGTAACCCTCCAAAAATGTGGTGTCCTGAGGATGCAGTGCAGCCAGGTGACTGCAGAAAGCTGTGGCTGCAACCAATTGGCCTCAGGAACAGCAGGATTGCGACCTGTAATCTTTATTTGTATGTCTTAGTTGAGATGTTTGGATGAAACCAACAGTAAGGAAAGATGTGCTGCCTCTAGGAAGGAGCTTCTGTTCTACACAGCCAAAACAGTTTTCCAAGTCCAGCAGCTTTGGGAATCACAGAATGGTAGGGGTTGGAAGGGACCTTTAGAGATCATCTAGTCCAACCCCTCTGCAGAAGCAGGGTCACCTAGAGCAGGACACATAGGAAGGTGTCCAGGCCAACAGTGACACGATTTAGGTGTTTCTAATGCTGTCACATAAAGATGATTTAAAAAGAGCTTTAGTTATAAAAGAGATCCTTGGACTCAGCAGCCAGGTGTCTTATGGAGCTGTGCTGAAAGACTCCTTGGCAAACCTTGCAGGCAAGTTGCAGAAGGAGGTCTGTCTTGTGCTTATTGGTAAGATGTCAAGTGAATGGGTTGTGTTTGTCTGGCTTTCAAAGCAACAAGTGGAAGATTAAGAGCTGTGTCCTTGCAAGCTCACCCACAGGCTTCATCCCCAGGAGATGGACAGGTCCAAGGGATGGCAGAGCACAAGTTAATGGCAGCAGAGAGTTCAACCATGCTCAGCAAATAACAGAGGCACCTTATCTCACAGAGCTTAGGAACCTCAAAACCACAGCTCTCCTGCTGGCTTCCCACCAACTGACAGGAAAATAGTGAGTTACATGCTTGGGAGTGAATAGCTTCTACTACTTTAGCAGTGTCCTGACACCTCCACTGTGGTCAGAGCCCTATCACGAGTTATACAGGCCTGAGGATGTTCCCTCCTTGAAAATGCAATTACATCTGCAAACAGCACTTGCAAAAAGCTGGAGGGGACCATAAGAAAGGTGCAATTTCTTGGTGTTTCTCCTCTCCCAGAAAATCTCAAGCAGAAGTTCAGTGACCATGCTGGCAGGAGAGCCCAAACCCAATTTGCAGCCTGGTGCCTTGCATTAAAACCCATTGCATTAAGCTGCTAAACCTCTACAGAGAAGTTGTGCCACTGTCTGCAGCAAATGGGCAAACCAAAGTCATGGGAATCAGTATTTTGGTGGGCAAAGTGATATCCAAAACGTCCCTCAAGCTGCACATTTCTGTGCTGGATCATCCTGCTCTCTATGGACCAATTTTATGGCCCAACACCATTATCTTTTATAAAGCCAAGGAATACAAGCTCACAAGCTAAGATGTCTGTTTGGGAAGAACCCTGCTGAGAGTGCTTTGGGAAAGGCTGCACTAGGTGGGACTTCAGACATCATCAGTGGGTTTGTCACAGCATCACAGAAGCTCAGGGGCTGGAAGGGACCTGGAAAGCTCATCCAGTGCAACCCCCCTGCCAGAGCAGCACCACCTAGAGCAGGGCACACAGGGACTCATCCAGCTGGGTTGGAATGTCTCCAGGGAAGGAGCCTCCACAGCCCATCTGGGCAGCCCCTGCCAGTGCTCCCTCACCTCTACAGGGAACAAGTTTGGCCTTGTGTTTCTTTGGAACCTCTTGTGTTCCAGCTTGTCCTCGTTGCCCCTTGTCCTATCATTGGCCATCACTGAGAAAAGTTGTCAATTGAGAATGTTAATGGTGTAGAATTGGAATGCCACACATAGAAATGGTCAAGATGTGGGGTTGGTGAAGGTGGCCTGTAGTTACATCACTTATATGCCCTGTAAGACATATCCATCTCTTATAGATGATGGCTCTCCATCCGTCTCACATGCAAATAATTAAGAGTAAGGCAGGTATTAGCTGGCTAGACAGCCCCAAATCCTGCCACCCATGTAATCCACCTGAAAGCCAAGACTATCAAGGCAAATTAAAGCTGCCTTTAATCCATGCAAATCTCAGTAAAGGAATCTTTTATTCCCTTGCCTCCTGCTGTGAGATTGTTCCTGCCCCTCACCCCTTCATGTTGCCAGAGCTGTGGGGGCAAAACTACACAATGCTCCTTATTGAAGTCATAGAGCTCTGTTTTTTAATGACCCAGAGAACAAATAGTGGACCTTTCACACGATTTGGGGGGGACGCAGCTCTGTGGTTTCAGGTTGAGACCAAACCCCGTTCTACCTGTGCTTGATGTAATCATATGTATCAACACACAGAAATGAGGGCAATTTGCACATAAATTAGGCAGCATCATTATGCTAATTGGGATGGTATGATTGTGCTGAGTGTGTTTGCAATCTGCCACAATCCTCTGGGACAGCACTGGGAGTGAGTTGCTGCAGCTGAGGAGGCCGGTGCCGTGGCAGCATTGCACTGTGGCAGGAATGGCCACCCACCACCCCAAAACAAGCCTAAATAATGGAGGAGAAGGGGTGAGGAGACCTGCTGGGAAATGATGGTCCCTTTTCTAAGCTATAATCCCACTCCCAAAAAACCATACAGTCACAGAATCATTTTAGTTAAGAAAGGTCTTTAAGCTCCTGGAGTCCCAGTTCTTCCCTCACCCTGCCCAGCCCAGCACTACCCCATGGCCCTCAGCACCTCAGCTCCATGGCTTTGGGATCCCTCCAGGGATGGGGACTCCCTCACCTCCCTGGGCAGCCTGGCACAGGGGCTGACACCCCTCTCAGGGAAAAAGTTCTGCCTCAGTTCCTCCTCCCGGTGCAACTTGAGTCCATTTCCTCTTGTCCTAAGTGGGGAGAGGAGACCAATCCCCACCTCACTAGAATCTGTCAGGTAGTTGTAGAGAGGGATCACGTTTCCTCTCAGCTTCCTCTATACCAAGCTAAATAATGCTCCTTCCTAAACACTGCATCCTAACCTCCACCATGATGTATGATTTATAGATGGGAGCAGAGAGGGGCTGCTTGAAAAATAAACCACTCCAGTGCAAACACCCAGATGTATGTAAGACAAATAAAAAGCAGGTGACTCAGATCTGCTGCACCTTTTGTTATCAAACCTAATGTGAAGAAACAAGTTGTCCCTGCAAAAAAACAGAGCCACTGTACTTTACTCCTTCTAGTGAGGGAGCCTTGGCCCAGGATGCCCAGGGAGGGTGTGGAGGTTCCTTCTTGGTAGGTTTGCAAACCCTCCTGGACATGTTCCTGTGTCCCCTGATTGAGGGGAACCTGCTTTAGCAGGGGGTTGGGATCTCCAGAGGGCCCTTACAACCTGCATCACCCTGGGACTCTGATTCTGTGATGCCAACCTGAAGTGCAGGAGGGGTTGGGATGCTTGTCAGGATTGGGGATGTACCATCCAGTATCCCTGAGGATCCTTGCCTTAAAAGAAACAAAACAAGCCTATATGTTACCAATTCAGGGATAACAAAGGAACAAATAAACTGCAAAGGGGCAGCTTCTCCTTTTTGAGACTTGGCTAAGCAGTCACACACGAGTAGGTCCTACCTTCACACATCCATGTGGCTGACCTTCAGGGTCTTGTACATACACAAGGAGGTTTTTTAGGTACTGTACAGTTATCCTGCAGCCTGAGGCCTGGACAGGCTCTGTGGGGCTGTGGTCGGTGACGGTGTCGTGGTGCTGCCGACGATGCTCAGCTCCAGCATCAGGAGTTGTGGTGGGTCTGGTGTGGCACCACACCTCCCTCCACCTTATGGGTACCAGGGGATGCTCCTGAAGCCATTCAATTTTCCTACCAAAACTAGTCACTAATTTAGCTGCCAAACAGGATCATTACAATGAAAAATCCTACCTGTGGGACTTGAGCTCTTTCCCTTCAGTGGGAACTCGAGCTCAGTTTATTCTCCAGGATCCAGCCAAGATTCTTTCCTCCAACAGACGTGCTGGCACTTTGCCTGGCTACAAAACACACAGCAGAAGCACACCAAGTGCTAACTCACTGCTAAAAGCATTAAAAAAAATAAACTTTGGGCAAACCAGATGGGAACACTCACTACACCACAGGTGAGAGCAAACACAACACACTCTGTATGGCACCAAGTAAAAATCATCCACTTTCAGGGAATAATGATGCTTAAATATCAAACCAGCCCAGGAACTGATGTCCAGGTGAAAGGTTTTGAATGCCTTCGACCTCAGTGTTCCCACATGTCTGCTTTGACCTTATAAATATCAAGAGATGGTTTCTCCAGCAGCACCCAGAAGCTGCCAGGCTGCAGCATGGGGACAAGCCATGCCCCACAGGCCTCCTGGGCTAATATTACAGACTCCTGCGGAGGTACCCGGAGGATCAAGGATCAAAGGCACAAACCCTGTTTACAATCAGGCACAGAGAGCACCTCAAGCTCAACCCAAGGCAAAGGAAGCAGGGATAAAAATGAGTTATTGCAGGAAAGGGAAAATGAGGGTGAAAGGGTGAAAAAAGGGCAGGGACACATGGGAAGTGGGGAATGCTCCACGCACAGCAAGAACGGGGAGCAAAACTGAGCTGCTCCAGCTGCAAGGCCAAAGGAACTAGCAAGGCATAAAGCAAAAAACCCTCCCAGCTGCTTCCTTCTTCATCTACCCTCGAGCACAAGTGGCTGGGTGGTGGTTTCCCCCCCCCTTTCTTTAAACAGAACCTCCACATAGTAATGGAGCAGTGAAAGCAAACTCATCTCTCTCTCCCTAGGAAGCAATACGGATCCTGGCACAAGCCAGCAGCAGCACCTTAGTGCCTGGTAATTCCCAACCCCCTCTGAACATCCAATACCTTGCAAAGCACAGCAGCAGCTTTGGTGAGTATTAGTTTAAGTCTGTTACCAGAAGATCAGTTTTGGATGGCAACTAAGCCAAAATATAAGGCGGCTATACCATTGGTTGGAACAGTTTCTGCTGTATGACAGGAACAGAGCAACATTCACAAAAGCAAGTTCAATAGTTATTCTTCACTGGTTAGTTTCCTCTTAAAGCATAAACCCATCTTGGTTTTGTTTCCTTCAGTGGCAGTTGAATTGCTTCTGATGGGAGCACAAGGAGGGGCCAGGAGGTGCAAAGCTGAGCTCGTAGCACGAGGTGCTGCTTGGCCTCTCTCGGACAAACAATTCCTCTCCTGAAAACGGGACAGCATCCAATTGTTATCTCCCTTCTTGTCAAAGAAGAATTCTAGCAATCCAGCCTATTTACTCTCCCTGCCTGTTTCCTGTGCTGGCAGTCCCAAGCAGGCAGGCACGGCAGCAACCAAGGCTGGTGGTTCCTGCTGTTCTGCCTGCCGATGCTTCTCCTTTCATCCCAGCAAAAAGCATGTCACAGCTAAAGGAGCAACGGTGAGCGAAGAAAGCATCCGCCTGCTTCCCTGGCAACTGAACAAACCAGCAGCTTTCACAAGGTAAAACTTCCCTGTGCTTCTAAGGCAACTCATTTTACAGTTGGACTCAATAATCTTAAAGGTCTTTTCCAACTGAAATGTGAGTCACATACGCAGTCACCTGAATTTTGGTGCTTCCATTGATCCATTGACTAATGCTTCCAACCCCCACTCATCTGCACTCAACCATCCTGGGATTTCCAGCCCTCAAAACAATTCAGCAAAGATTAAAAAGCTAGCCTGTTTTCCTGTAGTCACACTAATTGTGTGATTAATCCACAAACTCGTGTGGAAGGGGTATGTTTGAATGGTTTGGCTCAGCAGGACATACCTGATAAGAGTGTCCACACACAGCAACGACACACCCAGAGGTAAAACACAGGGGTTCCAATCTTCAAAACCCACTGAGGCACCCTGAATGAGCTCAGGGAAACAAATACAGAAAAACACACTCTGTGTGACAAGACCATTTCCCTTGGTAAGTCTTTCTGCCTTTCTTTCCTCACCATGTCATGGTGGGGGTTGGAAGGGCCCCGCAGAGCTGCTCCAGCTACAGCAGCTTCCCCTGGCTCAGGGGGCACAGGAACGTGTCCAGGTGGGGTTGGAAACCTCCTGAGAAGGAGCCTCCACACCCTCCCTGGGCAGCCTGGGCCAGGGCTCCCTCCCCTCAGCACCAAAGGACTTTCTCCTCCTGTGCTAGTGGAACATTTTGTGTGCCCGTTACCCCTTGCCCTGTCACTGGCCACCACACAACAGATACTGGTCCTGTCCTTTCAACACCCAGCAGGGAGTTACCAGCATTGATAAGGGCCTCTCTCAGTGTCCTCCAGGCTGAACAGCCCCGTGGCTCACAGCCTTTTCTCATTACATGCTCCAGTCACTTCAGCATCTTGGTATCTGTGTGTAGAAATCATTGCCTTGCATTCTCCAGCCCACCTTCTGGCTCTGCTCCCATGGGTGGGCTGCAGGGCTGATGCCCGAGCCCTAGCACGTGGCCAGGAGCACCCAGCAATCTTCTCCTAGTGCTTAGAAAATTGAGGTCTCACTATTCCTGAAGAATAGTGGATGATTTTTTTCCAAGCTGCAGTGATGTACATGGGGAAACACAGAAAGCCAGGCACGTAGAGGTGGCCACAGAGCCCAGGATGGATGCACGGCTGTCTGTGAGAGGCGTTCACCAGCCAAGATTTGATAGTCAAATATTGGCATATGGGTCGATATGGATCTAAATAGACAGGTAAACAAGCAGTGAGCCTACCTGAACACATCTGGGGAGGGCAGGTCAGTCTTAGAGCTGCTGAACACATCGTGTGCAGGGCAACCCACAGCCCAGTGGCTGACGGCTCATTTCTAACCCAGCCAAACATTTGCAACTTTTTTATTCCTCTTCCTCTTTTGACTTCCTTAATGAAGAAAAGTATTTCTGAAGGGGGAAGGGGGCGACTCCATCATCCTCTGCACAGCCCAGATTTGTTAGGTGCAGCTCAGGAAAGGCAAGGAGCTCAGTGGGGACAGGAGTTGTCATGGGCAGATGGTGTGGCAGAACCATGAACACTACTACTGAGAACAAACCTCCTTGTTCCTGCCATGAGAGGTTTCAGATTCATAACCCACACGTTAGGTTTTTCTACCCATCTTCTCACCAAACTCCAGCCCAAAGACTACTGAGTCACCAGGCAGAGCTTTATGTGTTTGAAGGCAACCAGAAGCTGTTTGTAAGGCAGATCCATGCAGATGCACCTTGTGTGATGGAGTCTGGCTGTGGTTTCAGCTGTGATTTCCATGGACAAAGGTGGTGGAGCCAGGACAGGGACACGGAGCAATTCTTCAGGAAGAAGCCCAAGAAACAAGCTCCAAGCAGCTTTCTAAGAACAGCTATGGGATCAGACAGTGATGGGATGTGCTCTTCTCCACACAGGTGGATTGCAGAGCTTCAGATGTAGATACAACATTGTTGTAGTTGGGATATTGGGCTCTTCTCCAGGTCACAAGTTCAGAGCTACAGCAAGTCATGCTGCTCAAAAAGCAAGTGCTCCTTTATGGCTGTCATCAACACCTGGATTCCCCAGCACCTTTTTTTGTTGGGCTCAGGTCTAATGCAACAGCCTTGGCCCTGTTCCAAGGGCCAGTTGTTTGCATTGAAAGGTGTTTTATCAGTGCTGATGAGGACACCCTATTACACCCCTCTGCAGCACCCTGACCTGGTCCTGGTCCAGTTGAACATCAAACCCTCAGCAGGCAACAGCAGTGCAGAATAAAGCTTTTAACAACAGTGAAAGCTGAACATGGGAGGAAAAAAACATTAAGCCACAGCAACAGGGACCAAAGGAATATGGGTTTTCACTTCTGGCAGAGGCACTGCATCACTTCAGGACATTCAGGGAAGTGTTTCAGCTCCAGGCTTGACTGTCAGGCTCAGAGTTTTAGATTCATTGTCAAAACAAAGTTTGGGAATAAATCCACTCAATTTGATATAGAACAAGCAACCATCAGCATTGGGGTTTTTTTGCTTATAGTTACTTAGAAATGGCTTGAAACAACACACACACACACACACAGAGATATGAGATGGGGTTGTCTCAGCAGTAGCTCCATAAAGACAAGGGCCCAACCCTCTGCAGGCTGCAAAACCAGGCTCTTCTTTCTTGTGGATTGCTCAGCATATTGCATCAAAGAAAAATGTTGGCTCTGTTGTAGCTCTTAGGTTAGGTGAGATTCAGAGCTTTGACATGCACACAGCTCCCAACCACCACTGAAGTCCATGGGGCTCAGAGGACCTAAGGATCAGAATTACAGCAGAAATCTTGCTGTGCACCAGCTTGGGAAGCATTAAGCATCTCATTAAGGGTATTATTACAGAAAGAGGCAAATTTCTGGAGATACAGACCTGAAGAAGCCATCTCCTGGTCTGTACCTCTCAAATTCTCTCAAACAGTCGAAGATTCAGGACCTATTCTTTTTTTTTCTGCAAGAGTTTTTGATGTTCTTGTTGGAGGGATCCAGTGGATGGCAGGACAAAGCCTGTGAGACTCCTCATTGTGTGGCAGTGGAGCTGGGGAAGGGGCTGGAGCACAAGGGTGCTGGGGAGGGGCTGAGGGAATGGGGGTGTTCAGCCTGGAGAAGAGGAGCCTGAGGGGAGACAGGAGCCCTCTCTGACACTCCCTCACAGGAGGCTGCAGTGAGCTGGGGATTAATCTCTTCTCTGAAGTAATGAACGACAAGAGAAGAGGAAATGTGCTCAAGTTGCCCCAGGGGAGGTTTAGATTGGAGCTGGGGCAGAACTGTTTCCCTGAGAGGGGTGTCAGCCCCTGTGCCAGGCTGCCCAGGGAGCTGCGGGAGTCCCAGCCCTGGAGGGATCCCAAAGCCATGGTGCTGAGGGCCCTGGGGTAGTGCTGGGCTGGGCAGGGTGAGGGCAGGGCTGGGACTGCAGGAGCTTCAAGGGCTTTTCCAACTAAATTGATTCTATGATTCCACGCCAGTAGCAGGATCCCTGCAACACTGCAAGAGGAGTCTCACCATGGGAATTTTCTAACCTTTGGATATATTGGAGATGGAAAGTGGAGCCAAAAGTCATGGGCAGCAAATCTTTGACGGAGCTGTGGAGCCAGATGTTGTGTGCAGCTGTGGGGCTTCACTTTAATCCATCACAGTGATCTCCTGCAGTCTTCAGACGACTGAATGCAAGAGGGCTCGGTTTTCTTCAGAGGTCTCTGGTTTGTTTCTTTTGTGGAGACCCTGCTCTAGCAGTAAAATAAATCATTTTGTTCTCTGGAAGTCCTCTCTGACCACTGTGTTTTAAGTTTAAACTGTGTTTTAAGTTTTAACCTCTGAAACCCCAGTGCAGGCAAATTTACAAGTTGCCAGAAGACTCTTTGTGTTGATGGGTCCAGTCTATCAGGAGCATCAGCTGCAACAGCCATTAACAAGACAGGCTACAATGAGATATCCAAATCTAACTCTTGAGATACACAGCTGCTCCTCCAAAAATCCTGGGCTAAGGAAAAACCCAGAAATCCATCCACCACCTCCCAGGGAGGAATGTGCTCCAGGTCAAACAGTCTCCTGGGAAAAAGAAGATTCATTTGCTTTTTCTATTCCACTACTGCCCTGCAGCATTAACAAACCCAAAGTGTTTTACTTTAATCCATCCCTGTTTTCCTCACCATCTCAAACCTTGTCTATTCAAAGGAGGCTTTTCCTGCAGAAACAATCATCTAGGAGTGAGTGCACACACAGGGTTTGAGTCTACATCCGTGTAAATCAACAGCAAAGCTTCCAGCACTTCCAGGCTACAGGTTCTGCAGCAGCACCAGCTGGGACTAAACACGTTTGTGTTCCCACAATACCATAACAAAACAGAACTGAGACAATCCTTTCTCCTTCTCCAATACTTGAAGCATTAGCAGATGGTTTCTCATGGTTTCCTTCTAATAAACAAGATAATGATTTTCAAGGACCTTTTCCCTGATGTGAATAACTGTTTCTCCAATGTCATTGATACATGCAATAAACTGGAAGCTCCCTCTACACATGCTGTTTGTTTTGGTTGAATTTACTTAGGAAACTGCTGCACTTTCAAGCACACGAGTGCCAGCAAAAACTGAGAACAAGAAAACAGGATTCAAGCGCCAAGATGTTACAGATATCATACAGCCAACCTCAAAGATGCAGAGGAGCTGAAGCAAGGTAAAAACTGTGCTCAGAGGGAGATCCCCACTTCCACACAGGATGGGGAAGCTCTGAGAAGCCAAGTGGGGAAGAAAGGATCTTGAGCTGGTTTGGGACAAACCTTTCTAGAGGAATGAGAAGGTGAGGCACACACACACGTTCCAAGCTGGTTTTTTCCCTCTAAGGTTGTATGATTCAAACAGGAGAGTGATGGTGGCTTGGAAACCCTGCACACCCCTAAAGAGTTAAAATGTAGTTCTGGAGACTGGCAGGATTCACATTCTGGGAGAGTATATTTAAATTGCAGGGAAAGCTGAGCTGGTCCAACTGGCTTGTCAGACCACAAGTTCCCCCAACCTGGGCTTTGATTTTCCAACATAGCACCTGAAATCCTCTCCTGCTTTTACAAAACACACGTGGAATCATGCTCCCTGTTGCACAACACGGCTTGAGGAGTAATTCCAGGTATACAGAGGCATAAACCAAAGGTCAGAGCTCTGGAAGGGCTGAGGATTTCACTGGCAACAGAGAAGACAAGCCTGGTGCCTGGCAGAACTGCCTGATGCAATGCAAGGTGGTTCCACTCAAACATGGCACTCGATGACAAAGAAACAGGAGCAAATATCTAAGCAAAACACTAAAACCAAGCAGTTTGGTGGTGCATACAACCAATCAAAGGATTCATTTGTTGAGTGCTTCACTCTTCCCTTCCAGGCAGTACTTTCAGGCTCTGAGGTCAGCCTTATCTGGGGAGTCAACATGCAGACGGGAGCTTGGCCATGCGTTTCGTGTCCAAGTGGCCCCTTCTGAGGAGCTGAGCTCACCTTCGAGGGCTGATGCCAAATGGCTCATTTTCATACAGATGTTTTCAGTTCACTGAGCCTTCTCTGAAATGTGTTGCTGCCCAAAACCAAGCTCTTCATATTTCCATGTCCTTGCATTTCCCCCGTGCTGCTCTGACACTTCCAATAATTGCCACTGCTCCTTTTTCTTTTCTCAAGCCCACTGCTTTTGCCAGCCTTATTTTTAAACATGCTGCCAGGGTGAAATAAAACCTGAGTGCATTTTGCTTAGTCTGCAACAGACAGGTCAGCCCCAGGAAGGGAGATCTTCCCTTGCAGCGAAAGGCATCCTCTGTGCTTCAGCTGTGCAACCAGGTTAACACTGAAACAAACTGTACACCAAGAGCTCCTGGTTACTGCTTCTGAGGGGACTTACACACCACCATGTCCCTTCTCCACTAAGTAAGGCTGCAGTTTAAAGCTGGTTTTATCAGATTTAGTCTAGAAAGCATGTATGGGATTCAGGAGCTCCCACATTTGGATTATTTTCATCAGGACAATAACCTGAGCTCTGCTACAGATCAGAGAGCAGGGACACAGGGCACTTGAAGCCATCCTGCCCTTTGCTGCCTCTGCCTCAACCACCCGCTCTGACACCAGCATTTTCATTTTGCTACATCTACTGTCACATCTCACCCAAGCAAAAATCATAGAATCCCAGAGCGGTGGGGGTTGGAAGAGTCCTCCAGAGATCATTCAGATCAACCCTGTGCTACAGCAGGTTCCCCTGGCTCAGGGGGCATAGGAACGTGTCCAGGTGGGTTTGGAAACCTCCTGAGAAGCCTTCACACCCTCCCTGGGCAGCCTGGGCCAGGGCTCCCTCACCTCACACTGAAAGAGTTTTTCCTTATGTTTAAGTGGAAATTCTTGTGTTCCAGCTTTTTCCCATCACCCCTTGTCCTGTCACTGGATACAACAGAAAACAAGTGCTGCTCCAACCTTGTGACACCCACCAGTTAGGTACTTGTCAGCATTGGTGAGGTCCCCTCTCAGCCTTCTCTCCTCCAGGCTTCAGATCCTGCAGCCTTTCCTCCTCACAGAGATTTTCCAGTCCCCTCAGCATCTTGCTGTCCCTGCACTGGCCTCTCTCCAGCAGTTGCCTGTCTCTTTTGAACTGGGGAGCCCAGAACTGGACACGGGACTCCAGATGAGGCCTCAGCAGGACAGAGCAGAGGGGGAGAACGTGTAAAACTGTCTGCACATGGGTCTGGCCATACATCACCCACCTGAGCTGTGCAGTCACCGCTCCAGAGCTGACACAGGATGGATTTTACAGCTTTGTCCTGTGTGTTTGTTTTAAAAGCATTGTTAATTGACAGGAGGCAGTTCAATGGACTCATGGGAAGGCAAAAGCAGGAATGGGTTGAGAACAAGGCTGCTGCTCCCCTCCCCTGTGACAGCAGAAAGCAGCACACACCAACCACGAGCCCCTTTTGTTTTACATTTCAAAACAACCCCACCATCACTTGCTGCAGGACTGACAACTGCCTGTGTAAGCAGCAAAAACCAAACCACAGCTTTGCTAAAAAAGAGGTCTAAAAAAGAGGCCTTTAAAAAACAAACAAACAAACAAAGGTCTGAACATTTCAACCGAAAGCAAATCTCAGAAGGAAAAGCCTCCTCAGTGCCACTGGAGGTGAAGGGAGCATTAAGCATCTGAAAATCCACTCAGGGACATTAAGGGATACTGTATGGGTCAATTGGGAAGATGCCAACTGTAGCCTGACCCCAGGGCATGTCCTGGCCATCCCCAAGCCTCTGCAGTGCTTTTGGTGAGGAAAGTGGCCCCGAGGACGGTGGATCCTCACTGAGTCGGGCCCTGCGGTTACCAGTGGCAACTGTGCCTAATCCAGCCCGGAGACAAAACTGCCAGGGCTCATTCCTACCCACGGCACGTGCAAAGCAGACTCTGAGCACAGCCACAACTACCACTTCTCTTTACACATCCCCCTGTAGTTTAAGCAGAGTTTTAGACCATATTTTTAAAAAACAGCCCCATTTAAATCAGTTCTTACAAAGACACAGTTTTGATGGATGAGGTTGGAGTCAGCTTCAGTCTAAAGGATGCACCAAAGCTTTTTCTTCTGCATATTCACTGTCCAAAATACATTTATTGCAGTGCTTTCTTTCCATAATGTCAGAGAAATTACCAAGAAAGCAGCTACTCGAGGGCCAGCACTCTTGAATGTTGAAGGAATGATGAGAATGAATGGAAAACTCCTGTTGAAGAGGATGAGATCAGAAGTTGCTCTGCCTCATATACAGGTGACAGCACTGAAAATCTGCCTAATCAACAAAACAATGCCAGCATGCCATCATCTATTAAGTGTATTGACAGCAAGGAATGTTAAGTTTGGAAGCAAAAAAAACCCACCCCAACATATTTTCTGCTGAAGTTTCAGAAGAGACGAGTCACCAGACATGTGGGCTCGTGACCTGGGACCAGATTTCACTGAATTGCTGATCCAGATTTTTGGTGGTTTCTTCAACAGTTTTTAATTCTAATTTAGAATAAGTTGAGAAAGTCAAAGATTAAATGAAGACAGAAAAGCTCTCCCTCCCCGCTTTTGATCTTTGAACATAGTGGAGGTGGATGGATCCAGGTGCACGTGGAAGGACAAGGCAAAACTTGAGGTATGTGGTAGCTGCATAAATACACTCATACTTGTCTCTTTTTCTCTCTGGAACACTCAGCAGTAGGTGAGAAAGGAGGCTTAGCAGCTTTCCAGCATCTCCAAGGAGGCTGGGGAGAAGAGAGAGCCAGGCTCTTCACAGGACCACATGGTAGGACATGAGACAGTAGGCAGATGATGAAACAAGAGATGTAGGGAGAAGTTTTTCCACCATGAGGCCAGTCAAGCAGGTTGCCCAGAGAGGTTTGGCAATCTCCATCCCCGGAGGTTTTCAAGACCCAACAGGATAAAGCCCTGAGAGGCCTGTTCCAGCCTCACAGCTGACCCTGCTCGGAGCAGGAGGTTGGACTGGAGGCTTCCCAAGGCCTCATCTAACCACTTGAACCACTCTATGAGTCTGCTCTCCCATCAGCAATGAAAGCTTCTGCCATAAAGTCAGCGTGTCGTGCTACCAGCACACACAAATCTGGCTGAGGGAATCCCTTTATTCTCTGTAAAATGAGTAGACAGGGGAACTGAGGTCCCAACACTTAAAGGGGAGGTTTAGATTGGACATTAGGAAGAACTTTTTCACTGAGATGGTTATTAGGCACTGGCACAGGCTGCCCAGGGAGGTGGTGGAGGCATCATCCCTGGAGATATTTAAAAGACACATAGCTGAGGACCATGGGTTAGTGCTGAGCTTGGCAGTGTGAGGGGAGGCCTTGGACTCCAGGAGCTTCAAGGCCTTTTCCATCCAAAATGATTCTGTGATTCTAAGAGCCATCCCAGTGCCTCAGTGATGATAACTTTCCAGAGAACAACCTCAAGTCCTTCCTTTTGATGGCACCCCGTTCCTGAGATTCCCCTCCATGCTTCCCCCCTGGAGCTGTGCAAGCAAACAGCCTGTTGCCTCCTCAGCCAGCCTGGCAAGATGTTATTCTTCTTGCAAAGAAAAAGAAGGAAAAACCCATCCCCTTGATTATTTATGCCACTCTTTGAACAACACCAGCTATTGTCAGGGAGTGTTTTACAGCTCTGAATGTCACATTGAGAGTCTGGTCATGCCAATAGGAAAGCCTGCTGCTGCCACAGCCCAGCAGAAATGTTTTATTCAAGGTGCCCGGAGCCCAGAGCTGGGCAAAACCTAAAAGGAAGCCGGTGGGTGTGACAGCCACATTTTGTACAACGACATGAAAAGAAGCAGGCAAGGGTGCTTGATTGCTTTCTGAGGCAGAAAAAGTACAAGAAGCATCGTGCAAAACCAGGTGAGGACAAGTGGTTGAAAGCTTTGGCTCAATATTGCTCCAGAGGGATTTAATAGAGAAACAAGGGGGTGAAGCAGAGCTGGAGACCTTCCCAGCAGGACCAGGGGAGAAAGCAAAGAGGGAGCTGTTGCTGTCGAGAGAACCAGGCTGGCTCAGCAGACAAGAAACACGTTTCCTGCCTGATTGCAACTGTGTGAAGGGAAACAGGGTTTAAACAAAGCACAGCTACCTTTAACTCCCCACAGGCAGGAGCAAGAGCTTGGGAGCGCCTGAAAGCCACCGACTTTACACATAAACCCAAACAAAATGAAACGAAAAAAGTTACTGAAAAGCAACAGGCCCTTTTCCACGGTGTGTGTGTGTTACAAAGCAAAACTGGCTGGGTTGCAATCTTCCTCTGCCGCACCCCACTGCCAGGTTTCAGGTTACTTCACCTGCCGTACCTGCACCAGCTTTCTCTGAAGCTCGTTATTTCTACTGTCTCTGGTAACACCTAACTCTCACAGCCAAGCTTTCATCAGCAGACCTTTGAAAAGGCCTGCAAAGCAAGTGGCATTTCCTTCCCCTCCCCACACCCCCGTGAGCTGACGAGGAAGTTATAACCCAAGTGAAATAATAAATATTGCCCAGTGAAAAGGGAAGGGGGTCAGCAATGGGGAAGAAGCCAGAGTGCCCGTGTTACTCTAACCTACAGATCCATCCTTCCAGCCTCTGACTCAGGAAACAGCTTTTCATCACCCAGGTATAAAAGCTCCTCCTAGTTTTGGCATCCTCAGCTCTTCTGCCTGCAGAACTAGTTTAAGTGCTGAGGGTTTGGATGGGTTTTTTTGTAACCAGTTGGTGGATGTTTGCACCTCATCTAGCATCAGCACTCACAGCTTTTCGGGTCTGTTTACCCTCAGCAAACATCCTAGAAGTAAATCCTGGACTTATCACATTGGTTTCCTGATAACTTCCCCTGAGCTGCTCCCTCAAAGCCCAGAAATCCAGTTTACCATCTTTCACAACGAAACCTCTGGCCATTCTGAGAGCTGGATCATTTCATCTCCCCCTACCAATCTCAGTTCATCATGAAAATACTTGGTGAAACCTATTAGAAGCTTTCCTGGTAGAGGTGCACTACTTCTGCCCCCACAATTTTCTCTAACATCAAAAAAAACCCCAGCAAAGGCTGGTTTTGTTTTAAAAACCACAGCCCTATGCTGCTTACAACTCTTGTTCCCATTCCATTATTTTTGAGGTCCCCTTTTTCCAGTGACAACACCACCATGCTGCTGCATAAATCTCTTGATTTATGCAAAAGTTGATCTCTTTTCCACCCATTTTCTAAGCAAAGGGTTGCTCTTTTGCTTTAGCCATAGTCTGACGATTAACTGCATAACAACTGGAAAGCCCCACGTGTTGCAGTCCTCTGCACTAAAGCCTTCAGATTTCAGAGGATGAGAAGGGCATGAAGAGTACAGATAGATGTCAGATCACCACCTAGGACAAAGACTGCTACAGGCAAGCAGCACCTTCAGAACTTTCTTTTTTTAAGATACAGTCTTTTACTCTCAAGTTTAAATGGCAGCAGCAGGGAGAGGAACTTCCCTGAGGTCACTGGCAGGGCTGGTGGCACGGTGCCACAACCTGCTGTGCTGTACCCGTTAGGTACCATTGCTCTCTCAGCTGTGGGATGGAAGGATGAAGGGAAAGGCATTCAGCAGCAGAAGGCAGCTCTGCAGCAGGCAGGGAGTGTGGGGAAGTGTGGTCAGGGAAGGGCTGAGAGGTACAAAGGACCTGCACCCTGCAGCTCGCACCTATTGCACCTCCATTACTGTGGTGGGTTTAGGCCTCACTGAGGAGTGGTGTGGGGGAAGGCAGCCTGGGCCCAGTTTAATAACTCAAGTCTGTCCCCAAGGCCAAGAATTGTGCCTAGACGTCAAAACAATGGCATTTTTAAAAAAATGACTAGTCTCCTCCTTAAAAAAAGAGGAAATTAATTCCATGGGGCCTCATGCTGTCTGAAGGGCTGGGTGCTGAGGCACTCACTGGTACGAGAGCACAGGCGAGACACAGCCCTGAAGGCACGGACTGTAGCAGCAGGGCACTGAGATGGTTGGCAGAGCCCTGAACAGGCTGCCCTTGAATACTTCTGCACAACTCACATCCCAGGGGGGAAAACTCAGGGAAAAAAACTGCTTTCCTTTACTTTCCTTACTGGAGAAGGCTCTGGGGAGACCTTAGAGCAGCCTCCAGTCCCTAAAGGGGCTGACAAAAAAGCTGGAGAGGGACTTTGTACAAGAGCCTGGAGAGACAGGACAACGGGTGATGGCTCCAGACTGAGAGGGGAGACTGAGATGAGATGTCAGGAAGAAGTTCTTCCCTGTGAGGGTGGTGAGGCCCTGGCACAGGTTGCCCAGAGAGGCTGTGGCTGCCCCATCCCTGGAAGTGTCCAAGGGCAGGCTGGATGGGGCTTGGAGCAATATAGGCTGGTGGAATGTGTTGCTGCCCATGGCAGATGACTAGATATCTCTGAAGGTCCTTTCCCACACAAACTACACTGTGATTCTGTGACAGGAGTCACATCATCTCCATGCCCAGGAGAAATGGAAACAGAAGCAGCAGCAGCTGTGGCTGCAGCCCCAAGACCATCTTGACCTTCAGTGTTGATAACCCTTTGACTCAAGGGACTTAAGAGAACATTTGACTCTGCTCACAAGTTGTCCTCTCCTATATGACAGGTCGCCAGAAAAGCCTACAGGCAGCAGTATCACTTCATAGTGAAGAGCTCCCTGCTGCCTTCCAGACACTCAGGCTGGAGAAATAAATAGGATTTAAATTAGATGACATAGCTTTTAAAAGATGTTCCATTTCTCATGAAGTAGTTTGGTCTTTTTAAGCCACACGGTATTCAGCCTTCCTCAAACAACTCTAGACGACAGAGAAAACACAAGGAAGCTTGTGCCTCTTTGAGGGCACAGTGAGACACTTCTCCTAATCAAAATATTATTATTGAGTTGATGCAATAGTGATCAAGAGAAAGCTTCATTTTCTCCCACTCAATCCTTCCCCATCGCCACTGGGGTTCACGTTGGCATATGTTATTTTCAGACAGGCACAAAGTAATTATAGGAAAGCAATCACTGGGCTACATTTTCAAAAAGTATTAAAATATTAATGAACAATCCCATTTTTTTCCACATTTTTTTCAAGTCTAGTTGCCACATGCACTGAGCTGATGACTCCACTACACCATTGGATTAGGCGCCTTCTCTGCCACAGTCTGAAATCCAGACAGCAGACCTTCCTGAAATCAGCACTGCCTGGAAGCTGTGCTTCATAGCTGGGATCTTCAGAACAGAATTCCATCACAATCACAGGATTACAGGATGGTTTGGGTTGGAAGGGACCTTCAAAGCTCATTTAGTCCAATCCCCTGCAGTGAGCAGAGATATCTTCAACTAGATCAGGTTGTTCAGAGCCTTGTCCGACCTGACCTTGAATGCTTCCAGAGGCATCCATCACCTCTCTGGGCAACCTGTGTCAGTGCCTCACCATTCTCATCCTTTTATCTAGCCTGAATCTCCTCTCTGTTAGTTTAAAACCAATGCCTCTTGTCTTACCACTGCAAGTACTACTCAAAACTCTGTTCTCACCTTTATTATAAACCTCCTTTAAGTATTGAAAGGCATCAATAATGTCTACCTGGAGTCTTCTCCAGGCTGAACAAATCCAACTCTCAGCCTTTCCTCAGGGCAGAGATCCAGCCTTCTGATCATCTTCATGGCCTTCTCTGGACAGTAGAGAACAGAGCTTTTGGGCTGCACCTTCTTTGGACATTGAACAACCTTTCATAAACATTTCATCCATTCAGGCAAACCACACAGGTAATACACAGCTTTCTGCTTTTCTGAGATTGACAGATTAGAAACCAAACAAAAGATCACTTGCTATATATATTTGTTGAAGCTGTTTTATCACTAATCTCTGGATTTGGACCACAAGTTTCCTCCTCACTGTGAAAACATAAAATTAAGCTGTCAGATTCAATTAAGTAAAAGAGAGAAACTGTTAAACATGCAGGAAAATGACAGAGCAAACAGTGTAAAGTTGTGGTAGAAAAAGCTGAGTGGAGGTATCTGACCATCATTAGACCATGGGATGCCCACCATGGAGAGACCTTTTTTGAAAGAGAAACTGAAGTTCATCTCCTGCAGGTAGTTTAAGATAGAAGGGTTTCTAGGGTTAAAAACCACGAAGGCTACAGTTTTAAAATAGCCAAGGTACAAAATGCACTGGGGTGAATGTTGCACTAACCTGTCTCAATGAAGGCATAAACCCTTTGTTCTTATCTTTTCTTGGGCTTGTACCACAGCTGCCCATCATGCGTCCTGTTGAGAAGCTGTTTAAACCCAGCTCTCTCCACAAGCTTCCTAAAAGAGAAGGTTGGGGGGGGATCTCATCAACACTTACAAGTATTTAAAAAAGGACAAATTTGGGAAGTGCTGGAGAGAGTCCAGAACAGGGCCAACAAGATGCTGAGGGGACTGGAACATCTTTCATACGAGGAAAGGCTGCGGGACCTGGGGCTGTTCAGTCTGGAGGAGACTGAGGGGGGATCTTATTAACATTTATAAATATCTAAAGGGTGGGTGTCAGGAGGTTGGGACATCCCTTTTTTCTATAGTAGCCAGCAACAGGACAAGGGGTGATGGGATGAAGCTGGAACACAAAAAGTTCCACTTAAACATAAGAAAGAACTATTTTACTGTGAGGTGAGGGAGCCCTGGCACAGGCTGCCCAGGGAGGGTGTGGAGGCTCCTTCCTTGGAGCTCTTCAAGACCCACCTGGACACGTTCCTGTGTGACCTGATCTAGGTGGCTCTGCTTCTGCAGGGGGGTTGGACTGGATGAGCTCTAAAGGTCTCTTCCAACCCCAACATTCTTTGATTCTGTGATTCTAGGATGGGGAGACAAATTTTCTGTTGTGTTCAGTGCCAGGACAAGGGGTAATGGGCAAAAGCTGGAACAGAGGCAGCGCCCCTGGCACAGGAGGAGAAAGTCCTTTGGTGCTGAGGGGAGGGAGCCCTGGCCCAGGCTGCCCAGGGAGGGTGTGGAGGCTCCTTCTCAGGAGGTTTCCAACCCCACCTGGACACGTTCCTGTGCCCCCTGAGCCAGGGGAAGCTGCTTTAGCAGGGGCTGGGGCTGGAGCAGCTCTGCAGAGCCCTCCCAACCCCCACCAGTCTGGGATCCTGTGATTCTGTGGAAAGGATTTTATTGCTCAAACACCAAGGCAAAGAGAAAGAATGACTTAAAAATCCAAACAAAGCTCCTTTCTTTCTTTTTTTTCCCCTTACCATGTAATTGCAAATAACAAACATATCTGTGGCTTACAGAGGAGGCAATAAATTAAAGCTAGTCACAAATCAGTCCCAAAAAAAGATACTTAAGTCATTCAATCCACCACCCCAGGATGGCTGTGGCCCCATGGGATGAGTCTCAGTTTTGTGAAAGACTTGGAGTCCTGAGTTGAGGAAATGCAACACGAAGAGCACTCACAGAAGGCTGAGAGGTTTTTTTTTCCCCCCTTATAAAATTAAGCCAGCCCTCTGATGCTTCCTGAGTGCAGCCTCTTCGGTCTGGCTGCAGCAAAACCAAATGGTCTTTAGCAAAGAACTTTTTATTTGTGAACTGAGCACATCATTACAATAAAACCAAAAAGGAGTTTGCCCCTCAGCAGAACAGTTGTGTGTGTGTTCCTTCTGTAACTGCCCACAGGCAGCTGCAACATTTTGGGTTTTAAGAAGAGAAACTGGAACTTAATAGATTTTAAACTTTAAATTGGTGCAAGAAAAGACTCATTTCAACCCATTAGGAAGCGAAGGACCTCAGCATTTTAACCTCTCCAACAGAGGCTGCAGTAGTAGAGTGGTCCCATGAGATCCACCCCCAGCAGCTGGACCTGAGCCCGGAGACAGCAGTAACTCTCCCCACCTTCTGCTACTCTCACTAGACACTGCAGAATTAAATAAAGCCAGTCTCCTCTATTGTTTTTTGTCAGTTTTCATTGAGCTGTACCCCTCAAGCATTACTCAGAATGGAGTTGGGTGTTGTGGTGCTTTTTAATGCTTTTGGTTATGTTTTGATGTTTTGAGTTTGGTCATTTGTACAACATCTGTGAAAGCCAAGACACATCCCAACCCATGGCAGTTAGTGGGGAAGAAAAAAGCCCTGCAACCACACACCCACACTAGTTTCCACTGCATTTCCAGAATACAACTCTGAAAACATATTTAAAGTGAATTAAAGCCACTGTGTCCGAGGTGAGCTTGTCTGAACAAGTATATCTTAACTCGTGTCTCTCCCTCAGCTGAAGTCTATGCAGACAGCTCCAAGCACAAGGTTTGATTTCAGAGCAAGTCCATCCATTAAGACCCTCACAGAACCACAGAATCTCGAGGGCTGGAAGGGACCTTGAAAGCTCATCAAGTGCAACCCCTCTGCCAGAGCAGGACCACCTAGAGTAGGTCACACAGAAACTTGTCCAGATGGGTTTAGAATGTCCCCAGAGAAGGAGACTCAACACTCAGAACTTTCCCATGTGGCTGAGCAGAGGAAAAGACCAAAGCTTAAGTGAATAGGCCTTCCAGCAGGTAAATCCAAGACTTGGGTGATCTGGGATGGTTTAGGCTGTGCTGTAGCCATCTCCCTACAGGACAGATGTGACAGCAGTACAATAGCATGAATAATTTCTGTTCCTCACTCCCTCCTGAACGACAGCATTCAGAGGCTAAATTAAGAACACGAAAAGGATTAACTTTACCATTAACCTCAGCCCCACCCTAACTGCAGTACATAAAAGCATACGTAACAATCACAAAGATAACATTGTGTGTCATAAATATCACACACAGGAATACAGCACTCACAGCATTTGTTTCCTGACCTGGGAAAGCTGCTGTAACTGTAGTGTATTGTGCCCATGGAGGATTTAGATTTGGAAGTTGGTTGCCAACAGCCCTTGTTTGCTGTAATTTCCCATCAGGATCTTAAAACTCTCAGGGTTCCCAATCAATGCCATCAAGGTGCTGCTCCGAGTTCTGCACCGTGCGGTTCAGCAGGAATTTCATGTTCTCAGTGGAAACAAATGAAGATCATCCCAGAGATATGAAAGCTAGATGTGGAGATGTCAAGCAATTAGAGCAGAATTGGTGTGTTTGGGATTGTTGATGTATGTTTCACAGGTAAGGGTGTCTAAACTAAAACCATCTCCACTCTTGGAGGCCCTCCATCCAAGTCGAGGGGATGGATGTTGAGAAGGGCATTTCAGTTTTCATTAATTGAGCTATTGCATCACACATAATTCAGAGCTTTGCCACTTTCAACATGGACAGTCTCCATGGGCTGGTGTAAAATGACTCAAATTCACAGCAACCACCACACTCTCTTGGAGAGTCCTCTGTCCAAGGCATCTTCCCCTCCTTCCTCTTCCCCTCCTTCCATCTTTGCAAACAAATTCTCTCCAGATTCCCTTTCTAGATAGAGAACTTAAAACTGCCCACATTACAAATCTGAGGGGTCTAAATGATACCTCCCAGTGATGTACCTGATAAACCCACTGGCCTTTGCAGTGCTGTCTTTATAAAGTAGTCTTTCATCTCAAGGCAGCTTTCTCCATTCAGTGTTTCCAGGGAACACCAATACCAGGTTTTAGCTCTAAATGCTTTTCTACTGAGAATGGAGAAGGTAAAAAGTGATGCTTTCCCTTATACCAATATTTTCAAATTGAAATTAAAAGATGACACTGCTCCAAACAGACAGTGCTGAAGAAATGGGTTCTCCAAAATGGAAAATACCAACATTTTGGACGCCCCCAGCCAACACCATAAGCTGTCAGCATCTCACTTTTACCCCTGTGGTAACCTGCTGGCTTAGGTCTCTTCTTGGTTTCATTTTCACTTGCTCCCTAGAAAGATCATTTCCACATCAATCCCTCCTCCTTCCTTACTCAAGGTCTTTTATAAATTATACAGGGGATTTCATTTTCTGAGTCATTTCCCTAAAAGTCATCAAGTTGGGCTTTGTCTCCTGTGACTGCTAGTTGTGCTTTAGCTGGTTGTTTGCTGAAGGCCTCGAAAGGCTCAGCCGGAGAGGAAAACCCACCCTCCCAGAAAGGTTTCAAGGCTGAAGCTGAACATCAGCCATTCTCTAAAGGCTCAGCACTTAACAATAAATACCTCCCTCATTAGCATGCTGAGCTACATTAGTTCTACTGCTTACAGCATCAAAACATCAAAGTGAGGCTGAATCCTCAATTTCACAGTTTGTAATGTGATGCATGAGATGCTTGCGGGTCTCTGGGCATTTGGGGGGTGTTACACTAAGGTGTAGATGTGTGAGGTGCTGCTGGTAAATCTGGGAATGCCTGCAAAAGAGGCAGCACGTGCCTCTGAGTGAAGAGAGATGAAGTCATCCATACCTACAGTCGGGGTTAACGCAGCAGAGGAGAGAAATGACTGCCCAATGGCACACGTGGGGCTTTGGTAATACCACGACCTCAGCCAAGGAGCTGCCGTCATCCTACAAATCACATACGGATTACCAAAGAAGCAAATTCACACTTCCCAACAAGCCTGGTAAGCATTATGATCTCTGCACTCCATCTCCCCACTGCTCAGTTTTCACAGGACTTGCTAGATTTCAGGTTTCTCAAATGTGGCTGAAATCGCTCTGTGGTTCAAAAGGTTATTTGGGCTGGAGAGGCTGATAAATGCAGGCTGTGTCCTGTTGCTGCTCTCTCTTAAGAACACAATGCTTTACTCCTCATTATATGAAACCTATGAACGACACTGTCATGGCTTTTGTTATACCCATACCTATCAAATATCGGCATTTCAGCTGATTTTTGCACTAAGAACTCTTTATCCCTATTGAAAATGAGCACCAGTAATAAATCAGATCCAGAGTATAAGACCAATCAAGGCTAAGGCACACTTCCTTACATACAAAGTTCAAGCAAAAGGCTCCCAGATACTCAAATGAGGACCTGCAGCAAGATTCTTCAATGCATATGTAGCATTATGGCTTTAGAGGCCTTGTGCAGATTAATCAAACAGAATAATGATTTCACAGTGAAGTGTTGAGCTGGAATTAAAGAGATTAATGTTTCGGTCCCAGTTCTAGAAGTTCTCACCCTTGGGGAAGTCATATCTACTCCTGCATCTCGCTGCTTTCTTTCCACAAAACCTCCTTTGAATTACTGACTGCAGAACCTGAGTGAAGATGCCAGAGGGAAAGACCATTCCACACACTTTCTTTTTAATTACTATTTTTCCCTTAATACTCGCCATGAGGCACAGTCTTGTTTTATTTGGGATTCTTTGAAGAAAGATCTTCCATATTAAGGGGATAAAACCAAGTATGTGTTATCTTTTTAATAACATCACGTGCTTCTCTTGGTGAGACACAATTCTGAACAAATAATCCCATGAACATACCAAAATCTGTGCAGCACAATATCATGTAGTAAGGGGTTTGATGGTATTGGTTATACCGTGTTTATAAACCCAAAGGTTAGGTCAGGCAAACTTCTGAAGTTACTGGACACACAAGCACAGAAAGCCATGTCAAGAAACTTTGTCTCATACACCTTTGTATATTTTGTGGTCTTCCACTGCTAGAGCCCTAAAGACTTTGGTTCTTCTGGAGTGAAAGAAAGGCTCTTTGAATCCTGGAATCATTTTAGTTGGAAAAGGCCTTTAAAGGTCCTGGAGTCTCAGCCCTGCCCTCACCCTGCCCAAGCCCAATACTGCCCCATGGCTCTCAGCACCTCAGCACCATGGCTTTGGGATCCCTCCAGGGCTGGGCACTCTTCCACCTCCCTGGGCAGCCTGGAACAGGGGTGACAACTCTCTCAGGGAAACAGTTCTGCCTCAGCTCCAATCTCAACCTCCCCTGGGGCAACTTCAGCCCCTTTGCTCTTGTCCTGTCACTTATTCTGTCCTGCTGGAGAGACTGACCCCAGCTCCCTGCAGCCTCCTGTCAGGGAGTGTCAGAGAGTGCTCCTGTCTGCCCTAAGCTGCATCTTCTCCAGGCTCAACACCCCCATTCCCTCAGCCCCTCCCCAGCCCCTTGTGCTCCAGCCCCTTCCCCAGCTCTGTGCCCGGCTCTGGCCACGCTGCAGCCCCTCAGTGTCCCTGTGGCAGTGAGTGAGGGGCCCAGCACTGACACAGCCCTGGAGCTGCAGCCTCCCCAGGGCCCAGCACAGGGGACAATCCCTGCCCTGCTCCTGCTGCCACCCCACTGCTGAGCCCAGCCAGGCTGCCCTTGGCCTTCTTGCCCCCTTCGGCACGCTGCTGGCTCCTGTTCGGCTGCTGTTGATTATCACTCCAGGTCCTTTTCCACTGGACAGCTTTCCAGCCACACATCCCTAAGCCTGTGGCACTGCATGGGGTTGTTGTGGCCTAAGTGCAGGATTTTGTTTCTCAAGCTCACATCATAGGAAGTAAGACATTCAACCATCAAGATGGAGTTCTAATTCAGTTACTCCACACTAGGTCACCTCTAAATACCTGAGTGTCCATGCCTGGCATTTCTAAAAGTTGGTCACATCCCAATTCCTTTGTAAATCAGAGACATCCAAAACCTCTTGGAATGTAGTGCTTTTTGTATGACTCTTTGGAGAAGTTCATTAAGTTCAAAGTCAGTCTAGCAACCTCTCCATTGCACAAATCCCAAAATACAAGCCAGGTTTTGGTGAAGATGAAATGAAAAGGGAATGTAAGTGGGTGGCAGAAGAACAACAAAGTTCAGTCACATGTTGAAACGCTTATTTTGTTGGGTTTTAATCTAAGCCAAAACTTACATTGAATCCAAATTTGTGCTCTGCAGTTTGAAGAGCAAGGGTAGGCTTCGTTCACCATGAAAGGATACACAGCACACAGCCAAGTGACAGAGAGAAGAATCTGCAGTGAGAAGACTCGGTGTTGACCTGTGTGTCATCCACACCACAAAGGTGGCCATCATCGGACACCAGCAGTAGGTGACAGTCACAACTGAGAAGAATGACCACAGCAACCAAACCTGCCTCCCACACTCAGCCCCAAATCACACAGGGAGGCCTCAGGAACCTCACAAGATTTGGACCAATCTCCAGTTGCCTTCAAAGCATAATTAACTTCAATTGTCTTTTGATTTTATCTCCATTTTCTCAGGTTCTGGGCTATTTGGGAAAGCACTCTGTGTACGCTCAGGCGGGTCTGCACACTGCTGCGTGCACACACTTGCCTGGAGTTACCAACTAACCAGTGTATCTGCTTTTCTCAGGAACAAAACTTAGAGAGGAAGCCTAACTTTTTAGAAAATTCTCCTTCTTATCCTGTATAGGCATAAAAAGATTTCTGCTCCCAACATACTTTGCAGATATGGATGAGCTCAAGCCAAGGAAACACTCGAGCTCAGCTTGGCTTTGCTAGGTCCAGCTCTCTGCAAGGTCCAGCTCTCTGCTAGGTTCAGCTCTCTGCTTCTCCCAATGTTTTCTGACAAATTGCTCTCACAGGGATGTAAAAAAAAAACCAGATGCTGACCTGGCCCTTGCAGTAAGGAAGAGAATTTTTTTTGTCTCTTCTCCTCATGAATTGTAAAGTTTCCTGCAAAACAGAAGGATTAAGAGAAAGTGATGGGCAACCTATACAGAAAAAAGACTGAGGAAAGTCTGACCCAGGCTAAAGACTTAATTGACACTCCAGGCTGCATCCACAGCTCCCTCCACTTTCCATTTATTCTTCTCAAGTTCCTCGGCAGAAACCAAATATCCAAACGTTGCTCTGTCTGTGTGATCATATGCCCCAAGATGTGAGCACATAACTTGCCTTCCAGGGATGAAATCACAGTGTCACAGAATTGGTGAGGTTTGGAAAGACCTTTAAGACGATTGAGCCCAGCCTTTATCCCAGCACTGCCACCAACAATCCAGCGAGTGAGCTCCCCCTCCTCTCCCCATGTCTTGTCATGGAGAGCCTCTAAATCTCTACGTGTCAGGGAACTGAGTACTTTGGTGGAAGTTAAAGGTGAATAATAATGATCAGTGTCACACTGCAGCAGTGCTTATGGATTCCTACTTCAGTGCTGGATCTAGTCAGAGGTTACATATTACAGAATCTCCAGGGTTGGGAGGGACCTGGAAAGCTCATCCAGTGCAATCCCCCTGCCAGAGCAAGACTACCTAGAGTAGGTCACACAGGAACAAACAGGTGGGTTGGAATGTCTCCAGAGGAGACTCCACAGCCCATCTGGGCAGCCCTTTCCAGTGCTCCCTCACCTCAACAGGGAAGAAATTTTAATGACCCTATAGGGTAGATTCAGCACTAGTTTGATTGAGAAAAATAAACCAAGTGTAGTCAATGAGCTGGAGAATTCCAGCCAAAAAACCAGAGTTGTTTCATTCCCAAAAACCTTTCCTATGCAGTGGAAAATTCAACTTGCTGCAAAGTCAGATGGAAGTTTCTGAGGCAGCCAAGGCAGGGTTTCACCTATACACCCAAGAGAGAAAGGCCAAGAACAAGGCATCCAAACGTGCAGCCTGGCCAAAATCTATCATCTTGAGTTCAGTTCAAGACCTCCTGTCCTGCCGTTCGCACCCCACGAGGAAGAGTTTCCAAGAAACGTCTCTTGGCAGCCACCCCAACGGCTCAGCTCTGACCTGCTGCTGGGAGCAGGGCTGCTGCATGTGGAAGCTCCTCTGCTGACCTTGAAAGCCCACCCCCATGCCACATCCTTTCCTGCCAGCAGAGCACTGAAACAGCATGGCCTTTTCAAACCATGCCCCCATTTCTCTAAACACAACTGTTTACGCAAGCCTAAGGCTTGCCTGAGGCAAGTCTGGTAGCCTAAGGCTCAGGGAGATGAGCCTGCCCTTGTTCTCACTGTAAGCTTTGTATGTCATCTGAGACATTTCCCCCCTACCCATCTGTAAACCTGTTGGGATGATGAAAATAATTATGGTGGAAAAGCCTGGGCTGAGCCAACCGTGGCTCAGTGAAAGTGTCCAATCCAGTAGGGTAAGCTGGGACAGACACCAAAGCCCTGGGAGAACAGGGAGTAATGAGCCAGTGCAATCATCCCTGGCTATGAAAGGGAGGATTCTAGGTCAGGTTGGACAGGGCTCTGAACAACCTGTTCTAGTTGAAGATGTCCCTGCTCACTGCAAGGGGGTGGACTACATGACTTTTGAAGGTCCCTTCCAACCCAAATCCTCTGTGATGCTACGATTCCCACTCGTGTTCTCCAGGAGAGGTGGCAAGTGTTTGCTAGTGAGTCTGTTTCTACCTTACACCTTCCTTTCCCTCCCCTAGGAAAGTAGTGTTTTCAGTTCAGCCAGTTTTGATTTGAGATCAGTGTAACCCCTAACTCAGAGGTGCTACCAGACTTGGGAGCATTACAATGTCTGCAATCCCAAGGTTTCCAATTATCCATGCAGAACCTTTTAGGAGGTAATCAAGGTTTCTCATCTAAACTTTGAAGCCTTCTTACTCAAATTCTGCAAACTCCAGCCCCCTGGTCTGACAGCATTATACCCCATGCTAAGTCTGAGCTCAAATCAATGTGTGATGTTGCTGAAATGGCTGATTTAAAAAAGAGGACAGTAAGTGGTGATAGGTGAATGTGACCAGTGAAAGACAGACTTCATGCCTTAGTTCCCTCCCACATAACTTGAATGCTGAATGCTCCCACAAAACTGAATGCTTTGGAGCTGTGACATGAATCAAGTTCCTTCCCACAAATCTGAATGCTTTGGAGCTGTGACATGAATTAAGTGATGTATAATGAAACATTTTAAAAAGGAACTCAGAAAAGGGTGTTCCAGCCCTTCCAGTTCACATTGGCTACTACATAACCTCAGCTTTAGACAGAAAAAAACACTCAGTCCAAAACACCCTTCCAGTAGCCCACAAGAGTGAAGAGGCTCACAGTAGGTTGGACATCTCCAGCATGTCAGTGCACCCCTCTGCATCAGGTAGCCCACGCTGCCTGAAACAGCAGAAGAAGTCCCATGACTTTAGCTGTGGACCTTGCTGCTTTATTCCAAAAGGATTTTGATGTGGAAGTGAAGTGCTGTTAGACTATTGCATTCTTGATCCAAGTGGGACCGGCTTTGGCAGGGGGGTTGGACTGGATGATCTCTAAAGGTCCCTTCCAACCACCATTCTGTGCTTATGTGATTCTATTTCACTCCAGCCAACAGAGTCACATCCAGATCTGGCTTCATCATACAACACAAACTACTCTCACACAAGCAGTTCTGTTCAGACTGTAGATGCTGGCCAGTCAAATCAGCCAGCACTTTTTTTGAGGACTGTACCCCCTAAGTGCAGGTAGTATCTTTGTCCTAAATATTCACTGGGTTACAGTAGGACCTGTGTTATTTTGGCAGATACTTGAATCTATTCAGTCTCTCTAATAAAAAGGTTTTTCTTATACAGGCAAAAATGGAATAATAAATGCAGTTTAGGCTATTAACTTTTACAGTGTGCATTATAAGTAAATTTCTTCTGTATCTCTGACTACTGTCATTGAACTTAATCCTTTTCTTGGATGAGCTATAAAGAAAGCATGCACCAAAGACAAAGCTGCTGCTTTGAGGACAGTTAGCCACTTCTCAAGTAAATTCGAAGGATTACTTCAGCTGTTGACCTGAATAGGGAGTTCTCCCCAAATCAAAAAGTGAGCCAAGCTGACTAAAAAAAAAATACATGTAGCAAAACACAACATGACATTCAGTTAAGTACACACACACTACCAGATGTGAAACTCGTTGCTAAATCTCACACAGATTCAAAGAGAAGCATTTAGTCACCCATCAAAGTTCTGTTTGGCACAGGAGCATCGCACCACGTTCAAAGAATTTTTATGTGAAACCATAAATCGGTCAAGTTTGTGAAGCACACAGTGTCAGCAGGACCCTACGTGCAAGCTCTAAGGAAATATCAAACCACATCCACAAACTTCTCATCTTCAGACAGGGTGAATCTGTGCAATGCTTTAACAGAAGAGCTCGTTTATAAAACCCGCCAGGTTTCACAAGCGCATCTCAATTTGCTACTCTAGCAACACCACCCCAGCCTCAAATCCATGGGAGTTGGAATGAGCCCTTTGAAATACTCAACAAGAAATCTTACAGGAAGATCTTAATGTGGTGTTTTGTTTCCTAAAAGCATTCCTCAATCCTTTCCTCAAGTCAGACCATGGGAAGAACTTCGACCAGAGCAACTGCCCACGAACTCCCAGGTGGGTGTTGGGTTTTTAATCCACCAACATCCTCAGTAACATTTCCTTTTTACTCCACAATCTTCCTTCTTACTCCATGACCTTCCTTTCCTCCTCCTTAATAAACCACCCATACCAGGATTATGTGCCCTTCTGTGCCAAGGTACTAGCAGAGGGCAGTATTTCAGTCTAATACTGCTTTGTATAAGCAAGAGGAAAAAGCCTTAAGAAAAGGCCCCTTCAAAACAGCACAAATATTGGTACCCAAACTCTGTATGCCTCACAGCACAAATGAAAACTTCCAGAAAGGAAAGATTCAAGTAAAAAAAGAGAATAAATAAGAGTAAATGGAAAGCAAACACTGGATTTGTGACAGTTTGCATTGAAACAAAGGCAATCTCTCAGTCTGAGACCACCACGCTGAAGATGATCAAACAGGGGAATGTTGGAGCACAGGTTTCACCATGTGGATGTTGTAAGAGTGAAAGATGTGAATCCATGAGAAAGCTGCACACTCAGCACTTCCCAAGGCTGCTGTTTTCTTGCTCAGGCTACAGCAGCATTAGCTTCACCTCCAAAACATCTCATGAATGTTTTTACTGTACCTTGAAAAGGGACGTTCCTTCAACGTTTCACCTCCCCAACACCACTTTTTCTTTCCTATCCAAGCAGACGACGACGGGCAGGACAGAATCAATCCTTAGTAAGGCTGACAATTATCCTTGATGCTCCCTGTAAAAACCAGAAACACCCAGTTCAAGGCTTGTGCCAAAGCGAGCGCGTCGTTTCACATGGAGCAGCCATATTGAGCAAACAGCCCTTGGGATTGCCCCAGCTGCTTCAGTTTTGGAGTGGATGACTTTGAGATTGTTCCACAGCACTAAGATGATCCCAGCCACTACTGGAGTCTCCATATGAAGTGAGTTTATCAAAGCAGTACAAGCATAGCAGTCTGAAGAAGGCATGGAGACAGTCAAGAGGAAGACTGCAGACCACAGCTCAGGCCATTTAAGGAGTAACCCAAGACTACATAGGCTGCTAATACAGTTAGTATAGTTTTTTGAACTACAAAACAATTAGTCTTAAATGATTCTGTTTTGCAGAGAGGTCAATAAAGAATATACCTCACTTGGCCTGAAGCTGAGAAGATCTTAATTTGTGTCAGATTTTATGTCCAAATCTAGACTGTTGCCTTAAAAACAACTTTATTTTCTCTTGTCTAGAGAGGGCAAGCTTCATGGGCAAGAGCAGAGCACTTGTTAGGTGAGCCAGCATCAGTGGCAAAAGAAAACAGACCTTCCCACTGCACAAACCCTCCTGGAGGCCTGACACAGGGGAAGGTGTCTTCAAAGCTATGCTCCACTGATGACAATGGCTCCAAGGTGGAATTAGGCATGTATCAGTTACACCATCTACATGAGTGAATAGGTGGCTCTTCTGGAGCTGTGGGTATGTTCATGAGGAGGGGAGGAAAACAACAACTATTTCATCAAGTTGGGGGAGAGACAAGTGAAATGTTCCCTTGGCAAGGAGCTTAAATGGGACATGGTTATTTTCTCAGCTATTCAGTTCTATATGGACAGTTTCTCAGTTACTTCCTGTAGGATTCCTTCCAGTCCAAATACAATCTATGCTTTTCAACCAAGGTAAATCCCACTTTCCACATGCTGCACAATGCATAAGCAGGCAAGAGGGGTTTCCATCAGGTAAGGCACATCTCAAACCACCTGTGCTGATGGAACATCTTGGCAACATTCAACAGCCTCCTCAACTGTAGCAAGTGGAAGGCTGATGCTCTATATTCTAATCACAGAGTCCCAGAATGGTGGAAGTTGGAAGGGCTCTGCAGAGCTGATCCAGCCCCAGCCCCAGCCCCTGCTAAAGCAGGTTCCCCTGGCTCAGGGGGCACAGGAACGTGTCCAGGAGGGTTTGGAAACCTCCTGAGAAGGAGCCTCCACACCCTCCCTGGGCAGCCTGGGCCAGGGCTCCCTCCCCTCAGCACCAAAGGACTTGCTCCTCCTGTGCCAGGGGCACTGCCTGTGTTCCAGCTTGTGCCCGTTACCCCTTGTCCTGGCACTGGCCACCACAGAAAAACACTGGCCCCATCTTCTTGACACCCCACCGTTAGGGATTTATAAGTATTGCTGAGGCTCCCCCTCAGCCTTCTCCAGGCTGAATAGCCCCAGGTCCCACAGCCTTTCCTCCTCACACAGATGCTCCAGTCCCCTCACCATCTTGTTAGCCCTGCACTGGCCTGTCTCCAGCAGGTCCCTGTCCTTCTTGAGCTGGGGAGTCCAGAACTGGATTCATTAGAGCATTAAAGCCCTCTCAGCTACAGACTAAGCTGTTGTGCACAGCACCCAAACCACCCTCAGCATCCAGGCAGCACAGCCAGCAGCAGAACCTATACCCAAGAGCTCCCACAGCAGCTCCCAGGTTTGCCCTGAAGCATCCTGGTGTGGCTGAAGGAGACTGCCGGGCTGCAGAGCACCAATATCCCCGCTCCAACTCAAAATGTTGCAATGACAGCTTTTACGTTTGCCTTTGATAAATGGGATGATTAATTTATTTCATTGTTGTAGAAAGGAAATCTATTCTGTGGACACAGGGACGAGGCTGTAGCAGGGCATCTTCTCCCTCTGCACAGTGCTCCCTGGATGCCCACTCCACCTCTTTGCATTCCCAAACAAATAACCCAGCCTTGCTCACAGCCACGTGGATTCCCAGTCCAGCTTTGTAGCCAAACAGGCTTCCTCTAATTATCCCTCTGCCTGACAACATCTACATGGAGCATCAGGAACACAGCAGAGACTCCAAATGAGGGAGTGTGAAACCAGACCGTCCCCTTTCCCTGTTCACACGGCGGGTCCCGAGTGCACGAGGACACGCTCCAGCCTCAGCCACCCTCAGCAACGCTTCGCAGCCTGGCACCAACCACAGATATCTCCCAGCAAGTGCTTTAGGGTTTTGTTTTCCTTTGATATTTAAAATGAGAGGATGGCAAGAGCAGCTGTGGGACTGCAAGGAGTGATGGCACGATCAGAAGGATCAGTCATGTCGATAGAGTCTTATTAGAAGTAATTTATATGCAAGTATAACAAATATCCCCCACTTTGCCAGGAAAAAGCCAAATTCCATACTAATTTACACGCTTCACAATCTCATTGACTTCAGAGGGATCGCCTCTGGTCTGAAGCGCCGGGCTGTGGCCTTCCAGCAGTACAGAGTAATCCTTTCTCATCCCTGCTTTCAAAAACCCTATCACTGGAGCAGGTGCTGCAGCGAAGACCCTCCCAGCCAAGGCTCAGCCCTGAGGCTACACTTCTCTCCCTACTAATGCTCAGGAAGGGGGTGAAAGGGAAAGAAAAGTCTGAGGATGGAGATGACAACAAGTGAAAATGTGTGGCATGTGTGGCTGTGGGGGTATCTGGGGCAGTGGGAGAGGCATGAACCCTCCTGCAACCTAATGAAACCCTGATCCAAAAGCCATTCTGATCCGAGGGCATTAAGTATTTTTGTTAGGAAGGGCAGGGATAAATCAACTCCTCGCTCTGGCCCTAATCTCTTTTCATTGTTGTTTAAATTCTCCCACTTCCTAAGATTTCCTTGTGATGAAGATCAGCTCTGGGCTGCTGGCTCATCCGCCCCTTCTCTCCAAGGCATGTGGGCAGATGCTTCCCCCAACCTGGCTTCTCCATTGACAAACATGGGTGCAAGAGGCTGACCCCACTCCACCTCAATCACAGATGTGACTTACAGTACTACCAACACTGAGATAGAGGCTAATAAATGTTTAATGGCCTGGTAAACACCAAAGGCTTTATCTACAGCCCGTTTCAGAGCCTGATCAAATGTAATAATCCTTTGTATGTCTGTCTGCCACTTCCCTGACCTCCTGTGGGATGAGAGGAGATGTACATGGCTGCTCTGTACCCAGGCGAGACAGGGAGGTTTGCTATAGGGGGTTATCTATAGGCAAAGAGGGGTAGGTATAGGGACATATATGTTTTCCCATTACAATTCCATGCTCCCAGAAGGGCAGAACTATGCAACAACCTGTCAGACCTCAGCTTCCATGTGATATAGATAATGCAGGTGCCTCTAGGATTCGACAAAGCAGTTATTTCTAATAGGAATATTACACATAGGCAGCAGAGAATATGCAGGAGTTGAGAGAAGTATCATTTACTAACAAACTAGGGTACAGGGGAAAAATGCCCACATGCTTCATGAAGTGTTCTAGGAGACCAGAAATGCTCAGGCTTCTCGGAGAGAAGCTTTATTTTTAATGAAATATGGAAAGAGAGTCAATACTTCAGCAGTTTATATATCACACAACCTGCAGAAGGAGCTGATTTTTTCACATGCATCTCCCCAGGCAAGTGCTGCCTTCTGCCAGACCAACTGACACGAGGGAGAAAAACAAGTTTCCAGACAGATAAACCACTTCCTCTGATCTGAAATGGAAGAGACTTCTCCCCTCCAATTACACCTCTGGGTGCATTACTCAATATTCCCTCCCCATGCAAGCCTTACTTATCTTCTGGACCCTCGTCTCTCTGATATGCTGTTGTAAATGAGCCGTTTTGACACATTAAAGCTAAGCAGTTACATTTTTATTACGCAATTATCCATCACTGTAACAAGCTTCCCTAAAGACCTGATGCTAAATCACAGCCCAATTATGGTTTTGTAAACTCACACCAACGAGAGATAAACACACCAGAAAAAGATGTGAGGACCTCACAGGGAGACTTGAATTCAAACATGGGGTTGTACTGTGGCACCATCCAGGTATTTATTCAACACACAGGTTTCTGGAACCAGACTTGGACTGTATTCAAGGTTCAGCCTCCAAGGTAGACCCAAAATCGGGCCCTGGTACTGGTGAGGTGTTTTGATATAGCCAAGGCCAACTGACTCCACCAATACCAACATCTCTTGGCTCAGATGATGGGAGAGACTTGCTTCCCAGTTTGATTTGGTCAATGGAGAGGGTCTTCCAACTTGGATCCACGCAGAAGGTAAGGGATCAGGGCAGGATTAGGAGAAGGGAGGCTCAAGGCCAAACTAAAGGAGTCTGGAGGCAGGGCTGTCACCAGGGCGAGCACACTCGTGCTGCTGCACACCAGCCCCTTCCCTCTCCCCGTGTGGGATGTTTTTATGCAGTGTGGCCAGGAGACTCTTGCAGAGGATGTTTTAAAACTCACAGAGCTGCCAAGAAACATCAAATTAGAGCCCAGCGAGAGGCTCGTAATAAATCCACCCAAGCGAACCGCAGCACCGCTCGCCTGCCTGGCTGGGTGAACCCAAAACTCGTGAAAGCAAAGACCTCCCGGCAATTACACCCAAAACACATCCTGTCTTTGCACGAATCTTTGTTTGTTTTGGGTTTTAGTGGTAGATGTGAGCACAGACTACAATTTGTGGGAGATAGGTTATTGCTGCTAATGCAAAGAGGTTTTTCTTTCTTCTCAATGCATCAAGTAAGCACTAAAAATGCAACTGTGAAACAGCTTGGTCCTGCATTCACAGATGGTAGCAAGAAATTAGCAGTGTTTGTTTGTGGCTTTAGTCACTTTTTAGAAGATAAAGAGATAAAGGAAGAAATGCACCTGAATTAGGACTCCCTCTCTTTTCTTTTGCAATTAATACCACAGCAGGGAAAGAGCATTTCACAGAGCTCTAGGAAACCACCCTTAGAAAAAAATAAGCCATTTACCCAAGAAAGAGAATGAAAACAAGCAGAACAATGAGACTCACGGAAGTTTGCTCTGAGGAGACATCTGGAGAGGTGAAAGGAGGAAGCCAGCAAAAGAAAATACACAGCATAAAGATCCAAATTAATGCAAAAGAGCAAGGGAAGAGTCATTGAGGGATTTCACATGTACACAGAACTGTGTCCAGCACACAGGATGGGACTGTATAGTGCTATAGGACTCAAGAGCTAGGCCACTCCAAATTTTAGCTCAGCCCAGTCTCTTATCTCCTGAGGACTTCAACCTCCTCATTGCAGAATCACACAGCAGTTGGGGTTAGAAGACACCTCTGGAGGACATCATCTGGTCCATCCCCTGCTGAGGAAGGGCCGCCTAGAGCTGGTTGTCCTGGACAATGTCCAGATGGCTTTTGAAGATCCCCAAAGATGGAGACTCCACAGCCTCCCTGGGCCACCTATGTCAGTGTTCCATCACCCTCACATTCAAAAGGTGTTTCCTGACATTCAGAGGATGTTCCTGTTCCTGATGTTCATGTGTCTCAGTCTGTGCCCATTGCTCTTTGTCCTGTCATTGGAATCACTGGAAGGAGCCTGGCTCCAGTCTGGCTCTGTCCTCTTGGCATCCTCCCCTCAGGTATTTCTAGACACTGATGACACCCCCTGAGCCTTCTCTTCCCCAGGCTGAGCAGCCCCAGCTCTTATCTCAGCCTTTCCCCATAGCTGAGGTGCTCCAATCCCATCACTGGGCTCTCTCCAGTCTGCCTGTGTCTCTGCTGTGTACTGAGGGTCCAGCACCAGACCCAGAGCTCCAGATGCACTTCCCTGTGTTGAACTTCATGAGGTTGCTGTTGGCCCATTTCTGCAGCCTGGTGAGGTCCCTCTGGATGGCAGCACGACCCCTGGCATATCAACCACTCCTCCCAGTTTGGTGTCACCAGCAAACTTGCTGCAAGTTCACTCACCCCCATCTCCCAGATGGTTAGTGAAGACGTTAAACAGGACTGGAGCCAGTGTTGACCCCTGAGGTACACTGCTAGTCACTGGGCTCCCAGCAGACCTTCAGACCTCCAGCCAGTTTTCAACTCGTCTCTGTCTGCTCATCCAGTCCATACATCAACAGCTCCTCTACAAGGATCTTATGGGAGCTAAGGTCTAAGGCCTTTCCAAAGTCCAGTAGACAATGCCTACTGCTCTCCCTTCATCTACCACACCAGTCACTTCATCACAGAAGTTCCTCAAGCTGGCCAAGCAGGACCTGCCCTTGGTGATCCCATGCTGATCACTGCTGATCATTTTCTCATCCAACAGAGCCTAGAAATGGACTCCAGAATGAGCTGCTACATCTCCCACCTGTACTTATAGTTTTGGCTCAGAGAAGCTGGAGAAACTCACATTTATCTACTCAGTCTGGCATACTGCTTGATTATTGCAGTGTTGGAAATCACGGGGAAACAGCACATGCAAGGAAGAAAATACTTGTAGATGACCAAGAAACCTGGTATCATACAGGCAATACCATCCCCAAAGAATTTAGTTTAGGTGAACAACAAATAAGGCACAGAGAGCATCATCTAGATAGATGATAAATACACATCATTTTCTGCAGTAGTGATGCCTGCCCTCACTGCAAGAAGCTGCCATTTACCTCCAGCACAAGTGGATTACTCGTGGGCAGAGAAGCTGAGGACAAAATTAACACTTGGAGCACAGTGTGTCCCAGGAGATCAGATCAAACCCAGCCCACTCCTTTCCTCTGCTGCTCACAGACTGGGAATCTGATGGTCTCTCTGATTGCTTCCATCATCACAGTCATTATTTTGATTTTGGCAGAGGCCCTCTAAAAGCCCAATCAAGAAGAACTAAATGTGAGAATTAAGTGAAATAAGGCGCCAACAGGATTTGATGTCTGCCCCTCTTCCCTGAAGTGGGATGGAAGGTTAAGTGCTTGGCATTGCGGCTCCTGAGAAAGCCTACAAAGGGAAGGAACTCCAGGAGAGATATGAAAAGCCTTTTTCTTCAGAGAAACCATCTAGAACTTGCCACTAGGAAAAGCTAAATCCTGTAAGACTAACGGGAATGAGCCCTGGCTTCAGCTCCCACTGGGGCTCAGCAGCACAAATCCACTTCCCAGGTACCACAGAGAGTAGCCTTGTCAGCACATGGCCTCTTCCATCCTTCCCTGATGACTCTATGATGCCAAATATGCAAGTCACTACACCAGAAAGCACATAGTGTAGTGATCAATGGACTTATCTGGGAGGGAAGTGCTGCCCATGGTCCTCTTCCTGAGGAGTTTTAACGTGTTTTACATCAGACAGCTGTTGGACTGGAGGAACCACACACACTGCACGTGCTGCTGAGAAGGAGGACCAGGACACAATTCCTTCCCTTTGAAGCTTCACTGATAAATCATAAGCTCCTCTGCATGGGGTCTCAGGTTTGAGTGACAAGGAGGGCCACACAGCACTTTGTTAAGAGCCAGACAGTGCTCTGCAGGTTTCTTGCCAACAATCTAACATTAGGCAATCTAACATTGCATGGCAACCTAACACTTAGACCAGAAGCATCTCAAGGAGCTTCCAGTGTTGGCTGCTCAGAGAGCCCAGCTTGCTGGGATCACACTTCTGAGCCCATTTTAGTTATTTATATCTTATTTAAGAACATTGGTCTTCAAAACTCATCCCTGACCCAAAAGCTGTATGACAGTCACACTCAGATTCAAAGCTTTCTACTCATTCATGAACTCTAAAGTAAGGCTAAGCAGATGCACCACTAAGTCCACCTTCCTTCCTTTTGAGAACAAGCATAATTATCTCCAACTGCACAGACACAAGATGCTCCCAGAGAAGTGACTTGTGACACAGTGACATGACAGAGGCAGCAACAAAAGCCTACTCACTGGTTTCATGCCTTGCCAAATAACTGCCTTCCCACCCAGAACTACAGGTGACAATTAGAGTGAGAATGAGTCAAGATAGAAAGACCTACTGGCAAAAGACGGTAAAAAAGCCAGAGAAAAAGAGTTTCAATGAAAACATGCAGGAGATTCTAAGACAGACAAGAGGCTTGTTTTGGCCTTGCACCTTGTTTGCTCATGCTTTGTCTCAGTTGCCAACCACAAATTAAATGCTTTAGCTCCAACTTTGCTCATCTGGTACCTTTAATACTTAGTCACTAGAAACTGAACATCTGTTTTGCTTTGAGGCTTTCAGCAGTGACTCAATGTTATCTACAGTGTTGGATGGCTGCAGATTAGTATTCCTGAGGTGGGCTGGGTTTTTTTTTCCCTCCTCCCCTAGCAACAGGGCTGCTTGCTTTCAGGAGGAGGAATCAGCCTACAAAACTGTGTTACAAAATCATTCAAGTTTGACACAAGCTGAGGAGGAAGCACAAGACTCACAGAGGTTTCATCCTCAACTGGAAATGAAGCAGCCGAGAGCTCTGCCAGCCCCACAGCTCCAGGATGGATGGATGAGATGCACAGCAATCAGGCTCCAGCAGCAATCTCCTGCTGGGCTTACACTAAGCACAACAAACATGCCACAATTAAAATGACCCCTCAAGTGTGGAAATCCCCCCCTTCCCCAAGTCTGAAAGCAATCCCAAAGGCTTATCTGTGATTTAACCTCTGCAGGCTTCAGGCAGGGCAGACAGCTGAGCATCACCTATCTTCTTCAGCAGTGAAGTACCCGAGGTGGACACGGAGCTTTAGAAAGATGCAGAAGGAGGAAATATCCCTGCACTGAGGGACCCAATTAACTTGCTGATTTAAGACACCAGCATCCTAATAAGAGGGCAGATGCTGTGCATGCACAAAGGCATGCCACGCCTGGGAAAAGGTCTTTGAGGATAACATATGATGTGTGTATGTGCAAAGGAAGAGCCTGGACATGGTCATCATCTTGCCCTGCTGTAAGGGAAGGGATCTGGGCAATATCCAAGGCAGCTGACAAGCCAATGGCTAACAGCCATTTGCAGGGCCGATCCTGTGGCTCATTCCACTGATGAGTATTTTCCCTGGAAGGGCATTAGACATAAAGCAAATACACAGACCTCCTCTTTACCTCCCCAAACAGCATCTGTAGAACAGCCCCATGTGTCTGCACACCCAGGCACAGGTGGGCTTTACAGGGTTCCTCCTCCCCCACATCCCATGTGGGCACACCACACTTGAAAGGTTTTATAACCCACTTCAAGGGCACTACCATTGAGGGTGGAGATACCAACCTGCTGAGAGACAGAGATCCAAAGAGAAATCTGTTCCCTGCTCCCACCTGAGTTCTTTAATCTGCAAAAGGTTTTGTACTCCTTCAGTAAAATGTGGAATGAGTGTGCCCAGTTACAGGCTGAGGCTGTCCAAATGAGCACCACAGTCCTCATCTAGGCTGCCTTTAATTTGATGCCTCCACAGCAATGAGCAGCAGGTCTAGGAAGCAAGGTCAGACCCCCACCAGCATGTACCATTTTCTCCCCAAAATGCTTCCCAGTCTCCAGAGTGGACTGGTTCTGCCCAGGGATCTTTGCCTTTTCCTTCCATGACTTTATCCTGTCACCTTTTTGATCCATGTATGTTTTTAAGCATCCTACAGCAGCATAGCTTAACACCTGGGGTGGCAATCTTTACAAACAGAGGGAGGAAGTGCTACCAGGAGAGTACCACTGACTCAAAACTGTGATACCCACAGCTCACAAAGCTCTGCTGAGTTCTCACCCCAAAGTTTTTATAGCTTAAATAGAGACCATGACAAACAAGCATTGCCACACAAGCCTTCAAGATTCAAACTGCACTCCTCATTAGTACCTCTGTGGCCAAAGAAGCAGAAGAACTGGTTTGGAAAGAGAAAAGGAAAGAAAATACAGATGACTCCGATAACACGTCTAATTAATAAAGCATAAACTCGACGGGCTGGTTCAGTCTGTGCATCCCATCTGCTTTGCCTTCAGTCAGGATGGTTCCCATCTCCATAAATGCCAGTTTCCATACAGATATTCCCACGTGCTGACAAGCCAAAGATGTGCCTCAGCACCCGGGCACACACACTCTCCTACGGCGCTATCATGCATCCCTGTGTCCTTCTCTTAGGAGGAAGGGACAAACAATGGAAAACACGAGTGCCCAGTATGCAAAGGAGGGTCCTGAGACACCAGGGCTATATCCCAAGGGCTAAACACAAGAGTTTGGTGTGAGTTTGCTGTAATTTCATAGTCAGCAGTGCCCCATGGCCTTCAGATAGGTACTTACCTACCTGTTACGAGCCTTAACCACGTAACAACAAACACCTTTTATTCTGTTGCACTCAAAGAGACTTTGCAATCAACTTGCAGGAAGTTGTACAGGGTGAATGCTGATTTATTTGTGGAGTGACAAGGTATAGCTCCCTAAGGTCAGTAGGTAATGATACTAAAAGCTCAGGTTCAGACAAAGTCTTGATCTCTGCATGTTTCTGGTCCTCCTTCTGGAAACAATAAGCAGAGAACACACATAGAGTCCTAACAGTGGGAAATATCCAGACACTCTTGCAAACACACACCCTGGCCCTAAAAGCTTCAAAGGCAGGAAAAGGCAAGTAACAAAAGTGAGGGGAGCATCTCCATCGCTCCGTGAGTCAGCAGCAGAGCCAAGGACAGGACGTGGGAGATGCAGAAGCACGTCAAGGATCTGTGGCACCCTGACAAAATTACCTCTGCAACTTAAAATGAGCTGGAGAAGAGGTCAGTAGGAGGTGCAGCCAGCAGAATGGAGGGATTTCAGACAGTGTGCCATGAAAAACGCTTTTGAGTTCTGAAAAGTAGCAGGTCTTGAAAGAAAGTACCATTCCTGCTCCTCCAGGAGAAAGGGGAAGAGGGAGAAACTGGTTGTATCCCATTTCTGCTTTTTAAGAGGATTTCTCCTAAGGTTTTAAATCTCCAACAAGTTTTGAGACTCAGCAGCTGGGGACAGCTGGCAGAGAGCACAAGGAGTAGGAAACTTGCCCCTCTCAAACCAAGGCAACCTCACAGAGGGCTTTTTCCTCTTCTCTGCAGTTCAGCACACTGGAAACAGGCACTTTGTAACAGGCAGCAGGATGGAGGCGAGAGCTGTTCCTACAGTCATGCCAGGGCCTCCGCAGTGCCTGTAGTGCTGGTGCTTTAACTGCACCAATGCTCCATCGAGGCCAGGCCAGACAAGCATCTCCTGTGTTTCCTCTTGCTCAGAGTGGCTGTTTGTGCTCCTGCACAAACCAGCGAGAATCAAACCCTGAAAAGAGAGTCTATTATATTTTTTATGCAGCAAGAGGAAAAGGATTGAATAAGCAACATCCTATTGGGAAAGCCCATGTCACACCTCTGATTACATCCAAGAAAGAAACGAGCCTGGCATTCCAGGCAGCCAAACAAGGAACACCAGACCTTTACCAAAGGAAAACCTTGAGTAACTGGGATGCCAAGGCCCTTTCACTGTCCTCACACTAATGAGCTGGTTTCATAAAGGTCTGATCTGCAGTTGTTCAGCCTGGAGAAGGCTCCGGGGAGACCTTAGAGCAGCCTCCAGTCCCTATGGGGGCTGACAAGAAAGCTGGAGAGGGACTTTGTCCAAGGGCCTGGAGTGACAGGACACAGGGTGATGGCTCCAGACTGACAGAGCGGAGACTGAGATGAGATGTCAGGAAGTTCTTCCCTGTGAGGGTGGTGAGGCCCTGGCACAGGTTCCCCAGAGAGGCTGTGGCTGCCCCATCCCTGGAAGCGTCCAAGGGCAGGTTGGATGGGGCTTGGGGCAACCTGGGCTGGTGGAAGGTGTCCCTGCCCATGGCAGGGGGTTGGAACCAGATGAGCTTTAAGGTCCTTTCCAGCCCAAACCATTCCACAATATGACCTGCAGTTTGCTAGAGGAAGGGCTGGGGAGGATTTACCATCTCAGAAGCACCTCCAGCCCAAGCCACTGAGCTCCAGCCGTGACCTGCCACAGCACTGGGGACACTCAAGTGCTGTGGTTCACTCTGGCCCAGCTCCCATCTCCACTCCATACCCCTCAAAGTTCAACAGCATCAAAGAGAGGAGAGCTTCTGTCTGTAAATCAGGGTTGCTGCATTGAGGACTGTCACACATGGCAGCTGTCAAAGGAACAACAAAGCAGTGATAGAGAAATCCTATGGCCCAGGTGGGTTCTCCAGGTTTCTCTCAAAGCTAAATGCAGCCAGTGCTGCTAAATGCGTTCCAGTGGGTGGCTGGAACTTCATCCCAACAAGGTCAACCAACACAGGAAGCCTCAGCTGCATTAGAATAGTCAAGTTCTCAGGCAAAATACTTAAAAATAAGCAGTTTTTCTCCAGGAACAGACAACATGTTCCCAGTAGCATCCTGGAAGCCTTTCTTTTGACAAGGAACCAGTTACTTAGAAGGGAGTGAACATGCACAAAATAAAGGGCAGAAGTTCAACTGGAACTTGCTGACTATGCTGAGAGGGTTCAGGGGGTACAGGGATCTCAGAGCTGGAGCCAGTGCTTTGGAATAGGCACAGAAACAAGTTTCCACGGGAGCATGTTCCTTTAAAGTCAGATGTATTAGATCATCCTGTCCCCTAGAGTATGTTGTTTCCTAATGTTTTGCCCAGACCAATTTCAAATGTCAAAAGCAATGGTTGAGTTTGTTGGTTTTGGAGGTTTTTTTTAACTACCTTAAGTCCCCACAGAGCCAGTCAAGGAGGAGAATTTGAGACTCTGTTCTGCCTTTCACATTACAAAAGCAATTATGGCTGCAGCCTGAGTACAGCATCTCCTGTCACACAGATTCTGCAGAGGGGCTGAAAGAACAGCTTGCTTTTCAAAAGGAGTTAGAAAAATTCAGATAAGTCCTTCAGTGCTCTCAGTGGTCACGTGCCAATGAAATTCAAGGCAGGCATGTGCAGTCTTTTAGAGAAAGCCATTCATGCTGCCTTCAAAAAAAAAGACACCCTGAAACAAGCATTACCTTCAAAATAAGCTTATTCCTCTTGCTTTTCTATCTTCTCATTCAGGTAATGAAGAAGAATCTTCACTACAGGAAGGAGGTTTTTAGGTGCAGGCTGGGTATGGACAGCCTTGCTCTACCTGGATGCAAGAGATGTAGGATTGAGCAAAGTAATGCAGCACAGGACTTGTGCTAAGGTTGGTCTGACTCCTCTTCCCAGACACAAGGGCAGTGAGCATCTTGGCTTTAGCTCTTGGATAACTGCAAGTGGAAATTAGCACTACAAGCTAGAAACATCTGGATATAGATAGTTAAACAAGATAGTATCATCAGGTCACATCTGCTTTCCACATTTTCATTTCAGGCGGTCGAGGCACTGCCTGGAGACAGGAGAAGTTCTGCAGTGAGTTACTCAGGGTCCTCCTAGCTGGGAACCAGGCAGGAGATCCCTTCTCCTCCACACCCCCCACCAGGCATTCCCAAAACCTCAGCTAGGACAGGGTGCCATGCTGGGGAGAGTGGTTTTACACCAAGGTAAGCAAGCTGAGCTCCCTGCGCCAACCATCAGATGTGGTGCAAAACATGCAGAAAGGAGGGAACAGAAAAAGAAACTCTCCAAAGCAACACTACCTCCATCTTCCATCAGCTCACCTCTGCCATATAACAACCCATCAGCTCACCTCTGCCATATAACAACCCATCAGCTCTTCACACCTTAACTCCTTTCTGAGGCCGGGGCCACAGCCCTCCCTGCTCAATCCAGCACTGACTAATGAGCCAATGCTGCTGTGCCTGAGCCCCAGCAAACACCTAATTGATGAAAAGGGCTTGACCCCCAGTTATTAAGCTGCAAGTGGGAATCTTAGGTGCAAATATGAATTGTGAACTAGGAGGTTAAAGGGAGGTTATAGGACCCCTGAGTTTGGCTAATAGCACACGCCTGGCTATCAAAGATGACAAGGTTTAGCAGCTTGTTATTAATAATGAATCCTCTGTAAGATGTTTTCTGCTAGGTAAAAGCAAAAGTGTTGCTTTTTCAGCTGCCCAGTACCTAAAGTGAGCTGAATGAGCCCCACTGAGGAGGGAATACATCCCTTTTGGACCAGGCAGCTGGGATCTGGAGTGGGAAGCAGTCAGCATCATTAGATACATCATATCTATTCTCCATGCAGAGACTTCAGGGCTGAGGGTACTTCAAAAGCTGGCACTTCTCAACAAGCATGGAACAAGCACCAACTCCTCCCTTCATTTCCCACCTGTCCCCTTTTCCCTGGGGACAGCAGGCAGCCCGGTGGGACACAACAGGAATACCCCAGGGTACAAAACATCTGAGCGAGAGAGGCATAGATAAATGGGAGCAGGATGGTGAGTGAAGGCGAGTTCATGGCAGAGAGCTCACAGAAGACAGGAATATTAAAGAGGTTCAATCTGAAGCCAGGAAAGACTTAACAAATAGGCATCTTTGAGCTGGAAGCTGCTATGAAACAACACTGCCCAGAGGAAAGAAAAGCTCCAAGTGGAAGAGTTAAGTGGGCAAGTGCTTGATATAAGCGTGATTTTGTCAACGGAGACAATTTATGGAAGAGGTTTCTAAAAGCAAAGGAGGATGGGGGAAAAAAAGGCACTGCCAAACTTTCTGTCTGCAAGCACCTTATTCCAAGATCATCTTTTGACTCTTGGCCATGGAGATGGAAAGGAAGGATCCAAGAACAGCTCACAGCAGGGAGATGAAAACGGACAAAAAGGGCTTCTCGGTGTCTCACTCCTGTGCTGCAGGAGGGATCTGCAGTAAGATTTTGGTGTGAACCCACCCAGAGGGACTGCTCCAGACTGAGCCCATCAGAGGAGCAAGGAGGGCTGTGGGAAGAACTGCAGCAAAACCTGAGAGACCTCCTGCACAAAGCCAAACACTACACCAGGGCTGAAACGAGCCAAGCTCCTGAGGTGCCTGTTGAGCAGCGTTGGGCTCCGAGCAAAGAGAACATTCAACAGCAACAAGGCTTTTCTGAAGTCATCATTTTGTTGTTGCTTCCAAAATTTATACCTGTACAAGCTCAAGTGTGTCCAGCTGGCACATCTGCAGCCCTGGAGCTCAAGAAGCTGTGATGCTGTGTGCCAGGGCACGGTGGGGAAGGGAGGGTCTGGCAGCCAGAGGACAGGAGGGAAGGAGAAGCCCATCCAAGAAACAAGCCATGAATTTAGCTCCAGAGCAGAATGGACCACACTTGCACTCAGAAGTCAATTCAAGTGGCTCTTATTAGTAAGATTGAAGCACTGCATTTGTATTCAGCTTCTTTCCCCCAGGCCATTGCTTCCCCAGGCACTGCTCAGGGCTGGTATTCCGGGCTGGATCCAGGATGGGACTGAAGACTGAAGGGAGAATGCAGTTCAAATGCTCTGAAAGCTTTGGAGCATTTTATTCCACGTTTTTGCTACTTCAAAGTAAAATTAAGTCCCAGCTTCCACAAATACATGATATAAACCCATCAGCAACAGAAACCAATGATTGCAGTGTAACACCCAATGCTATAGTTTGATGAGGTCATTTGTTACTGCACATCAAGTGACCATAGATAAACTGAGGTAGTCACAGATGCTTGACAACTGGCTGAAGCACATTGAAGGGCTACAACAGAGTCACTGGAGGAGCTCCATTCAAGAGGGCCATAAAATAGCTCCAAGCCTTTGACAAAAGCCACTGTCCTCCAAGGGCTGGCCCATCAAAGATGGAAGTTGACAGCCCAGGTGCGAACACTGGGTTCATGCTACAGCAGATGCCAGAGGCCACGCTGCCTCCCAAACCTTGATGCAGTTTTAGCTCTCCAAAAGCCTCTGAAAAACCCACCCAAACTGAATGAACCCAGTGGCTGAACTTTGATTCTCCCCAGATCAGAGGCTGCAGCACCTCTGGAGGGCAGTAGCAGGGAAGCCTATGACCCTGCTGCTCATGGTGCATCTGCTCAGCCCTTGGCACAAGCCTTTAGCCCTACACCCAAGTTTGGCACTTCTGTCTTTAAAAAAACAATTCTTCTCCATTTCTCCATCATGCCACACAGAAAGGCATGATGAAAGATCACAGGTGAAAGCAAACCCAGGAGCACAGCTCAGCGTCTGTTCCCATCTGCTGCTGGGAAGGGGTTGCCAGTGGCACCTCTCAGAAGATTTTGGGAGAAACACATCCTTCTCCTCACACAAAACTGTCCCACCAGGCTGGTACAATTTGGAACCCAGAGGCAAATTGCAGCAAGTCCTCTGGAACAAGGGACAGGAGAGACAGTCTCTCTCACTGCCACAGTCTGAAGCCCATCTCCTCTGTCCCAGAGGCTTTGCCATGCTGCAGATGCAGGGAGAGAGAGGCAGGAAGGTCTGAGGCTGCAGAGGGGTCAGAATTGAAAGGATGCTTTAACTTTTTCTGCTGCACAACTCTGGTCTCAAACCATACACAAAGGACTGAGCTCTGAATGTCAGGAGGTCAACTTCACCCAGAGTCAAGCCAAAGCATCCCAAAGTAGCTGAGCTGCAATCTGTCACCTAAACAGCAAACTAATCCTCCTGCAAAGGCCCTGCACCACCAGACCAGTCCTGTCACTGAGACAAAGCTCAAGCAATGCTTTAAAGGATCTGTAATGATTACTGTAAGAGGCAAAAGGTGGAAGTGACAGGTCCTCTTCCTACCCCTGGGCTCAGGATCTGTTGCAGGCAGGGTCAGGATCCTGCCTGTATGCTGGTGACAGAGAGGGGACACTGCACATGGTGCCACAGCTGTCTGGGTGACACAGGACTGTAGGACAGGACTGTTCCCAGCTACAATGAGTGTGGCAGAGTGTGTGTGGTGGTTTAGCCCTGGCTGGGTGCCAGGTGCCCACCAAGTCGTTCTGTTACTCTCCCTCCTAAACTGGACAGGGGAGAGAGAAATGTAACAAGAGGTTTGTGAGTGGAGATCAGGACAGGGAGGTCACTCAGCAAATGGTGTCACCGGCAAAACAGACTCAACTTGGGGAGAAAAGGGTTTGATTTATTAATAATAAACCAAAACAGAGTAAGGAAATCAGAAATAAAAACTGAATCTTAAAACATTCTCCCCCATTCCTCCCTTCTTCCCAAGTTTCTACCTCCTCCACCACAGTGGCACAGGGGGACGGGGATTGGAGGTTATGGTCAGTCCATCACAGATGGGCTCTGCTGCTGGTTCCTCACACTTCCCATTGCTACAGCGTGGGGTCCCTCCCAGGGGAGACAGTCCTCCACAAACTGCTCTAGTGTGGGTCCTTCCCACAGACTCCAGTTCTTCACAAACTGCCCCGATGTGGGTCTTATCCATGGGGGAAACAGTCCTTCAGGAATTAACTGCTCCAGTGTGGGTCGCCCATGGGGTCACAAGTCCTGACAGCAAACCTGCTCTGGCCTGGGCTCCTCTCTCCCCACAGGTTCTCAGGCCCTGCCAGAGCTTGCTCCAGGATGAGCTTCCCACAGAGTCACAGCCTCCTTCAGGCATCACCCGCTCCAGCGTGGGCTCCTGCATGGGCTGTGAGTGGGTCTCTGCTCCCTGGGGCCTCCCTGGGCTGCAGGAGCACAGCTGCCTCACCATGGGCTGCAACACAGGTCACAGGGGAATCTCTCCTCTGGTGCTCAGGCATCTCCTCCCCCTCCTTCTCCACTGTCTGCAGAGATGTTCTCACATTCTCACTCCCTGTTGTTGCTGCAGTTCAGCATCTGCCCAGCAACTCCTTCTCCAATCTGTCAATCCCAGAGGCGTTCCCTCCATCACTAATTGGCCAGGCCTTGGTCAGTGGTGGGTCCATCTACAGGGGAAGCTTCCAGCGGCTCTTTGTTTAAAGAAGCCACCCCTGTAGCCTCCCACTACCAGAACCTGCCCACACAAACCCACTACACAGAGCAATCCTGAGGCAACCTTTCCGAGGCCCAGGTCTCCCTGCAAGCTGCCTGCTGCCCGTGGCCTTCAGCACTTAATCACTCATCACCTTAATGAAGCATCAGAGGGAGAAAAATCCAACACCAAGTACAAAGAGACCATCTCAACTGGCCAGCAATACCTCCTCTGACACCAAGCAGGTGGCATTTCAGCAGGCAGGGCTCCAGGAACCCCAATTCCCTTCCATCTGCATTGTGTTTCGTGGCCAGTGGGGCAGTGAGCAGCCCTACCTGAAATCCCCATGTGCACACCACAGCACCCTGTGCTGATAGCTGCACGAGGAGCTGCACCCACAGTCCCATGAGAGGAGGATTTCTTAAACACCACAGTACCTCATTTTAAAGATCTGCCCCAAACTGAGCCAAACTGTTGAGGTGAGGGAGCACTGGCAGGGGCTGCCCAGATGGGCTGTGGAGTCTCCTTCTCTGGAGACATTCCAGCCCAGCTGGATGAGTCCCTGTGTGCCCTGCTCTAGGTGGTGCTGCTCTGGCAGGGGGGTTGCACTGGGTGAGCTTTTGAGGTACCTTCCAGCCCTTAAGATTCTGTGACTCTGTACCAGGTGGCTTGGATCAGGGCAGGAACAGGCAGGAACTCTTTCTGGGGAGCAATGCCAGCTTAAACAGATTAAACTACAGGGTTGGGTTTTTAGTCTAAAGGCTGATACCATGTCCAGGGATTGGTCACCTTCAGTGAAGCCAGGATCACCAAGAAAGGCTCCACCTCACTGGGACCTCAGCAGCCAGTCCTCTCCCCTTGCAGGAGAGGTTTGCACTGCTTCTTGCCACACCACATCTTTCCACAGCAGCTAAACACACAAATCTACAAAGATCCCATGTCAGCAACTCTAAATCCAGCCTGCAAAAAGAAAATCATTCCAAATAATCCATACAAAAGCAGCTGAGCAAGTATTGTGCAATTGCAAAGCTCTTGGCTCCCTAAAAACAGTCATGATCTTGCAGTAACTTCAGAAAACCTCACTGAATAGGTCAGTTCCTGGGCTGCGATGCAGAGGAGCTCAGCTTTCCCGTCACCACTGAGGCTGCTTTGCTGCCCAGGAACCTTGGCTGAAGTTTCCACCTAACCATCATCAGCCCTGCATGGCTCAGCTCTGAAGCACTTTCCCCCCCACCTCAGGACTTTCCACCTCCCCCATGCACTTGTGCACAGACTTCCCCCATTCACCACTCATGTCATCACAGTTTTCAGAGTAAAAATTCAGTTTCTCAATCTTAAAGGTCAAAAGGAGGGTTGGTGAGGGCTGAGGTTCCTTGCTCTGCCCTAGGAGGGCTGGAGAGGGAATGGAAGTGGATGTTTTCAGATCATTCAGCAGAGGCAGGCTGCAAACTCTAGCTGCATCACAGCTGCCTGTGATTGCTCTTACACTTGTGACTGACATTTTCAAGCACGCTGAGCAGAAAGCAGCCCGGTGGATGGGTCAACAGCTTCCTTAAGTTTGCTCTGAACAAGAGCTATGAATCTCCTCCTAGCTGCCAGGCTTGTGCCCCATAGGAACCAAAGGACCCTCTCCTGTAAGACACTGAGTGTCCTCAAACCCCTTTGATCTACATGGGAACAGAGACCAAGCACCACCTTGCAAGATCAGGTCCAGCCAACTGGTTGAACTAACAATGACTTAAGGTTCCACCAAAGCCACCAACCTCTCTGCCAGGCAGAGGTGCACCATAGGGAATGAAGCAGCATTGGGAAAGGGGAGGAAGGCTTGCAGGGAATGATGCTAGGGCTGCTCTCTCCATGGAGAAACCAACATCCTTCCTACCAGCACGTGCCTGACCTCGAGCCTGCTGACAGCTCACCATGCCTTCTTCCTAGAGGAGCATCACAGGGCTGGGCAATGGGGCAGCATCAGACCCTCCATCCCACGCTGCTCACTCAGCTGAATTAGAGAGAAAAGGAGGACAGAGGGCTCTTTGGCTTCCTTTTTTCTTGCCACAAACAGGCTGAGATCCAGCTGAGGGTACATCCTTTTAAAGCAGCTCCTTGCATTTCACAATTTATCTTCCATTTTTTACACAAAGAGGGCAACATATGGGAAGTTACATAAACCCAAACACCCCCCTCCAGAATGTGCTGCATCCCAGGGAAAAAAAAGAGACAACTACTTCTGCACAGGCATTGAACTCAGCTCAACAGATTTCATGGAAGGCAAAGAGTAAACCCTCTGTCATGTGAGGGATAAGATACTCACAGCTCTACTTGTCTCTCTTGAGGGGATCAAGAGATCCATCACCTTTGTGAACAGGTACACACTGAACAAAATGCAGCACTGTTTTTACACCTCTGTCATCATGATTTCCCCTGTAGCCCTGACTGTGGGATGTGAGAGGGATCCTCTTGATACCAATTGAGGGATGGAGACACTTCAGTGACCCTCCAGCCATTTTAACATGCTGGTGGACCCAAGGGGAAAATGTTCCAACAGCCAGTGGGTTTGTCAAGCCTCTTTGGAGCCTCAGGTGAGGAGGAAGTGGGAGGGCTGCTTTTCCTCTACATGTCAGAGGACAGAATCAGGAGGAGATGATGTTCTTAGATAAGACAGACAAGCCTGCAAGCTGTTCATCCCATGTCTCCTTCAACCATGTTAAAATATGAGATAGGATGATTGTACATTTAAGTCACTCATCTCCCAAGACAGCACTGATTCATCTTAACCCTTCCAAAGCTGCCTTTCTACATCAGCTATCCCACACCTCAGTTTCCCTTCATAACAGTACTTCTTTTGTGCATCTTATTTGTTTGGATGTTGGGAAGCCAGACCTGCCTGCTCAGCACAGTGAAGCTGAAGGGCAGCCCCAGACCAGGCACTGCTGCACCCCAGATTTCACCTCCAGCTACCTACTGGAGTAAAAAAATAACTCATACACAATCACTGCAGATCAAGCCAGGTACAGAAAAGAGGAGAGATGAGTTGGCTGAATATTTTTTCTGTTTAAGGGATCCTCCCATAGCCCCAGGGGCAATGTCTGCAGCCTGCTCCACATGAGCTTGCCAACCCGTGCAGATTGTCCAAGCCCGGCAGAGGGCTGAAATGCAAATCCACCCATTCTGCAGCAAGATCCAGACACTCATTTCTCAAAGGGTTAAAAGTAGGGATCCACAAACTAAGCTGTTGGAGGCCACCACCCTGTAGAAAGATTTTGAAAGGCTGAGTAAAGCAGAACCAAAAAGTGGTAAAGCCTCACTCGCAGAACCGCAAAGTAAAACCCACGCTGGCTGTGAAAATGCTCTTCCCATCTCTTTGTCATGTACTAGACAGAGAGAGAAAATGATTTAACCTTTCTAATCCCAGTCACAGTCTCCCTGCTAGCTGATTATCTCAAATCAAGCTGCTGGGATTGAGCTGACTGAAGACCCCACCTGGCATTCCCACCCTGCCACCGGAATGAGAATGCAAATGCTACACGGCGACTGGGATTACAAACATCTCTCTGTCTGGAGCCAAATAGGTTTAACATCTCCTTGAGAGAAAACCAGGAGGATTATCCATGCTTTCCAATTTATTATTCATTTCTAACTCATCTCTGTTCATCTCTAATTCATCACTCAGGCCTGGTGTGGATGGCATCGGGCTCTGCCCTTCTGAACCAGGGATGCAGAGAAACAAAGGAAGAGTTAGTCCATACCTCCAGACCAACTAAATATGTGCATACAGAGTTGAGAACAGGCCTACAGTTCTACTGCTGAGCTTTCATACACAAGAGCAGCCAGTGAAAGTGAAATCCAGAGGCTCTGAGATACACCACGTGTTAAGCAACGCCGGAAAACACACGTGAATAGCTCAAGCTCTCTCAAACATACCCATATGAGTTTCACTTCTGAGATAATTATCTGCTGGCATGATAAAAAAGTAGGATTCCAGTTGTAAAGCAGCAGGAAAGTTTTGCATGCTGCCCTGCCACACACACTGCCATCAGAAAAATTTATGGTACCTCCAAACCTTCAGGTCGAGAGCCAGGATATCCCTGTTCTGTACACACGGCGCCTGGGAGCAGAGCCTGCCCTTTCCCCAAGTGCTGCTGGAAGCTTCATAAACCACTAAAATGCCTCCTTTTTCTTTAAGCAAAAAAAAAGGAGAAAATTCTGTTCTTCATATTTCTCCTCTTACTCACTGAGATTTATTTACTTGAAGGTTTCTGCCGTCTAGAGATCTCTGACGGCACCATGACTGCACTACACGTCCCTTCTGCCCTCGGGCTTAGTTGTGTCTCTCAGGCCACCTTGCTACCAGCAGTCAGAGCCAAGTTGCCTTCCTGGCTTTTCTTCCACCAATTTTGCTGCCTAGGAAGGTCCCTTCTTCCATCTCTGTTTCTCCTCATTTCTCCAGGACAGGGCATAGCGGAGTCCTCTGTGGATGGAGCAAGCACAGCTATGGCCAATCTTTTCCTCCACTGTGACTGACCTCCAGGCCAAGGCAGCTGCTCCCTTTATATTAAAGAAAAAGGAAACAGAAAACCTTCCTCAGATTTATCAAGACCACTCCTGAGATCAGACTATCCTTTCAGTGCTCATCTGAAAGCTCCCAAGGTCAAGACAGCTACTTCAAAGGGCGAAGGAAGAGATGTCCAACTGAGAGCACGCAGGATGTCGAGCTGGTTGGAATGCACATTGAATCCAGGAGCAGATTTCCTGGCTGCAGAACACTCTCTGACTCCTACCATGACGTAATTTACTAACAGAAATCAGTAATGCCAGCCCTAAGCCAGCTGCAGATTGTGAATGAAACGTTTGAAATCCTTGGAGCATGAACTAAGACACCAATTCTGAAAACACAGGGTTGCAAGCAAGAATGGACCCCACACGACCCCGGGGATTAAAGGAGGGTTTGCTTCTTGCTTTGCAAGTTCACCTCTATGGTTCAACTGCTTTGTTGTAGTTATTATCAGCATTCACACGAGCATCAACACTCCAGAAAAGCCCCAGAGCTGCCTAGTCCATTCCATTCACAGAATCACAGAGTCATTACAGTTGAAAAAGACCTTTAAGATCATTTAGTCCAAGCCCTCTTCTCACCCTGCCCAGCCCAGCACTAACCCAGGGTCCTCAGCACCTCAGCTCCACAGCTTTGGGATGCCTTCAGGGCTGGGCACTCCCCCAGCTCCCTGGGCAGCCTGGCACAGGGGCTGACACCCCTCTCAGGGAAACAGTTCTGCCCCAGCTCCAACCTCAACCTCCCCTGGGGCAACTTGAGACCATTTTCTTGTTTCTTGTCACTTGTTACTTGGGAGCAGAGACCGATCCCCACCTCCCTGCAGCCTCCTGTCAGGGAGTGTCAGAGAGTGCTCCTGTGTCCCCTCAGCCTCCTCTTCTCCAGGCTCAACACCCCCATTCCCTCAGCCCCTCCCCAGCCCCTTGTGCTCCAGCCCCTTCCCCAGCTCTGTGCCTGGCTCTGGCCACGCTGCAGCCCCTCAGTGTCCCTCTGGCAGTGAGGGGCCCAGATGATTCACATCATCTCTGATCCCTGCTCTTCCCATCACCTGATGAACCAAAGTTAAAGAGCACACCAGACCTACACTAAAACCAACAGACACAGATGGTGACACACTAGATGCACAGAAGACAAGTGAGGAAGGTTGGGTACCTTTTGAGGAAACCCTCCACAAGTTGCCCTCTGGTCAGAAGATTCAGCTCTTTGGAGGAGAGCATCTGAGCACAGAGCCAGGGAAACATCCAATCTTCTTCAGCTGTTAAACCAGAAATGTCTGCTGCTCTCTGCAGCCCCGCAGCAAGGTCACTGCTGGTGGAATGGAGACCAAAGTGAGCTACACTAAATCTCTGGGTTTTAGCTTATCAGAACAATCCTCACTCAGAGGGGTTGTTTCACAACATGAGGCATGATAAGGGAAGGCAGACAGGCCTGGTTCAATCCCAGAGCAATCCACTGCTGATTGATTCACTGCTCATACCTGAACCAAGGTTTCCTGTCACCTATTACTTAACTCAGATACACAAAACCTACAAGCTCCAACACGCCAAACTCTGGTTTTAAGCCTGGTATGCTGCTGCTGCAGCACCTCTGTGATGAGCCTCTTACATTCATCTGGCTTGGAGGGTCAAATGGCCTTATGGACCCCCAAGTTGGGAATACAGGTCTTAACCCCATCTAACCCTGCAGGCATCAGCTGAAGCTTCCAGTGGTCAGGTATCCAGACACCTGGGAGTCCACCTCACAGAGTCAGCTGGGGTTTCCAGGCTAGACATCTCCCATTTCCACTGCCTCCAGGGCTCATCCTGCACAGACATTCATGCAGCACTCTGGGAAACAAAGACAAGGCCAGTAGGAAGGATGAACCTGGCAGCACTGGGACAGGCTGTGAGATGGGCAAGGGGTGATCCTGCCTGTGGCACCTTCCTCCCAGAATTCATCTCATGCTTCTCAGGTAAATGCTGGGGAAGTCAGAGAGGATGGCTACACCTCCCCTTCTTCAAACAGGCAGGGATTTGGAGGAGGGAAGGAATTTGGCTGGCTTCCCTTTGCTATGCAAGGGAAGGGAGAACAGGGATGTCTTCCCGGAAGGACCAGAAAATAGCAACAGCTCAAGTTAGGCTGTGGAGCAGGATGTGGAAGTCCTTGTTACAGCAATAAAAAGGTCTCAAGTACTTGGCTGGGGCAGCAGGAATACACCAACGTGCCTGATTGGCTCAGAAGCAGCTTTTCACATCAGCACGGTGGGAACATTTTTGTTTACTTGTTCCTCAGCGTTAGCCAAGAAGGAAGGAGGTGGTGGTCTGTTCCCCCTCACCACAGATGTCTTGGGCTCCCTGCAATAGCAGAAGGCTTAAAATTGGTGACATCTACTGTCTTGCTCCCTCCTGCCAACCTGGGATGTCTGGTCTCAGGTACAGGTTTTAATTTTGCTTTGGAGGAGGGACAGCACAGCACGGCCTGACTCACAAGGAGAAGCAGAGGTTATGCTCTTGTCTACTCTTCTGAAGTCAGAGAACTCTTGTTTTCCATCCCAGGTCTAAATTAGTACTAATTATCCCATGCAAAATGGAGTTGCTTTAACAGAAAGGAATTAGGACAACAAATTACTCTGGGATAAAGAGGACTTGCTGCTGCCTCAGCAAGCGATCTGTTTGCACATGGAATGAAAAGGGTGTTCTCCCACGTGTGTGTTGGGAAAAAAACCCAGTCCTCACTCCATTCTTTAAAAGGTTTCTAATCTCCATGTGTGTTACAAGAGCCACCAAGATTTCCTCCATGACCAACATGCCAAAACCCAACTCCCAGTTGTTTGGACTTCCACCATCAAAACTGAAGACATCATAAACGCCAAGGTACCACACGTATAACCACAGTGAGAGCTGACTTGATAGCCATGGCTGATGCTTTCAGTTACACAGGCTTAGACTCAGAGCAGGCAGAGGAAGGGGACACAGTCACACATCCCACAACAGCCTAAAGCAGGATTTCCCACAATGGAGACACAACCCTGAAATTTAGTCAAACCCTGGTAATCCCAGCAGAGTCACAGTGACACCTGCACCTCCCCTGCGCTGCATCCCAGCCTCAGAGCAATGGTACAACAAAACACACTGCAAAAAGCCACAACCCTGGGGGTCAACATGGGAAGGAGCGTCACTCTCACAAGGGTTTCCAGAGCCCCACGGGTGAATTTCAAGGTCTCTTGAAGAAATCAGGTAGAGAAAAGTATGACTGAGCCAGCTCTGGCCTCGTGGCTGGGAAGCTGGGTGACACTGATGGCCTCCACTGAGCCTAAGACACGTTTCCCACGAGCATTGGCTACACACGTGTTTCCAGCACTGCCAGGCTTACAGTACAGTCACATCAGTTGTATCAGGGAAAAAGGGTTTTCAGTGTATTTGGGGAGTTTGGTGAGAATAAAGGACTTGTGGTGAAAGCCACTCTATCTGCTCCCAAAAGATGTCAGGAAAACGGGATCAGGCCAGCCTCTAGTGATGGCCAGGACCAGGCAGATGTAAGAAATCACTCTGGCCAGTTGGGGAATCACTTGCTTATTGGTAAATCTCTTCCTAAGCCTTTCAGATAATGATTAAGCACAATGGTTCAGACCCTATATATTAAATATTAATCCTTCCCCGTGTGGCTGCCAACGTTCTGGTTATCCTGTTCGGATAACCGCACACCCCCAGCAGCCCATTCCTTTTCCACCCCAAACCACAAAAACAACCCAGCAGAGCTTTGTGATCCAGCTAGGAGAGAGCTGGCAATGTTCTCCTCGGCCTTGGAGCCTGGAAGCAACCCACCAGGCTCCCCCTAAAAGCCGGAGGGAAAGAGTTAAGAGCAAGGAGATGAATCAGCCAGCCCGCTGCTATAACCGGGGACATTTCCTACCTCTTCACTCTAGCGTTTCTTCCTGTCTGCAGGCTTTGGAGATGCTCATAGACCTGCTTGCATTCAAACCACTTCCACTCCAACAGGAAAACCCAGGGATTTGGTTTATTTCAAGAGGAAAACACAATTTGTGAATGAGAGCAGAAAGCAGCAGTGAGGGCTCTCAGCTCCTCCTCACAGAACACCGAGACCAAAGGACCAGTCGGCACCTCCTGCGTCTGCTCCTCACCCTATGGGCGCTCTGTTCTACCCAAAATAACCCACCCCACACTCCCCCAGGGTTTGGAGGCATCCCACAGCCCCTGAGCGTGGCTCAGCATGGCCTTACCCACAGCTCTCAGGGCAGACTGAGGTGACACAGCCTGTGCCCTTCCCGCTGGATCAGGATCCGCCACAAACACCCTGAGCCGGAGGAGAACAGATGTAGGTCGGCAGCGGGAGGAGACGGGGAGAGAGGGGAATTCAAACTGCTCTTCCACAAGGATGTTGATGTTGGACTGGGACCAATAGCATGGATTTGCACAAAAGCATCAGTTATTTGAGAGTGACATTTCTGAAGAGCAGAGCTGTGGATCCTATTAGCTGGGAAACAATGCAGCCACACCAACGCCAGGACAGCAGTGCCCCTGGAAACGGGCAACAGCTATTTTTAGCACCTCCCAGTATCCCCTCACTGCTTCAACAAACTGTTTTTGTAAAAATCAGGCTTTTGTCCTGGAGCTTCTCACAGACAACTCCTCAAAAAGCTCTCCAATAGGGATGGAAGGGGAAGGTGGAGGGGGGAAGGTGGCAGTGCCCATTTTCTGCCCAGAACAGACGCCAAGTCTCTCTCACACAGCACCTCAAGTGCCAGCAAAACCGTGGTCCACACAAAGCATCCTGATCTCAGTCACAGCTGAAGCCATGGCGGGAGCTGGCAGAACCGGGACCATCCCTGGGGTCCCGGTTCCTCCTCATCCAGCCGGTTTCCCAACCTCACAGCGGGAATAACAGCATGAGTTTGCATCTGATTCCTGACAGGGACACAAACCCTCCCCGCAAAGCCGGCAGCTCCCTGCATCGGCTGCGGCCACCTCCTCTCCTGCCACCGACTGCTGCAGCAACAGCAATTCAAATAAAGACGAAAAACTCCTCCTGGAGCTGCACTTTTATTTACCCACACCCTTTTTGCTTCTAGAAGTCTTTGCAGAGGGGAGGAAATATCCCTAAACGTTTCCAAAGCATCCTGCGTGGTGCTGACAGCAAGCTCCCCCCCAGCCCCGGGTGGGCAGAGAAAAGGGATGACTAATATTTTTAGCGTAACAGGCTGCGGAGAGAGTCCTGCAAAGGAGCAAAGTAAATTCCTGAGGCTCTCCGGCAAGGACCCCGCCACTCCTTGCGAAACTTCCCAGCTGGAACCTCACAGCAGAAAAGCCAGAAAACCTCGTTTTTCCCTCCTCCAACAAACAGGGGTTGGGATTCCTTTCACGACACTATTTGGATTTTAATGTCAGCCCATATTTAGCAGGAGGGAAAAAAAGCCTCCCTTCCTTCCTGTCACATTTTCCACCCCTGATGACATCCAAGATCAGAAATAAGTAAAGCACTGGCCGAGGAGGAAGGACGCGTCTACTCGAGCGTGGCAGAACCCTGAGCGTTCCCATTTGGGATGCAGAGGGACACGGGCGAGGAAGGGGCACATCCCTCGGACCTCGCGGCGAGGACAGACTTTCCCTCCAAGGCTCCAGCTTGGAGCATCTCCCCGTGGGACCGCACAGGGCGGGAGCCAGGCCACAAGCCTCCAGGGCTTTCCCAACAAGAAGCCGTCCGTCCCCGGCGCAGGCCGAGGCGGCCGTGGGTCAGGCCGAGCGCGGCCGGTGCGCTGCTCACTCACGGTGGGGCGGTCCCGCGGCAGGGAGAGGCGAGCCGCGGCGAAGGGGGGGTGATGGGGGTGGCTGGCGATCCCGGGGTCTGTCCGCGGAGCGTGGGTCCCCAGCACGAAGCTCCCCTCCGCCGTGCCGGGAGGGAGGAGGCCGTGGGCCAACCCAGCCCCACGTGTTGAAGTTCACGTGCCCGATCCACGACTCACTCTATTATTATCGTTTTTTAGAGAAGCATAATGAAACTCACGGCGGGGCGCGGGGAGGCGCGACCGCACGGCGGCCCGAGCCGGGCCCCACACCGAGGCCGCGGACACGCGTGGGAGCCGCCCGCAGAGGCCCCGCCCGGCCTCCCCCCGCTCCCCGGTCTCCATAACAACCCCCCCCGCGGGGCGGCCCTCACCTGCGGCGCAGCGGGCGGCGCCGGGCCGGGCCCGCTCCTCTTCCCGCTCCCTCGCCGGCGCTCGCCGCCGCCCAACGGCTCCGGTGCGAGGCCGCGGCGGCCGGCCGCGACCATGGACGCCGCGCCGGAGGAAGGCGCGGGGCGGAGGGGCGGGGAAGGGGGGGACGAGGGGTCGGGGACGGGGGGTCAGGGGAGGGGAGGGGAAGGAGAGGGGGGTGGGGAAGGCACCGCCGCCCCTCAGCACCCCGCCGCGGGGCTGCCGGCCCTCAGCGGCGCCCGCGCAGCCGCCCGCCCGCTCCCGCTCCCGCCGCCGCCATGGTGCGGCTCCATGCAGGGCGCGCGCCGCTGACAGGGCCGAGGCGGGGCCGGGGGCGGGGCCTCGCTCCGAGGGGCGGGGGCTCCGCGGGATCCCGCCGCCAGGTGCCGGGGGGAAGGTTCCCGGTGCGGTGCTGCCCCCTGCCGGCGCGGGGCTGGGGAGTGGGGGGAGTGGGGGGAGCGGCCGTGCCGTTCCGCCGCCATGGCGGAGGGTGGGAGGGGCGGCCGCGCTCGGCCCCGCCCCGCCGCCGGGATCCGGTCCCGCCGAGGAGGAGGCGGGAACTTCCCTCCCTCCCCGGCCGTGCCCGCCGTCCTTCGCCTCACGGCGCCTGTCAGTCACCGCCACGGGCCCAATCAGCGGCGGCGACGTGCGCGGTGGGCGGGCTCGGAGCGCGCAGAGCAGCGAGCGGCAGCCAATCAGCGGCGGCGACACGCGGGGAGGGCGGGCTCGGAGCGTGCATCAGCGCGCGCGGCGGCGGCGGCTCAGGTACGCGCAGCGGCACCGGCACCGGCCTCGGCCCCCACCCCGACCCGCCTGGGGCCCGCGTCACGTTCCCGGCCCCGACCGGCCCGTCGCGGCTGGGCGCGAGTGGCTCTCGGGTTTATCGGCAAGCCTCCTGCCGCTCCCCCGGGAGCAGGAAGGCCGAGCTGTGGGGCGGGCCGGGCCGGGCCGAGGCGGAGCGGGCAGGGTCTTTGCCGCCGCTCGCCCGGTTTCTCCGGGAGAAGTGGCTTTCAGAGTTGTCCTCCGACATCCTTTTCCATCGGCGAGCAGCCGCGTCGCCCGAGGCCTCAAGCAGCATCCAGCTATAGCCCCCTTCGCCTGGCGAGGCCTGCACAAACCATCGCCGCCTGGGGAACAGATCCCGGCTGGGCGATGGCCGGAGGGAGTTGGGTTTATGAAAGCGGAGCTGAGAGCTGAACTTTAACCGCAGTGGTTTTATGGTGCACGATTTCCACCCGGGATTTCCCCTTGTGCCCATGACTGTGGCCATCGGGTCTGTGCTTGGTTCCGTTGGAGCTCCCAAGCTCTTATAGGGAACTGGAACGTTATGGCAGCCCTCTGCTCGCCTTACACCTCTCTCTCAGCAGGCGCTGAGCCAGGATGGGCTTTGCCGAAGACAAAGTGTACGACTACATTCTGAAAAACCTGAGGACTTTCAGCAACATCCGTGTGGCATCATTGGCTGATTCCCTGAGCTGCCTGACCGATGCCGACAGGGTAACGTCCTTTCCTCAGCCCTGCCAGCTTCTGTCCTCACCAGGGAGCTGAAGCAATGTATAGCTGCCTTACCTCTAAGCCAGACCCTCGCATAGATCTATCTGTTTTGTTTAGGACGAGCTTCATGCCCGGGAGGAAATGCGGGGCAGCCAGGCCACCATCTATAGGTTTTACCAGCACCTGAGGTGCCGGGACGGCTGGGTGCTGGATCTCATCAAGGCGCTGCAGCAGAACAATGCAGGACAACTGGCTGAGGAGCTGCAGCACGTGTATGACTCCTGGCAAATCCGTACGTAGCCTTGGCATCCCTGGGTGCTGCTCGGGGGGTCTCTGATGGAGATAGGGATGCAAACCATGTCTCTTGTGTCCACCTCTCTCCCTGCCCCAGCTTCCCAGGGACCTGGGGTTGTCTGACTGTCTGCAGGGATGTCCCTTACCTTGGTGATCATAGTCATAGAACCATTTCAGTTGGAAAAGAGCTTTAAGCCCCTGGAATGCAAGTCTTTCCCTCACACTGCCAAGCCCACCACTAACCCGTGGCCCTCACAGAATCCCAGAATGGTAGGGGTTGGAAGGGACCTTTAGAGATCATCTAGTCCACCCTCTCTGCAGAAGCAGGCTCACCTAGAGCGGGTTGTACAGGAATGTGTCCAGGCGGGTCTTGAAGACCTCCAAGGAGTCTCCACAACCACCACCTCAGCTCCGGGGCTGGGGACTCTCCCCACCTCCCTGGGCAGCCTGGTACAGGGACTGACAACTCTCTCAGGAAAAAAGTTTTTCCTGAGCTGCAATCTGAACCATCCCTGGTGTAACTTGAACCTTTTTCCTTTTGTCCTGTCACTGGGGAGAAGAGACCAACCCCCATTTCACTGCAGCCTCCTGTCAGGGAGTTACAGAGTGCTCATGTCTCCCCTCAGCCTGTGTTTCCAGAGGCTGAATTCCCCCAGGGCTCTTAGTCTCTCCTCATCACACTTGTGCTCCAGACCCTTCCCTAGCTCTGGTGCCTATTGCCAGACATGCTCCAGCACCTGATGAGCCTGAGGATGGCAGGGTCTTGGTTTGAAGGTGATCTTGGCCAAGCCAGCAGCACTCTAACTCACCTGGAGGGGTGACAGGTGAGTTACAGTGCTGCTGGCTTGGCCAAGATGGAGACAGAGCAGGGACATGCAAGAGGTTGCCAGGGCCTCAGACTCATATCCTTCCTCCTCATCTTTCCCCCCGATGTGCCCCCTGCCAAACTGCTTTGGCTCTTCCAGGTGCCCCTGCCTCCCTCTCTCCAGCAGCCAGCAGTACCCGTCCCGCCGTGTCCGTGGGCGCCCAGCCGCCGTGCCCGGGACTGAGCCCCGCTCCTGCGAGTGCTGCGGTGCCTGAGCAGCCGCGCTGTGCCGTGCCCGCCCACCCGCCGTCTCTCCCGCCCAGCACACAGCTGGATGCTCGGGCCCCGGTGCAGGAATCGGTGAGCAGGGACACGAAGGGCCTGTGGGGGGCGTGTGGTGGGGCTGGGCTCTTGCAAGGACATCCCAAGCAGGCTCCTGCTTCCCCTCGAGATGGGAGTGCAGGGTCTGCCCTGAGCTCTCTGATCCCGGGCAGATGCCCTGTGAGGTGGGTGCTGAGGAGAGACCTCATTGCCAGGAGGTCACTGAGTCAGGGTTTGGGGCACCCTGGAGGTTCCAGAACCCCTCACCCTGGCGATTTGACACAGGTCCCTTCTTTCCAGCTCCCCAAAAGCTTCCCGGAGCAAGAGAGTCTCCAGTCACCTCTGCCTGGGAGCATGGTTCGCGCTGAAGTGAGTGACAGGCACAGCGGAGAGGGGCATCTCTCTCACCCCACCATGAGGGCTCCTGGGGCTGGCAGCGTGGTGGTGCCACCGGCCACTCCCCCCGAGCAGGGCCCGGCCTGGCTGAGCCGCCAGCAGCACCCGGTGTGCGTGGACAACGGGTGCTTCGGGAACCGCAACCACCTGCACCGCGGCGCGCCGGGCTTGGGCCTGGGCGGCTGCCTTCAACCCAGGGCTGTGGGTGCTGCTTGTCGCCCTGAGCAGCCCAGGAACCAGCCTGAGGAGAACTTCTACCTCTCCACTGAGGCACCCCCGAGGCTGGAGGAGACTGTTTGCAGCAGGGGGCCGCAGCCCCCAGCCTCACTGCCACAAAACCCGTCTGTGCCTGCCCGTGAGCCCACGGGGAGCTTCGTGGATGTGCGCAGCCCCCTCCTCATCCAGCAGCAGTTTGATGTGGAGCAGAAGCAGGTGGGGATGCTGCCAGAGCACAGAGATGGAGGTGAGTTTCCTTCCTAGCAGTTCCATGCTGATGGGGAGGAGGGTTGAAGGGGGAGGATGGAGAATTTCCCATGTAAAGTGCTGTGGTTGAATGTCTCTGCACCCCCACTTCAGCAGCCTGGGGCCACCCTGCTCTCAGAGGAACAGATCAGGGGCATTGGTTTGGCTGGTGCCCCTCTGGTTTACCTGCACTCACCAGGAGAGCTCTGCTGCCATGGCAGAGCCAGGGCCCCCATGGGCAGCTCCCAGTGCCACTGGGAGTATCCCATTGCAGCATCCTTCAGGAAGGGCAAACCTCTCCTTTTAGGTTTCCTGATGAACACAATATGTTTTGTTTTCTCCCTGACAGACCCTTGTCTGGAAACAAGCAGCTCAGTCAGTACCCTTGTGGCCAGAGATGCTTCCCTGTCCTGTGACACCTTGAAGCCTCCTAAACAAGAAAGTAAACTGCCTGTGGGGAAGACAGCCAGCAGCATCCCCTCTGTGCTGATGAAGGAGAAGGTAGGTGACCTTTCCTCTTGCCACTTGCATTTCACTCAGGTCCTGGTGAATTTGCCCTGGTTGGGAGATTTTCTGCTGCAGTGTAAGATTTTGAGCTGGTGACGTTTTATTGAGGGCTTTTCTTTTCCCCACTGTGTTTATATCATGCAGTATTTTGGATTGGGGGAGAAAGAAGCCAAGGTTTGTCAGGCTTTGACTCCTTATTTGCCCCCCTTGACTTGCTAGTTAGACTCCTGGCTTCCCAATGCCTCTTCCCACCCTTCTCCTTGCTGTTTGTCTCCCTGTATCTCTCCCAAATCCCAAAGTCTCCCTGGAGCCCCAAGAGCTCTCTGCCCCGCTCACTCCCTCAGCCCTGGGAGTTACCTGTGACCCAGCCTTGCATAGTGGCTAGAGCTGTGATGGTTGAGCTCTGAAGTGTGCTGCAGGGGTGCTCCCCACATTGTCTCCCAAAGGTTGTCCCGGCCTCGGCAGAGCCTCTCCCGAGGGTTGCAGGAAGCTCTGAAGGCACCTCCACGAGGATGGCATCGCGGGTGAGCTCTGCCACGAGCGTCTGGGCATCGGGGAGTAACGAGGAGAAGGATGTGGAGCTCAGCAAGGCAGCTGTCCTCATCCCCACGGCTGTGGAGAGCCCAGAGGCAGCCAGCAGATGCCTGAGCTCTCAGGGGCCCAATGGCCCTTCGTTTGGGCTGTCTGACAGCTTCACCTTCTGCAGCGACCCACTCCTGGTGAGCACAGACAGCTCATGCTCAGGAGGAGCGCTCCCCAGGGTCTCTTCAGGGTTTCTGGCTCCAGCAGCTCACACAGACTCTGGGGAAGAGGAGGCAGCTGGAGAAAGCACCTCCCTGGGCACCCATGAGGTCTATGTGGCCCATTACCCCAGCACTCAGCTCGAGGCAGGCAGTGACCTCCAAGATGGAGATGGTCCCCTGGGAACCCCCCCAGTTTTTGAAGGTGGCACTGCCACCAGCTCTTCTAAGGCCAAAGTCCCCTCAGGGGACAGCAAGGGACCATCCCTGCCATACATCATCCCAGCTGTGGGCATTGCTGTGATTTCTGCTGTAGCCTTTCTGGTGTATGCCCGACTGCAGAAGTAGTGCTGGAGAGGATGGGGTGCCACGAGCATCCCTTGGCCTGGCTGATTTCTCTTCCTAGCAGGAATTTGGCCAAGGTGATTGAAGGCTGCAGAGCAGTGGTGGGGGGATGGTAAGGGCATTGTTAAAGCTCTTTCCAGAAGGTTTTGCTGGAAGAGGCCTTGGTTGTATGATGCTGTTGGGTTTGGATCTGTTCCCCTCCCTATTTCCCAGCCATCTTCTTGCCTGTAGCCTTCTGCTCTTACGGCCACAGAGAGGCCAGGCTCAGGGAATGATCCTTTCAGTCAAAAAAAGGGGATTCTCCACGTCTTCCTAGTTTAGTCCCAGAGAAATTCATAGAATCATGGTTCTTTAGGAAGAACTTTTTTCACCATGAGGGTTATTAAGCAGTGTCCTAGGCTGCCCAGGGAGGTGGTGGAGTCTCCATCCCTGGAGATATTCAGAAGAGGCATAGCTGAGGTGCATGGGCTTGGGAGGGTTTGGACTCCAGGAGCTTATAGGGCTTTTACAACCAAAATGATTCTATGAAATGTGTCCTGATGGACAACCCTCTGTGCAGCACAGTGAGGTTTTCCAGATGTCCCGTAAAAGTGGAGCTGATTTAGTTGGCTCTCCTCATCTCAGCTTGAAAAGATGCCCGAGGCCTGCACAGCAACCTTCCCCAGGCACCTTGGATTCAATGTGCCTTACTTGGTGTCTCTGGTTCTGCTGTTGGGACCTTGGGTCATCTCTGCTGCTCCTTTTCCCTGGTGCTGGATGCTCAGGTGCATCAGGTCACTCTGCCTTGTGCTCATGAGTGGCAAGAGGTGGCCCCGTGTGGCACTGACACCCTGGGGATGAAGCTGAGGGTCAGGAAAGAGCCTCATCTAACCAGCTTTCACGAGGATCAACCTCATTTCCCCCCCTCCTTCAGCCAGAGAAAGTGGGATTATGCTTTAAGAGGAACATTTCACGCAGAGCCAGCATTGAGTAGACTCAGTCCCTCACGGGATTGTTGGATGTCTTTGATCTTTAGGCTCTATTTTTAGAGCATAGCTAGGAAGGTGGATGTAGTCCTCACCTTTCCCAGTACCTGGGAATAGGAATATGGTGAACAGAGGCTGAGACACAAATAAGCTCAATTCTGCACACTGCAGGGAGTTCATACCCAGTACCTTGAAGGTCCCATTTAAAACTGCAGCCCACAATTTCCCTGCTAAGCCCAGGGATCAGCCTGGAATGTCAGGGGATGGGGCTGTAAGGTTTTCAAAGATAATATCCTCATACCCAAATAAATATCCTCAGTTTTACCTGGCTTCGGGCAGCTTTTGGGGACAGGAGGAGCCCCATCAGTCACTGCTGGCACATGTCTCTAGCTCTAGGCAGAGTTTGGTGATCACCAGCTGTGCTGCCTGCTGCTTCTGTGGCTGCAGGTTGTTCACCATCTCATCTACTCCCTCCCAAAAATCACACAACTACTTTTTTTGTAGTTAGAGAGTTGTAGCTAGAGGATTTTAATGTTTTTTTTAAAAAAAGCTCTAAAGATGCCAGTGCAGATTTTTGGGTGCTCCCACCCTCCTGGGATTTGTTTGCTGGGGGGCATCAGGGGATCTGTGGCAGGAGGGAAGAGTTTTTCAGGACTTTGAGGAGAAAGCTCAAGAGTCTGTCAGTCCCACAACAGGGATGAACTGCTGCTTCTGACTCTTTTCCTTGGCCCAAAAACATGAAAGAAGTGCCTCCTTGAAACAATAAAGACAATAAAAAAAGCACCAGGAAGGTACTGAACTTGAGATGTTCACTGGGGCCTGGTGCTTTGTTGGAGGAAGGGATAGTACTTCAAAAGCACTCAACCTCCTCTTCTGGGAGAAGGTACTTGGGGCTGTTTTCCCTGTTTAAAGGTACCAAAGTGACTTATCCAAAACCTCTCCCATCAGCAGACCCCTGTGAGCTCGTTTCTTTTCCTCAGCTGGCGTTTTGTCAGTGAGGCCTTTGTAGAGACCTGTCACCTCCTCGAGGAAGCTGCAGCTTTCAGCCCTGACAATTGCTCTTTATTGGTGGTGGGCAAGGAAATCTCCCCAAATCCTTTTGCCTTGTTAAAAGGCTCCTGTTTCCTACTGAATACCACACCAAAATAATGAGGAATAAAGAAATACTTACTGGTACTCATGAAGCAGAGCACGTGAGCCACGCTGCAGGATCCATCCCAAAATGTGTTGAAGAGAAGGGCCTTTGCCTTCTCCATGTGCTTTCTGCACGATTCGGAGGGCACCTGTGTGATCCTAAACCAGCAGCATCTGTACCAAGGCCCTCTTCTCCTCTGCTTTACTCACCTGCACAACTCTTTGTGTGTTTTCCCACTGCTTTTTGGCCATGCCTTTTGTGGAACGAGCCGTTTGGCAGCACTTCTGCTGCAAAGGGCCAGGCTTTTCACAACTCTCATGGAGCACTTTAAAAGCAGGTGAACCTACAGCAGGGAACTGTGGCCCTGCAAATATTTTAAGAGGAAAAACAAAGTGCCTTTTACTAACTGTGTAATAAAACATTTGTCACTTCATGCTCGAGTTGTGAGGTTGCTGTGTCTGTAAGATGCAGGGGGACTTGATCTCAGCTTTTAAAGCTTTTGTGGAGCAAGAAAAGTTTTTGTGTAGAAGTTGGCTGGAGAATTACATCACAGAATCTCAAGGGCTGGAAAAGATCTCAAAAGCTCACCCAGTACAACCCCCCTGCCAGAGCAGCACCACCTAGAGCAGGGCACACAGGGACTCATCCAGCTGGGTTGGAATGTCTCTAGAGAAGGAGACTCCACAGCCCATCTGGGCAGCCCCTGCCAGTGCTCCCTCACCTCAACAGGGAAGAAATTCTTCCTTGTGTTTCTTTGGAACCTCTTCTGTTCCAGTTCATACCCATTGTGCCTTGTCCTGTCATTGGCCATCATTGAGAAGAGCCTGTAAATTTGGAACCATGAATGAGGTCACCCCTCAGCCTCCTCCAAGCTCAAGAGCCCCAACTCCTTCAGCCTTTCATTATAAGGGAGATGCTCCACTCCATCATCTTTGTGGCCCTGTGCTGAACCCTTCCAATACCTGACAACCCTTTCAGGAAAGAAATTCCTCCTCAGATCCAGCCTGAACCTCCCCTGGTGCAACTTTAATCCATTTCCTCTTGTTCTACTGCTTGTCACTAGGGGGAAGAGACCAACCCCCACCTTGCTACAGCTTCCTTTCAGGTAGTTGTAGAGAGTGAGAAGGTCTCCCGTGAGCCTTCTTTTCTCCAAGGTAAACAGGCCCAGATCCCTCAGCAGTTCCTCACAGGAGACATGCTTGGGTTTCCATTTGAGAAGGCAGGTGGCTGTGCTGAAGGCTATTGGTATATCTTTTGCCATTTACAATTTCAAGCAACTCTATCTATGGGGACTGGACCTTTTTTCTTGCTGTGGAGCTGTGTTAAGATTTCTTGGAGAACATGTTGAGGAGTATCTGCTGGGAATTTGGCTTTTTCACCTCCTCCTCCTCAGCCTGCTGCTCCTCAGCCTTGCTTGTCAGGGTGACACTTCCTGTTCCTGCACCCCAGAGACTAGAGATGACCTCCCAGGCTTTGGGGGTAGGTTCAAGATAGTGCCAAGAACCAATGAATCCGTGGTTCTCTGGTGAAAGGTGCCTGTAAACCCCTCTCTGTTGCTCACAGCAGTGCCTGGATCTGTGCTGGGGTCCTGAGGAGCAGGAGGTTTATGAAACCATTGCCAGAGGGACTGTTTGAAGGGCACTACTGCCAGACTGAGGACATCAGTCTGTATAAGGAAGAAGAGACAGTTTCTAGACCCTGTTTTGGAGTAAGCACCATTGTGGGTCTTAGGAAGCCCAGGTTCGGGATGAAGACAGGGGGCATGGTTCTCACTGCAGCCTGTAGCTGAGCTGCAGAAGTCATGGCTTCAGGATGTTGTGGTTAACAAAGAGGAACTGGACAAGTTCTGGGATGAAAAATGCACCAACCATTTTGCAGTCTAAGCTGCAAACTGTTGCAAAGTAGAAGAGTGTTTGGGAGAAACAGGGCTATAGGCAGTGATGGCTGAGTGGGAGCAGGCTGGGAGGGAAAGATCCTTTGGACTGGATGTCACCAGCTGGTCACCATGAGCAGATGTGTGCTGAGCTGGACAGCACACACTCACCCCAGCCCTCTACTCACACTTCTTCATGATCCAGATTCTCTGGTTGAATCAGATCCACCTTAGGCACCTTGGCTTCAGCTCTGGTGTGTGGGCACTGGTGGGGGTTGCTCCCCAGGCACTGCTCCTCCTGTGCCAAACAGCTTTGGGTTTGGCCTGACCTGCAGAAAACAGATACCAACGTCACCAAAACGGCTGCTGTGCCCGGCTCCAGCTCCCCCTTCACTGGTGTGGGAGCCTTTCAGGGGAAACTGGCTGCCTTCTGGGGACAAGCTTTTGTGCAGCATGGTGGAAACAGCCCTTTTCAGTAGCATTATCTGTCCTCTCCATGCTGCCTTTTACAGAAGAGGCTCCCAAGGGCTGTGCTGTGTATTCACAGCCTCCCAGCTCTCCTTGCTGTGTGCTTTCCAGAGCTCTTGACTTACAACCCAGGGATATGAAATGTTGGTTTCAGACAACAGTCAGAACTTCAGGCAGCAAAGCTCAGTGAGTTTGGCTTTTGAATGAAATGAAGGCCCCACTTTTATGATGAAGATTTCTTTTCCTTCAGTTTCTGCTTTCACTCCTATCAGCACCAACACCATTTATATCTTCCTGCACTTGCCCAACAGGATATTAAAATTACACAGACTAAATGTGACCAATCTCTCTCACCACAGCAAGCAGAATCCAGCAAATTCTTAGTGAAATCATGACACCTTTCTTTGCTCATTGGTCCCTTATCCCTTTAGTATTGAATTAATGCTTGAGGATTGCAGTGAGCTGAGATTAACACCGTGCAGGTGAAGAGCACTGTGAGTCACTGAGCTGCACTTCCACACTTGGCCATGCTCTGGGGATGTTAGATAGGAATTAACATTACACCTAGGAACCTCCATCGTGTCACAACAGGAGCTGCTACAGCACAGTGTAATCTGGGAGGCTGTTTTCCTCTCAAATGTCATCCTGTGACCATTGCTTGCACACTTCTTTATAGTTGCCTCAATTTTCCTGCTGCCTGGATGGCTCAGCATTGATAAATGTTGGGTCAGTGATTAAAGAACAGGATGCATCAACACTTAAATCACCTCGTGATAGAGAAGGGAGATGAAGATTGTGTCTGAATGAATTCTTTGCCCTTGTTTCTTTGTCTCTCCTCTTAAACCTCCTGTCTTGGCTCTCATTTTGTTGTGTCCATCCTTTCTGCTGAGCTGGCAAGACCTTTAGAGAACTCAAGTGTTTTCACTGGGAGTTTGGATCCAGCTTGATCTCTGAGGTACTGTGCAGAGTAGCAGGACTTCTGTCTGCTGTCCATCTCTTTCTCTCTCAGAGGGAAACCTCATCTCTCCTCAGGAAGGCTGCAGCCCTACTAAGTTGTCCCCCGGGATATGTTGAGCTCAGAGGCATCTTGGTTCTGTCTCGCTTTAGGCCAGGCCCATTCACGTGCCCCAGAGAGGCAGCCTCCGAAGGTGAGGCTTTCAAGCACAGGCAGCATCAGCAAGGAGAGTCTGGAGCTTCGAGGTGGTGGCTGATGGAGGAGCTGGAGGATCAGGAGAGCTGTGGGCAGGGAAGGAGGAAGCTTAGGCCTCAGTCCAGCCTGCCACTGCCACTGAAGGGGTCTGAGATGAGGCAGAGGGGTGCAAACTTGACATAGGTCCGGGGGCAGAACTGCAGAGGCAGTGAGGGGATGAGGGAGGCCTTGCTATCTGTATATGCAAATCATATGCAAAGCAGCCTAGCCCAACCAGCTCTATTGCGGTCTTCCCTTTGAGCCCCCCCCGTCTGCGTTGCCATGGCTACCCGGCCTGTCACTCAGCCCGCCTTCTCCCGCCCCGCCCAGCCAGCCGCCTCACGTCATTGGACAGCTGCCCTGTCATTCTCTTCCCACAGGAGACCCCATAGGCCAGCGCTGCCGCATATCGGCCCGCCCCGCCTCCAGTTCGCGCATTCGATTGGTCAGCCGCGCTTGTCACTGCCCGCGGCCGAGCACGCGGGGGGTGGGGGGGGGGGAGAAAGTGACCAACGCCCATCACCCATTGGCAAAGCCGCCTGTCACTCCGCGCGGCGGAGAGCGCGGATTGGTGGATTCCGTCACGGCCTGTCCCGCCTTCTCCCGCCGCCCCGGGGCCGGGGGCGCGCGCGGCGCGGGGGGCCGCTTGGCGCAGGCGCGCTGGAGGCGGTGGCTGCGGCGGTGAGCAGCGGCGCGGCACGGCGCGGCGCGGCGGGGCGGGCGGCCCATGGGGCCGGGCCGCGCTGCGGATGGAGCCGCTGCGCAACGGCGCCGGCGGCGCCGCCGCGGATGAGAAGCCGAGGCGGCGAGGAGCGGGGACGGACGGCGGCGGACCCTCGCGACGGCGGAGCAGCGGCGCGGCGGGCGTTGACAGCGCGGCGGGGGCGCAGCCCCGCGAACGGGGCGGCTCCGTCAGCCGCCAGCGCCGGGACTCGGTCCGCAAGAACCGCCCGCGTGAGTGCGGCGGGAGCGGGGCCGGGGCCGGGGCCGGGGCCGGGGCCGGGGGGCGGGGGCGGCCGGCGGGCGGGGCTTGGCGGGGCGGGGGCGGGGCCTGAGGGTGGCGGGAAGAGGGGGCGGGGCCGCGTGAGGCTGAGGGGGGACATCCCCCACAGATAATGGGGGGGGGATGTGGGGACACCGTGCAAGGGGTGACATGGGCCCGTGGCTCACCGTCTGGGGACAGCACGGCGGCGTGGCGGCTTCTCCGGCACGGGCACGGCGCAGTGGGGACACGGTGGGGTGCAGGATGGGACGAGCTGAGGGGCAGGAGCGCTGGGGGATGGAGGGCAAGATGGCGCCCGGCCCAGTGGGGCAGGACGCAGAGGAGGGTGCTGAGGAGCCCCAGTTGGGGACCTCGGATCAGAGGGAAGGTCACTGGTAAGGACACAGAGCATGAGGAAGATGAGACAGGAGGATAGACAGAGGGGCCAGGCCAGGGTGTACATTGGAAGCCAGAGGTGAGGGCTGTGTGGCCATTTGGGTAACTTGGGGAAGAAAAGCAACGGAGGGCAAAGAGAATGGTGTAAATTTGGGGAAGGGAGAACCTCACAGCTTTGGCAGGGTCTGGGCACAGGCTTCCTGAGGCAAAAACCATCCCCTGCACCACGCTTTCAAATGCTGTCTCAGAAATGGTCTGTGGAGAGAGTGAGGTGCAAAATGGATGGCAGCCTTCATTTTGGCAGCAGCAGGAGCTGCCGTGCAGGTGGTGGCTGGCGACTGACTCCAGCCATGTTGGAAGTGGAAGCAAATGATTTGATTATAACTTGTCTTGAACCTAAATCCTTCCTTTTGGAAGGCAAAAAATTACCATACTCCAAAAACAAACCCTGTCGGTGTCGTTGCCCGTCACCAGATGAGAACAGGAATCAAAATGGTCCTGCATCTCACACCAAGGCTCGGTCTGTTGGCTGGCAATGCTGGTATTGTGGATACCATGTTCATTTAAATAGTGTTCTTTTATCCTTTTTCTGACTGCTGAAAAAAAAGTGAAGCTTTTCTTTTACCCATAGCAGCCTTCCTTTCATTTCCAGATCGTGCTGGATGACGGGAGGGATCCTGCACCGGGAAATGATTGCAGGGTTAATGTAAAATAACTGAGATTTTCTGCTTACCCAAGGATGAAGGAAGAAATCTAGTAGAGGGATGTAATGGCACTAGCAGGGGTGAGAAGCCTTATGATTTAGATGCAGCAAACCCAACTTGGGGTGAGAAAGTCTGCTTGTGTGGCTGTCATTCTAAGGAAATCACAGAAGACCTGCCAGCGGGAGCTGGGGGTGGTTAATTAGAGACGTGGTAGTTGATAGTTTGCAGGCAGCTGTAGGGAAATGGAGATCTCTGGTATGAAAATTAGGGTGGACTTAGAAGGAGCTCAGCATTAGATGATTATACTGCTCTGCCTTCTGTGGAAAAATGCAGATTGAGGTTGGCCATCGAGGTTCTGGAGGCAGCTTCCAGGACAGGGTTTGTCCTGAATGTGCTGCAATTCAGTGCCTTTCCTAAGTGGTTCTTGTGGTAATTGGAAGAGAAATGTGCTGGAGCAAGTACATCCCTTAATAGGGACAGCGTCTGGTGTCAGAGCACATTACATTGTGAAGTGGAAACACTCAGTCCCACCTTAAGGAAGATTCGAGCAAGCCGAAATGAAAGCAAACTGCTTAATGGGCATCTGATCAAAACTGTCCTACTTTAGCTCCCACTTGTCTGCTACGGGTCTGTGACAAATGAGCTGGGTGACCTTGAGGCTTGCCTTGCCTGCCTGTGCTGGCAGATGCCCTGGCAGATGAGCACTGTGTCCCCAGGAATGAAAGGATTTCAGCGGGCTCTGGTTCAAGCTTGTGATCTTTCTTCCTTCCTCCCTCCCTCCCTTGTCGTCTGTCTGTACAAGCCATGTGCAGCGAGGGCTGTTTCGCTGCAGAGAGCAGGGGGAAGGGCTGAGACCCAGGAGAGTTAAGAGAGGATGGATCTGGAATAACCTGAGCAGCAGTACAGGCAGTGTTTGAAGCGTGTGCCTTCCTCCATCTCAGCTGATTAAACCTTTCTTGGTGGTAGGAACTGAAGAGCTTTGTTGCAGACGCCGTGGTTTTCAGACAAGGGAAGAGAAGTCAAGGACGCCGTTGCCCTTGGAGAGGAGTGAAAAGTGTCCCTGAGAATGTTGGGAAGCAGAGATTTGCTGAAGTTCTGAGCTGCTTTGGAGTGTTTAATTAGTGGGGTGCAAAGGGGAGATTGACAGAATTATTGGTGTGGGATAATAATGATGATAAGAAAAAGCTTAAGATGATATAAGATGATAAGGAAAAGCTTTATCAGCTCCAGAGACAATACAGAGGAATTCCTGTCTGCTCATGAGTTACTGTTATTGACATCTACCCTGAAAAACTGATCTGGAAACAGCCCAGATGAGGAAAGAAGGTAATTCCCATTAGGTATCCTTCACCCTACCTGAGGGACAGCTCAGCGTGGCTGGTGATGACCAGATCATAGTGAGCAGGGAAATGGTTCATTGTAATCAATCTTAGTAGTGAAATTGTTGATTCAGTTCATCAGCTTCCCTCCTCTTCCCCTGTCCCTGACTCTCCCCTGTGCTGCTGCCCCACTCTTCTGCTCCTTCCTGAAAGCTTGCATCCTGTGATGAAGATGAGTTTAGGTCATTCCTCTGGGTGACAAAGTGTGCTGCTCCTTTCTGTAGCCTGTTTATTAGGTCTCTGGAACAGAGAAAGCAGCTTGTTTTGCTGTTTTTGCCAGCCATCATCCCTAATGTTTTACTGTTTGATGGAAGGGGAGGGGAAGCAAGCTGCATAAAGTCTGTTTGTGTTGTAGGGGATTCATCAGTTCCAAAAGGAAGCCTCTGCCTGAAACTTCAAGGGAAGCATCCTGCAAATAGTTCCTGATAACCTCATGCAGGTGTGGCTTAAACTGAAAAAGCAAGCACATCCTCATCCATTTTACAGTCCTGTCACTGAGACATTTTTGCTTAAAAGCAGCTCTGCAGAGAGAGACCTGGCAGTGCTGGGTGAGAATAAACTGAACATGAGCAGCAACGTGGCCTCGTGGGCAAGAAGCCAATGGCAGCCTGGGGGCGTCCAGCAGAGTCTGGGCAGCAGGGCCAGGAAGGTTGTGCTGCCCCTCTGCTCTGCCAGAGCTGCTGAGGCCTCATCTGGAGTCCTGTGTCCAGTTCTGGGCTCCCCAGCTCCAGAGGGACAGGGAAGTGCTGGAGAGAGGCCAGTGCAGGGACACCAAGATGCTGAGGGGACTGGAGCATCTTCCTGCTGAGGAAAGGCTGTGGGACCTGGGGCTGTTCAGCCTGGAGAAGAGGAGACTGAGGGGGGATCTCATTAATAGTTACAAATATCTCACTGGTGGGTGTCAGGAGGTTGGGGCAGCACTTTTTTTTCTGTTGTATCCAGTGCCAGGGCAAGGGATGATGGAAAGAAGCTGCAACACAGAATGTTCTATTTAAACATAAGGAAAAAGTATATGACTGTTGAGGTGAGGGAGCCCTGGCACAGGCTGCCCAGGGAGGGTGTGGAGGCTCCTTCTCAGGAGGTTTCCAACTTACCTGGACACGTTCCTGTGTGACCAGACCTAAGTGGGACCTGCTTCAGCAGGGGGGTTGTACTGGATGCTCTCTAAAGGTCCCTTCCAACCCCTGCCATTCTGTGATCCTGTGAAAACGTGTCTCTTCTATCAGAACTGTGCAAAGGCATAATGTACATAGTTCTTGACATTCCCAGCACAGAGGTAGGGGCAAAGCCTGTCCTGGCAGCTCCTGTGCAGTTCAAAATCAAAGCTGTGACAGTGTTTAAATGGGTCTTTGTGTTTGGGAACTATGTGCAAGGTGTGAATTCCTAACAGAGCTTTTGCTTTTGGAGATGGGAAGATAGGTAGATTTATATCAAATGCTGCTGAATGTGTTTTTTCTTTCCCTGCTTGTACAGTTTCCACAGTGGCATAAGGCTCTGAAGAGGGGATGTTGAAGGTTTTAGAGTAAGCACAGAGATGCTCAACTAAATGATCCCTCTTGGTTGCTCTTCCACAGGCGAATCTTTTCAGCTGCTGATACAATTGGCTCATAACTTGAGGATCAATCTGAAATACAACAGGAGCTGCTGAGTGGATGAAAACCAAAATCCACCGTGGAGCTCTTTAATTATGTCTCCTCTTTCATCTCCAGGCTGCTGCAGCTTTCTCAACAACTCAGAGGGGTTTTTGTTTGCCTGAAGTCCAATGTTATGAAGTCATTTACATAACAAATAACCACCTTATATCTTCCTCGCCTCAGAGAGCTTGGGGTCTAACTCTGGAAGGGATTTAAAGATGAAGGGAGGGTGCCAGGGACACACAGCATCCCTGAGCTGTGTGTGGGGCCAGTTGGTGTGAGCTGTAAGCCCTCAGGGTTGCTTGCAGCCTGGTCTCTTGCTGCAGAGCCATAGAAGATTGCTGAGATGAAGAGCTGGGTGTGTGTTGTGTGTATGAACGTGTACATACAGGGCTGCTTTTGACCAGGGAAGACAAGACTTTGTCAGGCTAAAAGAAGAGGAATTGCTCTTGGGGGAAAAGAAAAACAACCTTAAGATGCTTTCTACCTGCTGTTGCAGTGTGTTGTGTTCAAAAGGAAATGGGAATAAGGCTCATGGCTGTGTGCCCCATCTGCTGAGAGGTACCAGCATCCTGCTAGTTCCTCAGGTCACATTCTTTGTACCTCTGCTCCTTCTCACACCAAATACTGTTGTGTTAAGCAACGTTGGAGGGTGGGTTTAGTGGCAGTCATCGTGCTGAGGAAGAAATGGAGGGTTTCTTGCAGGGAAAAAGACTGTGGGGAGTTCTGAATGGAGAAGCAGTTGTGGCTATAAAAGGAGGATTTCCTGCCTTGTAAATCACCAAACACCCTGGGAGAGACTAAAGGCTTTCGGGGGGGACAGAGGTTTGCACAGTGATGCTCCTCCTGTGCTCTCCCAATGGGCAGCACTTTTCTGTTGTGTCAAGGACAAGGGGTAATGGGCAAAAGCTGGAACACAAATAGTTCCCCTGGCACAGGAGGAGAAAGTCCTTTGGTGCTGAGGGGAGGGAGCCCTGGCCCAGGCTGCCCAGGGAGGGTGTGGAGGCTCCTTCTCAGGAGGTTTCCAACCCCACCTGGACATGTCCCGTGCCCCCTGAGCCAGGGGAACCTGCTTTAGCAGGGGCTGGGGCTGGAGCAGCTCTGCAGGGCCCTTCCAGCCCCCACCAGCCTGGGATTCTGTTTCTCATCCTCCCCCTCATCCTCTGGCTGGCAATCCCAGACCTGCGAGGCTCTTCCCAGCACAGAGGGCTCTGAGGAGCAGTGAGGAGGTGGTGAGGAGAGGCAGCATTTGCATTTCCTGCCTCAGCCATTAAAGCTGGCACCTTATTTCAGCAGAACCTTCTGACTGAGGAAGAAGAAACCAGCCTCCAGGCTGCCCAGAGGCTCCTGGATGCCGCCAGTCTTCACGCTGCTCTAGATCTGCTGTCTTGGGAGGCAAAAAAAGATGCATCAGAGGCTTAAAAGGCAGAGAGGTCTTTGGAGAGCTTCCATCCACGCTGCAGATGCTGGAAAAAAGCAGTATTTTAAAGAGAAATCTCAGTAGCAGATGGCAGTGGCATTCACCCAAGAGAGCTTCCTCCTTTGGATTTTTCCAGTTCCTAGGGAGGGAAGAGCTGTCGCTGCCCTGCCTCATCTTTGTTGGCTGACTTCCTGGAAGTGGCAGGGAAAACCAGCCCACAGTTCCCCATGGCACTGAAATCCTTTCCTCCTCCTGCTTTGTGTGCTGCAGCCCTTTCATGGAATCCCTGAATGGCAGGGGTTGGAAGGGACCTTTAGAGATCATCCAGTCCAAACCCCCCTGCCAAAGCGGGTCCATCTAGATGAGGTCACACAGGAACACATCCAGATGGGTTTTGAAGACCTCCAGAGAAGGAGCCTCGACACCCTCCAGACTAAAACACCAACAAGGGGTTTCTAGAGGAGGTTTTATCCATGCCCCAAATGACTGGAGTGCTCTGTGGAGGTTCCACTGCAGAGAAAATCCTTTCTGTGGCAGAGATGTACTTAATTTTGAGCTAGCACACTTCTTCCTTGGATGCCTAACCTGTGGCTGGGATGTATGTAATGAGAGAGCCATAATTAAGAATCATTTGGTTGAAGTTAATTACCTTAATAGGCTATCTTTTAGAATTTCTCCCTGGTGACTTCCTGGAGGTGCAGCTGAGCTGTTGGCAGCTGGAGAACACCAGCTGCTCTGTGCAGAGGCTTTCTGCAGCTGGTGCTGCCTGGGTGTGTGGAGCCAGCTCTGCTCTGAGGCCGTGGCCCTGCGTGGGAGGGTTGGAGGCTTGTGGATTCTCCTTCTCTGGAGACATTCCAAGCCAGCTGGATGAGTCCCTGTGTGCCCTGCTCTAGGTGGTGCTGCTCTGGCAGGGGGGTTGCACTGGGTGAGCTTTCAATGTCCCTTCCAACCCTTGTGATTCTGTAAAGAAACTTGTTTTGGGGGCCAGCTGGGATTGAGCAGGGCCAGCTGAGGAAAGACTAGTAAGGCCTGGGCCCAATCTGAGTGCAGTTTGCACCCAGCTCTGCCAACATCAGTCCTGTTTCCCCATGTCTGCTGTGCCAGAGATTGGATAAAGGGTTTAGCCTCGTGCTTGGGTGTTCCTGTAGTTGAGCATCAGCTCTTAACAACACCTGAGTAAAAGGTAAATGTATAGATATTAACAAAGGAAAGGTCTTGAAGGTGTGGAGAGTGAGCTGGGATCTAGCATAGGGTCACAGAATGGTGGAGTTGGAAGGGACCTGTAGAGCCCATCCAGTCCAACCCCCCTGCTAAAGCAGCTCCCACCTAGGATCAGGTCACACAGGAACGTGTCCAGGTGGGTTTTGAAGAGCTCCAGAGATGGAGCCTCCACACCCTCCCTGGGCAGCCTGGGCCAGGCCTCTGTGAAGTTTCTGAAGAGCCTTTTGCATGATGAGAGAAGCTTCCTGAACTGATAGAGCGAGTTGGTGATTCTCATGCCCTAAAATCAGGCAGGTTTGTGTCCCTGGACGTGGGAGTTTGATGTGTGAACTTCACACCCCACCAACATGAACCTGTGTTATGCCACTGAGCAAATGCATGTGCTGCCAGGTGAGGGCCTGCCCTGAAGTGGGAGCCCCTTTGCTCAGGGTGGAGCAGCTCACATGGGGTTTCAGTGAAGTGGCTTCACTTTTTGGCTGCTTTGCTGCTGCACCCCACTGAGGGCATCTCCAATACCCCCCTCTTCTTCTCTCTCTCCCTTTTACCCAGGTGTAGCTTGGCAAAGTAAGATTGGGGAGAAGCTTGCTGTCTCTAAATATGAGGGTAGAGATGTTTGATAAAGAAAAACAAGTGCAGGCTTCATACTGCAGAAAGCAAAGGGCATGTCCTGAGGGGAAGACAGCTGCTGCAGGGATCGATAGGAGGGTTCCCAGCACCAGGACAGGAGCTTTCTGGAACCAAATCCCTTCATCAGAGCAGAGATGACAAAGCAGCTGAGTGCTCTTGAGAGTGGAAAGTTTGTGAGAAGAGAGTCTGGGATGTCAGTGACCACAAGAGATGGGAGAGGACTTGTGTGAGTAACCTCAGAAGCCTCTTCCCCTTCCTTTTCCTGTGCCCAGCTCGTTAGTTTTGCAGCTGAGCTTCAGCAGTATTGGAAAGCACAGTGCATGGGGAGAAGCTGCTTTTGGTGATCTTAGACATGAACTGGATGCTTCAGCAGAGCAGTGTTTACCAGTTCCAGTCACTGGGGGGCTGGAGCAACAGCAGCAGCCTCAGATTTGGCTGCCAATGCCTGATTTTTACCTGCTGCTGTCTTTCATGCTGCTTCACTCCTCAGCAGAGCACAGTCCCCATTCAGAGCATTTTCCTGCAGTAGTCAGGTGGTAAATCTGAGACTTTGGTTCAAAGAGAGACAAAATACTCTGAAGAGAGATGTCCTGTTCTGCATTAAGTGTTGGGGATGCTGGCATGGGGATGCATGTGCCATATTGGAGGGGGTTTTAATGTGACATCAAGAGGGCCTGGGTGTGGGTTTTTAGGTTTAAGGTGAAGGTTGTGGTCTGTGTTGCTTTTGGGGGCACAGAGGCCCTGGAGTTTTGTCCTTCCTGCCTTTCCTTTCACTGCCACTCTGGGGTTTTAGACTCCTCTTCCCATCAGAGTGCTCCTCCTGCTTCATTGTCCCCAGGGTTGTGGTTCTCCTGGTGTTACATGATGAGGCCCAGGCAGCCGACGTTCCTCCCTTGAGAAGCAACTTCACTGTTCAATGGAGCTGGAGTAAGGTGTTCTTGAAATAAGACACACAAGCTAAATGTTTCTCCAAGTAAAGCACTTGGTAGCCATTCCATCTCGAAATGCTGGTTATGTTTGTAATTCCAGAAGGAAACATTGTCCTGCCAGAAGCCCCTGAGCTGCTGCTGCTTTCTGTCCCTGTCAGGCTGTGATACCGGCTCCTCAGTGCTTAGTTTGATGTCTGTCCTTCTTTGCAGCCAGTGCATTAGAAACAGAGGGTGACTGGGCTTTGGATGTGCCTCCTAAAATAGAGTTTGCACCTTCTTTCAAGATTTCTTTGGGTGATGGTTGGGGCTGGCCTCTGGGCTAAAATACATCCATGGTTTAAAAATACTGGGGCTGGCTCCAGCAGCTCCTGGGGCAGAGGAAAGGGCCTGTCCTGCCTCAGCTCTGTCTGGCAACCAAGGGAACACACTGAGGAGAGAATACCTCACAGAATGCAGCATGATGGGAGTGGGAAGGGCCCTGCAGAGCTGCTGCAGCCCCAGCCCCTGCTAAAGCAGCTTCCCCTGGCTCAGGGGGCACAGGAACGTGTCCAGCTGGGGTTGGAAACCTCCTGAGAAGGAGCCTCCACACCCTCCCTGGGCAGCCTGGGCCCAGCACCAAAGGACTTTCCCTCACCTCAGCACCAAAGGACTTTCTCCTCCTGTGCCAGGGGCACTGCCTGTGTTGCAGCTTGTGCCTCTTACTCCTTGTCCTGGCACTGGCCACCACACAACAAACACTGACCCCATCGTCCTGACACCCACCCTTTGGGGATTTATCAGCATTGACGAGTTGCCCCCTCTCAGCCTTCTCCAGACTGAACAGCCCCAGGTCCCACAGCCTTTCCTCAGCAGGAAGATGCTCCAGTCCCCTCAGCATCTTGGTGTCCCTGCACTGGCCTCTCTCCAGCACTTCCCTGTCCCTCTGGAGCTGGGGAGCCCAGAACTGGACACAGGACTCCAGATGAGGCCTCAGCAGCTCTGGCAGAGCAGAGGGGCAGCACAACCTCCCTGGCCCTGCTGCCCACACTTAATATACTTCTGAGTGTGAGATGGTTTCCTTTGGGAGTGAGTTCCTCTCCTGCCCCTGAGTTATTTCCTTTGCTGTTCATGTTTTTAAGTGGTGCCTCTGTGAGTTTGGGTGTTTGTGAGCAGAGTGAGGTGCCCTCAGCCTGTGCTCCTGTGCCAGGGACAAGGGACGTGCTCTCGCTTGGGCAGATGTGTGTCTGGGGGTGGCAGCTCCTGGCTGTAAGCAGGGGTCACCCAGAAGCCTTAGGACCAAGGGCTTCTCTCTCTGGCACTCAGCTGCCTGCAGATTAACCCATAGGTTTGGCAGAGAGAGCAGTTGTCAGGCCTGTGACGTGTAAGGATTGCACTGAGCCCTCCTGCCCAGGGGAGGGTCAGCACCATCTGTGCTGCAGCCACGATTCTTTTCCATACATTCCTTCTTTCCTTCCTTCTCCTTCCCCTCCATTTTCCTCTGCTCTGCAGCCTTTGGCTCTTGCTGGCTCTGGCCCATCTATAGCTCGTTAACAGCGCTGTAACTCTGCTCCAGTTCTCAGCTCCAATCACAGATTCCATCTGATGGGGGTTTTCTCTTGATCTTTTCCAAGCAGCTCATGATCTGCTGCAGCTGGAGCTGTTGCTGGGCCTGCCTCTAATGCATATTTTGTACCATGGGGGAATTTGACTAATAAAATAATCCAATTAGACATTTGTTTTTGTCTCCCTGGGGCATCTTAGATTACTTGTCTACCTCAGTTATGTGTTGTAATTAGTTGCTGTTTGTAGCTCCCTTTGATGTAAAAGCCCTGGTAGGATCCTTGGCTCTGGATCAGAAGTGTACAAAAGAAGGAGTTGGGGATTCCAGCTGCAGCAGGACCCTCAGACCTGGGCTTTCCAGCCCACAAGCTGAAATTTCCTACTTACACGGGAATCATAGAATGGCAGGAGGAACAACTCCCTGCAGCAGCACAGGCTGGGGGTGAGCTGCTGGAGAGCAGCTCCAGGAGAGGGACCTGGCAGTGCTGGGGGAGAATCAACTAAATATGAGCAGCAATGTGGGCTCGTGGGCAAGAAGCCAACGGCAGCCTGGGGGCATTGAGGAGAGTGTGGGCAGCAGGGCCAGGGAGGTTGTGCTGCCCCTCTGCTCTGCCAGAGCTGCTGAGGCCTCATCTGGAGTCCTGTGTCCAGTTCTGGGCTCCCCAGCTCCAGAGGGACAGGGAAGTGCTGGAGAGAGGCCAGTGCAGGGACACCAAGATGCTGAGGGGACTGGAGCATCTTCCTGATGAGGAAAGGCTGCGGGGCCTGGGGCTGTTGAGGCTGGAGAAGGCTGAGGGGTGACTTCAGCAACACTTACAAGTACTTAAAAGAGGCTGGGGCCAGTGTTTTCCTGTTTCTCCCTAAAGGGTCAATGTCAGGAGGCTGGGGACAGTGTTTGTTGTGTCCAGTGCCAGGACAAGGGGTAATGGGCACAAGCTGGAGCACAAAAAGTTCCCCTGGCACAGGAGGAGAAACTCCTTTGGTGCTGAGATGAGGGAGCCCTGGCCCAGGCTGCCCAGGGAGGGTGTGGAGGCTCCTTCTCAGGAGGTTTCCAACCCCAGCTGGACACGTTCCTGTGCCCCTGAGCCAGGGGAAGCTGCTTTAGCAGGGGCTGGGGCTGCAGCAGCTCTGCAGGGCCCTTCCAGCCCCCTCCACAGGGATTCTGTGATTCTGTAGGGGTTGGAAGGCACCTCTAGAGCTCACCTAGGCCGACCCCTCTGAGACCTGCCTGAACGAGCTCCGTTCCTTTTGCTGCTGCTGTGACAGTATCACACCCTGCCTCTGTTTCTTTCTTTCCCTCCCCTCTTTAGTCTTCCCATGGTTTGGTTTGGACATCGGTGGGACCTTGGTCAAACTGGTTTATTTCGAACCCAAGGACATCACAGCCGAGGAGGAGGAGGAAGAAGTGGAGAACCTGAAAAGCATCCGCAAATACCTGACGTCCAACGTGGCCTACGGCTCCGCCGGCACCCGGGACGTGCACCTCGAGCTCAGGGACCTCACCCTGTGTGGCAGGAAGGGCAACCTGCACTTCATCCGCTTCCCCACCCACGACATGCCTGCCTTCATCCACATGGGAAGCCAGAAGCACTTCTCCAGCCTCCACACCACGCTGTGTGCCACGGGAGGCGGCGCCTACAAATTCGAGCAGGACTTTCGCACAGTAGGCATTGGGGAAGGGAGGGTGGTTTTGGCTTCCATCCCCTTGGCATGTGGGAGGGGAGATTTGAGGAAAGCTTTTAAGAGCAGAAGGATTTCATGTTGGTTTTGGAAGGGTTAAATCACAGGGAGCAGCAGGTGGAGTTGAGCTCATGTCTCCACATTGGGGTTCTTTCCTGAGTGTGCATTTCATACCTCAAGTCGCCCCAGGGGAGGCTGAGATTGGAGCTGAGGCAGAACTGTTTCCCTGAGAGGAGTGTCACCCCTGTGCCAGGCTGCACAGGGAGCTGGGAGAGTCCCCAGTCTGGAAGGATCCCAAAGCTGAGATGCTGAGGGCCCTGGGTTAGTGCTGAGCTGGGCAGGGCTGGGACTCCATGATCCTAAAGCCCTTTTCCAACCCAAGTGATTCTGTGATCAATGCTTCTGTGATCCCTCTAAAATTGTTTACCATCTCTCTCTCATTCATCTCTGATCATGCTGGTCTGATCATGCTTTGGTTATTTTTCCCCTCCTTGCTGTCTTTCACCATTCCTGGTTGGTTTCTTGTTCCTTTGCACCTGGGGTTTCATTTCTAACACACATGTGAGTGAGCTGAGGGAGGGCCAGTCAAACCCGGGGGTAAATGAACTGGGAGGGGGTTGGTAGTTGGGGGTTGGCAGCATCATGTGGCTTCATTGTGAGTTTGATTCCTGCTCACAGGTGAAAATCATGTGCTGAACTCAGTGTTTAACCTGGGCTTGAAACAATGCACCAAAGAGGCTTTTTGTGCAGTTGAGGCAGTGACATGAGGGGAAACAGTTTCATCACCTCCTGGGCTTTCCTGGGATGGATTTTGGAGCTACAGTGATGATGAGGGGATGGAACATCCTTCCTGTAAGGAAAGGCTGTGAGAACTAGGGCTGTTGAGGCTGGAGAAGACTCAGGGGAACCTCAGAAGTGCTTATCAGTACCTAAAGGGTGGGTGTCAGGAGGATGGGGCCAGTGTTTGTTGCATGGTGGCCAGTGGCAGGACAAGGGGTAACAGGCACAGGCTGGCACACAGACAGTGCCCCTGGCACAGGAGGAGAAACTCCTTTGGTGCTGAGGGGAGGGAGCCCTGGCCCAGGCTGCCCAGGGAGGGTGTGGAGGCTCCTTCTCTGGAGGTTTCCAACCCCAGCTGGACACGTCCCTGTGCCCCCTGAGTCAGGGGAAGCTGCTTGAGCAGGGGCTGGGGCTGCAGCAGCTCTGCAGGGCCCTTCCAGCCCCCACCACTGGGATTCTATGAAGTCCCTTCTCACCTTTCCTTGCTTTTCACGTTAGTTCCCCAGAGTCAGGGCCCACATCAGGCCTGTGGATGCTGATGGGAATCACTTGGGACCTATCTGTTGCTCTTGTCTCTTTTCACATGTGCACAGCCCAGCCCTCTGGGACCTGCACTTTGTTCCCCACTGCACACAGTCCCTGGGAGAGCTCGGTGTAGTTGGCAGCCAAGACATTTTTCTAGCCACAAGCACAACGGAGGTTGGACTAGATGATCCCTAAAGGGCCCTTCCAAGCCCTGCCATCCTATGATTCTGTGATCCTCAGCTGCTTCTTGAGCACTGCTGTGTTTTTCTCTGCCACCAGATGGGTGACCTTCAGCTCCGTAAGCTGGACGAGCTCGACTGCCTTATTAAAGGAGTTTTGTACATCGATTCTGTTGGATTCAATGGACGTTCAGAGTGCTACTATTTTGAGAACCCAACAGATGCTGAGAGATGTCAGAAGCTCCCATTCAACTTGGAGAACCCTTATCCCCTCCTCTTGGTGAACATTGGCTCAGGGGTCAGCATTTTGGCTGTGTATTCCAAAGGAAACTATAAACGGGTTACAGGCACCAGGTGAGTACTGGGAGGGGTTACACTGAGCTTTCCTGCAGGGTCTGGAGTGCACTGCTGTGTGACATTCAGGTATCATATCTGATGTTTAGATGAGGTGTAGGGAAACTCTTCCCTGTGAGGGAGCTGAGGCCCTGGCACAGGCTGCCCAGAGAGGCTGTGGCTGCCCCATCCCTGGCAGTGTCCAAGGGCAGGTTGGATGGGGCTTGGAGTGACCTGGGCTGGTGGAAGGTGTCCCTGCCCATGAACAAAATGATCTTTGAAGGTTTATTTCCAAGCCAAACCAGGCTATGAGTGTGATTTTCAAGACCCAACTGCCATCAACGTGGTGAGTTGAACAACCCAGCTCCTGATTTCACTGCAGTCCCTTGTCTCTGCCAACAGAGATCCCCCTGGGAAGCGAGAACATGAATGTCATGATTCAGTCTCTTCACTGCAACCAATTAGAAGCTGGGTTTTTTTCAGTTGCCCTGCTATAGAAACTGAAGTGTTTTATTTGTCATCCCAACTGCCACAAGTTCCTGATTCTGGTGGAGGGGCAGCTGGGCTGACAGTAATTCCCAGACAGCTGCAGGATTGCTGTAGCCACCCACCTTCTCCTGAGGGTCTGGCTCTTCTTGCCAGGCATAGCCAAAGGCCTCTGTGTAAGCTTTCCTGTGTGTGTTGAAAGTTAGCAATAAGAATGCCAAATAACCCCACAGCATCAGGCTGACTGTAATTGCACATCACTCTTGGGGTGTGTGGAGTTGGGCACAGAGGAACCTCCTGAGGTTCATCAAGAGCAGAGTCCTGCACCTGGGGAGGAACCAGCACAGGCTGGGGGTGACCTGCTGGAGAGCAGCTCCAGGAGAGGGACCTGGCAGTGCTGGGGGAGAATCAACTGCCCATGAGCAGCAACGTGGGCTCGTGGGCAAGAAGCCAATGGCAGCCTGGGGGCATTGAGGAGAGTGTGGGCAGCAGGGCCAGGGAGGTTGTGCTGCCCCTCTGCTCTGCCAGAGCTGCTGAGGCTCAGCTGGAGTCCTGTGTCCAGTTCTGGGCTCCCCAGCTCCAGAGGGACAGGGAAGTGCTGGAGAGAGGCCAGTGCAGGGACACCAAGGTGCTGAGGGGAGGGAACATGTGTGTGAGGAGGAAAGGCTGTGGGACCTGGGGCTGTTAAGGCTGGAGAAGGCTGAGGGGGGACCTCAGCAACACTTACAACTCCCTGAAGGGTCAATGTCAGGAGGATGGGGCCAGTGTTTTTCTGTGGTGGCCAGTGCCAGGACAAGGGGTAATGGGCACAAGCTGGAGCACAAAAAGTTCCCCTGGCACAGGAGGAGAAAGTCCTTTGGTGCTGAGGGGAGGGAGCCCTGGCCCAGGCTGCCCAGGGAGGGTGTGGAGGCTCCTTCTCAGGAGGTTTCCAACCCCAGCTGGACACGTTCCTGTGCCCCCTGAGCCAGGGGAAGCTGCTTTAGCAGGGGCTGTGGCTGGATCAGCTCTGCAGGGCCCTTCCAGCCCCCACCAGTGGGATTCTGTGAAGTGAGCAGGACGTGTTTGTTCCCCAGGGAACACTCTGTCATCCCCCAGGCCTTGTGTTTGGCTGTTTCTCTGAGCTCTGGGAAGAAGGTGAACACGGTAAAATCAGACAATGCATTTCTCCTTTGGCAGGGCCCCTGCAGAAGGCTGTGAGGCTGTGGGATTCCTTACAGTGCTTTCCTAGTTAAAAAGGAAACTGCTGCCCTTCCCCTCTTGCCCTCAGTGAGAGGAGAAGCAGCTGAAGGGACACACAGCCCGAGCCCACTCCGGTGTATGGCCAGGGCCCAGGGACGGCCTCTTCTCTCCCTCCACACCTTCAGGAGCAAAGCAGGTGACTTTCATTTTGCTTTACATTGCAGCCTCGGAGGAGGAACCTTTTTTGGTCTCTGCTGCCTTCTCACAGGCTGCTCCACCTTCGAGGAGGCCCTGGAGATGGCCTCCCACGGAGACAGCACCAAGGTGGACAAGCTGGTGCGGGACATTTACGGAGGAGACTACGAGCGGTTCGGGCTGCCAGGATGGGCTGTGGCATCCAGGTAACCACTGCTTGCTGTTTGCTGTTCCCACTGCACATTATGCAAGAGTGAGAAACTCTCCTTACATGTTTTGGGAGAGCCACCAGTCCTGCTGTTGTGTTCCATCAGTTCTGAAAGGCTGATAGCAGTGCTTCTGGAGATAGGAACACTTCCAGATGTATTGGTGACACAAACTGGGAGGACTGGCTGATTCACTGGAGGCTGCTGCTGGTCAGAGAGATCAGGGCAGGCTGAGAGTTGGGCACAGAGGAAGCTCCTGAGGTTCAACAAGGGGAAGTGCAGAGTCCTGCAGCTGGGGAGGAACAACCCCCTGCAGCAGCACAGGCTGGGGGTGACCTGCTGGAGAGCAGCTCTGCAGTTGCATTTTCTCCCAGAATTCTGATGCAAGTTGACTTTTAACCCAACCACTCTCTTCCCAGCTTTGGAAACATGATGAGCAAGGAGAAGAGGGACTCTGTCAGCAAAGAGGACCTGGCCAAGGCCACTCTAATAACCATCACCAACAACATTGGCTCCATCGCCCGCATGTGTGCCCTCAATGAGGTATGGACAGGAAACCTCTGCAGTGCCTCCTGCTGCCTGAAGCCCCACCCTGTGTGCCACAGCCACACTGAGCCTCTTTCCCCCCTGGAGATGTGTCTTTGTTCCCATCTTCCTGGGTGATGAGTGAGTTTAAGCTGCTGGGTTTGGATCTGGCTGTGCTGTGGGTGAGGGAGGCTTTGGCTGTTGATCCCAGCAGGTCCCTCCTGGGTCAGGAGCTGCAGAGCTGTGAGAAGCAATGATGAAGTACAGCCCTTGGGCAGGCTGAGGGGGTGCAGAGCTGTGAGGAGCAGTGCTGGGGTGATGAAGCACAGCCCTTGGGCAGGCTGAGGGGATGCAGAGCTGTGGGGAGCAGTGATGAAGCACAGCCCTTGGGCGGGCTGAGGGGGTGCAGAGCTGTGGGGAGCAGTGCTGGGGTGATGAAGCACAGCCCTTGGGCAGGCTGAGGGGATGCAGAGCTGTGAGGAGCAGCGCTGGGGTGATGAAGCACAGCCCTTGGGCAGGCTGAGGGGATGCAGAGCTGTGAGGAGCAGCGCTGGGGTGATGAAGCACAGCCCTTGGGCAGGCTGAAGGGATGCAGAGCTGTGAGCAGCAGTGCTGGGGTGATGAAGCACAGCCCTTGGGCAGGCTGGGGGGTGCAGAGCTGTGGGGAGGGGCTGCATCCCTGCCCTTCTCACGAGTTGCTCTCCATTCCTTGGTCGGGCCCTGCCTGTCCACGCCGTTCCTGGATCTTTGTGCTTTCAGCTTCTTTACAGTGCTGCCTTGTTGCATTCATGTCAAGCAGCATTGTACAGGGCTATGAGAGACCAGAGAGCTGCTCTGCACTCCCACTGAGGCAGCCCCTGACTCCTGCCCTTTCCAGCTCCTCGCCCTTTCCCCTCTCTCACTGCTGAAGCCTCTCTCACAATCCCTACGCTGAGCCCTCGCCCTGGAGCACCCAGGGGAACGAGTGCACAGAGGGGGCTGAAGAGTTCAGGAGGAGCAAGAAAATCCCTGGAAGGATGAGAGTGAAGGATCCTGACTCCTCAGGAAAAGGAGGAACTGCAAATTGGAGAAGGAGAAAGCGTGAGAGGTCATCAGTTGGCTCAGGGGAACTGTTGTGGGAGTGAAGCGTGTGGCTGATTTCAGTCCCAAAGGTCACTGTGGCTGGTGTTTTCCTTCCAGAGTTGTGCTGGTTATGGGTTTCTAAATCTTTTCTGTTTCAGACTGACAGTAGAGAGCTCTTCACCTCCTCTAATCATGAGTCAAAGGCTGGAGGTGGGGTGAGAGGAGGTGGCACTTGATCAGTGTCCCTGGCCAGGATGAGGAGCTGATAACCCCACCTCCCCCGCTCTGCTGATGCTCCTGAGCTAGACAGGCTGCACTCCCCCCTCTGGATTGCTGGGTGGTGGGGAAGAACCTGACCAAGAGCCTGTCAGACTGTGGCCTGCCAGGTCCTGCCTCCTGACAGGGTGTTGGTAACATCCTGCAGGTGCTGCCCCACACTTGGGCAGTCACTGAAGTCATGGAGTCATTCAGGTGCCTCAGCCCCAGCTCCACGGCTTTGGGATCCCTGCAGGGATGGGGACACCCCCATGGCCCTGGGCAGCCTGGGACAGGGCTTCACAGACCTTTGGGGAAGAAATTGTTTCCAGAGTCCAATCTAAACCCCCCCTGGGGCAACTTGAGGCTGTTTCCTCTTGTCCTGTCATTCCTTACTGGAGAGAAGAGACCGACCCGCCCTCAGTGCAGCCTCCTGTCAGTGGTGCTTCACAATTCCAAGTCCAGAAGCAACCAGTGGATTGTAACTCTCTGCAGAGAAAGGCTTTTCCCTTCTCCCAGCCTTGCTCCCTGAGGCAGCTCCCCAGCTGCACAGCAGCTCTCAGGGTGATGCACGTGCCTTTTGTGCTGCTGGTGCCTTCCCTCAGCTCTCAGCTCCTCGTTCTGCATCAGCTCTCGCCAGCAAACGCACATGCAAAGCTGCACTAGGTGTTTGTACAAGGCACTGTCAGTTTCACCTCTGTTCCTCCTCTAAGGTGAGGCTTCCACTGCTGCAGGCACAGAGGGGAATTCAGCCTTAATGCTGCTTTGCTTCTCCCCCCCCTTTGTGCTGCAGAACATCAACCGGGTGGTGTTCGTGGGCAACTTCCTCCGCATCAACACCATCTCCATGAGGCTCCTGGCCTATGCTCTGGACTACTGGTCAAAGGGGCAGCTGAAGGCACTTTTCTTGGAACATGAGGTGAAATTCACTTGTGTTTTGTCTTGGAGTGAGGGTGGGGAAACACAAAATCCTCTGAGTGCTCTGCAAGTGGCCGTGGGGCTGTGGCTGCTGAGGGTATGGGGGTCCCTGTGCCTGCTTCCTGCAGCTACAGCCTGGGGTTGGAAAGGGACAGGTTGAGAGAGTCATGTGGGTTGGAAAAGGGCTTTAGGATCATGGAGCCCCAGCCCTGCCCTCACCCTGCCCAGCCCAGCACTACCCCACTGCCCTCAGCACCTCAGCTCCACGCCTCGGGGATCCCTCCAGGGCTGGGCACTCCCCCAGCTCCCTGGGCAGCCTGGCACAGGGCTGACACCCCTCTCAGGGAAACAGTTCTGCCTCAGCTCCAACCTCAACCTCCCCTGGGGCAACTTGAGGCTGTTTCCTCTTGTCCTATTACTTGGGAGCAGAGCCTGACCCCCAGCTCCCTGCAGCCTCCTGTCAGGGAGTGTCAGAGAGTGCTCCTGTCTCCTCAGGCTCCTCTTCTCCAGGCTCAACACCCCCATTCCCTCAGCCCCTCCCCAGCCCCTTGTGCTCCAGCCCCTTCCCCAGCTCTGTGCCCGGCTCTGGCCACGCTGCAGCCCCTCAGTGTCCCTGTGGCAGTGAGTGAGGGGCCCAGCACTGACACAGCCCTGGAGCTGCAGCCTCCCCAGGGCCCAGCACAGGGGACAATCCCTGCCCTGCTCCTGCTGCCACCCCAGTGCTGATCCCAGCCAGGCTGCCCTTGGCCTTCTTGCCCCCCTGGGCAGGCCGATTCAGAATTATCACCAGGTTCATCTTGCTGCCCACTCTCTCTGCAGAGGTGCAGCTCAGCTGCCCAGCAGCCAGCACAGGCTGTTATTTGCAGTGGCCCCTCCCTGGGGTTGATTCTTTCCACAGTCCATTCTGGGTTGTTGAAATCACCCCATGTTTGGGCAGTTCCTGTTCTTGTTTGGGTTCTTCATGGCTCTTCTCTGCTCCCAGGGTTATTTCGGTGCCGTGGGTGCTCTCCTGGAGCTGCTGGGCTTATCCTGACTCCTGCACATCCTCATCCCATAAACCAGGGCCTCCTGCAGCACCAGACCCACGTTTCTCCATCTGCTCAGTGACTGTTGGGTTGTGCATGACCTGAGGGGAGGAGGAGGAGGAGGAGGGGAAGGGGCCTGAGCAGCTGAAGCCCATCCTTGTAGCAGCCCAGGTTTGTCTCCACTGTAAAACCTGGCTGCATGTAACTATACCAAAGAGGTGACTCCTGTTTACAGTCACACACTTGGGATCTGGTCTCCAATGTTCTGTTTCAACATTGTTTCATTGTTCAGCCACAGGAGTTTCTGGGGAAACCCCCCTGCAGCAGCTTGGAAGCAGCTCTGGGGCTGGGGGGGCTTCCTGCACAACTCCAGAGAGGCTGACAGCAGCTTTAAAGAAGCAAAGGAGTGGCGGGGGGGGGGGCTGGAATCCTCCCTGCTGGGCTCTGGGCACAAGTTCTTGCTGGGTTTTGACCTTTCCTCAGGAGCTGAAGCAGCTCTTTGGGCAGAAGGGCACCCAGCTCTGCCTGCTGCTGCAGCCCTGGCTCAGCAGCTCGTGGGGCTCATTGCACAGGACCTGCCTTTTCTGGCCCATTCAGGCCTTGTGCTGCATCCAGGTCTGTGTCACCTTTCTCTTTAGGGGGGACCTGCTGTCTCTGGTGGGTAAAGTCCCAGCCTTCTCCAGCCTTCAGGTCCCTGGGGAGCTCCCCCAGCAGTGAAATGGGTGAGAGCAGGGAGGGAGCAGCGTGGCAGGAACGGGCAAAGCTCTGCTGTGGGCTGGGGCAGCGGGTGCCAGGCGTGTGCTGCAGCACAACATGGTACAGGGAGACACGGGTGTGAGGCTGGAGCTGGGAGTTCAGCAGCACAGAGTGGATTGGGGTGGAAAGGACCTTAAAGCTTGTGTTGTTCTACCCCCTGCCACAGGCAGGGACACCTGCCAGCAGCCCAGGGTGCTCCAAGCCCCATCCAGCCTGCCCTTGGACACTCCCAGGGACGGGGCAGCCACAGCCTCTCGGAACAAATTGCACCTGAGACCTCATTTATTCACCATTTCTTGTGAAATGACACCCAACACGTCCCCCAAGCTGATGTGTTCCAAACAGCTCCACCTTCTGACTCTGGAATGTGGCTTTTCTCAACTTCAGCCCTTCTCTCCCACGGTACAAATCACACCCAGCACGTTACTGAGCCCCGCTCCAGGCAGGTCCCTCCCTCGGGATAAACCTCAGCTGCTGCTCTGACTCCTGGCAAACAAACAGCCACACACTTTGGCTTTTGGAAGCATCCTTGTGCCTGGGCTGGGGGGGTTAATTAGCCCTTGGTGGGGGTTAATTAGCCCTGGGGACTTCCTCCAGGCCTGGGAGGCTCTGGAAGCCTCTTACAGCCCCCAGAAGGATGATTCTTTCATCGTGGGGGGATCTGAGCCTGATGGAAGGAAGAACCCACCCCAGAATGCTGCTGCTGGAGGAGATGCCGTGGGCTGTGCTGCCCAAAGCCCAGCTCCTGCTGGATTAGGTGTATTTGGTGTCAGTTCTTTCTGTTGTAATAAAATCCTCCTGTTATTTTTATATGCTTGAAACTCTCGTTGGCTTCTTGTCTCGTTCTTGGCCGCAGAGCAAAGGGATGGGGGGTGAGGGCTGAGCCCTGCCAGGGCACTTTAGGAGCTGATAACAAACACACACTGCTCAGGAAGCCTTTGTGACCCTTCCCTGCCCACTCCTCAGCTGCAATGCAGTGTGTCAAGGGAGAGAAAAGAGAGATGTAGGAGGTGAAGGTGGTAAAAGGCCTGTTGGTGTGGGGGAAGGGACCCTTCAGGCTGGGACCTGGGGTGTCCACACCAGTCTGGGCACTGGGGGGGCTCCCTGAGGGCTCTCAGCAGTGTGGGGGCTGTTAGTGCAGTGGTTGAGGGTTTGATGGCAAAGGGATGGGTGGTGACTGCTGGGGGCCTGATGATGTGGGTGATGATGAGGGGGGCACGTGGCATCTCCCCGGGGGGTAAAACACAACCCCAAGCGCCTCGGTGCTGGCTCCAGCCCCCTCAGCTGCATCATCCCACCCGCAGCAGCCTTCCCCCAGTCACCTCACGGTGATGAGGAGGAGGAGGAAGATCCCTCCTTGGTTTTCCTCCTGCAGCTGAAGCACAAGAGCTCCGGGTGGCAGCAGCACTAGAGGGCAGCAGCCGCTGCCTCAGCTCCGCTGCCTCCAGCCCGGGCTGCGGGGGTGGCAACGCGGGGGCCAGGCAAGAGGAGGAGGACGAGGGTCTCCTGTCTGTCTGGAGAAGAGCAGGAGCTGGGGTTTGAGTTAGAGGCTCCCACGGGATGGAGGCTGGGAGCCCAACTCCTCCAGCTGCAGCCCTGGCAGCCCCTCCCTGGGGAGGCCGGGTGGAGAATCCTCCTCTCGCTCCTCCCAGGGGGAATTCCGGGGGGGCTCAGCCCCAACCAGCCCATTCCCAGGCTCCTGGGGCCACGGGGGCCGAGCCCTTTTCCTACAAACACAGCCCCGCGTCCAAAACCTGCTTTTATTTACATTTCAAGTCCAATCACATGCAAAACCGTGGTTGGTGCTTGGGTTGGGGGGAGGGGGTTCCCCCCCTCCTTTTCTTTCCTCGTTTTTCCTTAAGAAGAGTGTGATTAGCAAAAAAGATGCATTATTAGAATCTTCAAGTAGCAATTAAATATACAAAAATAGAGCTTACAAAATAAACCCCCAAATCCCCAACAAAAAAACACAACCCCGAGGGGAAATGAAACCCCCGAACAACTCCCCCTCCTCCCCCCCCACAAAACAACCCCCCCAAAAAACCAAAACAGCCAACGTTTTAAAAACAAAACCCTTCTGCTGCAGAATTCGTAGTGTACAAACACGTCTATGAGGCTCCACGCTCCATAAACACGGCGTTTACAAGGGAAAAGGGGGGGCAACAACCCCGGGGAGGGGGGACACGCCCGGGAAAGCCGCTGCCGGGTAATACTGAGACACCCCCGCCCCGGGAATGAGCCGCAAAGAGCCTCCCGCAGCTTTTGCGCTCGGGGAGGGGTCGGATCGGGGGGTTTGGCAAAGCGAAGCGCTGCCGCGGGGACCCCCCCAAAGCCGCCATCCCGGGCCCCGCTGCGGGGCGACGGGATGAGCCCGGCTGAGGTAGCCCAGCGCGCCCAGGGGGGTTTGGGGAGGGGGCGAAGGCCGCGACACCCCCCCGCAACCAGCGGCCCGCAGCCCCCGGCGGCCCTTTGCGGGGACCCGGCCGCGCTCTCCAGCCGCGCCCGCGCAGGCCAAGCGGGGGCCGCCGCAGCGGCGCAGGAGAGGCCGAGGACGTGCCCCGAGCCCCCGCCGGCGAGTCCGTACCCGGGGCCGGGCTCGGAGCCCGGGCTCGAGGGCCGCAGCCTCCCTGGCGGCGCGGCCGGGCGCAGGCGGCCGCTGGGGCCGCGGGGCTGCTCCTCGTGGCCGCCCCTAAAGTGCTGCGGGCCGGCCGCCCGTCCCGCCGCGTCCCGCCGCGCTGGCGCCGCAGCGCTCTGGCAGTGTCCGAGGCGCGGGGCGGCCCGGGGGCCGGCTATACGACGTTGTGCGCGCCGGGGAGGGGGCCCTGCGGCGGGCCGGGGTCCTGCGAGCCGTGCAGCTGAGCCAGCTGCAGCACCGGCATGTTGCACAGCGGGCACACCTTCCGCACCTCCAGCCACTTGATGAGGCACCTGCGGGGGCACAGACGCGAGGGCAGGGTCAGGAAGCCCTCTGCAAACCCTGCCCTCTGCAGACCCTGCCCTCTGCAGACCCTGCACCTCCTCAGCTCGGCCCCCGGGCTCCCCCCGTCCCTCCACGGGCCCCCGGGCTCTGTGGTGAGCCGTCCCTGCTGCCACAGGGCACTGAGCTCTCCGATGGTCGTTTGTGGGTTTGTTTACATATCACAGAGGACTGTCGAGGGCAATTCCTGACTCCCCACGGGGCAACCTGCAGAGTAAAGCCCGTGGCCAAGAGCCACACGTTGAACAGCAACAGGCTGGGGCCGTGGCTGCTGCCCTGGGCAGCCTGTTGCACTGCTCAGGATGTTCTGCATGTGGCTGGAGTTTAGAGAATCCCACGGGTGGGGGCTGGAAGGGCCCTGCAGAGCTGCTGCAGCCCCAGCCCCTGCTAAAGCAGCTTCCCCTGGCTCAGGGGGCACAGGAACGTGTCCAGCTGGGGTTGGAAACCTCCTGAGAAGGAGCCTCCACACCCTCCCTGGGCAGCCTGGGCCAGGGCTCCCTCCCCTCAGCACCAAAGGACTTGCTCCTGCTGTGCCAGGGGCACTGCCTGTGTTGTAAACATCTGTGTTGTTACATCTGTGTTGCTCACAGATGTAAACACACACACACAGGCCTTTGGGAACAGGAAAAGGTCTCTGTGTAAAGTGAAGCAGTTTTCCCAGCTCACAACTGGACCTTTGGGGCTGGACATCCCAGTCTGGTTTGGGCTGGATGAAAGCAGGGACACCTTCCACCAGCCCAGGCTGCCCCCAGCCCCATCCAACCCTCCCAAATCCAGTAGCCCAGGGGCTTTTGCTGCCCCTGGCACTGGGTGCTCACTCACTTTCGGTGGAAGGCATGTTTGCAGGGACAGATCCCCAGCTCGTCCTTGGGCTTGAACTCCTCCAAGCAAACGGCACAGATCTGGAAGAGGGGAGGGAGAAGGCAGTCAGCAGCTGGAAACGGGGGGTTCTGCACAACAAACCACACACACACCTCCCCACGCTGACCTAAACACTCCTCCCTTCCCCCATCCCTCCCCCTAAGCCGCGCCTGTGGCTGGTTTCCCTCTTCTCCTCCCCCCTCCGTGTTCACCTCGTGTCTGCTTTGGGGAAAACAAGACAATTTGGCTGCTGAGGATGCACCGAGGGTGGGGAGAGAGACCCCTCCCCGTGCACAGGGCAGGAAAGCAACCTCCTCTGCTGCCCCAGCTCCCCCTTCTCACCACGAAGCTGCTGCACAAGCAGCGTTTGGGAGCTTTCTGCGTGGCAGAGGGGTGAAATCCCCCCTTAGAGCCTCGGGCAGGGGGGTGACAGCCTGAGGCTGGGGTGGAGGAGACCCCGGGGGCAGCTGCCACAAGGCCAGGGTGTGTTTTGGGGGCTGGGGGGTGCCGCCTGGTCCCTGCCCCCCACTGCAGCCGCGGGGATGGGGAACGGTGCTGGGTAACCCCCGGCCCAGGGACGGGACTCCTGGGGCTGTTTCCCCACCCTGGCCAAATCTCTTCACGCTGTCCTTTTCCCCTGACTCATTCTAGGTATTCCCGGGGGGGGGTTTGAGCTGTTTTCCCCATCTCCCCCCTCCCCGGGAGGCCCCGGCAGCCCCAGCCCAGGGCCGCCCCGCAGGAGGAGGAGGAGGAGGAGGAGGAGGCGGCTCTGGGTGATCCCGGGGCCGTCCGTCCTTCCCGGCCACCCCACATGGAGCGAGCACATGCTGGGGTGTCTGCCGGGGTCAGTCCCACAGGAACACAGTCATCTGGAGCCTGGGATGGAAAAAAAAAGAGGAAAACCCAAGGCAGACACGGGGCTGAAGAGCTCAGCAGGGACTTTCCCCTCTGCAGGGCTCTAGGCGAGTCCTGGCAGCCGCCTGGGAGGTTGCAAAATCCCCCCCTTCCCCCCCCTCTGTGCTCTGCTTTCCAAAACCCTTTAAATACCAAAATCCCAATGCCCAAAAAGGGAGATTTGTGGAGGGAGCTGGAGAAACTCCTCTCCTGAACGGCAGGGGTGAGCTGGGGCTGCTCCATCCACCCCTTTCCCCCCACAGTGATGAGGAGGGGGCAGAATCACTCCAGAGGGTTCCCAAACCCCTCCTGCAACGAGCTTCTCCCCCTGGGAAGTGCTTTCAACCCAACCCACTGCAGGTGAATTTAATGTGAGTGGATCAGAACCAGGGGCCTGGAGGAGGGAGGGCTCTGTTTGGTTCCTTGGCTGTGGGGAGCAGAGGGTGAGATGTGGGATGGGCTCTTGTTGCTTTGTTCAGGGACTTAAAAAGCAAGACAGGGGTTTGTAAGTAAATGGGGGAGGTATTTAACAGGGGAGGTTTGTGGCTGGAGCTGTGGGTGGGCATTTTTGTGGTCAGGAGGGGAAATAAATCCAGCCTGGCTTGGAAGCAGGGTTTGAGTAGACCCCTGCTTGACTTCAGCCATGAAAACTGGAGGGTAAATAGGGACCCTCAGCCCTTAAAACAGCCTGGGAACCCTCAGAGAACTGAGGTGTGAAGGGGCTGTGAGGTGGAGGTGCCCCAGGGTAACTCAGATGTGTCCAAGACTTCTCCCACAGCTTTGCTTTGCCTCTTCCCCAGCCCCAGAAGACCCCCCCCCCCCCCCCATGGATTTGGGGGCTGGAAAAAGGGGGTTTAGTTCTTACCCCATCTGAGCAGAAGCCCCTTTGCCTGCCTCTTCTCTGCAGGCAAAGAGGAACCCACGAGGGACCCTCTTTGTACACAGCTCAGCCTCTGCCCCAACCATGGGTAAGGCAGCAAGAGGACCAATGCTGATGCAGTCAGCAATGCCAGTGAAGTCAGTTCTGACAGCCAGGATGAAGTAAAGGCTACGAGTGCAGCCAAGAAATGAAATGCTGATGCAATAAATGATCCTAATGCAGCAGATAACAACAATGTGGTGAAGAAAAAAGAGGATGCAGGGGGGGAATAAGGATGCAGCAGATGAAAAAGTAATGCAGGGAAGAGGAATGATGCAGTGGAGGGTGATAAAAGGTGCAGTGAAGGAGAAGAGTGCAGTAAAGAAGGAAAAGAATCATGCAGGAAAGAAGGATGATGCAGCAAGGAATGCAACAAGTCACCCTGCAGTGAGTACCAACTGTAACACTGCTGCAGGAAAGAGTAACACTGCAAATATTAGTACTGCTACTGCAGTAATGGCCCACAAAGGCATTCATGGAGTGGGATGAAGGCTTCCAGGCTTTGGGGTGCCCTTTCCCACTCCCCAAAAACAAGTAGAGCACTTGTGCTTTGCAGATTTCCCAAGCTCTGGTTGTGTGTTTTGCTCCCCATGGAGTCCAAGTGGAGGTTTTGGGCCCTTTTGTCTGTGCTTGTCCTCCTCCATCCCAGTGTGAGGAAGAGGAGGGGGAAGCTCCAGGGAGGTACTCACCTCATGGAGGTTCAGCTCCTTCACCTTCTCCTTGAGTATAACCTGTGGGACAGGGAGTTGAGGTCAGGGACAGCTGCTGCCAGGAGCCTTGGAAGGGAAAACTCCACAAAAGGAGAGCTGGAAAGGCTGGGAAAGTCGTTCCCAGGGAGGGCACTGGGCCTTCCCCCTCCCTGGGCACAGCTAAAACCACAAACACAGGGCCAAATCCAGGAGGTTGCCCCCCGAGATTTGAACCTCCAGGGCTCCCACACTCTGCAACAAGCTCCTGTGTGAGCATCTGCTGCTCCATTTCCACTCCATCCAGCTGGAGAGGGCCATCAGTGCAGGACCACCCTGTGTTCCTGTCCCAGCCCAGCTCCTCCCAGTTTCCTGCTCCAGTGACAGAGCAGAGGCACAGAAATGACCCAAACCCCAGAGCAAACAGGACACTGCAGCAGGGACCCACCAGGCACCTCCTGACTCGGTTTCTTTTAACACAGCAGCTGTGTCCAGCCTGGGGAGTGCACTGAGACCCCGCCCAACCACTGTCTGATGCTGGGGAAGGGATGGTGTAGCTGCTGAGGGGGGAACACAGAGAGGTTGCCCAGCTCAAGGGGAGATGTCCCCATGGCTCAGGGACCTCATCTGAAAAGCAGAGACCTGCAGACTAACAGGGGAGAGAGAGAAGCTCCTGGGATGCCCCGTTGGTAGGATAAACCAGCAGAGCCAGAGGTTTGCTCAGGAGCTACAACTGCTCTTGGAAGACCAAAAGCTTCCTTCCCAAGGAGAACAGCATGAGGGAGCTGGCAGGAATTTGGTGCTAAGCCAAAGGGACAAAGGAAACTTACTGTGGATCATCTCACCTGCTTGTAGGCGTAAAGCTCTTTGTGTGCTTGGTGCCTGAGCCTGCAATCAAAACAGGGAGAGGTGTGGCAGCAGGCAAAACCATCAGGAGTACTGCAAACCCTCACAGGTTTCATCCCCCCCCCCCTTTCCACATAGAATAGCTTTATTGGTGTGTGGGGGGGGGTGTTTATTTATTCATCTTGGAAATGAGAAGGGCCATGTGAAATGATGCACTGAAGCCAGAGCCAGCTGTCCCTGGGGCTGGGAAGGCAAAGCCTCCAGCCAGAGGCACGAGACCTCCTCCTCTTCTGACCTCCCTGACTTCCCACACAGACACCACCTGCACCATTCCCACCAGCAGAAGCTGCTGAGTAAATCCCAGTCTGCCAGAAACACCCCCAAGTTTCCAACCACTTCTGCTGCCAGCAAGCTCCAGACTGGCTGGGACTCTTTCTTCTGACATCTCCCTGCTCAGAGGTTTCCCCTCGTGCTGTTTGGCTTCCTCAGTCACAGCTTCATCTCCAGGGGTGAGACCCACAGTGCTGCTCCTGCCTCCTGAGCTCTTGGGAAGAGCCATTCCACAACAGCTTGGTGTTGGGCTGGGGAAGGATGTCCAAAGACAGCAAGGGAGGAGAAAGCTTTGGAAGAGAACAATGATCCAGGGCTGCCCAGATGGGCTGTGGAGGCTCCTTCTCTGCAGACATTCCAACCCAGCTGGATGAGTCCCTGTGTGCCCTGCTCTAGGTGCTGCTGCTCTGGCAGGGGGGTTGCACTAGATGAGCTTTCCAGGTCCCTTCCAACCCTTCAGACTCTGTGATTCTGTGACATATTCCAGCTCTCACCTATCCCAGGGGCAATTTAATAACCACAGCAACGAGCTGGCAAAAACTGGAGGGGGAATGAACCTGTATCTTGGAGATTTGAGGGGGTGTTAATCAGGAGAGCAGAGGGGGGTGTGCCATGTTCCAGCACAGGGTGATGAGCCCACACTATCATCCAGGGCACTCCCTGCCCTGGGGAATCATAGGACCTCTGGCAGGGCCCTGCAGAGCTGCCCCAGCCCCTGCTAAAGCAGCTTCCCCTGGCTCAGGGGGCACAGGAACGTGTCCAGGTGGGGTTGGAAACCTCCTGAGAAGGAGCCTCCACACCCTCCCTGGGCAGCCTGGGCCAGGGCTCCCTCCCCTCAGCACCAAAGGTCTTTCTCCCCCTGTGCCAGGGGCACTGCCTGTGTTCCAGTTTGTGCCCATTACCCCTTGTCCTGGGAGCAACCCTGCTGCCATCACCTGATTTTCTTTTACAGACATTAGCTAGCATTGCTCTTCATCACCAGAGATGGCATTTAAGTGCTCTGAAAACTCAGGAGGGGCAGCATCAAGGCTGAAGAGTTGGCCAAGGACTTTTGATAAGATAGCAGAGTGTGTCTGCAGGGCTTGGGCAGCCACAGGAATGTTTTCCTCAGCCAGCCTGGAGCGTGATTGCAGATGGGAAACCTCTTTGCCTGTAATTTCCCTCCTCCAAAAGTATTCCTGGGGGCCTTCTCAAACCATGGCTGTTGCACCCTGCAGCCTCTGAGGCTTTCTGAGCCCTGAAGGCTGCAGGGGTGTGGGGGGGAAATAGGTTGGAAAAGTATATCCTTGTCTTTTTAGCTCAGAAACATTCCTCAGGATGTTGAGGGCCTTCAATGTTGAGGAATTGGTAAAACTGTCTCTTAATGCTGCAGAGAGAGTGGCAGTGAGGCAGGTTCTGAGCTCTGGATTGATGGGGAGCCATCCCTCCTCCTCTGACACTGCTGCCTGGCAGGAAGCTGCCTGCAGAGCCCCAGGGAAAGTGGCAGTGGGCTGAAAGGGGGAGGCTGGGGTGGCATCTCTCCACCCTGGGGCACAAACAGGAACAATAGAGGAAGCAGGCTGAGACTGGCTGGATCCACAGGGATCCTGCAGCTGGGCAGGAGCTGATGAAACACAGATGGGCCAGGGAAGAGGCACGAGGGGAAAAAAGCATCTGAAAGAGTCTGGAAGCACCAAGTGGCCACCAAGACATTGGCCACAAGGAGCCAAAGGGCCTGGAGGGAAGGTGGTGTGCAGAACATCCACAGAGGCCCCGTTGGCATCTGGGGGAGAAGCGACCACCCGGCCACGGCCCATGGGGACACTCCATGGGGACACTGACAGAACACCCCCCTCCCTGAGCCCATGGGAGAGGCACAGCACAGGAGGCAATGGGAGTGTTCAGCCTGGAGAAGAGGAGCCTGAGGGGAGACAGGAGGCTGCAGTGAGCTGAGAGTGGGGCTCTGCTCCCAAGTAATGAGTGACAGGACAGGAGGAAATGGCTTTGAGTGGCCTCAAGCTGCCCCAGGGGAGGGTGAGGTTGGAGCTGAGGAAGAACTGTTTCCCTGAGAGGGGTGTCACCCCTGTGCCAGGCTGCCCAGGGAGCTGGGGGAGTGCCCAGCCCTGGAGGGATCCCAAAGCCGTGGAGCTGAGGTGCTGAGGGCCAGGGGTTAGTGCTGGGCTGGGCAGGGTGAGGGCAGGGCTGGGACTCCACCATCCTAAAGCCCTTTTCCAACCCAAATGATTCTGTGATATCATGAGCTGTGTCTCACACAGCCTCCATAGGTAACTGCATTAAAGCCACACACCTCCCTGCAGAGGGGGTCAGGAATGCCTGCAGCAATCCAGGAGGCTTTGGCAGCTGGTTCAGGAGGGGAAACAGTTCCATTTAAATTCAGTACCTTCCTTTTGATCCCCAACCCTCCTGCCACCGGGCTGTGGCTGTCCCAGGCACCAGCAATGCTCTGGTGCTAACGCTCTGATGTGGCAAACCCTTCCCAGAGTGATCCTGGGGGGATGCTCCACACACATGGTCCTCATCCCACTGCCCATCTGCAAGGGCTTTCCCTGGAGCTCAGGCTCTTTCACCCCACACCAAAGGAGATGATGCAGCAGATCCCAAGGAGGTGGGTGCTGCTGGGGTCCAGGGGCACAGCCCAGACCCATGGCATGGCTAAACAGGGGCTGCAGGGTTCTTGCTGGGCTCCTTTGGCAGGGAGAGAGCCAGGGCAGTGGTTTGAAGGGCCATTCATAGAAGCCTCTGGAGAGTTCAGGGCTATAAAGGGATCAGTGGATGATCTAATCCAGCCTCCCATCTATCACAGGTCGTTAAGCAGCACTTTGGGAGCCAAGAGGTCTCATCCAGAAAGGCCCTCTGTCTTGATTTAAAGACATGGAGAGACAGGGGACTTGCCACTTCCCTCTCTGGCTTGTCTCACCCATTACTCACCCTCCTTCTTACAACATGCCTCCAACTTCTAAATTTAAAGGGATTTTTTCTGGCTTGAGCCTCCAGACGTTACCACTTGTTATTCCTCCTGTGGGGCAGAACACACCCAGGGAGACCCTGTGCCCAGGAAAACATCCTGAGAGGCCAAACACCTCTTCATTTGGCCATATAGATTCCAGCTCCATTTAAGCAAAACACGTCCTTGAGTCCTTCTGAACAGCCTTTGTCTGTTTTATCCACACCCACTGGTGCCCCAGTTCAAATGCAGCCACTGGCCACATGGAATCTCCCAGCACAGACCTTGTTAACGCTGAGATATAAATCATCTGGTCAGGGATGACCCTTCCATCTGTTCCTGCCTTGTGCTGCACCTTCAAACAGCTTTTCTTGTGCACAGTGGTGGGTGGAAGTGAATAGATGGCACCCAGACTGCCCCCATCACCCCTGGGGAAGCCTGGGCTTGGGCTCACCTCCAGGTTTTATGAGGTTTCTCATCACACATGGATGAAAATAGGTTGAAATGATCAAATATTTAGAAGGCAACACTGAAATCTTACTTCCCTGGTCTACAAAAGCAGGACAAAACTATTTTCAACAGCTCTGGGTAGAAAGCCTGGTGGGACTGGCTGCTGTGAGCCAGGCAAATGCAGGCTGCATGGTGCAAGAAGAGGCCAGGTGCCTGTCTCACAGGGACAGAGGGAGGGGATGTGAGGGCTGCAGGGAGCTGGAGCCATCCAAAGAGCCACAGGGGAGGGGAAAGGGGAGGAAAAGGGGATGGAAGAGCTTCTCTGCAACTTGTCAGCAGAGCTCTGGGTTGGAAAAGACCTTCAAGATCATCGAGTCCAACCCTTCACCTCACACTGCCGAGCCCAGCACTAAACTAAACCATATCCCTCAGCAATGTGTCTTTTGAATATACCTAGGGATGGGGACTCCACAACCTCCCTGGGCAGCTTGTTCCAAGGCACAGACTCCCAGAGTGGTGAGGGCTGGAAGGGCCCTGCAGAGCTGCTCCAGCCCCAGCCCCTGCTCAAGCTGCTTCCCCTGGCTCAGGGGGCACAGGAACGTGTCCAGGTGGGGTTGGAAACCTCCTGAGAAGGAGCCTCCACACCCTCCCTGGGCAGCCTGGGCCAGGGCTCCCTCCCCTCAGCACCAAAGGAGTTGCTCCTCCTGTGCCAGGGGCATTGCCTGTGTTCCAGCCTGTGCCCATTACCCCTCATCCTGGCACTGGCCACCACACAACAAACACTGACACCCACTCTTTAGGGATTTCTCAGCATTGATGAGGTCCCTCCCTCTCATCCTTCTCTCCTCCAGGCTGAACAGCCCCAGCTATGGAGCCTTTCCTCCTCACACAGATGCTCCAGTCCCCTCAGCATCTCAGTAGATGATCCTGGATGCCATCTCTTCCCAGCTGCAGGCAGAGGCACAGCTGGACATGTGTCCTGAGCTGTCAACACAACTTGTCCCCGTGGCCACTTTCCTTTTGCTTTCCCTCCTGCAGGAAGAGCCTTTTCTCTCATCTGGTGGCCCAACTCCCTCCCCAGTGGCCCATAAAATAATTAAAGCAAGCCCCAAACTGGAACAACCTTTCACCCTCCCCTCCTGCTGCCCATGGCTCAGATGAACAGCTCAGCCCTGCATCATTAATCTCTAAACTGCGCTGTTGAATGAGCAATTTGTGTACAATAACCAACGGAGCAGGTATTAAACATTTCTTAAGCACACAGTCCACAGGTTACTCATTAAAGAAGAAAACGTGTTGAAACATTAAGCAGAAAGCAGGAACCATAAAACATCCCTTTTGGAGGAGCCAGCTCTGCTATTGTGGCTGTTTGAGCTCACATGTACGTCCATCTCCCATTTTCAAAGCGGGTCACGCCGTCGCCTCGTGGGGCTGGAGGCTCCAGGAGGTGTTGGGCAGAGTGTTCAGTGTCACAGAATCACACAGTTGTTTGGTTGGAAAAGCCCTTGAAGCTGCTGCAGTCCCAGCCCTGCCCTCACCCTGCCCAGCCCAGCACTACCCCATGGCCCTCAGCACCTCAGCTCCACGGCTTTGGGATCCCTCCAGGGCTGGGCACTCCCCCAGCTCCCTGGGCAGCCTGGCACAGGGGCTGACACCCCTCTCAGGGAAACAGTTCTGCCCCAGCTCCAACCTCAACCTCCCCTCGGGCAACTTCAGCCCCTTTGCTCGTTTCTTGTCACTCATTACTTGGAAGCAGAGACTGACCCCAGCTCCCTGCAGCCTCCTGTCAGGGAGTGTCAGAGTGCTCCTGTCTGTCTCCTCAGGCTCCTCTTCTCCAGGCTCAACACCCCCATTCCCTCAGCCCCTCCCCAGCCCCTTGTGCTCCAGCCCCTTCCCCAGCTCTGTGCCCGGCTCTGGCCACGCTGCAGCCCCTCAGTGTCCCTGTGGCAGTGAGTGAGGGGCCCAGCACTGACACAGCCCTGGAGCTGCAGCCTCCCCAGGGCCCAGCACAGGGGACAATCCCTGCCCTGGGCCTGCTGCCACCCCAGTGCTGATCCCAGCCAGGCTGCCCTTGGCCTTCTTGCCCCCCTGGGCACGCTGCTGGCTCCTGTTCAGCCGCTGGCACCAACCCCCCCAGGCCCTTTCCCTGCAGCAGTTTCCAGTCCCTCTGCCCCAGCCTGAAGTGGGGTGGCCCAAGGGCAGGACCCAGCCCTTGCCCTTGTTCAACCTCATCCCATTGCCCTCAGCCCATGGCTCCAGCACTCACTGTGTAGGTGCTGTGCCTGTGGGTCAGTTAGGGGGGAAGGCTGAGTCTGATACTACATGTCTGAGCAAATTCCTTGCTGATGAAGGAAAGTGAAACCCCTTCAGGTTGGTGTGGAAAGAGAAACAGATGCCATCCTGGATGGGGGCACTGGTGACAGCTCAGCCTGTCCAAGGCAGCAGGGGAACACTCTCTTACCTGATCAGGTAGCAACAGAAAAGCAAACTGAGGATGAAGACGAAGATGGCCGTGCCGAAAACCACGATGTATATGTTGAGAGGCAGGTTCTGGAACCCGATGTTCGGCATCCTGAAGCTGTAATGCTGGAAGTCTGAGCTCATGGGTAGGCTGTGGAGACAGGAGGAAACACAGTGGGCTGAGAGGCTACTTGGGCAGCATGGCAGGTCTGAGGAGATCAGCAGCACCTCTGATGCAGGTAGAGGGGCAAGGAGAGGGCAGGCACTGCCTCCTCACCCCCTGGAATCAAGGCATTCTGGCCCAAAAGTGAGCCCTCCCAGCTCAAACAAAGCAGGGCTGGGATTTCTCTTTCCTCTCTCACACACAGCATCCTGAAGCTAAACACCTCATCGGATGGATGGTGGGGGTTGCCTCTGAGCAGCCCCAGCCTCTCCCAAAGCCCTCAGTAACCAAGCCAGAATACTGCCAGCAGGCAGAGAGCCTTGTAGCAAGGCAGGTTTTCCTTTCCTCCCCTGCAGCTGCAGGTGAACCTGCTGCCAGCACATCCTCAGCAGGGAGGACACGGACACTGCCAGGAAATGCCAGAAGCCATCAAAGACCTTTGGTTTACCTTTTTGCCACACCAGATCTGGGTTGGGTGGTTTCAGGGCATTTTTTGGGCAGGTTTCAGCTTTATTCCTCAGCTGCTTCCCCCCAGCAAAACCCCACTGAGTGGAACACACAGTGACTTTGGCCGTGGCCGTGTGCCCAGGAGCGGTCTCCGCTCGCAGGGACCCGCTGACACCCCTCAGCACGTCACCTCACCTGTGATCTTACTTTTATGGTTCTCTTATGATTCATTGCACGGGACACAAGAGTTTTACAACCACCCCACCGAGGTGGTTTTCCAGCATGAAAGCAGCCTGATGGCTCTGCATCACCGTAACATCCCCCCTCCTTTCTGCCCCAATGCCACCGTGATACTCGCCCCCCTTCACTGGGAAGCACGTGTTGATTATTTCTCCCTCTTATTCCTTTCTGTTGCAATCATCCTCTGAGCCATTCACCCTGAAATGATTCCAACCCTCACCAGCCAGGCATAAAGTTCACCAACCTCCAGCTTAGAAAAGGAAGTTTAAAAATATGCCTTGTTTTTGCTTTCTGCCCACGGGAAAGGGCTTGGACGTGCAACTCAAGCTCCTGACGAGCAGGGAAAGTACCTGAAGTCTGAACCCTGTTTCCCAAACAAAGTTAGTAGAGGGATAACAAAAAAAACCCCTTCCCCTGGAGCAGGGAGTTTTTAGCAGTGCGTTGCACAGCTCCTGATTTTGCACAGGGTGAGAAGACAGAGGGGAAACGGCGCCATCTGAGCCCAAAACGTGCCGGGGAGCGACGCTCCAGAAATCAAAGCGTCTCCTCAACGTCCCACCCCTCCAAGCAACATCCTGGCTCCTCCACCTCCCCTCTTTTTAACTGAATCCCCCAGGCTTCTCCCCCTCTATCCTTCACTCCCCTAGTGCTGTGCAGGGAGCAGACTCACCTCTAGCCCCTGGCCTGCACCCTCCCGGCGCCCCTCGCCCAAGGCAGCATCTCCAAGCGTCCAGGCGGGAGCCTCTTCGCTCTCTGGCTGCTTTCGCTTTCCTCACTGGAAGTTTCGAGTCGCTTTCTGGTGAAGGCTGGATTTGATTAAAGCCTCCAGAGAGCAACAGCACGCATGTTCAGAGAGCCTCCCAGCCAACGTGGAAGTGCTACAAGAGGTGGGGGAGCCGGCACTGCCCCCGCTGCGAGCTGGGATGGGATTTTATAGCACAGCAACCAGGCGGCAGCTCACGCTCCCCCAACCGCTCCTCGTTCCGCTCAGCCGAGCCTGTTTGCTTTGCAAGTGAACTTTAAGAGAGCCCAAACCAGCTCCCCTAAAAACCTTTGTTCCCCACTCTGGCAGAGTTAATGGGCAGCTCGGTGTAGCTGCCTGAGGTCGGTGTGAGTTTGCAGCTGCGTGATGTTTGCTGGGTCAAAGGGATGGTGGTTCAGAGGCTCTGATCGCGGTCACGGTCACGCAACGGGGGATGTTTTGGCTGGAGGATGAGGCTCCGGCTGTCCCTGCTCACCCTTGGGCTGGGAGTCGCTGCTGTTGGCCAAGGTTGGCTGATTCCAGCTCCTCAGCCACCCGAGAGAATGTCAAACATGCTCTGTCTGGGAAAGCTTCGGGTAATTTTTCACAAGGAAGGAGAGAGAGCTCTTGGAGAAGCAGCAACAAAACCGATCGGCAACACACCAGGAAGGTCTTTCCAACTTCTCCTACTTGTCATGCTCTTTTGACCGAAGCTGAGGGGCTTCGGTGCAGCTCTCCCAGCAGGAGAGGGAGTGTGAGGATCCCTTACAAATCTCATCCAGCTAGAAAAACTCCTCACGGTGCCATCCAGCCGAGCCGTGCAGCTCCTCCACTGCTCCCCACAACCACAGCCACGGCTCCAAACCGCCAAGCACAGCCCCAGAGCTCTGTCCCACCCACAGCAGCCTGTTTGCTTCTTCCAAGGGTACCACTTCCCAAAGAGTTCACCCCCAAAGGACGTGAGGGATGCAGCAGTGTCCTACGTGTCCCCAGCCAGTCCCACACCAGCATCATCCAACCTCTACATGAAAGAACCTCCACGGCAGAGCCAGCCTGGTTCTCCCTCCCTCCTGCTGCAGCAGCAGCAGAGAAACGTCACACGAAACCCACGGAGGTTTGAGGGGAAAAAAGAAGTTAAGTCTGCACTGGATCCAGGAAACTGTTAACTTGAAAAGGCTTCACTGAAATCTGATGATTGGAAGCAGCCAAAGCTTTGGTTGGGTTTGGGGTTGGTTTTTTTCCAGGGGAGTTAGGGAGGGGGAAGGAAGGGAAGGAACTGTATTTTAATCTGCTTCAGATTTGGGAGAGAGCAGCCAAAAGAAATAAAAAAGGAGCCATAAAGAAGGATGAAGAGTTTCTGGTGGAGAACAAAAGCTTCCCTGTTGCTCTCTCCATGGCCAAGGCATTTCAGAGCGGGCAGATGCTCACCCACAGCCCCCCGGCAGGTCCCCACAGCCCCCTGGGATGGGGGCATGAGCTGCCCTGAGCAAAAGGGGTTGGCACTGGAGAAACTTTAAATGGGGGGTGAATTTGCCCAGGGCTGGATGCAGCTCTCTCTGCAGTGTGTGCTTGTGGGGGGTGAGGGGAAGATGCTGACTTGCTCCTTGTCTGAAAAATAGACCTGTGATGACAGAGAGGAAGAGGAGGGGAATTTAGGCAGGAGCCTGCCCAGTGCCTCATTTCCCTGAGGTCTCCAACTGCCCCATGATCCATTGGGTCTGCACATTCTCTCAGGGCATAAAATCCTTGGGAGAGGGCTGGGAAGGGGACTTTCAGGACAGAAGAAATAAGATTGCTGAAGAAAGATAAACCTGGGGAAGAAGTGGGAAGAAAATCCCCTGAACCAGTGATGCCCAAGAGCTGGCTGGCCGTTAAAAGAAGTAAATATAGATGTATGTGTGTGCAAAAGAAAGTGTGTGCACATTTCTTTGCAACATACATATTGTACTACTATATATATATATATAGTGCAAACACCTCTGACTAAAGCAAAGGAGAGAGTCTGATTTTCCCAGGCTGCAGCAGGGAAGGAACTGAAGGGTATTTATTCAGTGATGCTACAGCTTGCAGGAATGAAAAGGAGCAGCAGTGGGGCCGTGTGTGGGGATACAGAGAGAGGATACAAAGCAGTAGGGCCCGAGCTCCACACCTCCTCCTTGGTGACACCCTCCCATGAAGCAGCATCCCTGTTTCTTTGAGGACCTCCAAACCCAAGCTTTAATTAAAAGCCAAGTGTTGGTGAAAGGCATCTGGAGAAGTCAGGAAGGGAAGTGTTACAGGTCAGCATTAGCTCGTTGGCTTCACAGCGCTTTGATTACAAGTTGGGCTGTTAAAGGCCAAGCTAAACAAGCCACCTAGCCAAATTCAACCCTTTTATAATCACAGCAAGCACTTAATGCGCTTAAATGAGCAGGGGCCAACCTCTTACCCAGTGCTTTCATCAGGAGATCTCAAAGGGATTATTAAAGGAGGCAATTATCTTCTTACAGGCAGAGAAACTGAGGCAGGGCGCGAGGCGGGGGTTACACTGGGGACGCCGCCGGTGATGCCACCAGCGGCACTCACGAGCTAAAAGCCACCAAGTGTTTTCTTTCCTGCTGCTGTGCTGGGTGGATCTCAACCATGGGCTCCTTCTCTGGGTTTTACTCATTAAAAGGAGCTGCTTTGGTCTTTCTTACCATCTTATTGTTGTTTCTTTCTAGCCCCAGCACTGGAGCCACGCGAGCACTGTGTAACCAGAGCCCACGTGCTGGGCTGGAGGGGGGCAGTTCCTGTCAGAAAGAAACCCCCATTTTCAGAGGGATTTACTTTGTGGTTTCCAGAGGAATCCTCTGCAGGGATTCAAAGGCAACCCAGGCTGCTCTGAACCTCCCAAACCAGTTACTGGGGAAACGGGATGGAGCCGGTGGTCTGAGCCCCAGCTGCATCCCACCGAGTATTCTCCTTCCAGGAAACACCGAGCTTTACAAACACCTCAAAGCCAGACACAAGCAAGTTCCCATGGCCTGCTGCAACCCAGGAATTCAGGGGGGAAAATACCCCAAATGCTCTGTGGTGGCAGAACACCAAAGTGTAAACATTTTATGGCTGGGGAAAGATTTCAAGGGAGGCGCGAACGGCGTCTCGGGTTTCAAAGGCGTCATCCAAAGCTTCAACCAAAATGGTGATTAACCCAGCTGAAAGTTAAACCAGGAGCAGCTGACAAGAGCTTTCTGAAACAACCCCAAGCTGTAGTGTGACGTGGGGTATCCTCCTGTGCAAAAAACCCCACAGCATCAGGGTGGTTTAATGGGTGTGCTCAATAGGATCGTGTCTTAAGAAGCAAAAGGATTGTTCAGGTGGGAAAAAGCAGCAGGGTAAGATGCCTGGTTTTAACTCCCAGGCAGGAAAAAGAAATCCAACCCCAAAAGAACCCCAAAAGAAAAGAGAAACCTTGACCTCAAGCAGCTGGAAGGAATTTCCTTCAGCTCCAACTCTGGAGCTGTTCCAGCGTGAGGATCCGCGGGGCGGCGGTGGGAAAATCACAAGCAGCTGCTGAACCAGCCCCTGAAAGCAGCGTCGCCTTTGCCTGGCATGGAGTGGGAGGAAAGCTCAAGGCTGCTCTGGACAGGAGCAATGGCCTTGGGTGTCCAAAACCAAGGGACAACAGCACTGAGAGAGGGAGGAGGCCAAAAAATACCCCATCACTGTTTTAGGTGGGGACGGTCCCGACAGCTCCCTTCTGCCACGGGGCAGAGTCCTGTTGGGATCCAACAAAGCTGTGTCAGGGAATAGAGGAAACTTTTGGGTGTCAAACAGAACAAAAGCTGTTTATTTTACCCATTTCAGCCACGTGCAGGTCTGTGGCGTGGCGGGGGGGGGATTTTTGTTGTGTGCTCAGACAACAAAGAAAACCAAACTGACCTCCAACCACGAACCGCTGCGGACCTTTGATCCCTCCTCCCCGAGAGCGAATCCCATGCTCTTTTTGAACTGGAATCAGGAAATTTCCTGGCTGAGTTCCCACAGCTGGCTGAGAGCAAGCCCAAAACCTTAACCCTCTCCACCACTTTTGGGCAGAGAGGCACGGACAGAGCCATGTGCCATCGCCACGAAACGACTGGGAAGAAACCAGCAAACCAGTCTTTCTAATGAAGGAAATACCCGTCAGCTCGGCTGGTACCACGGTGATTGGCAGCAAGTGCTTTTGATTCTGGGCAGTTTAACAGTCAAATCATCCCATGAGCTGAATACCAAGAAAGCACCTTGAAACCTGGCAATGTTTTTGCTACCTTTGGTGGGGAAATGTACAGAAACCAGGTCACCTGCAGCTCCCATCGGCGGGTTTCACATCAAGCCCTTCTGCTGGGAAGGTGAAGCAGAGGTTTGCTCAGGGCTCAGTTTGCAAGTTGGAAACATAAAATGGAAAGAAAAATCACCAGCCCTGCCCAGGCTCCCCTGGAGTGGCAGAAGTGAGGAGAGGCAATCCCTTCTCGGGAGGGCTTGACGCGGAGGCGGCAGCTGAAACGGGCGCACGGGTCGGTTTCCTTCTCTGTGATGAAATCACACTTGAGGAATTTTTTCCCTTTGGCCTTGGGAATTTTTTTACTTCATGGTTTTTCCCCCCTTTTCCTGGCAGGCAGCTCCATCCCAGATCCAACGTCACGACACACTGAGCTCACGCTTCCTCCCGAGAGCGCGGTGGGAAAGGACAAAGGACGCGCCGCTGCCTCCTCCGGCCCCCATCGTGCTCACGGTGGTGGGAGCAGAAGGCAGTGACCCCCTTGGTACCCTGTGTGGGGCACATCCCTGCCTCCTGCCATGGTGCTCAGGAAGCAGCATCACTCCATACTAAACTTACTAAGGTGTGAAGGGAGGGTGTGGAGTCTCCTTCCTTGGAGGTCTTCAAAACCCCCGGGACACGTTCCTGTGTGACCTGATCTAGGTGAACCTGTTTGAGCAGAGGAGTTGGACTGGATGATCTCTAAAGGTCCCTTCCAACCCCCACCATTCTGTGCTTCTAAGTATTAAAAGCTGGAGTATTTTAGACCAAGCAAAGCACCTAAGTCAGGCACCACCACAGGGTGCAGCCTCCAGCCCCTCTCGCTTCATTTGGTGCAGACAGTCTTCCACCCTCTGTGGTTGCTTTTCCTTGATTGGGTTCCTTAGGAAAAAGCAGAGTGGAAACCTCCTGAGGAACGCTGAGCCCACGCTGCTAAAGGGCCAGAGCAGAGAAGTTGGTGTTAAATGCTCTGGGGAATCAGCAAAGTGCTGGGTGACACACTGAGAGCTAGAGAGAACAATGGAGACTGCCAAAATACCACATCTGGAAGAGAATCTCGCTTTGCTCGAGTCCTCTTCAGGCTGAACAACAGCAAACCTCCTTCTGCAGAGCACAAAAGCAACCAGCCTTCTCCACTCAGCAATACCGAGGAGCAGCTGGACTACATGACTTCCTGCAAGCCTTTCCCCCTTGTTTCTTAGGCTCTTTTAATGCAGAGGAAAAAAAATGAACCCATCAATGCAACATCCAGGGATGGATAATCCCTAGAAAATCCTGCTGGAGGTTTGAACCCTGAGCCAGCGATGGGAATCACAGCAAGCAGCCACCCTGTCGAGGCAAGGAACAGGAGCCAAGTGCAATTTGGGCTGCAGCAAGACAGAATGCTCTCTTTTATGCTAAATAAGGTTGCTAGGTTGTGGAATTTTGGGTTTTTTTTAAGGGAGGAGGATAATCTGCAAGGGGATCCAGATGGCTGTAAAGCCTCGCAGTGGAAAAGCAGCATGAGGCCAGAGAGGGAAGAATTTCTCTTTATGATGCTGCTGTCTGCTCCCAGATCCTGGATTTCAGTCCTCAGGAATGCTCTCCCTGGACTCTTTTTTAATTGCACCATTGATATTTGTGGTAAAAATGAAGGAGAGGAGGTAGCTGGATGCTAACCCAAACCTCATCCTGCTGGGAATTTACACCAATGTCACCTCACAGATGGGTTTGCTAAGTTTCCTTATCCTTACAGAAAAGAATGAGCTGTGCAGTCAGTCCTTGCTCTGGTTTTAACAGAAGTAATGGGGTTTGGGGAGTGGATTTTTAATTGGTCCTTCTGCTCTGCTAACAAGGCCCAGGGGAATTCTGCAGAGCTTCAGAGTTGTGGAACAAAACCCTCCCTGGAGCCATATGGATAATGGACACAAAGGGCTTCACGGGGTCAGCACAAGCAGAGGTGGCTGTGAGGGCTGCAGACCCCTCAAAATTCAGCTGCAAGTGGAAAATGGAACTTTTCCACTCTCAGATTCATATGGCCATGAGAGGTGTTTGATGGAGGTAAAGATGTGTGAGCCCAATGCACGTGTTTCCTCCTCCGTGGCACAGAGTCTGGGAGCTGAAGGTCACGCTGTGGGATACTGTCCCTCTCCCTTCTCCCCAGCCTGGCCTTAGTGGGATGGAGGAAGTCAAAGGACCTTCAAATTCCATGTTAGCTGCAGCCTGGGGGTCTGTAGCCAGGAGGGGATGGTGAGCCACATGAGAACTTCCACCTTTCCCTACTCACCTTCCACCTTTTCCTACTCTCACAAAGGACGTGGCTTCTTATATGTGTTTCTCATACAATCATAGAATCACAATGGTTGGAAAAAACCTTTAAGATCATCAAGTCCAAGCCCTCCCCTCACACTGCCAAGCCCTCCACTAACCCTCAGCAATGTGTCTTTTAGATATCTCTAGGGATGGTGACTGCACCACCTCCCTGGGCAGCAGCTGATCCCAATGCTTAACAACCCTCTCAGGGAAAAAAATTCTTCCTCAGCTCCAATCTAAACCTCCCCTGGTGCAACTGGAACCTGCTTCCTCTCATCATTCACTACTGGAGAGAAGAGACCAACCCCCACCTCATTACAACCCCCTTTTTTAGGTAGTTGTAGAGAGTGATCATCACCTGAGCCCTAAATAAATAACAACCCCAGACAAGAGTGTGCTGCTGATGCAGGACCCCTCTCATAAAACCCAAACAACTCTTGAGAGTTAAAGTTTGCATCTTTCTTGCAGCTGAGGGAACAAAACCTGCTGAATATTTTCCAACTACTTCAAGCAGCAAAGCTAAAACCCACCAAGCCGACCTCCAGGCGTGGGACAGCCTTGCTGTCAGATCTTTATAAAGTCCCTGGGCGTTGAATCGCCTACTAGAAGGCAAAAGATATATGAGTGGCACTAAGTGGGCTTAGCAAGGAGCAGGCAAGCTGCCTCGAGTGTCTTTTGAAAGGTCAAGAGAGCACATGATGCCTGGGAGCCCTCACGTTGGGATTTTACTACGAGTTCAAGATACTTCCAAGCGTGTCTGGTTATGGAGCCGCCGCCTCGCGTCAGCCACCTTTTCAAAGCAGTCTTTATAAACGAGGCTTTCCCCTCCTCAAATCTCGTTATTCCTCTTTCAAGACCTTCCTCATCTTCAGCAAAACAGTGGCAGTTTGAGGGGAAAAGGCAGGTTGAGATGCAAAGTGCCAGTGGCCAGGGGAATTTCGGGAAGCGTCACTGAAAGGCAGCGGGAGCAGCGGAGGCAAAGCTCCGCTCCACGGGGGCTGCCACGTCTCATCACATTTGGGTTCCCAGGACAAGGCTGCTAAAATACCACCCATTGGCACATTTCAATGAAAATGCCGTGGCCTCATTAGTAGAGTGGAAATTATGAGCTTGTCTTTGTATATGTTTCAAAGCTTTGCCTCTGAAAGTATATTGGGTGAGGGCCAGAAATTCCTGGCTCGGAGCTCTCACCACTCGGCAGTTTGGGATTGCCTGGCTCAGGCGGGTCAAGCGGCCACGCAGCCATCGACCCGGGAGAAAAGAGAGTTAAAAGTACCCTGCAGGGCAAAGGGGATGTTGCAAGAAGAGGGAGAGAGCAAAGAGGTTTGAAGCAAAATCTCCTCCCTGTGTGGTTTTCCCTTGTGAGGGATCATGTCCTAAAGAAGAGGCGGCAGGAACGTGGGGTGTGTGGGGCTTCATCCCGCTCCTGACCATGTTCCCCTCTGGGGATGGACCACCAAAACCTAAATCCTTGGCAATAATCTCATGAAGTCCCCTTGGTTTTGGGATCTGCTCATCTCAATAGGATCTTGCAAGTTTCCATCAAGGAAAAGCGTTGGGTCAGCTCCCTACTTACCCGCAGGGGTGCCGCGCCACAGCCAAGCCACGCAAACCCAATGTATCTGCCGAACGGCGACCGCGGTTTGGCGCCAGGGGTGCTGCAAGAAAAGAAAACAAACAATCCCTACTATGGCACAAAAAGCCAGAGAGAGTGAGGGAGAGAATGAAGACACCTTCATCCTCTTTTTTAAATGCTTTGAGTGCTAAAGGCTCCAATAAATCGGTTCAGCTCTTAGTGACCAGCATAGATTCCCTTTTAAAACGCGGCGGTGACTTTACATGGAGAGAAAAAGCGAGGAAGGGGGGGAAAGGCTCGGCTAATCCTCACAATTTTATAAGCATCTGAGACACTAATCCGTTGATCTCATTGAAAAGGATTAGAATTACTCCCTTGCCAGTAAACTTAAGAAGTTTTCTACCAGATGTAAACAAAAGCAGAGAGCAGCCCGCAGAGACGGCTGCCACACACCGAGTCCTCGCCGAGAAATCCTCGCCGGGGCTGGTTTTGGGGTGAAAAGGGGAATTTCCATCCCAGTGGTTGTCTGGAGTGATGCTGGTGTCCAAGGAGAGCCTGGTCAGCAAGCAAAAAGCAGGATCCCATCCTGGGCTAGCATCCTGATGGGGCATCAACACGTACTTTTGGTGTCCCACTCTGACGGGAATGATGCTGCAGCTACAAACATCCACCTTGAAATCCCTCACTTGTTCTGCACTGGCTAAAGAAAACATTATTTTCATAGTAAGAAAAGAAAAGAGGGCAAACTCCTAAGTAGCAAACTGAAGAAATCCCAGAAAACCTGAGTTTTGCCCCCAGCTTTGTGGTAACCTTCACCCAATGCAGCTTTGAGGCAAAGCCCTCGGTATTTGAGGTGGAAAAATAAGACACGGCGTCCTCTGTAAACAGTCTGGCACCTGCTGCTCTGCTCCCAGTGATTTACAACACTAAAGGATTATTTGATTTAGAAGAGGAAGTAGGCAACATGCAACCTGGGTTTTGATACCAGCCACAGTTCCGCTCCCAGGTTTGATGTTCTGGTTCTTAAAAGAATAAATCAAAACCTAAAGGAAGCTTCAGGCAAAAAGGATCCAGATCCCTTTGGTTTTGACCCTTCACTGAGGAGAAGCCACTTATGGGAGAAAACTAAAGTTTTCCAACAAAGAAAGCAAACTTATCTTAGTGCTGGCTTCTTCCCTCTTTTAAATCCCATCCAAAAAAGAAATGGAGAGAGATTTAAGTTTCAACCTCAGTTTAAACCAGGACTCAGTCTCATTATAAACTCTCCTTCGGAGGTGCCTGATGGGACAGCAGCAGAATCCCCCTTCTCCAGCCCATTTCATTGAGCTATCATGGGTTTTTTTTCTCCTTATGCCCAGAAAAACCTTCTCTTACTCTTGACAAAACACTCGCTGTCCCTGCACAGCTCAGTCCTTGCAATGCTCCTGCTCCTGAACTGCACATCCAAGGCTCCTCTGGGGCAGAATAAACCACCCAGTGCTGAGCTTGTCTCCAGCCCCAGCCCCTCTCACACAGCTGCAACACCTCCCACCCCATTGCCATCCCCACCCTGAGCCCTTCCTCCTCACCACCCCGAGCCCTTCCTCTTCATCACCCCAAGCCCTTCCTCCTCCTGCACCAGCGGCAGATGGACCAGGGAGATGCTGGAGGAGATGTGAAGGGGGAAGATCCAAGAGGGAAGCCCCGAGGGCGGTCGGGAGCAAAAGATAACTGAGGCAAAGCCACAGCTGAGGAAACGATCCATTTTTTCTGCTTTTCTTCCCAAAGAGTCACCCCTTAATAATAATGCAACAGACACGGGGTGAGGGGGGGTTGGTGGCGACGCAAAGCGAGCGTGGGGCAGCGGGCTCAGCTGCCAGACAGGCGGATGGGCTCCTGCCAGCTCTCGGGTGAGAGGATCACGTTTACCAGCCCGTTTTGGATTGCTACTGCCCTCACTCAGTCTCCAAAAGCCTCAGCTTTTCTTTCAGATGCCAAAGAGACCGAGACGTTCAAAAAGCAAAACAAACCCCCCAAACTAAGCCCGCAGCTGTGTTAATAACCACCGAGCCAGGAAATCGCCCCGGGGGAAAGCCTGGCCTGGCCATGACAACGGGGTTTTATACAAAGCAATGGGGAAGGGGGGGTGGGGGGGGGGAAGAGGAGAGTCTATAAAGAGCTGTGGAAACATTTGCCTGCTGGCAAGAGAGCTCTGCGTGGAGAGAAGTTTAATCCGATCCTTACGGTGCGCCAGCAATTGAATGTCGTGCAGGCTGCAGGCACGAAGAGCGCGCCCGGGGAGGGGGGATACGAGCGACTCCGCGATGAACTTCTCTCAGCTGGAAGCGTCTGGTGGGAGATTGCTCTCTCCCTGCAAGACTTTCACGAGTCATTTGGCTTCACCCATCATCTTACCTGCTGGGCTGCTCCTCCTGGCTTCAAAAGGACCCACGAAAGAGCCAAAATCTCCTGCCTCCACGCTTGTGGGTTCCCAGGATGGGGATCTGCACGGAGCTCTTCTGTTTTCCCCTAAATACTCTCCCAAGGTGGGAAATCCCCCAGTGCCTGCGGGCAGGGTGAGGGATACGGCCGGAGCAGCTGGGATCCGGGCTGCTCGCCCCGCTGCGCGCTTTCGCTTTCTCTCTTGCGTGATTTCCTCTAAGACTCTTTGGGAGTTAAAAGCCGTAGGAGAGGCACGAGTAATCCTCCACGGGGATCACAAAAAGTACACCCAGAAGTTCTTCCCGATTCGCTATCCCATTCGCAGCCCAGGAACTGTAGAAGAAGAAGCAATCAGCTGAAGGACTTCCCTGCCCCGGCTTCCCGCAGCCCGGCTCTCGCTCCTCCTCCTGCTCCTCGGCGTCTGGCCCATCCAGTTTTAGCTCCAGCGTCGAAGCAACCCGAGCCCTCTGCAGCCTCCAGCTCTGCCCACGCAGCTGCCGACGCCTAATTTGGTCCATGGCTTCTGGCGCCCAGCTCCCGCCCGACCACGCATCTGTGTTTTGCTTCTCTCGAGATTGTCTGTTCTGTGGCTGGATGATCTCTAGAGGTCCCTTCCGACCCTTATGGGTTTATGATCTGCTCCCCTCCTCGGAGCCCCTCTCCCCCCACCCTGTTGCTGGCATCCTTCCCAGGTGCTTTGGAGGGTTGCTTCTTCTGGTCACCATCCCTCTGGCACCACAGAATGTGAACAGGTCACAGGACACTCGGGCAGAATTGTTTAGGTTCCTGGGTTCTTTTTAATTGGATGAGAATCAAGTGTGCAATACAGATAAAAATGACAGGAGGTGGCCCGTGGAATTGCTCCAGGGAGGGAAAAGCACCCAAAAGCAATGCAGCTCCATCCCCAGGCACTGCTGTATCCCAGGATGGGGACTGTGAGCACAGCCACGCCTGAGAGAGAAGAGGCTGAGGCTTCCCTGCTCCTCAAGGCAGGAAGCGACCTGCCTCTGCCTGCTGGCATCCTCAAGTCCTCTCTCAGTCCTCTCCTCCAGCCTTTGTTCAACGGGACCATCAACTTCTCTACCAAGCAAGAGGTGCTCACTGGGCACTTGCAGATAAGCCCCACATGGGATCATCACTGATGTCATTTAGAAACACTGTCAGGGAGGGGACACGGGCAGGGCTGCTCCCCACGCAGAGTCCCAGCAGTTTCAGGGCAACATTGCTACGAAGGAGCAGGGGAGGAAAGTCCATGCAAGGCAGACGTTACCTTGTGCCAACCACTTGGCTTCACAATGTATGATGGCAAGAAACAAAATCAAACAGAAATCCATCTCAGAAAGCAGCACAGCCAAGACCAACATGCCTGAAGACCAGACGAAGCTTCAAACCCCTCCAAACCACCCTCCAGGCTTTGACAGTGACAGTCCTGAGGTGGCTGAGGACCACTTAGAAGCATTTGCATCTCCTCCCCGGGCCTGAGGGATGGAGTTGTCTGGGTTTGCTGCACAGCAGGAGTTTGACTTGGTGGGAGGGGACTTGTCACAGAATCACACAATTGGAAAAGCCCCTGAAGCTCCTGCAGTCCCAGCCCTGCCCTCACCCTGCCCAGCCCAGCACTACCCCATGGACCTCAGCACCTCAGCTCCATGGCTATGGTATCCCTCCGGGGCTGGGCACTCCCCCAGCTCTCTTGGCAGCCTGGCACAAGGGCTGACACCCCTCTCAGGGAAACAGTTCTGCCTCAGCTCCAATCTCAACCTTCCTTGGGGCAACTTGAGGCTGTTTCCTCATGTCCTATTACTTGGGAGCAGAGACTGACCCCCAGCTCACTGCAGCCTCCTGTCACAGAGTGCTCCTGTCTGCCCTCAGCCTCCTCCAGGCTCAACACCCCCATTCCCTCAGCCCCTCCCCAGCACCCTTGTGCTCCAGCCCCTTCCCCAGCTCTGTGCCTGGCTCTGGCCACGCTGCAGCCCCTCCGTGTCCCTGTGGCAGTGAGTGAGATGCCCAGCACTGACACAGCCCTGGAGCTGCAGCCTCCCCAGGGCCCAGCACAGGGGACAATCCCTGCCCTGGGCCTGCTGCCACCCCAGTGCTGATCCCAGCCAGGCTGCCCTTGGCCTTCTTGCCCACCTGGGCACGCTGCTGGTTCATCCCCAAGCCTGTAGTGTTACCTGGGGTTGTTGCACAGCAGAGGCATTTCAGGTCATGGCGGTGGGAGCAGGAGGAGATAAACGTGCCCTGCTGGAACCTTTTCAAAGTCCAGGTGGTGTTTTACGGCTATGAGCTAATCACTCCCAACACATCTCCTGCCATACAGCCAACACAGAGTCGACAGATGGAGCTGGGATGACCCAAAAGCAGAGAGGTGGTACACAGGCACAAGAGCCCCCCTAGCAAAGCCAGGCATCCTTGTATCATCCCACACGTTGTTTAGTCCAGGAGATCTGCAGGAAATCCATCCTCCTCAGGTAGGGCTGCCCAGGGAGGGTGTGGAGTCTTCTACTCTGGAGGTTTTCAAACCCCGCCTGGACATGTTCCTGTGTGACCTGATCTAGGTGGGACCTGCTTTGTCAGGGAGTTGGACTGGATGATCTCTAGAGGTCTCTTCCAACCCCTGCCATTCTGTGATTCCATGAAAACCTCCAGGCTCAGTTCAGTCTCACAGCCTGGAGACATTCCACAAGTAGCTCTGCTTCCTCCTCAGCCTCCTCCTCCGTTTGCCACAGGACAAGGCCAAAACCATCCTCTGGCCAAGAGCAGCAGTAACAACCAATGCTCATCACCTTAGTTCCCCTTTGTCTTCCTCACTTGCATGTTGGTCAGATCCCACAACATCCAGAGCACGCTGACCAAGGTGTCCCTCAGGGCTGGTCCATTTGCAGTCCAACTGCAGCCTCATTAGGAGGTGAGCAGACCAGAGCCTGGGCTGCACAAGGAAGAAGTCCCATCACTGCTGACCCACCTCCATCCACATCTTATCCCTCCAAATCTGTGACAGCCTTTAGCCAAACACCAATGCTGGTGATTCAACCAGCAGCTGCCAAGTGTCCAAATCCAGCTGGGAGATGAGAAGGAAAGTCTGTGCCAGCCTTGGCATGAACTTTTACTGGTCTGAGCAGGGACAAAATGAGCTGAACAGGTGGTCAAGTGGCATTTCAGGAACTCACGGCGGGGATTTCCTCTGACAGAGAGACCGGAGGTCACCACCTCACCATCTGCTCAGGACCAGGACCTCCACCTGTGGGCACAAACCCCGTGAGGTGGGCACTGGATGGCACCATCCTTCCTGGCTGCCTTCAGCATGGAGGGCTGGAGAGATATCTTTTCCTTATTCTTCTTTCTTTTGGTGTGGTTTAAATACCTCAATGAATGCATTTGGGGTTCCTTCCACAGTGCCCCCAAGCATTTCTCCTGTCAGGGGCTATATTCTTCCATCACCAGCTATTGGAAGCAAAGGCTTGTTATTTCTTTTTCCGGGCTGGGGGCCAAATTTGTATTTAATTTTTGCTCCAGATGGCACAGCACTCTAGATACATCAGCTGGAGCATCTGACCTGTATGAATAAAGTAATAGAGCAAATAACCTGATTTGCTCAGGGGCTGTTTGACACGCTCAAGGTATCTCTGTTTACCCCTGTCATAAAAAAGAAGCGTTGACATGAGTTCAAGCCACGGCCTCGCTGCTTAAACCCAACACCCACGGCAATAACAGGAATGTCAAAATCACATTAAACCTCACCATTTGGGTTTCTTGCAAGTCAAGCGTAAGGAGAAGGTTCATTTCATCTGTCAAGGCAGATGTGTGAACCTGGACTTGGGTTTCATTCACCTTCCCTCATCCTCACTGGCCCCAAAGCAGCTGTTGGCAGCGGGATGGATAAACCCAGGTCGAACTTGTCCTCCCTGTGCACACACAGCCCTGCTCAGCCAAGGAGGACACGAGAGGACAACCACAAGATGCTCCAGTTACGCTTCTGGCTAATTCTGCCCGTTTCTAGGAAGCTGCTGCATCTCTCTGGCACAGCCTGCAGCTGGGATGTGTTCCCTCAGAGCCACATCACCCAAAATAAGCCAGGAGAAAAAAATCAAAAGAGAGACGTGAGCAGTTGTTTTATCTGCCTGGGCACATGAATCGCCGCAGAAAATCAGCTGAGCCCGTGAACGGCTGGAAACAAAGGGCCGGGGCTGGGGGAGGGGGGGGGGGGGGAAGTTTGTGGTTGTTTCTGCTCCGTTCAGAGCATCCTCGGGCGGCGAGAGAGCCCATCCCGGCAGCAGCCGAGACAAAGGAAAGCCGGGAGCCGGGGAAAACCGGGCTGAGGAGGCACCCGCATCGCCCTCCCCGCGCAGCCCGGCTCGCGTGTTGCCGAACACGTTAGACATGGCAGGAAACTCGAGATCAAAGAAGAGGAAGCTTGCCAGAGCGAGATGTCATCCAACCCTCCTGCCAAAGGTGCGCGAGGGGAGGGGGGAAGAAGACACCCCCAGACACACACACACACACACACGCTGGCGCACTCGAGAGACCTGGCAGCGTCCAGGGTGACCAGACCAACACTGACACTCTCCTTCACACACCCAGGCTAAAACAAAGGCAGGCTAAACTACACACAAAACACCCTCCCCCCCAAAGCCCAGAAGGTGCGTTTTCAGCCGCGGGTTTCCAGCCCAGCCGAGCCGGGCGGTGGGTGCAGGGAGGGCTCCGTGTGTGCCCGCACGCCTGAACAGCTGCCCTCGGCAACTACAACAAACGGGGCTTTTTTTCTGGGTGGGTTGGTTTTTGTATAAGCCAAAGAAACCCGCAGCATCCCGTCACGGCCCAAGGAAAGCGAAGGGACGTGCCTGATGGCAAGCCAGCGGCTGACCGGGAGTGAGGTGACCTGAGAGCCCGAGTGCAGTGTGGGGTGGGACCCTCAGGAGCATCCCCTTATAGAGGGGGTTCGGGTGTGATGGCGCTGTGTGGGGATGTGGCCCCTGTCCCTTTGCATCGCCCCCAGCCCCGTCCTCTGTCACTCCTGGGCGACACTGTCCCAGGCCACGGTGCAGCCTCCGCCGCCCCTTCCTCCAGGCTGTCCCCCAAGAGCAGGGACCTTGTGGCGGCCCATGGTGCTGTCTGCCACCCCAAAGGCACATTCCGCTCACCCGGAGCAGGGCTCTGCCCTGGGGGGTAGCGGGCACAGGCCTTGCCCCGCAGGGCACACCCGGGGCCGGCTCCATTTCCTCGCCGACGGCTCTGTCCCACGGGGGCCTGCGGAGCCGAGGGGGAGGGTGGCCTGGCCCCATGGGTGCTGCTGAGGAGAAGGTGCCCCTGCCCCGCTGAGGTGCCAGAGGAAGGACCCTTCCCCACAGAGCAGCGCACAAGGAGGGGTCCTGGCCCGTAGGGGTGCCGGAGGAGGGCTCTGCCCCACACAGCAGTGCAGAAGGAAGGGTCCTGCCCCACAAGGATGCTGGAGGAGGGGCCCCGCTCCAGAGCGGTGCAGAGAGAGAAGGACCCTGCCCCACACGGTTCCTGAAATAGGAGCCTTGTCCCACAGAGGGGTGCACAGCAAGGGCTCTGCCCCACAGGGATGCTGAAGGAGGGGCCCTGCCCCACGGAACAACGCGCAGGGACACAGCCCTGCCCCACAGGGGGGCTGGAGGAGACACCCTGCCCCACAGAGCGGGGCACAGGGAGGGGGCCCTGCCCTGCCCCACTGGGGGGGGGGGGGGGTCTGCTGGAGGAAGGGCCTCGCCCCACAGACACGGCACAGGAGGGGGGCTCTTCCCCACAGAGCCGCTCAGGACAAGCGGGTGCCCGGTCCTCCGGCCCCCCAGGGGGCCCCCGCCGCGCCGCGGCCGCCCCTCACTCACCCGCCGCTGTCCCGCCGAGGCTCGCGCCGCCCGCACTGCCCGGCGCGGGGAGGGACCCGGATGGAGCCGGCCCCGCCGCGCCCCGCCCCGCCCGGCGCCGGGCTCCGGCCGCGCCGCTCCGCTCCGCGCCGCTCCGCCGCCCGCCCCGCGCCTGCGCCACAGCCACAGCCACAGCCGTAACGGCGCGGCGCGGCGCGGGGCGGAGCGGGGCGGAGCGGCCGGGGCACGGGGTGACAGCGGGGACAGGAGGTGACCGCGGGACAGGGGCTGTGCGCACAGCACGCGGTGTTGGAGATGAGTGTGGGGACGCGGAGTGACGGGGGACGGGGACTGTGGGGACATGAGGGGATGCTGGGGGACAGGGAGATGGTGTGGGGACATGAGGGGACAGGGACTGTGGGGACATGAGGGGATGCTGGGGGACAGGGAGATAGTGAGGGGACATGAGGGGACAGGGACTGTGGGGACATGAGGTGATGCTGGGGGACAAGGAGATGGTGTGAGAATGTGAGGGGACAGGGACTGTGGAGACATGAGGTGATGCTGGGGGACAGGGAGATGGTGTGGGAACGTGAGGGGACAGGGACTGTGGGGACATGAGGTGATGCTGGGGGACAGGGAGGTGGTGTGGGAACGTGAGGGGACGGGGGACAGGGACTGTGGGGACATGAGGTGATGCTGGGGGACAGGGAGATGGTGTGGGAATGTGAGGGGACAGGGACTGTGGGGACATGAGGTGATAATGGGGGACAGGGAGATGGTGTGTGGACATGAGGGAACAGGGACTGTGGGGACATGAGATGATGCTGGGGGACAAGGAGATGGTGTGGGAATGTGAGGGGACGGGGGACAGGGACTGTGGGGACATGAGGTGATGCTGGGGGACAGGGAGATGGTGTGGGGACATGAGGTAACACCGAAGATGCGAGGTGACAATGGGGACAGGGATGGGGTGGCTGTGAGTGAAAATGAGGACAGAGCATGGCAGCAGGGAGGGGTGATGGTGGTGACAAGATGATCAGGGGAAGTGGCATCAGGGGGAAGGTCACCGTCCTGCTGTGGTTGGCTTCACATCCAGCTGCACAGGGGGAGAGGGACCCATCCCTGTCCCCATCCCCAGGTACTCGACATCACTTGTGAGAGAAATGACATGAGAGGAGGGATGGCCTTTGCCAGCGCTGTGGCAGGATGCCCTGACAGGTTGTCATGGGAAGGACTGGCAGCATCTTTGAAGGCAACACTGGCCCTGACCTTGGGATTCCTGAGCGATGAGACAGGGAGGAAGCTGGTGGATGTTTTCCCTGAGCAAAGCCTTATTCCTGCCGTGGGAATTCCCACTGCACATGGAAGGGATTTGCCTGGACATGCTGGAGCTGCCGTCAGCTGAGAGTTCTGGTGTGGATGAGGAGGCTGCAGAGCCAGGGCCCTGCAGGGACCTGCTGCCAGCAGCAATGGATGAATTTGGGAAGCAAATGCACTTGGAGATCAGGTTCTGCTGTTCCTCCCACGCCAGCCAGCCCTCAGCAACCTGGGGTGAAGCCTGGAGCTGCAGCTGATGGAGGGGAGAGGTGCTGACCATGCATGCAGCCTTTGTCCTGGGCACTTGTAGAATCACACACTGGTTTGTTTTGGAAGGGTCTATAAAGCTCATCACATTCCAACCCGTCATGGGCAGGGACACCTTCCACTAGCCCAGGTTGCTCCAAGCCCCATCCAACCTGCCCTGGAACACCTCCAGGGCTGGGGCAGCCACAGCCTCTCTGGGCAGCCTGTGCCAGGGCCTCAGCACCCTCCCAGGGAAGAACTTCTTCCTGACATCTCATCTCAGTCTCCCCTCTGTCAGTCTGCAGCCATCACCACTTGTCCTGTCACTCCAGGCTCTTGTACAAAGTCCCTCTCCAGCTTTCATTGTTGGCCCCTTTAGGGACTGGAGGCTGCTCTAAGGTCTCCCCAGAGCCTTCTCTTCTCCAGACTGAACACCCCCAGCTCTCTCAGCCTATCTCCACAGCAGAGGGGCTCCAGCCCTCTGATCATCTCTGTTACCTCCTCTGGATTTGCTCCAACAGCTCCATGATGTTGGTGCCCCAGAGCAGGAGGCAGCACTGCAGGGAGGTCTCACCAGAGCAGAGCAGAGAGGGACAGTCCTTTCCTTCAGCCTGCTGGCCACACTGCTGGTGATTCAGCCCAGATGCAATTAGCTTTCTGGGCTGGAAACACACACTGATGCCTCATGTCCAGCTTTTCATTCACCAGCACTCACAAGTGCTCCTCAGGGCTGCTCTCTATCCATTCTCCTCCCAGCCTGTGCTTGTGCATGGGATTGCCCACACCCATGTGCACTTGCTCACTGTCATTGCAGTCCAAGGGACAGCATGTCTCTATGGGCTACTTCTCTGGGAGATCTGCAGGGATTAATAGCTGAGGTGCTGGGGACTGCCCTGGGGAGGGACATGTGTGTGTGAGAGTAGGACTTCAGCTCAGTCTGTCTGTCCATCCACTTCTCCATAAATGCCACCTCCTCTTCCAGCTCTCCTGAGCTGCTGGGACCTGTGGGGAGATGATATGCAAGCCAAGGAGGTGACAAAGGCAGGCATCAAGGAGTTTGGGCTGTGGTGGAAAGCAGGCTGGGACATTTTCACTGGAGGGAGAAATTCCCTGGAAGCCAGAACAAAAGCCCAAACTGTCCACGCAGCCAGGGACATTCTGCCTGTGACACACCATCCTCCCTGCCTCAGTTTCCCCTTTGGGAAGGGCTGCTGGCTCCATGGGGATGAGGCTGAGGAAGTCCCTGTGGTGGAAGGGGAAGGACTGAGTGAAGCTTGGGGATGAAGACACCCCAAACCGGCTCATGCTGGGGAGCGGGGCTGCATCTATGAGCTGTGATTCACAGCCTGGGCTGTGGAGGAGGCCACGCTGTTCACTTTCTCCCTGCCCCATGTGCTCCTGCTAATAACAGCCCACTCTGGGAACAGCCAGTTTTTCCTACTCACTCAGTGAAGGCAGCTGAGATCCAGCACTGCTGCGTGCCTGGCCCTTATGGCAGAGAGATGGGAAGACAAGGGAGGGTGGGTCTGTCTCCTTGGGAAGGTGGAAGATGTCTCCTTTCTCCTCTCCTTCCTCTCTGGGATGCTTTAGCTGTGTGGTAATCCCCTCTCCTGAGTTGTAGCAGGGCTTGCAGGTCAGGAAGTGGAATCCCAACCACCTCCTTCCATCCTGTTGTGAAGCTTCTGCACCCCACCAGCGTGGTCCCCACTGGTAAAACACACAGAGCAGGTAGAGCAGAGGCCTTCTCCTGGGCAAGGGGTCTCCTGCTCCTCTTACCCTCCATGTGATGCTCCTCCGTGCTGCTCCAGCCTGCTGATATACCCCAAGGCATTCTGATTTTGGGGAGGAAGCAGGGGAGGTTGAGGTCCCACTGCAGAAGTGAGCTGGATAAACCCAAAGAGGCACCTGCACTCTGATGCTCTCAAGCCCTTTGAAAGCAGATGCTAATACCCAACTTGCTGCTGCCCAAGGGCCTTTGTTTCAGCAGAACACCCCAAATTTGTCTGGCAGGACAAACCTCAGCAGGGCTTGGGTGTAGTTTTCTCTATTTGGATAAAAACTAATGAGGTGGCTGTGGGGAGAGACACTCACTGATGGCCAGGACAGAGGAGATGATGGGAGGTGAAGATCCATAGTTCTGTCACCACCAAGTGACATGTGGCCTCTCTCCAGAGCCCTCCCCAGCCACAGCCAGGACTTCATGGGGCTTATTGAGGTCTGACCCTTAGCTGAAGCCTTGTTGGAATGAGGCAGAAGGTGTTAGTGGGTCTCAGGAGGAGACTTTGATCTCTTCTTCTCATCACAGAGACAGACCCTCTGGCTGCTTCCCTCAGGCTTTGTCCTGGGTGAGGCGTATGCAGCCAAAATCAGTCCCCAGCCCATCTGCCTGTGGCAGAAGATGTGATGTGAAATGAGAAAGGACGCTTTGGTTCTCTTGGCATGTGTCAGCAGTAGAGAGGACATAAAAAGAGCTTACCTGGACAAGCAAGTGACACTTGTTGGTGACCATCAGAGTGCCCAGCCCACCTCCACCTCAAAGCAAGGTGTGGGGAACCTCCCTGCCTGCCTCCCTCCCTGTTGCTCAGCCGGTGGCACAGGCCTTGCCCCACGCTTGGGGTGCAGGGTTGCTCTCTCAGACCTCTTCCCCACACCCCTTTCCCAGTGTCAGCAAGGCTTTGATTTCTCGTCTCTCCAGACCGGGGTGGAGCAGGGCAGATCCTTCCTCTTTCTTGTAGCAGGGCTCAATTACCCAGGAGCTTCGACTCAGGAATGACTTTGTGAGTCAAGGAACAACTCTGCTTTTGCAGGGCTTGCCCAAGGGTGACCCACCTCCACGTGACCCATCTCCTCAGCCCTTGCACCCACCCAAGAGTGATCTGGCTCTGAGCATCTCATCCAGCTTGACGAGCAGAGCAGGTCTTGCTCCTGGGTGGCAACTCACACCCCGTGGCTCTTCCTCTCCTGTCGATGCTCCGTGGGGCTCAGCTGCAGTTGCAGGATCCTGCCAGTCCAAACAGGGAAGGGGAATTTGGGTAATCCCCACTCACAGCCATGCTGGGCCTGTTCTCAGGTGCTTGGAGGTGGCACAGCCTGTATCTGTGTGGGGTCCATCCTCATCCTCCTGCTCCACCCCAAAAACGTGCCAGGGTGAAAAAAAATGAATGACCTGGACATTACTGGGCAATGCTGAAAGCTTTGCCTGGCTGAGACACCAGCTGCAGCAGGAGCTGGTCCTGCCAGGAGTGCCCAGCCCCTGGCTGTTTGGCAGGAGCTGTGCTGAGCATGGTCAGGATGGAGATCCGAGTGCTGTGGGTGTTCTACCACTGAGGTCAGGAAAACTCTTCAGGAGCAGGGACCATTTGCTGGTGATTTCCTGAGCTGTGAGGAAGGGCTCAGGAACTGCCATCAGAGTCTCCCTCACCCCAGCAACAGCAGCAGACTCTTGCCTGCACCCTCCTGCTCTGGGGAAAAGCCTCTCAGTGAGCCAGAGCACTCTTGTCCTGTGCAGGATCCATCACCTGCACGAGCATGGACGTGGAGGGGAGCGCAGAGGGTGGGTGGCAAATGGAGAAGAGGGCTGCAGTGGATGGGGCAGAATGGCAGAGGGGAGCACTCACCCTCAGTGCTGTGTGGGCCACAGAGGGATGAAGAGGGAGGAGAAGGATAAGGAGGGATGTCTTTGGAAAGAGAAACAAAAAAGCTGATCTATCAATAGCAACAGTGAGAAAGTTCCATAGATGGAGCTGGAGGCAGCGTCAGCAGCGGCTGCCTGGTGACTCAGGCATGGAAAATGCCATGCCCCACTGCTGCCAGGGCCACCACAGCCCGTGCCAGGGCCACCACAGCCTTGTGCCAGGGCCACCATGGCCTTGTCTCATGGCCACCACAGCCTTGTCCCATGGCTGAGCACCGGCTGTGTCCCTGCTGGGGATGGGATGTTTGTCAACAGCAAAGCTGAGAGTTGACACATTTCATGGAATCATAGAATCACAGGATCATTTTGGTTGGAAAAGCTCTTGAAGCTGCTGCAGTCCCAGCCCTGCCCTCACCCTGCCCAGCCCAGCACTAACCCACGGCCCTCAGCACCTCAGCTTTGGGATCCCTCCAGGGCTGGGCACTCCCCCAGCTCCCTGGGCAGCCTGGCACAGGGCTGACACCCCTCTCAGGGAAACAGTTCTGCCTCAGCTCCAATCTCAACCTCTCCTGGGGCAACTTCAGCCCATCTCCTCATGTCCTGTCACTTGGGAGCAGAGCCTGAGCCCCAGCTCCCTGCAGCCTCCTGTCAGGGAGTGTCAGAGTGCTCCTGTCTGCCCTCAGCCTCCCCTTCTCCAGGCTAAATAACCCCAGCTCCCCTCAGCCTCTGGGAACAAACCAGGGCCAAGTGCTGAAGGAGAGAAACCAAATTGCCCCTTATACCTTAGGAGGGCAGCAAGAGCATCACCCCACCTTTAGAAGACACAGGCAGAGAGAGAAAGCAGCCAGGTCCTGGCTTGCAACCTCCACTCCTTCCACAAAATCCACCAAAACTGTTCAAGAAGGGCAAGAGCCACGCACACAAGGTGGGACCAGAGCTCCTCCTGGCCCAGAGCCACTGCCAGCATCTGTCTGCCAGCTGGGACCAAGGGTTTCTGCTCAGGAGTGTGAGGGGAGGGCCAAGGCAGGGGAATGCTTTCCATATTATATTCTCACAGTTTCCAGCAATTTGCAACTTCAGGGCTTCCTGAGCCAGAGGTTGTGTCCATACCTTCCTGTTTAACAGCACTTGATGGAGTTGGGGAGAGGGTGACTCGTGGGGAGTTTCCTTAGGAAGCAGGGTTTGGAAGGGGGAGCACTGGGGAAGGCACTTTTGTGCAGCCATGGTCAGGGGGTTGCTGTAAATGCAATCAATGCTGGGCATGCAGTGATGTAAAATCACCCTCTCTGCTGGGTGTAACGTGGAGGGCTGAGCAGGATTCAGCCTTCAAGCCAGTGGGTTTCTGCATGAGGCTGCAATACAAAACATCTGGAGAACATCAGCCAGAAAGAGACAGGAATGCTCCAAACCAGGAGCGGGGCCAAACTGCCCTTCACACACTCTGAAGGTCACACACACACAGTCTCACCCCAAAGCTCTGCTGAGGCTCTCGTGGGGTTTTTGCTATAGGTGCATCCTGTCCAGGAGTGTTTGGGGTTTGCAGGTGAGACCCATCCCAGGCATATTCTTGGGGCACATCTGGCTGTGCAGGAGCTGCAGTTCACAGCTCCTGGGACCTATGGCCTGCTCGTCTCACTGCCATCCCCTGAGACTCAGCTGTCCCAGGGATTTTGCACCCCTCTGAGCAACTGTGTTGGAAATAGAGTCACATAATCATTTGGGATGGAAAAGAACTTTGAGATTGAGTCCAGCCATTCCCTCAGCACTGCCATGGCCACCACTAACCCACGGCCCTCAGCCTTACAGCTCCATGGCTTTGGGATCCCTCCAGGGCTGGGGACTCCACCACCTCCCTGGGCAGCCTGGCACAGGGCTGGACAACACTTTGGGGAGGAAATCCCCAATTTGCAAACTAAACCTCTCCTGTTGCAACCTGAGGCTGTTTCCTCTTGTCCTGTCACTTCTAGCTTGAGAACTGAGACCAACCTCCTGTAAGAGAGTGTCAGAGAGTGCTGCTGTCTCCCCTCAGGCTCCTCTTCTCCAGGCTGAGCACCCCCATTCCCTCAGCCCCTCCCCAGCCCCTTGTGCTCCAGCCCCTTCCCCAGCTCTGTGCCCGGCTCTGGCCACGCTGCAGCCCCTCAGTGTCCCTGTGGCAGTGAGTGAGCCCAGCACTGAACCTTACCAAGACCAGCCACTGCCCTCCAACACATCGATTTAGCCATAAGGTGGAATGATAGACCAAAATTCATCACCTTCCTGAGGGCTTTGAGGGCAAGTTGCTTTTTGGATGGGTTTTGTTTTGGGGTGGAAATAGGGAGGGGATCAAAACAAGAGGAGAGGAGCAGAAAGCCCAGAACATCTCTGTTAAATAGTGTCCCTTCCTCAGATCCTTGTGGTGATGCCTCAGTTCAGGATGACACTTGATCAGCTGGGATTGATTCCAAATTAGGCTAGAAACAACCTTTCAGGAGCATTCACAGGGAGAGGGGGCTCCTGGGTAAAGCCAGGGACAACTTTTACATGAGGGACAACTTCCCAGAGGGTGAAAATCCGGAGAGATGCATTTGTCTGTGGAGGTGGTGAGGTCCTACTTGGGTTGTGGCATCAGAAAGAAGTCAGGAGGCAGGTGGGCAGGGGTAAGGGATAGCCCCTGTCTCATGGCAGGTCAGTAGGAGGTTGGGGTGCTGCAGTGTGCAAGAGATGACAGCACCTGGGAAGAACCAGAGGATGGACAACACCAAGGATGTGGAATCATAGAATTGTTTCTGTTGGAAAAGACCTTTAATCATAGTCACAGAATGGCAGGGGTTGGAAGGGATCTCTAAAGATCACCTAGTCCAACCCTCTGCTGAAGCAGGTGCATCTAGATCAGGTCACACAGGAACACATCCAGGTGGGTTTTGAAAACCTCCAGAGGTGAATCACCAAGGCCAATCACTAACCTAACACCACTATAGCATCCAGCAGATGGGCTGACCAGAGCCCTTCTGATCTCTTATACTTTTGGAGCTGAGGGCACTGCCAGCATGTTCTTTTAGTCACCCTCCTGCCTCATGTGAAGAGCAGGTCTCCAGCACAGAGTGAACTTTGGGTAGCAAATGTGTGTGCTCAGAGCAAATCATTTCTATCCTGAATTAACTCTGAAAAAGATAAAAGGAGAACAAAAGAAAGCTCCTGTAACCTCTTCAAGTAAAGATGTCTCCAGGCTCATTCTCGTGGCTACCACTGGCCTGGGGCCAGAGGGGCTGATTAACTTGCCTCTTCCCAGCCTGGAAGAGCTGTCGAGGTGATGGTCATCAAACACCCGCTCTTGTTGTGTGCTGAGGAGAGGCAGATGCTGCTCCTCTGAAGTTGCCTTTAAGCTGGGAGGGAGGAAAGTCCCCACCCTTCGTTCTGAATGCAGATTTGCCTCCTGCAAGTCCAGGCAGAGCCGAGGCTGCCGATAGCATCGTGGGCCAGGACGTGGGGAGCCGGCTGAGCCCAGTCCCACAGCGGGGAGAAGGCAGTGCTGAAGGCAGCAGCAGCAGCAGAGGCCACCCCAAATGGATCCTCCCTAACCCTTCCTTCAACACTCACCCCTCTGAAGGGGTTTTCTTGGGGAGCTGTGGGTCTTGGCCTTTCCCAGAGCTGTTTGTCTGGTGGTTAGGGGAAATTTTGCTTCTGTTTATAGAGAGATGTGGTCCCTGCCCTGGGCACCTTCCAGCTCAGGCTGCTCCCTGTGTTTACTGGTGTGTGATGCTATCAGGAGTCACAGCCCTGCCCTGGTGTGTGAGGAGGTCGATGAGGACTCACTGGGCCAGTGAATCCTGCCCATGGGTCATTTCTACCCATTCTGTCTCTTGCTCAACCTCCTTGTTGGACTAGACACCAACTCACCCTGCAAAGGTGGTGAGATGATGAGGTGGTCACTAACATCCAAGCTGAGCTTCTAGGTCTGCCTGAGCACCTTGATGGGAGTTTGCAGCTCCCAGCACTGTCATCACCCCTTGCACCAGAGCAGGGTGAGAAGGGACTTCCCATGGCTGTTGTCACAGCTGCTGCAAAGCTTCCCTGGCCCTGGCCTGCTGTGGAGGGCAGCTGGGGGGGTTTCAGGAGCTTGGTGTCACTGTCACACAGGGACTCAGATATTTCATGGTTGAGCTGACAGGAAGAATTTGGAGTTTTTGTGGTTTAGGAAGAACTTTTTTGCCTGAGGGGGTTGTCAGCCCCTGTGCCAGGCTGCCCAGGGGAGGTGGGAGAGTCCCCAACCCTGGAAGGATCCCAAAGCTGTGCAGCTGAGGTGCTGAGGGCCATGGGGTAGTGCTGGGCTGGGCAGGGAGAGGAGAGGAGTTGGACTCTAGGAGCTTAAAGGGCTTTTTCAACCAAAATGATTCCATGAGCCTATGAAGCTGTAATTAAGCAATTGCACTGTGGAGGGAATAGATGGGGAAGGCTGCACCAGCTGGGCCAGGAAAGTGAAAGAAGATGCAAGATCCCAGCTGCACCCCAAAATCTTCCAGTACTCCCAGAGAGACATCACCTGTGAGCCCCCTGGCCAAGCTGCATCCCTGTGCCCCAGCTGCAAAATGCTGATGAAAACCCTTGGGAGGGATTTCCTTGCTCTTGGGTGGGTTTGGGGCTTCACAGATAGGGTGATGGGAGTGATGCAAGGGCTGTCAGGCATTGGAAGGGGCTGCCCAGGGAGCTGCTGGAGTCAGAGTTTCAGAGCAGGGTGGATGTTGCACTGAGGGAAATGGGCTGGTGGTTGATAGGGCTGGGACAAAGGCTGCACTCAATGACCTTAAAGGTCTCTTCCAGCTCAAACCATTCTCTGATTGTATGAATTCCTCCTGCAAACACCTCTGCACCAGGAGAAATCCCAGCCCAGAAGCACCTTTGCAAAATGGGAGTTGTGCCAGGAGAAGCCTTCACGTCTCCTCCCCTCCTGACACGTGTGGGTGGCAAGGTCTTGTTGGGCAGGCTTGGCACTGGGACTCTCCCCAAAAACCCTGTGTACATTTACCCTCTGGAGAAATGGGGGGACTGGAAGAACAGGAGCTCAGCAATTGGAGTCATTTCTAGGCCCATCCTGCCACGTGTCCACCCCCGTGATGGCCCTGCCTGTCACTGGGCTAATTGGGGAAGCAATGCTTCACCTCTTCCTGGGCAGTGCAGGGAGCAGCCCACATAAGCTGTTGCCTGTGTGATGCTTTGCCCTGCCTCAGCAATGTTTATTTCTGAGCCTCATGATATCCTGGAAGCAAACTAATCCTTTTTTGATAGCTGGGGAAACTGAGGCACGTCCCAACTGGGGTGACCTGTTCTCCCCAGAGGCATCTGGCTTCCTAATGCCCTTCTCAAGGCATGAAGTGATGGTCTTTCATGAATAATAGGGAAGAAGATGACCAGCTCCTATGGGAAACCTGTGGGATACCATTATATAGAGAGGAGAGAGCAGGAGGCCCTGGAAAACATATTGTAGCTCCTCCAAAAATTGGAGAACTCCAAGGTCAGTGGGGCTGGGAGACCTGCAGCTCAACACAAAGCTGTCCCAAGGCCTTGGGAGAGGCCAGTCTTGACCCAGGAAACCTTGGGCCATTGGGCAATCCCTGTGGGTAACCTCACTCAGCAGAGCCTCCCAAAATCCCTCCTGCAGCTGGGTGCTGCAGCAGCAGAGCCACCCTCCTTGAGGGACTCCAGAAGATGCCCTTCAGCAGCTGTCCCACCAGCCCTGGGGAGAGCTCACAGTGCTGACCCAGCCAAGGGCTTTTTGATGGGGTGAGCAGGAATTGTGAGGTATTTTGGGGAACATTTATGATCTTTGGAGGAGGCTGGTCCCATGGGAGAGGCACCTGCTTCCATTCACATAACTGCTGCCCTGTTTTGTGTGTGGCTGAGGAACACTTGACGTGGGCAATGCTTCGTTTGCCTCTTGGCTGGATGCCTTTCCCATGAAACTGGGGTGCATCCCATCCAGCTGGCAAGCTGCTACAGACCTTTGACTCAGCTGGACTTGGCTCCAGCTCTGAAACTTCAGCCCAGTCCCTCGTGAAAACCTCCTCTTCTGGCTGGAAGGAATTTGCTGGATGAGCCTCAGGCCTCGCTGTGTCTTTTTATAACCCTGGCTGGGTGGAGAAAGCTGAACCCCCACGTGAAAATCCCCTGTGGAGGGAAAAGGCGTCCTGATGCTCCCTTAGACTCTGGGACACAGAGCTGGGGTTCCCCTCTGAGGGCACCACAGGGTGGGACACAGCAGGGCTGGTCTGTGCCATTCCTGTTGCCCCCTGCCCCTCTTTATGGAGAGAGATGAGCTGTTGCCCATGGCCAGCAGCCCCTCCTGTCCCTCCCGTGCCCATGCCAAGCTGGAGGCCACTGGCTTGGCTGTGAGGAGGGAGGTGGGGGAGCTGGAATTTAGGGGATCTAATTCCATCCCTACCCTTGACACAGCACAGAGCCCTGGACACCCCTGTGTGTTATGTAATTGCTTGGCATCGAAACACTGACGTCAGAGCTTTGACTTAGCAGGGGAGCGTTTCAGGGACACTGTGGGTGGATTCAGTGTCCCCTTCCTAGGCCCTGGGAAAGGTGAGGTAGCACCCTGCCCCTTCAGCCCCCAAAAGCACCCAAGGACTGGTGCAGATGGCCAAAGCAACACTTGATGTGTGTGGGGCATCCTGGGGAGCTCGAGGAGCTTCATTCCCCTTTGGTTTTCCAGTCTCCTGAGGTTTGTCTCAGGGATTCCCAGAGCCAACAGTGGGTCTTTGCATTTGGTGGGTAACACCAAAGTGGGGAGCAGAGATGCCCTTCAGCAGGATGGACAGTGAGGTCAACAAGACCCTCTTGAAGCTCAGCAAAGGCAAATGGCACACCCCAGGACAGGCTGGACACTTCACAAGACCACGTCTGGAGATCACATCCCATTCTGGGCTCTGCAGTCCAACCTTCGTGTCCTGGGGCAGTCCAGCAGCCCCAGCACACTGGCTGGGATGCACTCAGCAGAGCTGGGTCTGTCTTCTCAGTGGGAGGGAAGGTGAAGGCCACAGCTGATCTCAGAAGAGGACAGCATCACTGCCAATATTCACTCTTATCAGACATGAACAAAGCCTGTCTATTTACAGACTGAGATAATTCTTCCTCATGTCTTAGGAGGCCTCTCCTGGTTGCTTTACTCAAACCCACAAGGAACTGAACATTTTCTTCTCTCCTTGGTGCAAAACACTTGCAAGCTGGGCAGGATTCATCCCCAGGGGAGAGGAGAGGTTGGTGCCCAGTGAAGGGTCCAGGATCACCTGCTCCATGGCTGCAGCAGGACAGTGCACAGCCAGGCAATGGGCACACACAGCCTCACGTTGGATCACACTCACAAACAGGATCTTATCTGGAAACAACTGAGGGTGTTTTATTCCCCAATGGGTCCTTGTCCAAAGGTAATGCAGCTCATCTCTTTCTGGAGCTCAGCTTGGCTTTTGTGCTTCCTCATGAGGAGGATTTCTTGAAGCTGTGGCCCAGGTGGGACATCTGTGACATAACCAGGCTTTTACTTTGGCGTTCAGGACAAGGGCAAACCAGTTTAGATTGAAGGTGAGGGAGATCTTCCCTGAGAGGGGTGTCACCCCTGTGCCAGGCTGCCCAGGGAGCTGGGGCAGTGCCCAGCCCTGGAGGGATCCCAAAGCCGTGGAGCTGAGGTGCTGAGGGCCCTGGGGTAGTGCTGGGCTGGGCAGGGTGAGGGCAGGGCTGGGACTGCAGGAGTTTCAAGGGCTTTTTCCAATGATTCTGTGACTCTGTGATCCCTTGGAAAATGTTAATGACTGCTGTGTGAAGGGGCTGCCTTTGCCTGGGGTGTGAAGCAGAACTGAGGGCTGGGGGTTCTGCTTGTGATTTGCACCTGAGGGACACGGGGTGGGTGTTTCTGGTGGCCTCGGTGCTGAGGGGATTCCCAGTAGCTGGAGTGGGTGGTTTCCAGTCTTCGGCCAGTGGCCTGGGACGTTGCCATCCTCTAGTGGCTGTATCCAGAAGCACATCAGTGCTGCTGCCGTGGAGGTGTCTCCAGAGCCACGAGCTACACTCCTTGGGTCTGGCTCTCCAAGGAGGGGTGGGTTTGGGAGCCAGCTACCAACTCCATTCATCCAGATAAATTCCTGGCCAAGAAGGCCAATGGCATCCTGGGGTGGGCTAGAAGGGCTGTGGGCAGTAGATGGAGAGAAGTTCTCCTGCCCTTCTACTCTTGCCCTATTCATCTGGAATATTGTGTCCAGTTCTGAGAAGGAGCCTCCACACCCTCTCTGGGCAGCCTGGGCCAGGGCTCCCTCCCCTCAGCACCAAAGGACTTTGTGCCTGTTACCCCTTGTCCTGGCACTGGAGACAACAGAAAAAGTGCTGCCCCATCCTCTTGACACCCACCTTTTAAATACCTATAAGTGTTAATGAGATCCCCCCTCAGTCTCCTCTTCTCCAGACTGAACAGCCCCACGTCCCACAGCCTTTCCTCATCAGGAAGATGCTCCAGTCCCCTCAGCATCTTGGTGTCCCTGCACTGGCCTCTCTCCAGCACTTCCCTGTCCCTCTGGAGCTGGGAAGCCCAGAACTGGACACAGGACTCCAGATGAGGCCTCAGCAGCTCTGGCAGAGCAGAGGGGCAGCACAACCTCCCTGGCCCTGCTGCCCACACTCTCCTCAATGCCCCCAGGCTGCCATTGGCTTCTTGCCCACGAGCCCACGTTGCTGCTCATGGGCAGTTGATTCTCCCCCAGCACTGCCAGGTCCCTCTCCTGGAGCTGCTCTCCAGCAGGTCACCCCCAGCCTGTGCTGCTGCAGGGGGTTGTTCCTCCCCAGCTGCAGGACTCTGCCCTTGCCCCTGCTGAACCTCAGGAGGTTCCTCTGTGCCCAGCTCTCAGCCTGCCCAGCTCTCACTGACTGGCAGCTCAGTCTCTGGGGAATCAGCCAGTGCTCCCAGTTTGGTGCCAGCAGGGAACCTGCTGATCTCTCTTTGCTGGAAGTGATTCCCAAAACATGAATCTTTAAAATTCCCTGTCACTATCCTCATGGAGACAGAGCAGAGGCTGCCTGCCAGACATGTCACCAAGAAACCCCCCATCCCTTCTTTTCCATCACTCTGAGCTGGCTCAGGGCTACACTTGACATTGGCATCACTTTGCTGTAGGACAATGGCTCTTCCCCACCATACTCTCTCCCATAGCACGGGACCATGTTTGTAAGGAGAGTTGGAAAAGGAAAAGTTGGGCTTCTTCCAGCTCTTGGATGTGAGATTTGGGGCTGTCCATGCTATTTCTCTCCCAAAGTGCCTAGATGGGGCTTGTGCCTTCCCAGACCTTGGCTGGAGGGAACCAGGATATCTATGCTACACTGCAGATGAGAACCTTGCCTTTTCTTTTAGCTGAACAGCTGTTTCTGGTGGCTTCCATGGCACATAGACCAGACTGGCACAGAGAGGTTGTGGCTGCCCCATCCCTGGAAGTGTTCAAGGCCAACGTGCTTGGAGCAACCTGATCTGGTGGAAAGTGTCCCTACCCATGGCAGGGGATTGGATTAGATGAGCTTTGAAGGTCCCTTCCAGCCCAAACCATGCCATAATGCTATGAATTTGTCACACAGGAGTCTTTGCACAGGGCTACTGGACAAGGGAAAGGCTGAGATGTGCTGTGGTCATCCCTCCTGCTCCTTTGTCACAGGATATCTCCTGTAGGACTCTTGTGTTGGCCCTAAGAGGCTGTCCCTGTGCCCTCCCTCAGGAGGGGCTGGTGCTGCATGATGGCTGTGCAGGCAGCTGTGCAAATAACCCACTTGCACCTTCAGTTTGCATTGCAAAATCAAAGGGAATCTGGGGGCTGAGTCAAACAAAGCAAATAAACAGAAGAACCCCCTCCACTGAAAACAGAGACTGGGCAAGAAAAAACCCCACCAGGAAACCTGACCCAAAACAAGAGCTGGTTTGCTTTTGTTTCCAAGCCTTACCCCTGCTTTGAGTTGGCAGTGCCAGTGTGAATGAGCTGTGGCAGATGTTGACTTTACTGAACACCTCTCAACTTGTGTTCTGTGTGTATTTTTTTTTTACTTCATCTGGCCAGAGCAATTTGCCCAATTCCTGAGTTGTGGCAGCCACTGAGATCCACACTTGAGAGGAAAAGGCAGTGTGAGCCATACCCCATTGCATCAGGGTGCTTTGCTCACATAGGCCGCTGCTGCAGGCACAGGCTCAGAGCACTGTCTCCAGATGCTGCTCTGGAGGAGTGTGCATGACCCTTTGGTGCTCTATCATAGCAGCCATCCCCTTGCAGATGGTGACCTGAGCTTCTTCATGGTCCAGGGATCCCCAGTGTGCAGCTGCATCCTACCCCAGAACCTGTTGGGACCACTGGTTATGGTGAATCTCAACCTCTTTTGGTAGCCCATGAGGTGACATGGCACAGGGCTTGAGGAGTGACCTCTTCAGGTGGCCTTGAAGGCTGGAGAGAAGGTTGAAATGCTGGGTGGCTTTGCTAGTTTGGGAAAAGCCATGGTAGTTTCAGCTTTGCAGCTGATGGGAAGGAAGGAAGGAAGGAAGGAAGGAAGGAAGGAAGGAAGGAAGGAAGGAAGGAAAGGGATTTGGTAACAAGAATGGTCTCCCAAAGCCTTGGCCATGGCACTTGTCCTAATATTAGAGAGTGTGTCTTCCTTTGACAAGAGGAAACAGACTTGACTGAGATGTGGATCCTGGGATCTTGGGCTTGCTTTTGGGAATGAGTGATTATGAGAGTCCTTCAAGTCCTCTTTGTTCTTTGCACATCCACCCCTCTCCATCCTCTCTTTTCAGAGCACCTGAGGAGAGCTGAGTGTTTGAGCTTCATAGTACCTAGATACTAATGCAAAGGTGATTGCTGCATCCTGGCTGATGAAAGGCAGCCCATGGGAGAGGGGACAGTTGCCCACCCAGGTGTGCCCCACACCACTGTGCCCTATTTCAACTGCTGAATGAGCCCTGGAGATTGCTGTAGCAGAGCCTGGAGGAGGCAGGAGGTAAATGGAAAGGTGCTGAGGGCTCATGGTTAATGGAGAGTCACTAATAACAAAGAGGTGATGGGATCTTGGCTTCATTTGTCATGGAAGGCAGAACTTCCAGCAGTCCTACAACTTTGTTTTGCTACCTTGAGTTGATTAGAGTCCAGAGAATACAACCTGTAAGGAAAGGCTGAAAGCATTAAAGGGTAGGCACAAATAGCACAGCCTACCCTGAGTGCCCTCACCAGGCTGGGCCCAACCCCAAACTCTGCTGAGCCCCCTGGAGCTTGCAGTAAGTTCAGATCCAGGTGTGGATCCCCACCTCTTTCTCTCTTGACTTCATCAATACAATATGTTAAAGATGCACAGCTGAGGTGCTGAGGGATGTGATTTAGTGCTGGGCTTGGCAGTGTGAGGGGAGGGGTTGGATTCAGTGATCTTAAAGGTCTTTTCCAACCAAAATGCTTCTATGATATGTCAGTTGGACCAGCCCACTTCCAACTGAAACATCTCTTCTCTTCTCTTCTCTTCTCTTCTCTTCTCTTCTCTTCTCTTCTCTTCTCTTCTCTTCTCTTCTCTTCTCTTCTCTTCTCTTCTTCTGATACTCAGATAGAAAAGTGCTGGCAGCTGATGACATCTGGAGGCAGGTCTGAGCAACTTTCCTTGGATCACATCCAGCTGCCAAATCCCCTGCCTGCTGGCAGCTCCAGCCCTAGCTCAGGACTCACAGCTCTTTCTCTACAGCACGTCACACCAGTGCAGCTCTTGGCAGGGAGAGGGCAGAAGATGTTTCTTCCTGAGCTGTCCCATCGTGTTTCTGGCTTAGCAGGAAAAATAAAGTGATGGGAAATGTGGAAAAAGGACAGCAGCAGATGAGCAGAGGGACTGTGGCTGGTGTGTCCCAGCCCTGGAGGGATCCCAAAGCCGTGGAGCTGAGGTGCTGAGGGCCATGGGGTAGTGCTGGGCTGGGCAGGGTGAGGGCTGGGACTGCAGGGCTTTCCCAACCAAAATGATTCTACGAACCAATCTGGTAGAAAGGCTGAGACCAAAGTCTGGAGAAGACTCTACCAGCAGAAATGTGAGTTGTGGAAGAAGGAGGGCTTGGGAAAATGGCACTGGTGTGGTGGATAGAGCTCTGACAGAGAGGGAAACTGAGGCAAAGTGCCCTGACTCGCTGGGTGTTCTGCTTTTTCTGTACAGTGTGGCTTGCTCTGGGTCTTCCCAGGGAAAGTTCCCTCCCAGGCTTTGGGCTGGGGCTCACTGCAGGGTTATCAGGAACCCCCCTGGGATTTAAATTAACCCCATGTGCTCCACCAAGAGCAGGGTAAGCAGCTTCCCAGCCCTGTGAGTTGCTCTCAGCAGGAGCATGAGTTGCTTTCCAGGATCTCTCTTTGAGCAGCAAACGTTTGAGGCAGTGGGAGCAGGTTGAACTTCACCTGCAGAGGAAAATCACCCAGACAGACACATGGCTGAGATGTATTCTTTCATGCAGCCAGGTCAGAGTATGCCCTCACAACCCAAATATATCTGGGCTTTTGTTCCATGCTGCTGGGTAAACAGGACGTTGATATAATTAGCTTTCCTGTCATCAACCCTATAGTCACTGTACAGTGGAAAAAACCCTCTTGGCAGCATTTGGCTGTTTAGTTAAGGCAAGATCCAGTGTCTGGTTTCAGTCCCCTCCTTCCAAGCTGCAGGTGGGAGGACCCAGAGGTCTCCTGCTTCACCTCTTGGACGCTTCACCTTCCCCTCTGTCTGAACCCAGGAGTTGAGCGAAGGACACTTGGAGCTTGGCACAGGGCAAAACCAAAAGGCTTGGGATGTGATTTCTGAGATGGAGAGACTGTCTGGCCTGGGATGAGCTGCCTCCAGCCTCTGCTGTCACTGGAAAGAAGCTTTTGGGAAAGAGGAGACCTGCCCATCCAATGCCAAGGGTTTATATGGGGGTCAGGGAACAAGGGGGCCCTGAAATACCCCTCAACTAGGAAGGAAATGGTCTGTGTGTCCTAAAGGAAAGGTTGAGCTTTGAATCCTTCTCCCAGGGAAGTAAAACACCTCAAACTGTTGGTACAGTGACTAGTGCAAAAGCAACAAGGAGCATTGAAATCTGACCCAGCAAAACCCAGCCAGAAAACATCTTTCCCTTGTGATTTTGCATTTCAGGAGAGGGCAAAATGGGATGTTTGCAGAACATCAAACCTTCCTCAGCAATCCTGAGCTGGGCGAGCTCAGTCAGGGGTTGGACTAGATCTCTAAAGGTCCCTTCCAAGCCTACCATTCTGTGATTCTGGGAAAGGCACTGCACCCTGCTGAGGTACATATCTATACATCCTGACAGATATTGGGGGAAGGAAGACAGGTCTGTCCAAATATTCCTGCCTGGCAGAGCCCTGTGCTGGGAGGAGCTGCAGAGGCCTGGGGACATGAGCACAGCTTCCCAGTTATGTCCTTGGCTTGTGGCTGGACTGGAGCAGGGAAAGGACAAAACTAAGCAGGGTGAAAGCTCCTGGGTGGCCCAAAAACGCCCTGTGGGCTGGAAAGAAGCACCTCAACCCATGACTAGAGAATAAGTGGGGGCTGTTTGTTTTTAAGCCCTGTTAGGGCTTTACTTGCACAGCAAGCATGCAGAGTGGGGAAAGGGCTGCTGCAAGCCAGGATCCCACCTGGGTCAGGAGTGGAGAGGCTGGGACTTTGGGTGAGCTCTCAGGTCCCTCAAATCCTGTACAGAGACTGGGTTTCAGAGGGTTTGCTGCCCTCAGACCTGCTCCTTACCTGGCTTCTGCTTGTGAGAGCCCTGTGTTGCTGTAAGTGTGCTAATGTGTCTTGCCTGAGAAGGGATGTGCTGCCCTGGCATAAGGACATTTCCTCATGGGCACTGACACCTTCTGAGGGAAACCACAGTGCTAAACGATCACCTGCAGCAGCACAGGCTGGGGGTGACCTGCTGGAGAGCAGCTCCAGGAGAGGGACCTGGCAGTGCTGGGGGAGAATCAACTGCCCATGAGCAGCAACGTGGGCTCGTGGGCAAGAAGCCAATGGCAGCCTGGGGGCATTGAGGAGAGTGTGGGCAGCAGGGCCAGGGAGGTTGTGCTGCCCCTCTGCTCTGCCCTGCTGAGGCCTCATCTGGAGCCCTGTGTCCAGTTCTGGGCTCCTCAGCTCCAGAGGGACAGGGAAGTGCTGGAGAGAGGCCAGTGCAGGGACACCAAGATGCTGAGGGGACTGGAGCATCTTCCTGCTGAGGAAAGGCTGTGGGACCTGGGGCTGTTCAGGCTGGGAAAGAGAAGGCTGGGGAGGGACTTCATCAATGCTTATAAGTACTGAAAGAGTGGATGCCAGGAGGATGGGGCCAGCTGTTTTTCTGTGGTGGCCAGTGCCAGGACAAGGGGTAACAGGCACAACCTGGAATACAAAAAATTCCACTTAAACCCAAGGAGAAGCTCCTTTGGTGCTGAGGGGAGGGAGCCCTGGCCCAGGCTGCCCAGGGAGGGTGTGGAGGCTCCTCAGGAGGTTTCCAACCCCAGCTGGACACGTTCCTGTGCCCCCTGAGCCAGGGGAAGCTGCTTGAGTAGGGGCTGGGGCTGCAGCAGCTCTGCAGGGCCCTTCCAGCCCCCACCATTCTGTGACTCTGTGAAAATGATGCAGCTTTCAGCTTGTATGTGCTGGTAATGAAGAGAGTCTTGCACAAGCTTGTGCTCTGCCATTTTCCTCATTGCTGGTGTCTAAAAGTGCTGCTGGGCCAAACTTCAGCCAAGCTCTGTGTCCTTCAAGATCAAGATTCCCAGGGTCTTGCTTGTCCAGAGTTGGAAGCCAGGCTGAGTGACTGAAGCAGCCTGTCCACAGGGGCTGTCCTGGCCTCAGCTCACCCACAGCGTGGTGGAAACAGTGTGGGTTGTGCTTTTGGTCTGCAGCAGTTTGCCTTGGGCTTTCTCCTTGCAGCTCAGCCTGGTCTGTGGTTCAGCTCTGCCCCTTCTCGAAACACGAGGAGCTGGTTGACCTTGACAGCCCAGTGCTCTGTCTCTTTATTTTCCTTGTGCAGACATCCCTCAGGGGTTTTCCCAAACTAGATTAAAACAAGAGCACCCTTGGATTACAAAACAGAGCCACAGTCACATCTTTTTCTTACACTATTTCCCTACTCCCTCCCCTACCAACTCTCCCCAGCACAGACAGACCAGCTGGAGCCATTGGCACTAAAAAACCATCCAGGGACCAGCAGCCACCCATCAGCTCCCAGCCAGCCAGCCAAGAAACTTCAGCTGGGCTCAGGAGCTGTAGGGGAGAAGCTGCAGCTGAATTTCTGGAGGTTCAGGCTGGGCTGACCAGGATGCCTCTGAAGGAGAGTGTGCAGAGAGGCTTTGAAGCACTTGGCCAGTCCCAAGCCCATCCCACAAACAAAGCCCTTCATGTAAGAGCCCTGCAGGACCACCTGCCCTCTCTTCTTCAGCATAAGGCTTCCAGCCTGATCTGCAGAGCCTGCACTTGCTGAGGGTAACCCTGACTGTTGGGCTCCTTGGTGCTGCTGTTTCTGTTTGCTTTGGCTGCTGGCAGATGCTCTGCAACCTGCAAGGAGCCAGCTTTGCCCAGGGCTTGTAACAGTGGGCAGGGGATCTGAAAGGAGAGGGATTCCCCGTTTGGATTGCCGTTAGCTACAGCCAGAGGGAAGAGAGGGTTTGTTTGTGTCACTGCCAGTGGGATGGGCACAGGCTGCAGGATGGTGGGAGATGCCCACAGGCTGGCTCAGAAGGACTCTTTATGCCCAAGGAGGGTGGCACAGTCCCTCTCTTCTCACACACTGGCAGACAAGACCTGGAGTACCATCGTCTCCACCAACATCCTCAACAGAGATCTGGCTCTTCCTTCCCTCTACATCTCTTCCACTGTGTGTGGAAATCAGAAGCACCTTGTGCTCCAGAAGCCTTCAGGCCAGGTCTGCATGGCCATGACTCAACCTGGGTCTGCAAGAATGGAGAGTAAAGTACTGCTCCTTACAAGAGGAGCAGCCTACTGCTTGTGTCATGCTGGTTCCTGAACCACCTCATCTTAGCAGTGAAGGGCAGAAGTCATCCTGGCCAGAGCTGTGTTGGGACCAGAAGTCACATGCTGCTTTTTTCCCTTGGAAAGTCTTTCACTTGGTGTTCAGTATTCATGGAGTTCCTAAGATATTTGTTCCCCACCTTATGGGTCAAAAGAGGTTTGGGTTAGATGATGGGGAGCTGGGGCTTGGTTCTGCCCCTTCCCAGCACTTGCGTCCTGGGAGCGTGAGGTCACAACTCATCTCAATGCCATGAAGACTTCTGGGACAGCTCACCCTGCCATGGCTTTTGCTTTGTGAACCAGTAAGTTTTGCTCACTGGAAGGTCTCCACTGCTGTCTTATTTGCCCAAGGTCTTCTGAAGGGCTGACCAACCCCCTTGGTGGTGAAGTCACAACCCATGAACCTTCCTGCGGACACGGATGCTTCACATTGAGGCTTTCATGGGAACTGACCTTTCCTACAGCCAAATTTAGACTCAGGTTTTAGTGCAAATGCATAAAAAGAAGACTGTCTTCCTTCCTTGGGTGGGACTCTTTCCCCTTCAGCCACATGCCTTTGTTTGCCCGTGGGTATTAATGTTCAGAGAGATAATATCCCCAAAGCCATCGGTTGGCGTCAGAGCAGGATAGTTTCCCTGCCCATCTGCAGTAAAAACAAGCCCTTTTCAACAGAAAATGTCAGGACTTCTAATCTCCTCAACTTCCAGTTGCATCACTCACTCATTAGGTGGTTTCCACGCTTCAAAGGGTGATAGGAAGATGATGCAAGCTTGTGGTCTGCAGATATCTTCTGCATCCCTGGCTCCAGGGTCTCGAGTGCTGGCTGGGTGGACACTATGCAAGCCCTGGAGAAGGAAGGGGGTGATGCTGAAGGGAACCAGCCCAAAAATAAGCAGGAGAAAAGAAAGGGCTGTTTATAACATGTGAAAACAAGATATTTGAGCTTTTCTGAGGTGAAGTGTTTCTGCTGGGCCCGCTGTGATTCATGTCACTTTTATCACTGAATCACTCAGCTCCTGCTGCATGAAGAGCTGCAGTTCCCCAGCAAGGAGACTAAACTCAGCTGCCCACACACAGGTGTCTTCTGCTATCAGAGGCATCCTTGGTGTCAGGCCCCTGAGAGCACTAATAAGCCTCAATGACCATGACCAGCCTCATCTGTGACTCCCCCCACCACCCCATAGGCCCTGGAGCTCTATTTAAACTCCACCTGGGACAGTCAATCTCTGTTTGATGTGTTTTGGAAGTGTGGTGGTCTCTAGGTTGCTCATCAACTTCTTTTTAGCTGTGTTAAGACTTGGTTTGCATCTCTCTTGACTGCATGCAAGCCTTGGCTGATGCCCAAGAGCCTTCAGTATCTTCTGGTCTGTGTTTGCAGAAGCTAAGTGTGGTGTTTGGCTCATGGACTAAGATGCCTGGGAGTGGATGTATCAGTGTGTGGGTTTTGATGTCCCAAGGTAGGTGTGCTGCTGTTTGAGATGCCTGAGGGTATCCCAAGCTTCCCCAGGGTGCTGGCTGGGACAGAGTAGAGCTTTTCCTTTCTTGACCATTGAGATGGGGAGACAGGCCTAAAGCATCTTCAAGGGCACTAGGTGTCTGAGCAACTGGAGGATGTTGTTCCAGTCAGCCGAGACTGGAACTGTAGGCTGGTCCCAGTGGGACAGAGGGAGAAATGTCCTTCAGGCCAGCACATCCTCAGCATCTTTTCCACTCTCACCTCAACTGCTGGCCCTCAGTGTGCTGTTATTTTGCTCACTGTATCCTCTGCAACTTTGCTTGGTGGCACATTGTCCTCTCCTCCCCTTCCTTGTGGATCCTTCTCCTTGACTGCAGAAGAGTGGCAGACAGGGCTTTGGGCTGTCTGTGTTGCAAGGTGAGGATGGGGTGGGAGACACAGACCCATTGTGTCTTGCTCCTTTGGGCTGAGACTCTGTCTACCCATCCCTCTGGCCTGCTCATGACTAGATCTTGCATGTTCTCAAGCTCCTCCTGAGGTTCTCTTTTTTTTCTGCTCCAGCATCCCAAGTGCTGTAAAATCCAGCTGCTTGGTCTGTAATATGAGCACCAGCTGTGTGGCCCTCAGAGTCCAAAAGGAGAGAGGACCTGGGGTGGATGGCCAGAAGACCATCTCCTTGGTCTGTGAGGTGGGATCAGAAGCATCCTGACTTGGCAGGTTGTCACCCAAAGCTCAGTGGGGGCAATGCTCCCGTGACCAAGCCTTGGCACAACTTGCAGGGGCCCTGTGGTTTCTCAGGGTGATGGTTTCAGTTCAGGGTTTGCAATGTAAGCCAGCCCAGCTGCAATTTGCCTGCTTTGGCATTAAGTTCCTGAAAGTGGCCCAGAGCTCCAACTGTGGCTGTTGGTCACAAGCACTGAGAAGTCAGACATTTGCAGTGGGGCAGTTACCTGAGGCTTGAGGACAATTGGATAGCTGTCTCTTAGGATGGATGTGCTGGTGTCTCTGTACTGACCACTGTTCGTAGTGCAGTTCAGAGCTATGGGTTGGCTCCATGGCATTGGGCTGTTCCACTGATGCAAGCCATGAGAGACCTCACCAATAGGAGCTTCTTTCCACCTCTGCCACCAGCTACTGTCAGCTCATGTCCTGCAGAAGCCTTCCCAGTTCCCTCCTCTCCCCTGCCTAGCACCACTGTGTATTGTCCTATATAGATGATCCTCTGAGTGAAGGTTGCTTGGCCTCAGAAGCTGGGGATGTCATGTTGCCCCTGATAACATTCATGTGGTTCCTCAGGTGTGTGATAGCACTGGCTGGAAGAGCACACTCAGTATTTTCCCCACCATATGTGTGTGGTAGATGTTTTGCATGTGCAGCAGAGAGGCTGTTAGGAAGGATTTCCTCCTTGCTGTCCTGAGTGGCTGGGTGCTTCCTGATGGCCCTCCAAGCCTAGCTTAAGCCAGGCTCACACCATTGCTGGAGACTTCAGGATATAGGTGTCCCTGTCATCATGGGCATCTGGAAAATGTGTCAGTGAGTGACTCCTTCCTCTTCAGGTGAATGAGTAGCAGAGATGGTCACAGCTTTTGAAGGCAGCATGCAATGGCTTTATCAAGGAAAGCAGCTCTCTAATGCCCCATCCCTCATGCAGGGCACTGTTCCTCAAAGACCTACAGATCCTGATTTCAGGTTCAGAGTCAGTGCCCAGAGCTGCTTCATCCCAGCAAGGTCTCACAGGGACAAGCATGGGAGCTGTGGCATGCACACAGGGTGAGGAGGGGAAGTTCACTTTAAGGTGTCAGCCTCTTCATTTTTCTCTTCATGCAGGCTTTTTTGAGTGTGAATAACATGATGAAGATGAAACAAGCCTGAAGGAGGTACCACAGCAGCAACGTTTAGCACCATTTGAGGCTGCAGTTAGTGTCTGAGGTGGGTGTTTCACGTGGAAATCACTTATGAATAATGGCACTTAGTACCCTAAAGACTTCAGAAATGTCTCCAGCAGTGAGCTCCACAGATTACTGGCAGGTTGTAAGTAAAACACCTTCTTTTTTTCACCTCCAAATTGCAGGGGGTTTTTTCCCTGTTTGCCTACCAGGGTGAATTTGGAGAGGTTTCTGATGTTTCTGTTTTCCTCTCCTTACTGCTCTTTACTGATCTGGAGAAGCTGGCAGCTCTCAATGGGAGCTTTTTGTTTTGAAGCCTCCCAGTTTGCTGGGAAAGTACCTAGGGAGTCATCTTAAAATAGAGATTCCCAAAGTCTTTAACGTTTCCCCAGGAAATAGACAGCCAGCATTCATCTGTATCTTGATTAAGATGTTATCATTTTTAATCCAGAGCAATTTACAAATGCCATGAAGTGCTGAGAAGCAGCAAGTCTGCAGTCCTGGGGAAAGGTCAGCTCTTCAGCTGGGTTTGTATTTTCCACATGTGCTTTTGCCTCAGGACAGCTTTTAATTGTCTTAAAAATGCCACCTTGGTCCTTGCTGCCACTTGGCTTTCTTGACAGGCAGCTTGTGAAGTGCTGCTCATACCCACAGGGACCTCCCACAGGCCCCAGGACAGAGATTTGGGGAGCTGTTGGATGAAGTGATGCCTGAGCTGTTTGTGGTCTCCCCCAGGTGGGTTTTCTCATTGAGTTGATCCTTTTCTTTAAGGATTTCATTGGGGTTGGTGAGTGTGAATAGTTGGGTGGGGAGAGCAAGTGATGCTTCTGCTTCTTGGAGAAGTAAACCCTTAGGATGGGTGGAGGAAGGCTTTGGGAGGGAGTTGATGGGAAGAAAATAATGAGCAGCACTGGCAGTTTCTGTCAAGGCAAAGCTGAGCTCCCTGCTCCAGCAGCTGCTGGTTTTTCACCTCCTGTTTGTCCCAGGTTAATGAGGAGAGACTTGGTTACAGCCTCATGGACATGACCATCTCTTGTGGCCACCACTGAGGACCCCAGCAGTGTTGGCTGGGGAGGGGATTGGGAACAGCCCTGCCCAAGAACAAGGTCTTGGCCAAGCTGTAGCTAAGATGTTGCCCAGGGAATTGGTTGCTGTGGTTGAGAAAGCCCTGATCCACACATGGCAGAGTCTGGATGATGTGGGGGATGACTTGGGGCAGCAGGAATGTCCATCCTGGTGCACTGTGGCAGCAGATGGCTGAGCTTCTGCTGTCCCACAGATTAGCAGGCAGCAACCATGCTGGTGGTCTCCAAAGGTGGGGAATGAGAGATGATACTGAGGATGCTTCTTGCAAATACAGGGAGAGGAAGCTGTGCTAAAGCACTTCAGCAAGCTGGGCACCTGCAGTGCCCCTGTAAAGGCTCTGTGGCTGGCAGCCATGCTCCCCTGCCCCAGCGATGAGCCCTCAGGGTTTGAGAGCCTCAGCTGTGAGGCTGAGCTGGGCAGCTCCCCTCAGCTCTCTGATGGAAGGCTGTGGTCATCCATCAGCATCTCATTCCTTCTCCCTTGACAAACCTGCACCTCACAAAACAGTTGCAACCCTTCCTTGCAGTGGAAAACAATATGACTCCTTCCCTTCAATGCATGCCAGGCAGAACCCATCAGTGATCCCCAGCCAGAGGGGGTGGGTTTGGCTTGAACATTGACCCCTTGGCTCAAAAACAAGGAGTCTCATGGGGTAAAGGAGATCCATGCTGCTTTTTCAGGCTGGATCTCCAGAGGACAAACCCCACTGCACACGTGAGCAGCTTGTGAGGGGCAGGAAGAGCCCCAGAGTGAGGATTTGAAGGCCTGGGGACTGCAAAGCACAAGATGCTTTGGTTTGATGTGATTTCCTACAGGAGGAAACATCTTTGTGGTCTCAGCTGGTGATGGTCCTTCTGTGCCCCAAGGCAGAAGGGCTGTGAGGTGCTGCAGCTGCCTCTGAGCTGGAGTGACAGCAGATGCTGGTTGTGGAGACAACAAAACATTTAATCCTTTGTTGGGAGTTATCTGCAGTGTCATTGCCAAGGTGGAGATCAAAAGAACACAACCAATGTGTCAAAATAAAACTGGAGATGAAGGGAAGCTGCTACCAGAGGCTGATTGTGAAACAGAGCATAGAGATCTCTTCATCTCTGGAAATTCCCTGTACTGTACAAAGTCACTAGGTGGGAGTCAGGGGCCACCATATCTCTCATGGCAGCCCTGTCCTTGTTCCCATGGGGAGAAAAATCCCCTGTCTGCACCCACAGGCCCCAGAGCCATAGTGGGGTTTGCAATGTGATTTACAGAGGTACTTTAGGGCTCCTCAAATACAATTGATGGGGTTTTTTCCCCCCCTTATTGATACCCTTTGTGTTAACTTCACAGGGCACCTGCCTGTGGCTGTTCCCATGCTTAGTGGATCGTATCTCTCTGCCCCACATGCTCCTGCTTAATCCCCAGACAACTTCTTCTGGATAAGGTGTGCTGGCAGCTCTTGTACAGATGTTTTCTATAGGGTAGGGAGTTTGTGCTGAAGGGTGCCCACACCTGCATGTGGGGCCTTAGTTCCAGAACATCCTTCTGGATGCAGACACTGCAAAACCCACTCTTTTCAGGGACACAAACTTGGATTTAACTGTTGCCCTCCTGGACAGATTCCTCACCTCCTCTGGAAGTGGGGTACAAAGCCAGGAGATGCCACACCAGCATCTACCTTCACCTAACTCCTTGTTTAGGTAAGTGTAGGCATATGGTAGCTTTAGTTGGTCTCCCCTGGTTGTGTGTTTTCTCTTATACATGATGATGAGGGACTATAAAATCCCTATAAAGAGCACAGTATATTTTAGTGCTGAGCTGGTCTGGATCTGTCCCTGTCTGCCCTGAGCAAAGGATCCCAGAAGAAAACCTTGGCATAATCCATTCTCTTCTGTGCATGTTCCCTGTGGTTCCTATTGATAGAACCTTTGTCCCCTTTTCCAAGGGATGTGGCTGTTTTCTCTGGTACCTGTGACAGCACCATGGCAGGGGATTAAAGTGGTTTGTTTGTGTAAGGTAGGGCACATCATCAGTTAAAACAACCACCCATTTTGTAGGATAAACAGCCCCTATCTGCTTCAACAGGCATGTTTGGGATGGGAACTGCTCTTTGCAGAGGAAATGTGGATCATGCCACAGAGCCTAAAGGGAGCTGAGATGAGAATGGTTTCTGTGTGGAAGTCTGTTGACTGTCTGAGCCCTGGGATGACCTGAGAGATCTGTTTACAGCAGCTCAGATCTGTCCTGGGGATTCATTTTCTACCCATATCAGTCTGTGTTTGCTTTCTCTGCAGAGCCAAAGCGAGGAAGTCAGCTGGATGTGATGGGAGATGTGCCTACACCTGGTGCAGGAGCTGTCTCTGGGGAATGTTGATCTTGGATAGATGGTTATCCAGACAGTTTGGGTAAACAGAAAAACGTGGCTTGTACCCAGTGCTGGCACAAGGCCTGTGTGGGAGCAGCACATCAGGTGGAGAACCCTCAGGGTGTGACTGGAGAGGCTCCTCTGAAAGTTGGCACTCAGGTTTGCTTCAGTGGCCTGGAAACAGGCCCCTGGTAACAGCTGAGACTCCTCCATTGGCTCCCATCAATGTCCATCATCAAGAGACACGTTTAGGTGTCTTAATCTGTCATCTGAGCCCCACTTCAGGTAAGGAGATTGCAAGATGGCAAATGCAGAGGGCAGAGGCTGAGGGTGGAGGAGCTTGTGTGTAGGGAAGGAGGGCCCTGGGTACCTTATGGGAAGCCCTGCCCTAAAGCCCCAAGACACTCAACTTATGGTGAGCTGTAGAGATGCACAAAGATGTCCCATTTTTGTTTAGATTTGTGCATGTGGTGGATAAGAAGTGATGCTTTTTGGGGGTGGCATTCCTGGAGACCTTGGTTAAGCTGGTGATTATCCCAGGGCTTTGGGCAGCTGGAGAGGAGCCCATTGGATCTGGGGTGTCTTTCAAACAAGGGAGGCCCTGGGGGACTCAAGATCATTTGGGACCAACTGTGGGGAAGATGGAGATGCACCACAGGGCTGTTTGGGAAGGTGGTCCTGAGGGAAGAACATCTTTGGCAGATCTGGGAGGTGCAGCAGGAAAATGAAGGATTAGCAGGGTGGGAGCAAGCAACATGTTTGGAAACAGTGTCTGGGAGGAAAGCTGGGCAGGATTGGGCTAAGGCTGGTCAAAAAGCCACCAGGAGCTGGAGAAGTTGTAAGCCTCTTTGAGGATGGGGGCTTTGTCCCTTCAGGGTTCTGGGTTTTAGTAGGTTTGGCTTTGATATTTAATCTTTCATTCTCTTTCAGACTTTGTGCCTGAGTTTGAGGTTAATTCCTACTAAACCCCATCCCTCACCCCAAGCCACGTGCAAAGGCATGCTCAGGCAGGTCCTGTTGGAAGCAGGACTCTAGTGCTCAGTCAGGAGCTTGGCTTTGGGGCTGAGGTGGGGTGCAGAGTAGGCTGGATAGGCAGCTCCTGACCTGGACATGCACCTGATGGTGAGGGAACAGCTCTAGCAGATCCAACCTTTGCCACAGGGACCTCTGTGAGGAATTCTGCTAGGGAATGTCACATTGCAAAACCATAGGTTCAAAGGGAGCTGCCATCTGAGGGCTTTCTAAAGCCAGCTCCCTCCTTTCTTGGTGTACATACCCATTGCTACAGGTCAGAGCAGAGAGGATTCATGGGAATCCAGCAGGACATCCAAGAAATGGCCCCTTTGATCACAGAATCCCAGTGGTGGGGGCTGGAAGGGTCCTGCAGAGCTGCTCCAGCCCCTGCTACAGCAGCTTCCCCTGGCTCAGGGGGCACAGGAACGTGTCCAGGTGGGGTTGGAAACCTCCTGAGAAGGAGCCTCCACACCCTCCCTGGGCAGCCTGGGCCAGGGCTCCCTCCCCTCAGCACCAAAGGACTTTCTCCTCCTGTGCCAGGGGCACTGCCTGTGTTGCAGCCTGTGCCTGTTACCCCTTGTCCTGGCACTGGCCACCACACAACAAACACTGGCCCATCCTCCTGACACCACCCTTTAGGGGTTGATAAGTGTTGCTGAGGTCCCCTCTCTGCCTTCTCTTCTGAACAGCCCCAGGTCCCACAGCCTTTCCTCCTCACACAGATGCTCCAGTCCCCTGATCATCTTGGTGTCCCTGCACTGGCCTCTCTCCAGCACTTCCCTGTCCCTCTTGAGCTGGGGAGCCCAAAGCAATGAGCCAAGCAGGTACTCAGTTACCTGGCTGCTTTCAGAGCAGGTCACACCACTCTTATCCCACTCTGGGAACATGGATGCTGCACGAGGACTGGCTCTGGGCCCCTTGCAGCTGCCTGCTTGTGCACCTGGGTGCTTTCATCTCCCCACAGAGAAGGCTGCCAGGTGCTTTCCTGTGGAGCTGGGGCTTTGTCACTGCCTGTCCTGATGATGAGCCCTTCAGGATGGGTTCTTTAGCAGCTCTTCTCCTGTGTGGTTTTCCCTGTGCTGCCAGGAGTCCCCTGGCATAAGGCAGTGGCCAGTTCCTAGACCCAGGCTGTGGGTCCCATTCAAGCATGCTGAAGCTACAGAGCTTCTGCATGAGTAGCTGAGCCTCTCTCTGCAGCTCTTTCAGCTCAGCTCTGTGTGTGTATCTCAGCCAGGGAGTTCATTTTGCATTTGCAGTTTCCTGCATGTGCCATGGAAGGAGGAGGCATCAGGACCCAAGCAGATGGTTTTGGTGGCCTGGGTCTCTGTTAAAGCTTCCTAGCTCTCTGGAAGGTAGTAACTTGAGGTCAGGATTGTTTCTAAATGCCCTAAAAGCAATCCATGAGTTAATAGTCCAGGGAATGTGAGAGCTAGTTCATGGCAAGGTCCATTTCCCAACAACGAGTCGAAGTGACAGTTCTCTGGCTGGCTGGATGAGGGGAGAGCAGCGGATGGCATCTACCTTGACTTCAGCAAGGCTTTGGACACTGTCTCCCACAACATCCTCATCAGAAAGCTGAGGCAGTGTGGCTGGGATGAGTGGGCAGTGAGGTGGATGGAGAGCTGCTGAGTGACAGAGCCCAGAGGGTGCTGAGCAATGGCACAGAGTCGAGTTGGAGGCCTGTGGCCAGTGGAGTTCCACAGGGATGGGTTCTGGGGCCAGTCTTGGTCAACATCTTCATCAACCACCTGGGTGAGGGCACAGAGGGACCCTCAGCAAGTTCCCTGCTGGCACCAAACTGGGAGCACTGGCTGATTCCCCAGAGGCTGAGCTGCCATTCAGCAGGATCTCGACCGGCTGCAGAGTTGGGCACAGAGGAACCTGCTGAGGTTCAACAAGGACAAGGGCAGAGTCCTGCAGCTGGGGAGGAACAACCCCCTGCAGCAGCACAGGCTGGGGGTGACCTGCTGGAGAGCAGCTCCAGGAGAGGGACCTGACAGTGCTGGGGGAGAATCAACTGCCCATGAGCAGCAACGTGGGCTCGTGGGCAAGAAGCCAATGGCAGCCTGGGGGCATTGAGGAGAGTGTGGGCAGCAGGGCCAGGGAGGTTGTGCTGCCCCTCTGCTCTGCCAGAGCTGCTGAGGCCTCATCTGGAGTCCTGTGTCCAGTTCTGGGCTCCCCAGCTCCAGAGGGACAGGGAAGTGCTGGAGAGAGGCCAGTGCAGGGACACCAAGATGCTGAGGGGACTGGAGCATCTTCCTGCTGAGGAAAGGCTGTGGGACCTGGGGCTGTTCAGCCTGGAGAAGAGGAGACTGAGGGGGGATCTTATTAACATATATAAATATCTAAAGGGTGGGTGTCAGAAGGTTGGGACATCCCTCTTTTGTATAGCAGCCAGCAACAGGACAAGGGGTGATGGGATGAAGCTGGAACACAAAAAGTTCCATTTAAACATTAGATAAAACTATTTGACTGTTTCAGTGAGGGAGCCCTGGCACAGGCTGCCCAGAGGGGTTGTGGAGTCTCCTTCCTTGGAGCTCTTCAAGACCCGCCTGGACACGTTCCTGTGTGACCTGATCTAGGTGACCCTGCTTCTGCAGTGGGTTGGACTGGATGATCTCTAAAGGTCCCTTCCAACCCCTACCATTCTGTGATTCTCACCATGATATCCTCTTCGTGACAATAAAGGTCTGACTTTGAGAGTTGAAACCAAGAACATTCATAGCTGGAGACTGTCCTTAAGTTGCCTCTGCAGGGATTTGCTAGATGCAGATGTCAGGGAAATGCAGGAAGCTTTGTGTACTCTCAGCACTCTCTGTCTCCTCCCGAGGACAGGGATGTGTTTGGGCTGGAGCAAAGTCAAGAGTAGTTTGTTCTACCTGAGTTTCTGTTTGTGGCTGTGAAGAGATGTGAAAGCTGAAGTGATATGACCATGGCTTAAGTGACAAGGGAGGCAGGAGGGAGAGCTTGAACACCTTCAATGAGTAGGGGTGGGTTTAAGGAGTGGTTGTCCTTGATCCTCACTCTTTAATGGTGGGAGAATCCCTGGTGAGAGATGTTAGAGTGGCAGGAGGACAAGCAGCATGAGTGGTGTCCTCTCTGAAGGGAACCTGAGCATAATTCTGGGCATAGTTTGCACTAGATGCCCCCCTCCTCAAATGAAACAGTATGCCAAGAAGGTTAGAGGGGTAAGAGGAAAGCAGAGGAACAACAACTCCACCTTTTATCCCATTCATGAAAAGATGTGGGAAAAGCAACACAAGTGGAGAGAGAGAAAGTGTTTCCAGTGGATCCCTCACCTCTGAGACACCCATGCAAAAAGATGCAGGGAAGGGAAGAGTTAAAAGAGCTAAAGTTGTGTCTTCACACCCTGGGAGGGGAAGGAAACCTCCTGCATCCAGGGAAGCTGAGTATTGTGCATGAGGAGGGCAAGAACCCATCCCATGTTGGGATTTGCTGGTACCAAGGTGCCCTGTCTCTGTGGGTGGTGTGAAATAGCCCTTCCTTTTGTCTGCTCTCAGCCTGCTGCTGGGCTCTCTTGGGTTCCTGCAGGCTGGGAAGGCTGTTGGCTGGCTGTTGGCTGGCCCCTGGCCCCATCTCTTTGCTGAGCACAAGCACAAAGGTTTGATCTGCACCAGCCCCATCTGTGGGAGGTTGTTGTGTTGGGGCTGCCCAGAGACTGTGCACCCTGATGCCTCGAGCTGCTGCAGGTCTGGCTCCTCATGCCAAGCACATGCAATGCTCCAGGCTGGGGCAGAGGAGATGGAGATCTGTTCAGTGGAAAAAGACCTGTGGGTGTTCATTGACAACTACCTGAACATGAGCCAGCAGCAAGCCCAGGGGGTTGTAGGGAGGTGGGGGTTGATCTCTTCTTCCCAATAATGAATGACAGGACAAGAGGAAATGGGCTCAAGTTGCCCCAGGGGAGGTTTAGGTTGGAGCTGAGGAAGAACCTTTTCCCTGAGAGAAAGACTTTTTTCCATCTCAGCCATGAGCTGTTCCCACCAGGACACTAAAGGGGAAGGAATCTGCAGAAGTGAGAGAAGGAGAGCCAGAGGAGTGGGGAATGAGATGCCAGGAGCAGATGGATATTTTTAAGAGCTTGTCCAGTCCTGATCCTGCCAGATTCCTCCTCTCTGGCCCCAGCTGGAGAATCCCTCAGATCAGTCTCAGTGGTTTGCTTCAGAGGGTATTGAAGCTCCAGGAGGAAGGATTTTTGCAGAGGACACCAAATGGGAAAAGAACACCTGAAACATGGGCAAAACTGCAAGAGACCTGCCTGCAAGACAGCTTTGTGCTCCCAGAGGAGCAGAGACATTCAGGATGCTGAAAGAAAAGCAAGTTCTGCTCTGCACAGCAACTGCAGAGGCCCCTTATCCAGGGTGGAAGGAGAAGCCAGTTTTAGGATGTTCCCCTTTTTGCTCCTAGTCCTGAGGGCTGTCAGCTGCTGGATGCATCTCATCTTTTTGGCTGCATGCAGCCACTGGCTTCTTGTCTTTACTTTTGCTTCTGATGGAACTTCATGATGCTGGAGCAGAAGTTTATGCTCCAACCCCAGAGCCTGGACCATGGCCACAGGGAGGAGAAAACTCAACCTCTGCATTTCACACTGCTGACATCTCAGCAAGTCCTGCCTGGAACAGTAGCAACTAGTCAGGATTGCTTATCTGCTGCCTCTGCCTGCTCTGAAGTGGAGAAATTTGATGATGTCAGTCCAACAGCTTAAGAAGAGTCATTAATCACTGACAATAAGTTAATCACTTGATCTAATACCCAAGACAAGGAATACATTGTTCTGAAATAGAAGTCAGATTTGCCCAAGATAAAGCCCTATATACCTTCTGAATGCTTTGCTGCTGACAGGAGAGAGATCCTAAAAGAGATTTGCTATGAAATCACTGTTTCCCTCTCAACTGGGCAGAGGGAAGACTAAAGCAGCTCTTAAAGTAGTTCTGAATTTTACATCTCATGTCACTGGGTCATTCAGGAGAGAGACTTTGTAAAAGAAGAAGAAAAACTCTTCCTCCTTTATCACATCACTTGGCAGCCTTGAGTCAACCCTCACCAGAGGATGTGAAAACACTGTAAATGCAGCAGGATGCTGCAGCTCCCACTGCCCCTTCTCTCCTGGAGTCACCTCTCTTCTGAAGGCACACAATAGGATGCTGCTTTTCCAAGTACATACTTGTCCCCCCACCAAAATAATCCATTGAGTTAGCTGCGCCTTCCTCCTCCTGCTTTGAAGCTTTGAAAGGCTGTCAGAGTTTGCTGCCTGGAGCTGCTTGGCCACAGAGGCATTGTACCATGCTCTAAAACAGGACACAGCTCTTTTCAGGGTGGCCACCCTTGTCAAAATCAACCTTCTGCCACTCACTCCTGGGTCACTGCTTCTAACAGCCTGAGGTTATCAGGTCCAGCCTGGCCATGGGTGGGAAATGGCCCACACATGGTCACATCCAGCACATCTTGGGTGGTTGAGGGGGAAGTCAATTGATGGTTCCTCCATCTACCTGGTGCCTGGACACCTCCTTTGCATCTCTGTCCCATCAGCAGGACTGCCAGGAGGTTGGTGTCATTGCTGCCAGTCCCTGCAGAAGAATTAAGTGGTGAGTGGGTAGCAGCTTGCAGGACTCCCTGCCTTCCCTCCTGCCTTCCCTGCCACAGCTGCAGCCTCCTGGCATCACCTCTCTTGCTTTTAAACAGACAGTGAACCCAGGTACCCTCTCACCCCTCCTTGGCAGCTTCATCCCCACGGCAAAGCCTGGGGGACACATTTCCCACCCACTTCCTATGGAATCCCAGGCCTGGCCCAGACACAGTGTGCCTCAGTTTCTCAAGGTGTGAATTGGAGATGGAAACACTTTGACATCTGTGCTCTGCACACCAGGGCTGTCTCCTGCTATGTCATGCTCTGCCAAGCATGTTGGGGCTTGGATCTCCTGGGGACAAGTGGTGGCTGTGGGATCATGAGCACTATGGCAGATGGTAGCTTCTCCTGCAATGGGCACCAGTGATGTTGTACAGCAAGCAAACAGATCATTTTTCTCACCTTTCTTCTGCCAATCCTTCTCTTTGCCAGCTCAGAAGGTGCCTGGCATCTGCACATCTCCAAATTCCAGGCTGATAAAATGCCTTGTTCCAAGAGAAGCCAGTAAGATTTACACCACAGTTGGGATTGGAGGCACAGCATGCAGTGCTTAGAGTAACATCCTCAAAGTGGGGAAAAGCTGCTGTGATGACCCCCTGACCAGAGTTTCTGCTCATCTGACCTGGGGATGGTCCCACTGAGGGGTGTGAACACAGATATAGCAAAGGAGCATCAGCAGGTGAGATGCCAGATGATGTTCCTGTGCTCAGGGATGAAGTCAAGGCATTTGGTTGTGGTACAACCCTGACCTTTTGTATTAAAAATACCCTCCAAAGGATTGAAACTAAACCAGGAACCTGGATGGCAGTTTGAAGTCAGTTCCCATGGAGAGTGGGGCTCAGTCCAGCTCAGCAGTCACAGGCTGCTGGAGATGCAATGAAGTGCAGTAAAGCTGGTTAAGGGGCTGGAGCACAAGGGTGCTGGGGAGGGGCTGAGGGAATGGGGATGTTGAGCCTGGAGAAGAGGAGCCTGAGGGGACACAGGAGCACTCTCTGACACTCCCTGACAGGAGGCTGCTGTGAGCTGGGGTCAGTCTCTGCTCCTGAGTGACAGGACAAGAGGAAAGGGGCTGAAGTTGCCCCAGGGGAGGTTGAGATTGGGGCTGAGACAGAACTTTTTCCTTGAGAGGGTTGTCAGCCAAACAATTCTATGATTCTATGATGCTATGCTAGGATCTGCTGGCCTCCAGCTGACGTGGGGCTGCTACAGAACCTGACCTGTGTGCAGATGCTTAAGGTATCATAGAGCATTTTGTACATGACCAGGCATCTTGCAGGGAGCCAGCTGGATCCTAAATCCCACAGGCTGGCCTCTGCAAGCCAACTACTGTTCTAAACTCACCATCTGCTTCTGATGGCTTCTCATCTCTGCAAACATAGTTTGGGTCAGGTTGGAAGAAACAGCAGCAGAGGGAGCTGGTTGGCCGGTGGATGGTTGAATATTGTTGCTTAGAAGGTGTCCTTGTTTCTCTGAGCAGCACTTCAGGGGCTGAGCAGGAGTTGGCCTGGCAGTATTGCACCCTGCTGCTGTCACTGGGCTGGATCCTGCATGGTGACCTGGAAAACAACCTTCTGTCCTTGCACAGAAATGCAGGAGGCAGTGGTGTGGCCACAGAGCCCTCCCCAGCAGCTGTGTGAAGGCAGCAAACGCTGGGCTGTGCTCCACGAGGACAAGAAGTGCATCAGCATGGCCTGTGCTTGGTAAATAAACCCCATCCCGCCTCGGTCCCACCTCGGGGCAACCTTGGAGCTCTGTGGGCAGCCTTCAGGCTGAACCTCACCAGGGCCTTTACAGGGAAAGAAAGTTAAGTTGAACTTGAGAGGTGATTTTCTCTCAGCCTGATTTAGATTTGCAGGTCACAGAATCCCAGCATGGTGGGGGCTGGAAGGGCCCTGCAGAGCTGCTCCAGCCCCAGCCCCTGCTAAAGCACCTTCCCCTGGCTCAGGGGGCACAGGAACGTGTCCAGGTGGGGTTGGAAACCTCCTGAGAAGGAGCCTCCACACCCTCCCTGGGCAGCCTGGGCCAGGGCTCCCTCCCCTCAGCACCAAAGGACTTTCTCCTCCTGTGCCAGTGGAAGTTTTTGTGCTCCAGACTATGTCCATCACCCCTTGTCCTGCTACTGGACACTACAGAAAACACTGTCCCATCCTCTTGACATCCACCCTTTAGGTACTGTAAGCGTTGATGAGATGCCCCCTCAGCCTTCTCTTCTCCAGGCTGAACAGCCCCAGGTCCTGCAGCCTTTCCTCCTCACACACATGTTCCATCCCCTCAGCATCTTGGTGTCCCTGCACTGGCCTCTCTCCAGCACTTCCCTGTCCCTCTGGAGCTGGGGAGCCCAGAACTGGACACAGGACTCCAGATGAGGCCTCAGCAGCTCTGGCAGAGCAGAGGCCTGGGTGAAGGCATGATCCTGCAGCAACACTGCTCCAGATTTGCTGGGTTTCCTAGATAATGGCATGCAGAGGGTTGCCTAAGCTTAGCTAGATTGGGCTTTTCCTCTACCTCCTTTGAAAAGGCATTGAAGCTAAACGTGACTCTCTCCTGAGCAAGCAGAATCTTTTCAAGCCTACCCCTCTGCTTTTCAGACAGCAGATGTTGGCAGTGATGGTGATTTCATGTCATTGAAATTTGCTCTGATCTTGGTTATATTCTAGGGTTTTAAAAGTCATTCCTTTTACATTGCAGAGTGAAAGGATTGCTCCACAAGTTAGGAAGATGTCAGTGGCTCAGGACAAACCAAAATATTCAGTCCTCTGACTGCTGTGAGTCTGAGTGATCTCAGTAAGTTTTTAATCCATCAGCCATTGTGATGTTAGGGTTTATGTCCTTTGAATGAGTATGTCAAGTGACTTCAGTTCACTTTGGATCTAAATCCTAAATCTGTCCTGACCTTGCCCTTGATTGTAACCATTCCCCATTGCTATGAAATGAAGAAGATGACTCCATCTCCCAGTGGGCTTTTAGGAGAGTTGGTCCATACCTGCTGGAGATGCTCTGGGGTCATTGGAGAACCATTTAGGCAGCAAGACCTTGTGTCACATCCCCAGTGTGGCTGTTACACCCTATCGTATGGTCTACCCCATGGCCCAAGGGAGGACATGTCTGGTTTGGCAGAGAGGTTACTGGGATGAACTTTGCTGTGGAGGCTCAGGGAAACCTCCAGCTGGTTCCTGCCTGTGCTGTATTCCCTGCACACCTTTCATGATTTCTGCACTTTCAAAGAGGGCTTTTCATTTGCTTAAACTTGATTTCCTTTTTGGGCTGTAAGCAGTGAAAGCAGATGAGCCTCCTCCATAAAGATGGGTGTGATTTGCCTCTATATCGTGGCTCTCTGTGCTGGAGGCTTTATCACCTGCTTCCCTCTCTCATTCCCACTGTGAGCACGTGAAATCATGCCACAGGCAGAGACTTATCAAAGGTTATAATTGCTCTGGATGTTTCTTGAAGTGTCTTATTCAGAAGATGATGAGGCTTGAGTGCTCCTCCTAATGCAGTCATAATCCCAAGTTACTGGTGTGCTCTTACCTAATAAACTTGCAATTACAGACCAGAATAGAAAGCTCTGTAATAATATGGGATTGCTTTCTGAAAGCTGACAATGCATGAGCCTGGCTTTGAGATTTGCTTCCCTTCCTCTTTCTCCTTGTTTCTTAAGGCAGTGAGTAGGAAGCCAGAGATTTTGCTGTGTGGAGGAGAGATGGAGGCAGGAGCACCCTTCCCTTGCTCTAGCAGTGGCTCTTTTTGAAGCACTTGGCATTTGAATGGGATTTGACTCCCTCTTTGAGACACTGTGAAGGTTTCCTCACTCTGGGTTTCATCCAGGTCACTAAGCCTTCCCCAGTGGTGCAGAGTTCCCTGGAAAGAACGATTCTCAGCATCCCAAGAAGTGCACTAACCTGAGAGGGAAGGAGCAGGAGAGGGGAAAGGGGGCTCCCTGCAATGGGCCTGGTGATCCCCATCCTTTCATCTATATTGCCTGAAGCATCTGTGCTTCATGAGGGGTTCTGTGAGCTCCAGAGAGAGCTGGGACAGCCTTAGCACAGTCAGGGACATCCCTTGAGGTAGTGCCAGACCTTGTCTTGAGAGTGGGCAAAGAGCTCTCCTGATGGGTGGGAAATACTCCAGTGCCTCCAGATGGATAAATCCTGAGTGGTTTGCAAGAACCATCAGGAGAAAGGGCTTTTTGTGCTGTAAAGAAATACCTTGGTGGGACACCTGAGCTTAAAGGTGTGAGCTGAAGTGACGTGTTGAATGGGACTTAGTAGGACAGAGCAAATGCACCCTCAGTAAGTTTACTGATGACATGACACTGAATGGGAGCATAGATCTGCTTGAGGGCAGGAAGGGTCTGCAAAGGGCCCTGGCCAGGCTGGAGCCATGGGCTGAGGGCAGTGGGATGAGGTTGAACAAGGGCAAGGGGAGGGTCCTGCATTGGGCTACCCCAAGGCCAGGCAGCTCCAGGCTGGGGCAGAGGGGCTGGAAACTGCTGCAGGGAAAGGGCCTGGGGGGGTTGGTGCCAGCGGCTGAACAGGAGCCAGCAGCGTGCCCAGGGGGGCAAGAAGGCCAAGGGCAGCCTGGCTGGGATCAGCACTGGGGTGGCAACAGGCCCAGGGCAGGGATTGTCCCCTGTGCTGGGCCCTGGGGAGGCTGCAGCTCCAGGGCTGTGTCAGTGCTGGGCCCCTCACTCACTGCCACAGGGACACTGAGGGGCTGCAGCGTGGCCAGAGCCGGGCACAGAGCTGGGGAAGGGGCTGGAGCACAAGGGGCTGGGGAGGGGCTGAGGGAATGGGGGTGTTGAGCCTGGAGAAGAGGAGCCTGAGGGCAGGCAGGAGCACTCTGTGACAGGAGGCTGCAGGGAGCTGAGGGTCAGTCTCTGCTTCCAAGTAACAAGTGACAAGAAAGGAGCAAAGGGGCTGAAGTTGCCCCAGGGGAGGTTGAGGCTGGAGCTGAGGCAGAACTGTCTCCCTGAGAGGGGTGTCAGCCCCTGTGCCAGGCTGCCCAGGGAGCTGGGGGAGTGCCCAACCCTGGAGGGATCCCAAAGCCGTGGAGCTGAGGTGCTGAGGGCCGTGGGGTAGTGCTGGGCTGGGCAGGGTGAGGGCAGGGCTGGGACTGCAGCAGCTTCAAGGGCTTTTCCAACCACAATGATCCTGTGACTCTCTGCCACGTGAAGTGTTAACTGGTCTACGTGCAGAGAAGGCCACCTCTCACTGCCAGGGCAGGAACATCTTCTTCCCTGTCTGCTGGGACAAGAAACGCCAGATGAGCCGACGTGAGGCCTGGCAGGGAGCACGTGGCCAGCACAGCACTGTGAGATGCTGAGTCCTCTCTGAGGAGACTTCCAGGGCCAGGAGAAGGGCTGGGTCAACTCCCTCCCTGTTCCACATGTGCAGAGCAGAAGGCACTCCCCAGACACTGACAGGGTTATCCTGATGTCAGCCGGGACGTTCCCTCAGCTGGAGCCGTGTCTGGCTGAGGTCGGATTTCCAGGGGCAGGAAGGATAAGGTCCCCAGGGACAGCTGAGGCACTGTGTGTGCAGTAACAGTGGCCTCGTGGCTTCAGACACACATGGCTGGATCAATGCTTCTCTGTCTATCAACCAGCCCTCACTCAGATGCAGCACAAGTCACAGGGCAGCCAGGGAGGGTGCCCAGCAGTTACAGTTCACATGTCTGAAGTTCTGAAGTTGATGTTAAACTCCACACTCAGTAAAACCCCAAAATCTTACATGTACATTTCCCCCTGTGAGGTTTTGCCTTAATTGGGACTTGTCTGTTCTGAATTATTCATAATTTAATGGGTTTTTTTCCTACAGACCCTGCTTCATCTCGAGTGTCTCACATCTCAGGCTGGCTCAGCTAATTAATTGGCACCTATGAGAATATGAAGCACAAAAATCCCTCCAGGCTCTTCCAAGAGCTGCATATCTAAATTCAAAGACTATCCAAGGACTGAGGTTCTGGCTACTTAATATTAATACTCATTAAGGAATATTTATCCCTGTCCTCTTCCATTCCACATCTCTCTTTCCTTTATGCTGCTCCTCCTTCAGTAACCCAAGATGAAGCCATCCCATCAGCGTCACCCCAAGCTTTCCTGGAGCTCCCACCTTTGCAGCTTACCTGGAATAAGTTGATATTTATATTTCAAAGCACTTGATATACTTTAATAGGAGAAATCAAGGTGCTCTCTCAGAGGGTTTCTGGCTGAGAGGAGGAAGGCATGAGCGTGTGTACCAAGCATGGGCACAGAGGTGGCTCAGATGAAATCATGTGTTCTCCATGGGGATTGTGACCATTGCAGTCTCCAAGCTAGGATGGCCACCTTGCATGTTCAGCTTACAGCTAATACCTTAAGGTTGTGGAAGACCATGCATGGCTGAGGGGAGGCCCTTTTTCATGGGTTCTTCATGCCATTGGTAGCTGTAGAGGTGCTGACCTTCACTCAGAGGGCAGCAGGGGATGTCTGGCAGAGCCAGCACCAGGTCACAGCAGCTGTGGCTTCTCATGGTGCTGGTCTCCCGAGGAGATGAGTTTTGATGGCCTGGGAGTGTTTTCAGGCAATGTGTTGTGTCTTCCTTCCAAAGCAGAGTTACAGCCATCAGGCCTGGAGATCTCTGATCTGTGGGAAACTGCATTCAGGTCCAAGGATGGGATGATGAGGTGCCAGATAAAGGTCAGGGCTAGCTGGGAAGGAGCATATCTTTCCCATCATGTCTGCTGGTATGCCTGGGGGAGCTGGAGAGGACACAGAAGCTGTCAGATGACACGATGGCCTGAGGGAAGAGGTCTTGGACAAGGGGAAGATCTCCAGTGGCTATAGCTCCATCCACACCCTTGTCTCAGCCTCTCTTCCTCTGCTGTGTTTGGGCTGGAAAAAAACAACCTAAGTGCAAGAGGACCCTCTCAGCACCTTGCCAACCAGAGGGTCTGGGCCAGGACAGAGGGTGCATCACATTCCCATAGCAATGTTATCCTGAGTGGGAAGGTGTTTGGGTCTCAAAGGGGGCTCCAAGCCAAACAACAGACCCCAGCCTCGCCTGGCCAGGACCAGCAGGAGTCCTCTCTGCACGAGCTCTGAGCTGCTTCAGCCCTTGTAGCAGTTAAAGAGTAAATAATGAAATGAAACAGGCACAAACAAACACAGAGATCAGAATTCAAGGCTCCCCAGCGCTTCTGGCCTGGGAGTTGCAACAGAACCTTTTCTCATTCATCTTTGAAAGGAAAACCCACACAAGCTCCTTTGGCTATTCAGCCCAAACACAGGGCTGCTACTCATTCGAGCCCTCTGAATGTTTGCTTAGCTCCTGGGTTCATCAGGCTGTGCCAAGAGCACAAACAGTAAGGCCACTGGTTGTAGGTGGGCAGGAAACCACAGTGGTGGAGCAAAGTGTTTTCCAGAGGACAGTAATCAGGGCACGTCCCAACCCTCTCATCCCTTATTTTTTTGCTGGGGCAAATGGGGAGAAGTGGGTGAGAGGACATCCTGCAGTCTGCTCAGCTTCCTCCTGTAATTTCTATTAGGGCTTTGGCTCAGTGACCAAGTTGAAACCAAGCTGTTCCTCCTCGTTCAGTCCCAGCAAGAGCAGGGCCAGGACAGAAACCTTTCATCTGAGCTATAGGACAAGAACTTGGGGCTTGGCCAAAACAGCTCCAGAGCCCAACTGTTGGTTTGGAAGCTACCTGCTGCTGTATGTGCTGTCTTTATCTGCCAGGAAGCATGGCTTCTTTGGAGGAAGGCATGGGCTTTGCATCCTCTCTTTAGGACACAGAGCTTAGCTGTGCCTCAGTTTCCTTTCAGCCTTCTTGCTGCACACCTAGACTGGAGGAAATCCTAAAATGAAGCCTTTTCCCTCTCCATGATGCAGCTGACACTCTGATCCAAACCTTGGCCCAGCGAGATGCTGAGTGCTGGGGAGCTCAGTGCAACCTGTGCAATTAGCTCTCCTTTAAATGCACTCAGCAAACCCAGCTCAGGCTGCAACAAAATCAGCCCAGCAAGCCATTATGGCCAGGAGGGAGATGTTAACTGGTGTAGCTCAGATGCAGGACATAGCAGCCCTGAGGAGCTGGAAGGATGGCAAAGGCTTTACAGCCCTGTGCTGATATGCTCCAAAACCAGATGAGACTTTCAGCTGCCCTCCATGCCCTGGGTGGGTTGTGCTGCCTGAGGCCCCTGCAGGGATGAAGCTATGGGCTGGTGTCCCCTGGATCACGTAGAGCCACAGCACAGAAAGGAAAGGGATTTTTTACACCTTGTCTGCATTTCCTTTGCTGCTCAGAAGGAGATTTTGGCCCTTCTCCACATTTTGTGGCTGCCTTCAGGAAGTCCTGGATGTACCTCCAGACACCTTTCTTGCATGCTTTTTTAGCACAAAGGTTAAAAGGCTTATCCTCCTGGCTAGGTCAAAGAGAAAGTGTCAGGCTGTAACTCGTACTGCTCCTCTTGCCTGACCCTGAAGCCTCTGTGCTTTCCCTTCTGTTAGGAAGCAGAGGTTACAACACTCCCTTCACCTTCCTGAGAGTCTGTGGTTTTCTCAGAGGCCTGTTTCCATGCAGAAACACCAGCAGCCAAAGCAATGCTTCACCCAGCACTGTGGCTTTTGCTCTGTTCTCTACTACAAAGCTAAGCTCCTCATAGCCCACAGTCACCACTTCACCACCTCCCCTTCTCCATCCTGAGGAAATTCCCTCAGAACCCACCCCCCTCCTGCCCTCTGAACACATTTCTGTCTGCTCTGCTGCCTTTGCCAGGCATCTCCACCTCACAGGGCTGCTCATTACGGTGCCTAATTGATGCTGGTGCTGCCTATATGTGATTTGAAATCCCAGCTGTAGCTAACAATGCAGGGATTTGAATTTCCAGCTTGTGAGTTTGGCTGGTGCCAGGAGGGCTGCCCATGCCAGGAAATTCCTTGCATTTTCTTGGGCAATTTGTGCCTCCTTGCTGGAACGGGCTCTGACACAGCTTTTGTTCGTTGCAGCTGCTGGAGAACAGAGCTGTCATCGTTCCTTTCCTTGGTGGGTGAAGCCTCTTATTTGGGAAGGGCAGCTGGCATTTCCAGAAACCTGCTGAACTGGCATCCTGGATGCCAAGCCTCTCTCAGCCCAAACTTCTCACTATCAGGTTGTTTTGTGCCCTCTGTGAGATGAACATACCTCTGGACTGAGAGGATACACTTGGGCAATGATTTGCTTCCTAAATACAGGTTTCCAATGCTGTTTTAGATACCCAGAGCCTGCCTGACACATCTCTCCCTCTACCTGCTGGTTCAGTGGCCATCCTTGAAAAGCCTATACCACATCCCTAAGACGATGTCTCATGCACCACAGCAGGTCTCAGGTAACATTAGACATCCATGTTTTGGCAACCACATCAAGTCTCTTGCAACAATTCACCTCAGAAATTCCTTTCTGAGGGAATTACCAGAGGTAATTAATGTCACCACATCCAGGCCCTTTCTGTAGAGGTGAACAGCTCTCTAGGGTCCTTTGATTATTTAATGTGGCCCATAACAGGCCCTTGGACACCTCTGACTAAACTCAATTGCCTCAAAGTAGACACTCCAGGCCTTCTGAGAGATGCTATACCATGCCCAGGCCATCTGCAAGGGTTGGGAGGTATGGGACAGGATGCACAGGGGACACACACATTCCCAGAGAGGTGGATGCCATACCCAAGGATGTCCCCTATGGAAATGGATGCTGACATTTAGGCAGCTGAGTCCTGTCCCTAGATTCCAGGGGTAGACACTTAACGCCAGTGGGCTTTTCATCTGTGAACTGAACCCCACTCCTGCTGACTCAGAAGGATGTTGCCCTCTCCAAGCCCTGTAAGAGGGGAAGCATTTCACGGGACACACTAACACATCAAGAGACTCCCTCCTCCCTGTCTTGGTGCAGGTGATACATCCACACTGTCATTGCCTTGCAGATGATCTTCCAGCTCATTCACAGGCTGCATCCCTTTGGTGACCCATGTTGTCCCAGGAGCTGCAATTTTGGCTTGCTATGGAGCAACAACTGGCCACAGGAGGTGTGTCAGGTAATGTCCTCCCTTATGGGATGGGCTCTTGGATGATGTGTTGCTGAATCAGTGGCTGTAAACATGCCACAGCCCTGTGTAAGATGGAAACAGCTCAGAAGAGAGATGCTGTTCAATGCTGGGTGAGCTTGTTGTTGGTTATGTCTTAGATGGTTTTGCTCAACCAGAATTGAGATTTGAGACCCACCATGCTCTCACAAAAGGGCTCTGGACAGTGATGGAGGGGAAAGATGGGCACCACTGTATGCCCTTGTCTTGTCTGCCTGCAAAGAGGGTACCAATACATGCAAATGTAGCTAAAAGCTCTCCATGCTCATTTCATTCCAGTTCCCCTTGGCAGCTGGAGTAAACTTGGATGTTGTCAGGGATCATGAATGTTGCTAAGCAACACGTGATCCCAAATCAGTCCCCTCAGTCCAGCCCTGTGGGGAGGAAAAGACAAAAGGGATCTGAGCAGTGAAGATCAGTAGAAGATCATCCCCTTGTAAGGGCATGGAGGACAAGGACTGGCTATGGTTGTGCTTCTCCTAGGAGAAGTGCAGGACTGGCTTCTACCTTGACCTGTCCTCAGTCACCCCCTGCCCTGGGCAGTGCTGACCCTGTCCTCCTCACTCCCCTGGTGCCATCAGCTCTGGCTTGTGTGCCACCACCAGTGTGGTGTTGGCTTGAGGAGAAACACAGCCTCCAAAGGCCAGAGACATGGAGCTAGCTGATAGACAGGAGTTTTACAGAGGAAGAATAACACAGGAATTGAGCTCTCACTTTTCAGTTCCTTTTTGAGTCCTTAGTTTGTGTAAGTTATGGGGATGGGTGGGTGGATGGCTCAATCCTCTCAGTCCTTATCCTCATCAGAGCCACGTTCCCTGCCACTGAATCCCTTTCTCTGTGCTTTTCCTGCTCAGACACGTTCAGTCTTGGGTGAAGCTGAGTCCAGCCTAGGTGAGCTGCCAGGAACTCGGATGAAGGAATTAAAACCAGAGGGGAAGCATCACAATAGCTGTTCTGTGGATACAGTGTCCTGGAGCTGCTGGAGGTGGAGCTGGGAAAGGCCAAGGATGGGCAGAGGCAGGCACAGTGAGGTAGGTTCTTGGCTTTGAAAGGACATGACCATGCAAGGTCAGAAGAGTAGTCTAGACCATCATAGGTGGTTTGGGTAGCATGTGGACAAGGACTAATTATTCTCTGTCTAGCACAGCTTGGGAACTAGGGTTCATCAAATGAAGCTGGAAGGACAAACACTTTAAATCTCAGGAAACTGGAGATGTATTTCCTTCATCTTCCTTGCTTTGGGTGTGTTTCAATTGCTCATTAGCTGTTACAGTGACATGAATGACAGATATCCCCTACAATCATAGAATCATAAGATCATTTTGGTTGGAAAAGCCCTTGAAGCTGCTGCAGTCCCAGCCCTGCCCTCACCCTGCCCAGCCCAGCACTACCCCACGGCCCTCAGCACCTCAGCTCCATGGCTTTGGGATCCCTCCAGGGCTGGGCACTCCCCCAGCTCCCTGGGCAGCCTGGCACAGGGGTGACACCCCTCTCAGGGAAACAGTTCTGCCTCAGCTCCAGCCTCAACCTCCCCTGGGGCAACTTCAGCCCCTTTGCTCGTTTCTTGTCACTCATTACTTGGAAGCAGAGACTGACCCCAGCTCACTGCAGCCTCCTGTCAGGGAGTGTCAGAGAGTGCTGCTGTGTCCCCTCAGGCTCCTCTTCTCCAGGCTCAACACCACCAGGGCCCTCAGCTGCTTCTCATAAGACACGTGCTCCAGGCCCTTCATGAGCCTCAGTGACTGTCTCTGGATTTGGAACTGTCAGGAAGAACTGATGTGATTGTTGTGTCCATCTTAATTTCTATGTTTTCAACGTTTTTGACACATGGTCTGTGACCTCTTGCACTGTGAGCTGCTGCAAAGGGTCGGCAAAGGGGAGCAAGATTTTCCTCAGGAGTTTCTTTGTGTGCCTGAGTTATCCTGTGACCAGAGAGGTGTAAGCAATGAATGTTCATGAAGATGGGGAGTCTCTCTGAGAAGAGTGGTGGCCACTAGAGGGTGGCCATGTCATAGTTGGCAGTGGCCTTGGGGACATGCCTTCCTGGGGCAGCTCTCTGCATCAGGAACCTCCTCAGGGTGAGCTCATTTCTGGCTTTAAGTATGTGACCTGCCTAGGCACAACGTTTCTGATTTGAACTAGGTTTTGTGTGCTCTGATAGATGATGAACAGCCAAGAACTTTCCACATCATGTGTCAGAGGTGTATGGACATCTGAGAAGGAATCCTGGCCAGGCTGGAGACATGGGCTGAGGGCAATGGGATGAGGGTGAAAAAGTACAAGCCCAGGCCCTGCTCCAGGCTGGGACAGAGGGGCTGGAAGCTGCTGCAGGGAAAGGGCCTGGGGGGGTTGGTGCTGAACAGGAGCCAGCAGCGTGCTCAGGGGGGTGAGAAGGCCAAGGGCAGCCTGGCTGGGATCAGCACTGGGGTGGCAGCAGGAGCAGGGCAGGGATTGTCCCCTGTGCTGGGCCCTGGGGAGGCTGCAGCTTAGGGCAGACAGGAGCACTCTCTGACACTCCCTCGCAGGAGGCTGCAGTGAGCTGGGGTCAGTCTCTGCTCCCGAGTGACAGGACAAGAGGAAAGGGGCTGAAGTTGCCCCAGGGGAGGTTGAGGTTGGAGCTGAGGCAGAACTGTTTCCCTGAGAGGGGTATCAACCCTGTGCCAGGCTGCCCAGGGGGCTGGGGCAGTGCCCAGCCCTGGAGGGATCCCAAAGCCTTGGAGCTGAGGTGCTGAGGGCCCTGGGTTAGTGCTGGGCTGGGCAGGGAGAGGGCAGGGCTGGGACTGCAGCAGCTTCAAGGACTTCTCCAACCAAAATGATTCTGTGATTCTATGAAAGGGAAGGTTTGAAGATTGGATCTTTGTCTAGGCATGGCCATGAGTAATGTCATAGCTACTCCTGATCCTCTCACGTTAGAGATACCAACACAACTTTTCCGTCAGCTCAGAACTGCAGTGCCAGTTTTCTAAGCTCTAATATTTATCTACTTGCATCATGAGCTGACTGCACACCTGAGCCAACACAAACACTGCTGTCTGGGTTATTGCTTGAAAGCCACAATGCCTAATGAGGCCTCCACCCCTCGTGTTGTTGCAGGTGCCAGTGGTAGGACTCATACTGCTACCTGTACATGCATTGCATAACCTGATGGACACAGTTCCTTGGGTGGAAGTGGCCCTAGGCTAAGGCATTGTATGAACTGTCACTGAAAACAGGCAAAAGAGATTCTCTCCTCTCTTCTTCTGGCTCTCTGCAGCTCATTGCAGGTTCCCTGGGCCATCCCACTAGCCTTGGCCACCTTCCAACATCCACTTCCCCTCCTCCACTCTCCTGCTGTGGGATATCTCATGATTAAACTGATTTCCTCCATCATCCTGCCCCCAGCTTTGGCTCTGAGCAGGAGCACATTTCTTCCTTTCCCTTTAGCAGCCCCTTTCCTGCCCCAGACCTGTGCCCACCATGTTTCTCACTCTGTCACCTGATGCTTCCTTCTGCTTTGGCTCTCTTTTTGCTTACCCTTCCCCTGGATTCTGCTTCTCCTCTCTCAGTCCAAACAAGTTTTAATTTTTCCCATCTGAAACAACTCTCCCTCAGCTCCAATTTCCTCTCCAGCTCGTTCTGATTGCCACTTCTGTGCTCACACTATGCCAAGACCCAGCTCATGTCTTCACTAAAACCTTGGCCTGTGTCTGACGAGACCACATGGATTTTGGGTTGTGCCCAGCAGAGCTAATTCCTTCCTCCTGTGCTGTCTCAGTGTCTTTTCTTGAAGCCTGAGGACACCACTGTGTCTGCTGACACAGTGAATTTGTCCCCTCCTGCTTACCCATGTCTTATCCCAGCTCCTGAAAATTCTGCTGTGTCAAAGCCTTGCTGATGCTTTCTGTGCTGTGCCCTTGGTCCTTCCTACCCCTCTGCACAGCTACAGGTCTCATCCATGGCCCTTGGCATCTCCTACCTTCATCACTGCATGGATGCTGGCCACTGCCACCCCTGCTTCTGGTCAGCCCATGGTGTCTGCAGCTCTCTTGCTCTGTTTCCAGACATATGGCCTCTCCTGCACTGCCCCTTCAAGCACAAGTAGGGGGAATTTGTTTTAAACATCCTTGTTCTGTTTCTAGTATCTTCTTAAAACACCACAGTGCTGTAATGGCAACAAGATGAAAGATTTGGGAAGACCCAGCGTTGTCTCTTTTTCTTCTTTACACTCACTGTTGTTCATGCTGGTGTCTGCTGATGGTCTCTGACCATAGGTGCTGGGCTCATGAGGTTTTGAATGAATAGGAATTGGAATGAACCTGGAATTATGAAGTGTCTCTAATTTGAACATCTCATCTGCTGGAGTTGTGATATCAACAGCAACGAGGCTGGTTCCCTGGGCTGTCCCAGACAGGTAAAGCTGTGGAAAGGCAAAGCCTAGAAAGGACATGTAGGTGCTGGGGAGCCAGACAGATGTTTGCATGGCAAGCAGGCTCTTCAGGCCAGCCAACACCAGCTGGTCTCAAACAGGATCTGCTGGTGGTTTTGCAGTTAGTTTGAGCCTCTTACAAGCTTAGCTGTGTCCATAGAAAGGGCTGTCCATGGTTGTACACCCCTGAACATTGCAGCTCTGTGCTCTGATCACCTCTTTAGACCCCTGGTAGTAACAAAGAAGCAGGGAGAAGCCTGAAAGAGCCTCACACCAGCTCTGCAACTTGGTGATTTTTGTGACTGGGGGCAGTAAATATGACAAGTCCAGGTGTAAGCACTTCCCACCTTCCCATGCAGTGAGCTGGGACCGACACGCTCAGCAGCACTTCCCAGGGGCCTCTTGCCTTGGCTCTTAGAGGTTCCTCCTGTGTCAGTGTTTGTAAAAGGAGCCTGGCCTTCTGGGGCTGGTTCCTATCTCTGCTGACTTTGCAAACATCAGGCAGACGTGAGTGTTTGCCCAATGAAGCACATGTGAGATCTGCTCTGCCCTGCTCTGAGCCCCGAGGACACTGCTTCCTCAGCAACCTGGGTGCTGGAGATGCTTTGCCCAACACCTGTGCTGACACACGTGCAAAGGGAATAGGGAGAGGCTCACAGATGATTCTACTGCTCAGAAACCTCTGCCCTGTCCTGTTAGCCAACCTCCAGGCCTCACTCACAAGAAGGAATGTGTTACCAGAGCTGTTAGAGCTGCTTTGGCCTGATGGGATTCCATGTACACATGTGTTGAGCCTGTATGGGACAGAAGCATAGAATTGTTTAGATTGGAAAACACCTTTAAGGCCCATAGTGTCCAACTGTTAACCCAGCACTGCTGTGGCCACCACTAAAGCATGTCTTTACACATACCTCATGGGAAAGGGCCTCAGCTGCTCGTGGTGTCTTCTAGGAGGCATCTGAAAGATGGTTCCCCTAGCCTCAAAAGGCAACTGAATGCAAAGTAAAATTGGAAAAGACTTAGATTTGGACACCAGGGTACTCAAAACTCTGTGGTGGCTACCATATCTCCAAGTAGATGAGGACTCATTGGGCTGGGAGACATGTGAGAAGGGTTATGACAGAGGACTGAGTGGTATGGGAAGGGTGGACAGGAAGAGTATGTTCACCATCTCTATCTGTACAAGAGTTACAGGACAGCAGATGAAACCAGAAACTGGAAGTCCAAAACAAACAAGGGGAGGTGGTTCTTCTCCCAGTGTGTAATTAAGCTGTGGAACTCCTTGCAACAGGATGTTGCAGATGTTGAAAATTGATGTGGGCTCGTACAGCAACCAGATAAATTCATGGGAGAAAAATCCATTATGGGTAATTAAATGTGAAAACACTGTCTGTGGCACAGGAAGCCACAAATCTTTGGAAGCTGACTGGATGTTTTGAGGAGGTATCTCAAACTATTTGCTGTATTCTGACACTCTAGACACCCAAGCTTGGCTGCAGCCAAAGATAAGTCACTGGGGTGAATGGACTTCGATGGCCATTTCTGATGGTCCTACAGCTTTGTCTCTGAACATCTGGTAGGTCAGGGCTCCCATCACTTGTTAGGTTTCAAGGCTTGTATGGATACTGTGGGAGCTGTGGAGGTATGCTGTAGGAGTTTCTCCTGTCTTCTGGTGGATATGATGCTAAGAAGCTTTGTGCAGGTAGGGGGTAAGTCATCTCCACAGAAACCATACATCAAATGGCTTAGAAACTGTTTGTACCATCCCTGTGTGCTTGATATTCCATCCTCACCGTGTTATCCAAACCTTCTAGTACCAAGTCACAGTGCTTGTTTAACCTGCATCTGCAGACCAGCTGTGGATGCTTTACAGTGGGACTCTGGAGTCAACAGGAGCCATCACAGCTTAGGTAGATCTTACTGCATCTATGTTAGGTTTTGGTCACCTGCAAGAAGACTGATTGTGATGAACATTTCATTGCCTTCCTGATTCTAACCCACAAAAGTAATGTCAGCAAGGCTTAGACCAAGCTTTGTTGTTTCTCTAGTTGTAGCCTTGAGCAAGTACTTACTGTATAGCTGAGGCACACAAGAGGAGAAGCTGTTGCCTTCTTCCTCAGCCTTATGTGGACCAAAAACATCAAACAGATCATGCAGCAGCTTTGGGACCTGAAGGCATTTGTCTACCCTTGTGTCTGCTTAGCCTGAATGCCTCAGTACTAGTAAAACACAATCATGCAGCTCCTTCCCAGTGCGTTTTCCTAGTTTTATCCATGCCATCTCCTGTCTGTTGGCTGTACAGTCAGGCAGAGATGCAGTTACCAGAGTTCATCCACCCAAAAAAGAGATAACAACAATAATTGTGGTTGTTCCAAGAGCTCTGCTGATTGCACGTGAGAGGACAGGGCAGTTGTGGTATGGGGTGATGGGTGAGGAAGGATTAAGCAGGTAGCAATACCTTCAGCAGGTTTTTCTGCAAAGACTGGTCCTGCTCTGGCAAGGGGGTTGGAGTAGGTGATTATTTGAGGTCCTTTCCAACCCTGGGGGTTCTGTGCTTCTGTGACTTGGTGCTGTCAGGCCACAGACTTGATGCATGTTGGCATTTGCACAATGCCATTAGCAAGTGTGCTGGGCTTTAAAGCAGGTGATCTTTGGCTTCAAGTGTCTTGAAATAGGACTTGTGCTTCAGTCAGGAAGAAGAATTTGGTCTTGAGGTAGGTTTTTGTTTCCTTGTAGAACTGGCTTTCCAGTGGGGAATATAGGAGGATCAGCAGGGATGGAAATTGCCACCCCAGCTGAAGGATGTGACCAAAGGAAGCTGGGCCATGAACTGTGCTGTGTGCTGCCTGTGGTCTGTGCTTGCTCAGTGACCTTTAAAGGCTTAGCACGTTTTCTTTGGCTACCAGTGGGTGACCTGTGGAGGCAAAGAAAGAGGTGCCTGTGCTTGGGAAGCTCCAGGCTGTTGAGTTTCCTCACACAGAGCCTGACTTTCCTCATGTTCCCCACAGATCACAAGGGAAGAGGGAAGTCATGATGCAAGCAGCACTCAGTGTTTTGATGGTCTCTGCTTTGCTGCAGCTGCAAATAACCATCGGCTTCCTCATCTGGCCTCCCTCTGTGAGGCCAAGGAGGACATTTTGTGCCAAAGGTAGCCCAGGGCAGGCTGAGGTGGGCACAAGTCCTGTCCTCTTGAGAGCCAGACGTGAGAGGGGACTGTCCCCAAGGTAAGACGTGAGGCTGGTTAGGTGTCCTTGAGCTGTAAGGTCCAAAGGCTGGAAGTGAGGGTATGAAAGGTAGGCTGAAGTTGAGAGGGGAAGAAGAATTTTGCTAAGACCTTGGTGTCCACACCACAGGCAACATCACCCCATCAGAGGCAGTGACTCTCTGTGCTCCCTGAGCAGCTCTGAAGGTGGTGGTTCTTACATCCAGAGGCCAGCCCCAAGAACCCCACTGGGACACACCAGCCTCAGATCAACAGAGACCTCCTGTCCCTTGGGCTGACAATAAAACATTTTGACTCATCTCTTGACTCCCAAGAGCTAAAAGGAAACATTTCCACCCGAAACCTCTCAGATCTTTGTTCTGTTGCTCAGATCAGAAACCCCTCAAGGTCCCAACACATTAACCTTTAACACAGGGCTGAGAGCTGAAGGTAGCAATGGCGGGGTCAATTAGCTTGTTGTGAGCTAAAGGACATTGTTGGGACTCAGAGGCATGAAGCTCAAAGGCCACAGGCTGAGCTGTCTAATAACAGGGCAATCTGGAATAGCTACAAATAGTGCTACATGTAATATATCAGGAGCCTTTGTAGGAGGAAGGCTGACCAAGAGAGCAGAGCTGTGCGTTTCTATGTGCCCAAGTGCAAGTTTCCCCAGGTATCATCAAATACTCTTAGATTGGAGGTTTTTCTGCTTTATCAGGAGGTGCACACCATGAACAGACAGCTTGGGAGTCCAGGATCCAGCACTCTAATTGTAACTTGGCTTCTCTTCTCTTCAGCAATCTCTTATAACAAGTTAAACCATCCCTTAAGTTCCCTTGGGTTTAGATCTGCTGCTTTAGGTCTGCTGCTCAGCCCATCTTAGCCTGAATGTTTGAAACAAATCCACTTCTTCTGCTGGGGCCACTATTTCTTATCAGGTATCTAAGTATCCAGCTTGACAAGAGCTCTGTGTAGGGTGGGAAGGACTCTGACAACGTGGTCCAAAGGATCTCACTGTAGTTCTCACGCTGTGCTCAAAATCTGGGCTTTGTTTTGGTGCCTAAGTGGGATCTGAACGCTGTGGATGATGCAGATATCTGTTTGGGATGGGGTGTGTGTGTGTAAGCATGTGCATGTCTGGCCAGGGGTTGCGAAAATGATGAGTCCTCAAGAAATTCAGCTGAACCAAAGGGGAGCTGAAGGACAATCCTGCCTCGCAAGATGCTCATTTCCTCTTGTTCTCTTTCAAAAGACCAGAGAAGCAGTTGTTTTCACGTCTTAGCCAGAAGCCAGACTTCGTCATCCCAAGTCCTGCCAGGCTCTGCCAAGGCAGATGGTACTATTTGACCTTCTGCAGTCACTTCCATTTCATCATCAACTTCCTAAATGCCTTTGGGTAAAGGGACATAATCTTACTTCATTATTTGACACCTGCCAGGGAAAGCCTCGTGGAGACAGTCCTGCATTACGTGACTGCTTGCTTGGCCACGCTGGGCTCTGCTGCAGGAAGGTGATCAGTCACTCAGACTGTGTATTCTGCTCCTTCTGCTGAACCAGAAGGTCTTTGGGGAGTGTTTTGCCTCCCCAGATACTGATCTAACTAGTCAGTCCAAACATGGGACTTTCCCTCTTGAACTTTCCAGCCTTCTGGTGAGTTTTTGGCCTTATGCTACAGGGCTTAACAACTCCTGCTACAGAAGGCAGCAGAAAGGCTTCAGCGTGGCTTTCAGCAGAAATGTTACTTGGTGGTAGATACTACTTCATGCTTCATACTTACATGCAAAGGCTTTCCATTTGGATTAATTTCCCTTCCACACAAAAGTCAGGTATGGAACTTCAATGTTGCCCAGGCTCACTTTTAGCTCTGTGCTTGAGCCAGTGCTGAGCCCTTTCACTGCTTGAGCCAGTGCTGAGCCCTGTCATGATCTGCAAGGAGAAAATCTTCCTTGTAATGTCCAAGGCTTGTGTTTCACTCACAGCTGGCTGTATGCTTCAGTCTGAGTTTGTCCATAAAGAGATGGAACAGCAGGAGGAGGAAGAAGGCTTTTCTCTTTCAGCCTGCTCACCCCTGGGATTGCTGCCTCTGCTGCAGAACCCAAACAGTAGCCAAAGGTCACGGTCACAAGTCCTCAAATATCTCAGAAGAGGAAGTGCTGTACATGCTGAAATTGTCTCCTTGACCAAAAAAGCAAGACAAACACTGCAGCTGGTGTTGAAATAGCCTGGCTTTGAGTAACATGGGCTTGCCAACTTACAGATGAAGGTAAGTGCCACGTTTGAGGGCAGGAAGGCAGTGGCAGGAGGGAATGGTTTGGCTTGCAGAAGTGAGAGCCAGATGCCCAACTGCCCAGAAGATCACATGGTGACAGTGCGAGTAATGGTGTGAAGGTGCTCTGCAAAACATGTATGTGCCCCATGGGTGCATTGCTAGGACCTCAGGAACAGCCAGGCTGGGAGTTGGTCTCCCAGCAGCAAATGTAGCTACTGAGGCAGTCCTGGGGATAGAGAACTGATCCCTGGAGTGAGACCAGCAGCCCATTCAGTATGGTGACAACTGTGAGCTGCAGCTTGTAATGGGTAATGACAGAACAACCTGATAATGGGGAAGTGCTGTTCTGGCCCCTATTTGTCAGCACCAGGCTCATGCTGGGGCTGAGGAAGCTGTGGCTGGGGGCTGCACGCAGCCTGGGACTTCATTCCATATGCCTGTTGCCTCACTAGATCATCATGGCTTAAAGCATTCATGTTATAGATTGGTTCTGGCTAACCTAGAGGGTCTCCTCTAGCACTCCCCCAGCATGTCTTGCACCATCTGCCATGCCCATATGCCCACAGTTCTGTCCAAGGGCACTCTGTGTATGCCCTGGACACTGCTCTGGCGTCTTGTGACACAGCCCTCACAGGGTCTTTGAACTGAAACAAACCCAATCATTTAATTTTGTGAACAAAAGGACCAGAGACTTGCAGCAAGCACATTTCAGAGTGGACATGGTTAGTCTGTTCAGGGCAAATAGCATGGATAAGAGCCCACAGCATTTAGCCTGGAGACCATAAACCATTTCCCAGAGAGAGTGACTTTGGCAGTACAGAGATAGTCCAAGCTGATTAGACCATTTGTAGCTTGTTCAAGGGGCATGAAAGATCTATTTGACCTTTAGTAATGAAAAAGTCCACAATCTCATTTTACAGAGTAAAGTGGGAAGGTCTAAGCCCTTGAGAAGGTACTTACACTCAACAAATGTGATTGGCCATATGGATGGTTGACCTGTAAAGTCCTTTGTTTGCAAAGAGAGGCTGAAACAGGGCAGTTGGTTGGCCTGGCCTGGCCTCCTTTGGAGGTTTCTGTGTGTTGTCTTGCAATGGGAGCAGAGAGAGCAGTGACAGTGGAAAAGTCCCTGACTCCCTCTGCAGTCTCCACTACCAAGCTGGGGCTTTTTTCTGTTTGGAGGTGGTTATAGACAATATATATGGATCTAAACACACAACTGGGCATGAGTTTCATGGATTACACTAAACCTTGTGTAAAATGTCCTGGGGATCTTGGTGGACAGCAAGTTGGACATTAGCCAGCAATGTGCTCTTGCACTGATGAGCCAGAAATAACACTGTAATAGCAAAAGTGAGGGTTGAAGTGATTATTATCTTCTGTTCAATACCTGTGAGACACATCCAGCTACTGTGTCCTGTTTTGGTCTCCCTGGTAAGACAGACACTGATGTAGTGGACAAACCCAGTGGAGGCTACTGAGATGGTCAGGGGGGCTGATGTGCCTGAGATGCAAGGAGAGGCTGGGAGAGCAGGGGGTGTTCAGCCAGCAGAAAGGCAGAGCAGGATGGTACCTTGGTATTGTTTTGAGGTAACTAATGGGAGGGTGTAGAGAAGAAGGGGAAGGTTTGTCTTGGGGGTTGACAATGGAAGGGCAACACTCAATGGGCACAAACTGAGACATGAGAAATTCCAATTGCATGCATGGACAAAATTCTTCCCCATGAGGATGGTCAAACATAGAACCAGGGAACCATGAGGTGAGGGAATCCCCATCCTTGGAGATCCTCAAAACTCAATTGGAGAAGTCCCTGAGCAACCTGGGTTAACCAGCCCTGCTTTGAGCAGAGAGATGGATCACAGACCTCCAGAGGTGCCTTCCAACCTAAAATGTTCAGTGACTCTAAGACCTGTAACGTAGGTGTATGTAATGATATGTGTAGATGCACACCTCAGAAATGATTGCTATGTGATGTGAGATGCCTCCCGGGGTTATCCATAACACCATCACTCTGAGGCCTTCCCTGATCTGTGTTAGCAAACACGGGGTATGAGGGAATGAGTAACCCACTGTAGTCACAGCTTCTAGGGTGGCATCCCAAGACAATCAGTGAATTTCACTTCTTGTCCCACTGCTCCCTCAATACTCCTTCCCAGGTTTTCATTATTGTCTTGTTCTGATTAACCTAAAATCAGAAATGTTGTTGTGTCCCTCCTGGGCCCCTTTAATTAGGTCACCAGCCCATTCAAGCGTGAGTTCCTATCTGGCACCATAGCTCAGGGATTTGGAGAGGGGATGAGAGGACAATTGACTGCCATCACTCTTGGCAATTCTGTCTCCTCCAGCAACAGCAGCAGGAGGAGCAAGCCTGGTTCTCCTGGACTCATGCTCCACTCTGTTTCATCTCCATCCACTTCATCTTCTCTCCTGAGGGAAGGCAACAATTCTATATTAGGTGGGAGAAGCTGTTAATCTGCAAACTCAAACCTCTCCCTCTATTGGCACCAAATGCTCTTCCAAGCCCATGAAAATCCTCTGCCATTCTCCAGATGGAGGTAGAGACAGCTGGTTTTTTGATGCATGGACCTGGGCACTTTCCTCCCATGGGGAGATGATCTTTAGAGGTTGCTTCCAAACTCTACCATTCTGGGATTCTGAGTCTGTGGTTTCTGGAGAGCCAGCTAGGGTTATGGGACATAATTGAGGTCTCTGTCCAGGGTTGTTCTGCTGTTTTCTTTGATATGCTTGGCTCAGGTTCCTCAAGGGGGTTTGCAGTCAACACAGTGCAGGACAATGCTGTTGAACATGTTCCTCTGTGCAAAGGAAGTGATGAGGGGAAGAAAAAAGGCAAGCTGAGGTTCCAGACTTCTCAGGAATGTCACTCTTATTCTATCACTGATAACATCATTAGAGACTTCAAACTATGAGAATAGCCTGTCATTTTCTGCCTTGGTCACTGTATCTGCCAACACCTGCAACAAATGAGGCAAGGATCCAGAGTGAAACTGTTTCCATTCTGCACAGCAGAGCTACCAATAAATGATGAAAGAGTTCTGCAGGAGAGAAAGACTCTGTGCATGGACCACCTTGAATGTGTTACTTCCCAGGCTTCACACAGCTGATGGTTGTGAGGCACCATCCCCTCACCTGTGCTTCATCTGTAGGGATCAAATTGTTGGTCAGAGTTTCTAATCCTTGGCCCTGAGATCAGGAAAAAGTGACTTGTACCATGTTAACAAATGTAGCTTGGTGGGACTATATAGCTCCCAGACAGGCACGACTAGCAGGTGAGTTTGAGGGGTTCTGGGCTGTCAGAGCATGAGTGGAGTCAGCACTAGAAACTTCTGGGAAGGTTAGATTTCATTTTCATCCTTGCTGGCTACAGAAATATGGTTTTATTGTTTTCCCTTCCAAATGGAAACCTCATAACAATTTTTGTCTGAGGCTGTGCCAAATCTGAGTGCTTCCAGACTCAAATGTGGAGCCCAGGACTCAGCGCTGAGGACTGGAGCTGGGGAGACTCCTGCCAGTGCTAAAGATACTATTTCAAGCTGACAAGAGCTGTGCTGGTTTCAGATGGTGGCTGCAGGGATTTCTAGGGGTAAAAGAAGGGTGTTTGTCTGCAAAATTCCTAAGCAGCTTGAGTGTGTCTGTGTGGTGTGAAGGAGGCCTGGGGGTGGGGTGGGGTTGAGAAACAGGACTGCGTCACACTGTCCATCCCATCTCCTGGCTGTCACCTCACCCCAGACCTGACCAACCTGCTAAAGGCTCTGGCTTTCTGTCCCTGCTCCTGGCTCCCCTGTCTCTACTGAGTTTGCTTGCATGGATGTCTGCCATGGAGATGGCTTTATCCTGCTCCCCTAAGGAAACATAACTCCCATGAGTGAATGCTGCATATACATGGAAGAGAGGATTAGCTTTCTCTATGCCCTTCTCAAAGTTCTCTTGAAGAGTTTGACCAGCTTCTACCAGATTTGATGGCAAAAGATTCATAGATATAAAGCTTTTATGAGTTTGCAGTCAACTTGTACCAGAGAGAGACCACAAGGCACAAATCCACACAGAGTCATTGGGCACTATTACATTTGACTCATATTGAACTACTTGTTCTTGCTCCTCTCCTCTTTCTGGCTGTGAAGGGTGAGTCTGAGGGGGCTAGGAAAGGTCCAGGGTCCTTATCTCTGTCTGGAAGAAGGAAGGTGTCTCTTGTATGGGGTTTGTAAGAGCTTTTCCTGACTGTGAGTCAGACTGGATCCCATCTCCTTCCCGTCTGCATCTTCCTCAGCAGAGCAGAGACCTGGAGCAGGTAGCCAGAAACAATATACATTCCTGCTTGAAAATTCACATACTCCTGGGGCTGTTGGTTGGCAGTTGCCTGAGCAGGAGCCAGCAGCGTGCCTAGATGGGCAAGAAGGCTCAAGGGCAGCCTGGCTGGGATCAGCACTGGTGTGGCAGCAGGAGCAGGGCAGGGATTGTCCCCTGTGCTGGGCCCTGGGGAGGCTGCAGCTCCAGGGCTGTGTCAGTGCTGGGCCCCTCACTCACTGCCACAGGGACACTGAGGGGCTGCAGCGTGGCCAGAGCCAGGCACAGAGCTGGGGAAGGGGCTGGAGCACAAGGGTGCTGGGGAGGGGCTGAGGGAATGGGGGTGTTGAGCCTGGAGAAGAGGAGCCTGAGGGGAGACAGGAGCATTCTCTGACACTCCCTGACAGGAGGCTGCAGTGAGGTGAAGGTCAAGCTCTTCTCTTCAGTAATGAGTGATAGAACAAGAGGTAAACAGCCTTCAGTTGCCTCAGGGCAGGTTTAGATTGGAGACAAGGAACTTTTTCCTTGAGAGGGTTGTCAGCCCCTGTGCCAGGCTGCCCAGGGAGGTGAGGGAATCCCCATCCCTGGAGGGATCCCAAAGCCATGGGGCTGAGGTGCTGGGGGCCATGGGGTAGTGCTGGGCTGGGCAGGGTGAGGGGAGGGCTTGGGCTGGAGGAGCTTCAAGAGCTTTTCCAACCAAACACTTCTATGAATCTGTGGGCTTTCTCAGAGTTCCTCCAGACTGATAGCCCAGATGTTACTATTTTTTTAATGGACAGAAGTATTATGCAGGCAATTGATCCCCTGTTTCTTGGTGAGCAAGGATAGCTGGATCATCATAACTATAGGCTGTGAAGTGCTCTTGCTGCTATAAATGTCAAAAGCAAAACACTTCCTGCTACTTTTGCTGACACGTGGCTGCAGTTTAGTGATTCATAATCTCTACACACAGCTTGGCAAACAGTGGGGATTTTTTTTTCCTAGGAGCTGTTTTCCACTTCTGCAAGCATAACAAAGGATTTAAAGGGACCTGACTCGATCCACGTACACGACCAGCAAGTCCCAGCAGAAGGTAACAAGACCGTGGTCTGTGGGCTGAACTATGCAGAGGGACATGATCCTCCACTAGTTTTTAGGGGTCTTCAAGCTGAAAAAAGATGGAAGTTACATCTGTTTTGGCATTTGTATACTAGTCTGTGTATCATACTGCCTTGTGCTTAAACACTGATATGACTTGAGGAGCAGAGGGGGAAAATGGACACGGGGTAATAAGGAAACTTCATTCATGGTTACAAATATGTAAAGGGTGGGTGTGAGGAGGATGGAGCCAGGCTGTGCTCAGTGATGGCCAATGATTGGACAAGGGGCAATGGGGACAAGCTGGGACAGAAGAGGTTCCAAAGAAACACAAGGCAAAAGTTGTTCCCTGTTGAGGTGAGGGAGCACTGGCAGGGGCTGCCCAGATGGGCTGTGGAGGCTCCTTCTCTGGAGACATTCCAACCCAGCTGGATGAGTCCCTGTGTGCCCTGCTCTAGGTGGTGCTGCTCTGACAGGGGGGTTGCACTGGATGAGCTTTCCAGGTCTTTTCCAAACCTTAAGATTCTGTGATTCTCCTGGTGCACAGACAGAGCTTTAGTTGTGAGATGGACTTTAATGAGATTGATTTCATGATCTGGAGAGGAACAGGATAAAATGGTCTGTGAATTAACTGCCTTTCCTTGTTCTATTCTGTGGTTTGTACCCCTCAGTAGCAGGAATATCATAGCAGCTTTGAAGTACAGAGGCAATGACAACAGGAAGACAATTGGCCTCAATGTGCTTGTTTCATCAAACAGGAGCTCTTATTTTTGAAGATCTATATTTAAGTTGTCCAGGATCCCAGTTGTTTTATTTGAAACAACTTCTATCCCTTTGTGTGGAAATTACCTGCTAGATTCAGACAAACCTGAAACACCAGGACTTGGAGAGCTGCTGTGTATGTGGACATGTGTGGAATGAGTTTTCCTCAGCATCTCTCAGACCACATTAGAAATCTGCCTTATCTCCTATCTAGATTTCTTTTAATGACCTGATAAGAGGTTTCCATTTGGAGTTGACTGAGATGTATGACCCGGGATGTGCACCTGTGAGCAAGTAATTCCATGAAGGTTCATCTTTTACCTTTGATGCTTGGCCCATTTCATTTCCTTTCAGCAACCTTTTTGTTGTTGTTGAGTATTCATGGAAAGTTCAGGGTTTGAATTCTGTCATTTGAGTGAATTTGTTGTGCAATCGCTTCAGTGTCTGTGTTACAGCAAAGCTGGATTAGAGTTTCCACTGTGCTGGGCACCATTTAGGTGTGCAGCAAGAGCTGGTTCTTGTGTGGGGAGCTAACAGCTGAAGGAAACAGGAGAGAAAAAGCTGGCTGGGGAAGGGAAATCTGGAGCAAGCACCCAAGTGGGACACTTGAGGTCTGTGGTCCTACCGACTGAATCACTCTGCTGATGTCATTTATTGAGGCTATTTCTTGGTAAGGAGGAGACTCAGCACCACTAAGTCACCAGCCACTGTAATGATTCACTGATGCTGTTTGTTGAGCTGAGTCACTTGTATGGACAGAGACCTTTCCACTGAAAATACTCCTTGATGAATGAAAAAAACCCCACCAACTCAGTATAAAACCTCCAGGTCCCTTTTTGGTACCTTTTGAGTATTGGTTCAGAAGAGATTAATGAAAGAATGTGGCCTTAAATCATAGAATCATAGAATGGTAAGGTTGGAAGGGACCTTTAGAGATCATCTAGTCCAACCCACCTGCAGAAGAAGGAGCATGTGAAAGAGGTCAGGAAGGTCCTGTGTGCCAGGGCTGGGCGGTGAAGGAACAGCTCTCCTGTGTCTTGGCCACTACAAGAACTAGTGGCCAGCAAATGAACTCAGTGGGACAGAGGCTTCAGGCAAACCCATGGAGGTGACTCCTCACACAATGGGTAGCTGAGCTGTAAACTTCTTGCTGGAGGAGGAGGTTCAAGAGGTTAATTGGCACATGGAAGAGAGATCTGCTGGGATTTACAAACCCACACAAGCTCAAGACATTCCTTGAACCGAATATAAAGGAGACAAGGAGACTTTTGGGGAGAAGTATCATATGAGTTTGACCCATCCTTGAGTGTCTGCTCATGGCCATTTGTTTTATCTGTTTTGCTTTCATCTTGTTAACTTCAAACAGCAGGAAGCAAAACGAGCTGAGCCACCAAAGCATCCTTGGTCACATGCAGCAGGAATGTGCTCTCCACACCCCTCTACATAGGTAGTCTCAGGTTTTCAGATGCCCTGAATGCACCTTATGAGGATGCTCAGCTTTGTCTTTCGTTTTCTTTTCCATGTCCCTTCCCATCTTTATCTGTACCTACCAAAGCAGCTTCACAGGTTGGAGAGGTCCTGGGCCAGAACACTCTGGCTGTTTTTACCCTCTTAACATGTCCCAACACTGGGCAGCTGGGTTAACTTTTTGACTGAGACTTTGATGGCTTGCTATTACCAATTCCTTTCTTAGGCTTCCCTTTCAGCAACACTGGGTCATTTTCCCAGTTTTTGTTCAAGTCTTGGTTATGCCTTTCCTTTGGGCATTAGGACAAAGGGACTTGTTTCCACAAAAGTGATTTGAGTGCCAGATCCTTGCTAGTGCTCAGCACCAGCTGCTGCTTTCCTCCTTCCTCACCTTGGAGCCAGGCAAAGACATTCTGTCCTTTTGGGATTATAGCCTAGAGACCTGAATGCCTCAGCAGGCTGCGTGGTTTAACACAGGAAACATTTGTGCCTGTTATTTAAGAGAAATAAGTTGCTCATGTTTCCCTGGGAACCAGCCTGCCAGTCCAGCTTGCTTCACTCTCCTCTTATTGAAATAAAATATGAAAGGGTAAATGGGGATGTTGCAGGTTGTGGAAGGGTAAAATGCTCTCTGGATATACTTTTGTACACAAGTTCTGTGTCCTTAAGCAAAGGAGGAGCTGAATTTGAGTGCTTTTTTCAGGTCATTGTTCTGCTGGATTACTTTTGCTAGCAGTGCTGTATCTCCATGCACAGAACTTGGAGGCTGATTGTAAAACAAACCCCTGGGGCTCAGCAGTTGTCACATTATGTCTGCGTGCAGGTTATACATAATACTTGCTCCCTGGGTCCCTTGGCACTATGTTCCTCTGCTACTTGGGTGTACTGAGGCTGTGTTCTCTATTATATTTCTTAGCATATTTCTTCAGAGCTTTTCTCTTCACCCCAGGAGTGTCTTTGCTTCTCAAGTTGTGCAGGTTATGTGAGGGTTTATCTTCAAGACCTGCAGCTTTTAAAGGCTGCAGGTTATCTGTGGGGCAAACTATTTTTAGGAAGTACAGTACCCTAGTGGCTCCCAGCACTTGGCAGAGTACACATGCAGAACACAAAGGCAGCCTCTGTACTGCACAGTTTGTGAACTGAGCATCATCAGGAGCTGAGAGACAGGCACAGAGAGGCAGTGGGGCACAGCCAGACAACGGGGCTGTTCTGGTCAGCAAGAGCATCTGTGGGCATCACAGTGCCCAGAGTGAAGGACAAAAGAGAGGAGGGAGGCAGAAGCTGCTGAAACTGAGATGGAAATGGTGGTGGAAGAAGGAGGACTCTCAGGATTGTTCACAGCCTTTGAAGGGGGAACACCCCAAGCAGTGAGATATTGGCTGGAAGAGAGATATATTGGCTGGAATTATTGCTGTCACCTGGCCAGAGCTCAAAAATGAAACTCACAGGACTTGTCTGCATTTTTCCACTGTTCTCTCTGCAGCTGCCATTTCTTGTTCTCCCCTCTGTTACCTGCTGTGAGATAAGGCAGGAGCTGCACTGCTATTGTCAGTGGAGCCTCCTCCCAGATTTCCACATTCAACCCTGTTCCTTTGTACCTGCCAAATTTTCATCTCCTGGACTCTGCACGTTCAGAACAGTGTGGTTGTGGTTTCATGCAAATTCACACTGAACTGGTGACAAAGTGCAGTAAAGGTCCATAACTGCTTTCATAAGAAGGCACACTAGGTGAGACAAGACTTTCCTGGGGATAACTTAAGGAAGGATATGCTAGAATCACAGAATCTCAAGGGCTGGAAGGGACCTGGAAAGCTCATCCAGTGCAACCCCCCTGCCAGAGCAGCACCGCCTAGAGCAGGGCACACAGGGACTCATCCAGCTGGGTTGGAATGTCTCCAGAGAAGGAGACTCCACAGCCCATCTGGGCAGCCCCTGCCAGTGCTCCCTCACCTCAACAGGGAACAAGTTTTGCCTTGTGTTTCTTTGGAACCTCTTCTGTTCCACCTCTTCCAATATAAGAACATGGGGGTATAAAATGAAGATAGCAAGCTCCAAGCAAATCAAAATATGGTTGATCTGGTTCCTTGGTGGAACTCTTTGCTGCAGGGTGTTGGGAGAGGAGACAAGTTCTTGAAAACAAAATTCAAAGAAGGTTACTAAATACAGAGAAACCATGTTTATCTCATGAAGTCTCCAAGCAAAAAATAACTGGGAGCTAAGTCTTGCTCTTCCATTTGTAGAGGCAGCAGAGAGATCTTTGTTCTCCCCATTTTTCTGCCTCAGTTTTTTTTCACCTTCAAACAACTTTCTTCAGGATTTTTGAGAGATGTAGCAAAGGGAAAAGAGTGTCTTCAAAGCATCAAATGCTGAAGCCAGCATCCCCCAGCAGCCTCACTCATCTGGTGATGGTGGGGACTGAAGGTCCTGGGAGGATTCATCTCCTCTGCACTTTCTCCCTCCAGTACAGACTTGGCTGTACTGACTCTCTCTCCGTCTTGCAGCACTTACACAGCCCATGTAAAGCAGAGCAGTTGTCCAAGCTCCTAAATGAGCCAGATGTTGTGTACAACGAGGCACTGGGAGACATCCCAGCTGTAGGGCAGCACAATCCCCAGCCAGCACGCAGATGTGTGTGGGGAGTGTGTGTGATGTGTGTGTGTGTGTGTGTATTTGACAGCATCATCTTTTAACCTGCTTTCTGCCTGGGCTCCAGAGGAAACTATATCCAATTTTCCACATCTGAATGAAACCAAAGAGGTATTTCAGCTGTGAGAGCACACAGCAATGGAATCATGAAAGGTTTTGAGAGGGGGCTGAGGTAAGAATAAGTATTTGTGACTTGAAGCTTGTCAGATTCAGGCTAGAAATAGCATCACATTTCAAGCATTTGAGGTGCATGCTCCCTACAGCCATGTATTGAGGACTGCAGTGCATCTTCCACACATATTCAGATTCCCTTTGTAGTCTTGGTAAAAACTTTTATTGACTTATTGTCAGGGGATTGTGAGGAAAAGGGTAAAAAACATTCACAAGGAGTGATACTGTTTGATCTCTGCCCTTCCCTGTTGTGTTTATGATCAGGAGTCTTGCCTGAGATAAAACTTCTAGTGGGATTTTGCATTTCTGTTCCAATGTTTCCCTCTCCTGCACCGGATGTGGTTTTGCTTTTTCTCCTGGGAATGTGTGTTTTTGTTTGACTATCCAAGTGTTCCTCAAGTGAGTGAGTGAATCATGGAAATTCCGTATTACGCACGGACGGAAAGATAATAAAGCCTTACATCTGAGCCCTCCTGCTAAGTTCGCTTTGTCTGCTTGTCAGGTAAAATGGATTAGTCTCTCCCTAGTAAACAAACAGCATAGAGGATGGAAAAGTCAGCTGGGTTGTTTGGAGTTGTAATTATTGAACACAGGTATTTGCAGGCTTAGCTTGGGGGGACACAAGCGGCTCTGCTATCACACGTTGCCCAACCCAGAGCAGGAACCAAAATCAGCTCCCAGGTGCCTTAATGACAACAATTCTTGGGTTAGAAAATTGGAAAACCCCTGCTCTAAGCTACATATTTTGTGTTTGCTTTTGAGTTATATTTTAACTTGACAAGGATCCTGCTTGATAGCAGCGTGAGAGTGGATCCAGGGAAGATCTGAGCACGTGCCAAGCTTCTGCCACGCGACCGGGCCTTCTGGCTGCAGACCTGCTCTCAATGCCAAGCCCAAACCTCAGCAAGGGTGGGCAATCTGTGAAGCACAGCACACCCCCGTGGCTTCTATCAGATGGCTTTGCATTGAAAGCTCGTGGATAATAGCACTTTCACCACCATTTTTCAATCTGAGGAGGAAAACTGCTGCGTGAGAAGGGGAACAGGCAAAGCCTTTTCATGCTGAATGTCAGGAATGCAGTGGAGCATGGAGGGGTGCTCAGTGCTGCCTATTTTTCATTCCCAGTCCTGCTTTCTTTTCCAGGCAGCTGGATCTTTATTTTCCTTTATTTTTTCATGCCAGGTTTGATCCTCATCTCGCCTGTCAGTTCTAGGAATGGGCCAACGGGAATCTAGAGGACGGTCGTGCAATGGCTTGAAATCCTTATTTTGCTTGTCAGAGAAAAAAAACAACGACAAAAAGAGGATCAATCCATCCTTCCAAGACTTCAAACACCCCCTAACCCACAAGCACAGCTTAGTACAGTGTCCAGGCACTCATCTACCCTCCTCATGCCCACCATGAGCTCTCTGGATTTCTGGATGTTTGTGTCTGTCAAAGGACGTGAGACCTGAGCTATTTCTGTCTGTCCCTGGGACATCTCGCTGTAGTGCAACCCTCTCAGAGAGAGACTTTGATAATACCCTTTTCTTTCTTCATGCTGATTATGTCTCTGGCTTCATGCTGTGGGCAGCCTACTCAGGTGGGTTGCATGAGGTCTTTCTCCTTAGCTTTTAGGTTAAACTCTCTGGACTTTTATCTTTCACTTCTCATTCATAAACCTGTTGTTTGTGGGTCTTGTCCAGCAAAGATGCTCTGTTTCCCATGGAGCCCATCTGTTCAGAGGCCACAAGCTAAGAAAACACATCAGAGGCACCCAAAAATTGTTTATTTTAGGGTTTAATCAAATTTCTTTGGAACTACTGTCTGAGTAAGGTACCAACATCAGCCATATCTGTCAATTCCTCTCTCTTAATGAATCATACAGTGTGTCACATGTGTACTTTGCAATGCATTTTAGCTTTATTTTCCCCCAGGTAATTGCATTTCTATGTACCCTCAAAACATCTTGCAAGCATGCCTAAAGCTTTTGAGCTGGCTGGGCTCTGTTGCCAAATTTAAACTGGAGAAAGAGGGTAGAGCCCAGGGGACCCCAGCTACTCAGAGCTTCCTAGATTTAGTTCAAGCCCTTCAAAGTGTAGCCAAGCGAGCTGAGAGCTAGTGCAGTCCTGGAGCACGGTTGTTTATTTGCTATGGAGGAAATAGAAGTGCCATTCAGCAGGAATTGGCTCCCCAGCTTTCCCAGCTGCTGGATGACTGGCATCTCTCATGGGTCAGCTTCTCTGTGGGAACAGGGAGCATCAGTCTGCTCTTCACTGTGGCTCCTCTTTGGCTACAAATAGATGCTGCCTGGATTAGCAGCAGCCCCAGGGGCAGGTATTGCTCTGTAAGATGCTGAGCGCTACCGGCAGGAAATCCTGGCTTCCCCTCCAGAGAGGTAGCTCCAAGTTGGACCATCAAACTGACCTTACTTCCTCATCACCTCAGACTGTCAAGCCTGGTGGGAAAAGCTGCTCTTTCCAGACAGCATAACCAGCCTCCTTGCCAATTCCTCTTTCCAGATATAGCTGGTTAAAACAGGGATGTGGCTCATTTCCCTCAAGTCCTTTAATGTGCAAAGCTCTGCTTCCATCTGTAGGCACAGGTGGAGACCCTGTGCTGAGGCTGTGGGACAAGTGTGAGAGGGCAAAGCAGTGGTGTGCTGGATGGGGACAGCCATCCTCATGGCTTGCAGACTGAGAAACCACCCTTCCAGCACAGCGTGTGGCCACGAAATGCCTGTTGTCATCAAACATTACCCCACATCTTTAGCATCTGAGTACTTGAGGTGCCTTGCAGGTGTTGATCCCAGTGGTGACAGCAGCAGCAGGGTTCAGTTAGAAGAGCACAAAGCCTGGAAACACCACAAACACTGTGTATATGAAAAGTTTAAACAGTTACTATTTAACATCTAGTTGAAGCTGGGAAAGCCAAACCCCATGTTATTCCTGCTGTTGTAACCAGAGGTTTCAGGTAGCCAAGCGACCTCACCCCAGCGACCTCACCCTCACTCAGCTGTGCAGGTGTGAACCTCTGGCAGGCAGCTGAGTGTGTTTCAGAAAACCTTAAAAGGCTCAAAGGCAACTTGCAGACACGACTCATTGTCACCCAAGATGCAATCTGAAGCAATTTCAGCCAAGGTTTAATGGGAAGGCTGGGGGACGACTGTGTGTTTCCACTCCACTGGTGGATCCTCAGCCTGTTGCTCCTGCCATTGCTCCTTCCTGGTTGCAAACTTTCATTTGGAAGGAGATTACCATTTAATAAAACATGCTGTTTGCAGGGCTGCTGCTTGGAGGCAACATTTTACCCTGCAGCTGTGTGAAAGGCAGCGAATTCAGAAGCAGGAGAGCCCTGTTTCTTTTGCTTTAGGGCTCTGAATGCTGTCTCCCAGCTTGTTACAGCGAAATGAGATTTTTTTGCTTTCCCTTACCTTCAGGAGAGGTCTGCATGGTGGAGGCTCAGTGCCCGAGGGTATTTAAGAGTATATATCCCATATCACACAATCCAAGAATGGTGGGGGCTGGAAAGGCCCTGCAGAGCTGCTGCAGCCCCAGCCCCTGCTACAGCAGCTTCCCCTGGCTCAGGGGGCACAGGAACGTGTCCATGCGGGTTTGGAAACCTTCCGAGAGGAGCCTCCACACCCTCCCTGGGCAGCCTGGGCCAGGGCTCCCTCACCTTCACCACAACGAAGTTTTTCCTTTAGGCTGGTGGGTTGGTGCCCGGGGGGACTGTGGCACCCCACAGGCCGCGACGAGGGGAGGAGGGGGAAGAAGGAGGAGGAGGAGGCGGGGATCCTTGAGGCGGAGCCGGGGCGGGCCGAAGGGGAGGCGGCTGGAAAACAGGCCGGCGCTGGTTCTCGCTTCGCAGTGCCAGCAGCCGCCGCCGTAGCAGCGCCGGGAGCCGCTCAGCCGCGGGGAGGGAGGGGAGCGAGGCGCTGAGGCGAGCCGGGCGGGCGGCGAGACCCCGTCCCCTCCGGCCACTGCAGAGAGAGGTACGAGCTGTGTGGGGAGGGGGCAGTGACAGCCCCCCCGGCCCCCCGACCCGCCTGCCGGTTCCCCCCCGCTCGGAGGTACGCGGCGGGGCGAGGGGGCCCTGCGGCTCCCCGGGCCCCTCGTCCTCCCCTCGGCGGCACCTGCCGCGGCCCGGCCGGTCCCGCGGCCACCTGCGGCCGGCGCGTCGAAGGGCCGGCGGGAAGGCCGGCGGCCGCCTCAGCGGAGCCCAGCTCGGCTCCCTCCTCACAACACGGCCGAGGAGGCTTTTCCAGCCCGCTGCGGGGAGAGAGGGGCTGCGGTGGGGCGCAGCCATTGCCTGAGGGGCCTGCCCAGCCGCCCCATCCCACACACCCAACTTGTGCTAACCCTCATTCCTCCGCCCTGAGAAACCCCGGTGGGTCAAGCCCAGGTGGAGAGCAGAAGGCAGTGGATGGCGGTTTGGTCCGCACCGTGTTTTTTGGGATGGGGTGGGAGGAAAGACCCCTGCAGAGAGGTACCCACAACGTGTGCGGTTGTGTTGGGGTTCTAGGGTTGTTTGCTTGTTGTACCCCCCCTCCGTGTGTTTATGTCAGCACACGATGTGCGTCCCTCGCCTGCCTCCGCTTCCCCTTCCCATCGCGTGTCAGGCGATGACATGAGGAGTAAAGGTTAAGTAGGAAAGTCACCGTGATCCCATGTGTGAGGCGGGATGTAAATTACGAGCTGTGAAGACTCGCAGTTCATTTGCGTCTGTCTGTTTGTTGTTTATACAAAGCTGTTACAATACTGGGGGCTTGGCAGTTTGTAGCGATCTCGTGTTTTCAGTCAAACCCATTGACTTCTGCAGAATTGCTCCGTCTTTTGAATCGCTGCGGTGGATGAGGGATTAGTCCCGGACGGGCGGTAGTGAAACGTACAAAGCCAATTGTCAGTTACTGAACCTGACCTCTAAACAAAGCTTTTTAGCAGTTTACATCCTCTGCCCCAGCCGTACAGCTGCTCCTTGCTCTCCCATCACGCCTGAGAGTCCTTTGCGTGGTGTATAGGCACCGCTGCCTCAAATCCACTGCTGGGGCCAACCCTAATTGCCCTGATCCATCAGATGTAAACATGAGCTTTACATAAAAGTGAAACCATATGCATCGGGTAATGCACGTCCACTCTGTGATCCGGCACAAATACGAGTCGAGTCCAGAGCCCTGTCCTTAGCTCACCCTGTTGATCCACTTCTCCCTTAGCCTGTAATGACACAGCCCTGTTCCCAGAGTTACCAGGCAGGTTTAGTGGAGGACAAGAAATCAGCCTACAAGCTTTTCTGCGAGTTGTGCAAGAATGCTGTTATGTTTTCAGTCCTTTACTAATGTTGTTTTATTGACTTAGTGATAACATTTTGCTCTCCTAGGTCCTTTTCCCTTTCCAAATTGTTAGCCCAGCACTTGCTAATCTTTTATGGCACTGCTGTGGAACAGATGTACAGTGTTTTTTGGCGAGTTGCAAGGTCCGTTGTTTCAGCTGGCTTTGCCTCTAGAGAAGGCAATACTGCCTTTCCCTTTTACCCCTGTTGTGGAGCAGGGTGGCTGGACTGGGAAACAAATCTGGATGGCTACCGATCTGGCAAAAGTGATGTTCTTGGTCTGGCTCCATGCCTAGATTTGGCATAGCTGCACAAATGTTTACCTGAGCATCTTTAGGTTTAAAAGAGCACCTAGCTGGTGTTTTGGCCCAGCTATATGTGGAAATAGGTGCAGAGATCTGAGTCTTTATGTCCTGGAAATGCTGGCTGATGTGGGATACTGTGGATGTTTCTCCCTAGTCCTTTGACTCGGTGGAGCAGCAGCTTCTGAGACACACCACACTTTCTTGAAATGGTGGAATGTGTGGCTGGAACACTCTGGACGTGCTCATGTATCCTGGGAGCCCCTGGCCTTGACTCTGCTGTTGCTAAAAGCACCCCTGGGTAGTCCTATCTGTTTTTCGCTTGAAGGGCTTTCCCTCTTTTGTGTCTCTCCCACCAAAATGTGCCCAGGTGCTGTCCTATGTTAATTGTGGTGTCTCTGAAACAGTCTTTTCCTGGGTTAGGGGAATTTCAGTTGACTTGGTGAGGATGGAGAGGTTGAGGTAGAGTTTGGCAAGCTCTGTAAATTGTTGGCATTCCTCACAAACCAGAGATTGACTGGTTTATGGGGTCCCCACAGACCCTTTGGTCTAAAAGATATGGTGATACTCTGTTACTGGTCTCCACCTTAGCCAAGTAGCACAGTCTGGGTTTTCCACAGTTGTCCATCTGCAAAAGGTAGTAGTCTTCCGTCCATCTTTGCCTCAAAGGCTTGGAGGGGTGTTCCTGCATGTAGTGTATTCCTACTGCTGGCTCCAGAAGTGTAGCTGCTTGTCCTCTCAACTCCAGTTACACCACTTTGTGTTTTCTGTGACTGTCATCCCACAGAAAATGAATCCCTTCTAATGAAATCTAAGATTCTCCAGCTAACTTCCAGGTGGCTCAAATGAGGCTCCAAGGAGAATGGCAAGAATGACGTCTGAGATACATGAAGTTACTTTCTTTGCGTGATTGGGTTACAGAAACAAGAAATAGAAATGATTTTCTCTGTGCCACTTGACAAGTATTAAAATACAGCCTGTTATAGTTCACAAACCTTAACAGCTGTGTCTTCCTCTCCATAACTGTAATTAACAGACCAGAAAATGGAAAAATGGCCACTGGGAAAGGATATTTCTACACAAACATTAGTCCTCTCCAGAAGTTAATCAAGTTAAGTCTATGGAAATTAAATAACTGACTTATTTAGCCCTGTTGGCAAGCTGAAATGTTGTGTCAGAGTAGTAAATAATGAAGTAAAGAGGTATAAAGATTACCTCTTGGAAATGAAGTGGGTGAAGAATGGATTGGAGCTCTTCTTTCTCAAGAGAGTGTCTAAAGCAGCTGGTTTAAGGATCTGTCCTGCTTAGCTTGAGTGTAAAAATTCAGCTGTAGCACAGTAGCAATGTGGGGAAGAGACAGTGACCCACCACAACTGGTGGGAGCTGGGGTTCAAATCCCTTTGGCCACCAAGTGTGGGCTATAGCAGGTCTGGGATGGGGGAGGATGGAAGTGTAACTGTAAAAACCCAAATACGACCGATTTCCTTGTGTTATGGGCTGCAGAGAAGTGAAGAGTTTAACAAATGGCATCACCAAACCATTGTGGTGTTTCCAGACCACGTTACCAGCCTTATTGTGTTCCTTGTTGAGGTGATATGAATGCTTGCAGCCAATGTGACCTCCATTTCATCAGCTCTTGTTGATGTGTTTGATGTCTCCAGGTATTCCATGCTCAGTGTAGAGGGCACGTGGGTGTATGCACACTAATGCCACTGGAGCTGACAGTAGTCACCATGGAAATTGGTTACAGATCTTTGCTTTTCCTTTACTCTAATGTTTCTGTGGTTTCTTTTTATTTTAAGAAAGGATTCCAGAAATCCTGTGGGTAGGAATATGAACTACTTGGAGAATAACACTTGATGGCAACTCCAGTTCCCACCACATGCATTGATGTACCCGAGGAGCACGTCGATGTGGTGCAGCTGCTTCATCTCATGTGTGTTGTTCTGTAAGAACCTCAGTTTGAGGACCTGTGTCTGTGTACAGTTGTGAATGTATTTTGAGGAGCCTGTAGGGTTTAGCTCCTCCCTGTACCCTCTGAGTCCACTGCAACCTGAAATAAAGCCTTTTGATGTTGAACTTGACACATTCTTTTCCCAGGTAGAATATCATTGGTTGGTGTGACATTGGTGGTGCTCTTCAGCTGTGCAGGGTGTGTGTCCCTTATGGAGTTGATGGCACTGTCCTTTGCCTTCACCAGACCACAATGCATCCATTGCATCACCAATATAAACTCTGCTCTGGTGACACCTATGCCATCTGATCCTATGCAACCTGATCTAGGTGGGGCCTGCTTCTGCAGGGGAATTGGACTGGATGATCTCTAAATGTCCCTTCCAACCCCCACCATTCTGTGATTCTATGACCCTGCCTGCAGTGTTGCCTTCTTCTCTGGGGTATCAGTGTAAGACAGACGTGGAGCTGTTGAAGTAAGTCCAGAGGAGGCCATGAAGACGATTTGAGGACTGGAGCCTCTCTGCTGTGATTGAGACAGGCTGAGAGAGTTGGAGGTGTTCAGCCTGGAGAAGGCTCTGGGGAGACCTTAGAGCAGCCTCCAGTCCCTAAAGGGGCCGACAAGAAAGCTGGAGAGGGACTTTGTCCAAGGGCCTGGAGTGACAGGACAAGGGGTGATGGCTCCAGACTGACAGAGGGGAGACTGAGATGTCAGGAAGAAGTTCTTCCCTGTGAAGGTGGTGAGGCCCTGGCACAGGTTGCCCAGAGAGGCTGGGGCTACCCCATCCCTGGAAGTGTCCAAGAGCAGGTTCATAGAATGGTAGGGTTGGATGTGGCTTGGAGCAATCTGGACCAGTGGAAGGTGTCCCTGCCATGGCAGGGGGTTGGAATGAGATGAACTTTAAGGTCCTTTCCAACCCAAACCATTCCAGGATCTTATGTTCTTTAGTCCCTATACAGGAAGAAAAGTCATTGAGTAGCAGAGCCAGCACCCTTGAGGGATCCCAGAGTAGGGACTGGACTGCAGGCTGGCAGAAGGTGGAACTTCAACCATCAGCCTTTGCTGCCCATACTGGTTGACACAGCATGTGGGGTCTTCATAACAACCTGTTTGCAGGCTGACCCTGATGACACAGCGTGACACAGCCCTTTGCTGTGGAGGTGCACTGTGGCTATTGGTGACCTTTTCCTCTGGAGATTAAGTGCAGCAGATTTTTTTTTTTTGAACAGTGGTGTTGCTTTGGTGAATTTTAATCAAGTCCTTGGCTTTCAGTGTGATTCTTGGGTTTGTCTTTTTTTTTTTTTGTGGCCACTGGAGTGTCCTTGGGGCCAGGGGTGTGAGGTTTTAAGGATGGATGCAGCAGGAAGGGTTTTGGCACTGGGCAAGGCTTTGGTTTTTCTGAAGGTAGTAAAAGAAACTTATCAATAAAAGTGAGGTTGAAGAGGGGTCAAAAAGCCTGTCTGTGCTGTTAACACTGGAGTTTGGTCCCTGAGCTATTTCATGGTAGCTGTCTGCTACCAGCCCATCCTTCAAGTCTCAGTAAAACCAGCTGGCTATTGTTAGTGCTGTCAGATAACTCAACATGATGGTGGCTGGGAGCTTGCTGGGCCTGAGAGAAACAGATCTTGCAGCCCTAGAGCAGTGATTTACACATGACTTTGGTTGTCACATATTCCTTCCTTGGAGCTTTTTTCCACGTCATCCATCCTCTGAGAGTAGGGAGATGGAGGGAGAGAGCCAGAGCCATAGAGCAGGTCAGTGGCAGCAGGGAGGTCACAGTAAGCAAGGCAGGTTCTCAGCTGTGGGGAGCCCATGGAGCCAAAGTGATGTAAAGAAAGATGATTCCAGCTAATGGGGAATCTTTGCTTTTGGTCACCTGTATTTCTTTTATCCAATAAGCCTTTAAATGGCTGCAAAGTCTTTGTAGTGGCTTGAAAATGTCATAAAAATCTGTTTTCTTTCTCTTTTTTTGCCCTTTTTGTACCTACTGAAGTTTAAAGGCAGGAGCTACCTTGTAAGAAGTGAGAAAACAATTGTTTTCCTGGCTGACAAAGTAGAGAATTAAACAGAGGTAGATAATGTCTGGAGAATACATAGCTATTTACTTCTTTCTTCATCACTCATTATTCTGCACCATGCCAGATTTTTCTGAAGTGTGTGTCCCCTAGATTTAGCTGAGTGGCATTTACCAGCGTGGGCTGCTGGCATGCTTGGAATGACTGAAAGATTGGACAGGATATGATGATGTTTGCACACTTTGATGAGAGAAAAGACAAAAGCCTTTTGGTTTGGATAATTTCTCTTGTGAAGTTACTTAAGTGAAGTGAGTTGTCCTGGTTTGTCCCAAAGGTGGGAGTTGCAGTGGAAAGGAACAGTTTCTTCTCCTTTCTAAGAGCTGTGTTCAGTTGAATTCATTTTGCAGGGCAGGGAGGGAAGGGCTTTGCTCCCCAAGAGATTGTACAGGTGTAGCATTCAAGTGTGCTAACCTAATGTTTCTCTTGTATGGACATTAATTCAGTTTCAGGCTAAAAGACCCTTCTGTCCCATGGGCATGCATGTTCCAGGATGTAGGTGTAACCTCCTGCTTTGATCTCCAGTCTTCTAACAGGATTTTCTTTTTTGGAAGCAGCCCCAGTTGTGATCCCAGAGGACTCTGCCAGGAAGACATGCATCATTAGCATGTCTGGTCATTCTTTGGTTGAACTCCTCAAACTCACAGGCCCTCATGGAAGCTCTGGGTCTCTGGAAGGAGTGTCATTATGCAAGACTCTGGCTTCAGCAGTGAAACTGTGTGAAGATATTTTCACTGTGCTGTCCTGTTTCCCACTGCTTGTTTCTTCTCCTGCATGACTGTTCTCCACTCCCATTAGGGTACAGTCTTCACACATTTAAGGTCCTGCATCAAGTGAAAGGGTTAGTGCTGTTCTTGTGTATATTCTGGTGTGCCTGTGGGCAAGAGATCTTGATCAGGGAGCCCACACACCTGGCAGCAGATGTTTACTTGTTTTTATAGCATTATTTTTCAGTTGGATCCAGTCCTGACCCATCCCAATACTGCTGCTGTCAGCACTACACAGTCAGGATTGTCCATCTGAGTTAGTCCTTAAGGACATTTCCTGGAGTTGCAGAATTGCTTCCTCAAATGTGCTGGAGTGTGCTCACATGCACCAGTGGGTATTTCTACCTCAGATATCTTCTGTTCTCTTGCTGTTTACCTGCTTCCTTGGACAGACACAACTGAGAGCTTGGAGATCAGCTTTACATTTTCAAGAATGAGCCAGGAGGAGTTGTGGGGGGCACACAAGGAAGAAAATCCTCCTAAACCCCTCATGCTTCTGAACTTGATTAAGTCCTGAAATAAAGGTTAGTGCTTTTGGGCTTGCAGTTTACACTCTGCTGCTTGGATGGTCTGATCTCACAGGGCACTATGTGCTGTTAATTATTGCTTGCAGATGCACAGTGCTCCCAGTAGTGTAGTAGACTAAATTAAATGTCCCCTTTATAGTTATGGGGAGCTCACACCCTTGCTCCAGTTAGACAATAGCTTCTGGTGCTTCTATTTGGACTTGGAAATGGATGTGACAAAGGGCTAAATGTAACCATGGGCTTTAAGAGTTGATCACTGGGTCGTTACCCTTTCTGTCACCTGATTCCCTTGGGGTGGGATCCATGACCCAGTGGTGGACTCAGCATTAGGAAGGGACCCAACATTTTGATGAGAGTGCTACATAGCATCAGCTTTGCTTAGCTGGCTGCCATGGGAAGCCCTGAAGGTCACAGATCTTGGAAAGGACTGAAAAGTCAATACTAACTGTGTATTTCTGCATGAAGAGTTTGTGCAGGTGGGATTTCTCATGCCAGGCTCCCAGCTGAGCAGGGGGACAGGCAATGCTGGAGGGGAGGTGGGTGTCTGTAATGCTAAGCAGATGATCTGCAGGCTTTTTTGGTTTTTGGAAGCACAGATATTTTGCTCAGGGCTTCCCCAAAAGATGAAAGGGATCCAGTCCTGAAGATCTTACATGTAAAAATATTCCAGGGAGGAACAGAGAAAAGGCTCAAAGAGGAAAAAAAGAGAAGAGTTCCTCTGACTGCAAGGTGAGATGGGAAGGAGGCAAAACAGGAGAAAAAGCACAGATGGGCTGCTGGTAACAACTCTCTCTGTGCTGTGGGGTATGAGAGGGACTGTCTCCTTGGGAAGGCTGTGCTGGGGAGCTCCTGTTTGTGTTCTCTCTGTCCTACTCCTCCAGGAATGGAGGGAGCCATTTCCATGGGGGAAAGGGCAGCTGCTGCACACAGGTTCTCAGAGCCTTTCTCCAGCATATCATGGAAGTGTGAGGGAAGCTCTTGTGCTCTGAGGCTGCTGCTGTGTTCTGTTGTCATATTTCTGTTATGAGCAAAGAACTGTTGTAAGCAAAATAGGGCCAGAAGGGACCTTAGTAAGTTGTCCAATCTGACCTCCTGCCCCAAGATGGGGTCAGATCTATCTAAACTTTCCCAGCAGATGTTTGTCCAACACAGTTGGTAAAAGCCTCCAGTAATGGACTTTCCCCATCCTCCCTGGGTGATCCTTTCAAGTCCTTCATTGTTCTTACTATTAGCAAGATTTTCCTGCTTTCCCACTGGGATTTCCTACGCTGCAGTTGAAAGTTGCTGCCTTCTTGCCCTTTTGTTGCTGTACAGAGTGAGCTGTTCAGCCCTCTGCAGCAGGCTTTGGGAATCTCTGGGCCACATCTTTCTTGAGCTGCAAGACCCAAAACTCATCTGCAGTGCTGCACATGCCTGTACTGAGCTGACAGACACAGTTCTATGACTCTTATGTAGAGTTTGGGGTATGATGGATGTGTTCCTTCTTATTCTGACACCAGCAGAGATAGTGTTTTGTTGTGAAAGGTTTCATTGTGGCTTTGTCTCTTTCCTTACTACAAAAGAGGCATGTTGCTTGTTTAGAACAAGTGCCATATGTCCACAAGGATGTATTCTGGAGCTTCACTGACTGTTCCAGAGTAGAATCAAAGAGCAGAATCATGGGATTGTTGAGGTTGTGAAAAGACCTCACAGAGTCCAGCTGTTCTCCCCGCAGCACTGCCACAGCCCCCATTAAACCATGTCCCTCAGCCCCAGCTATGCCCCACAGCCGTATGGATGGAGACTCCACCACAGCCCTGGGCAGCCTATGCCAGGGCTTGACAACCCTTTTGGGGAAGAAATTGTTCCTAATCTCCAATCTAAACTTCCTCTGATGAAGCTGTTTCTTCTTGTCCTGTCTCTTGTAGCTTGGGAGCAGAGCTGCAGAGAGTGCTCATGTCTCCCCTCAGCCTCCCTTTCTCCAGGCTGAACACCCCTCAGATCCCTCACTCTTCTCTCTAGAGTGCCTCTTGGTTGTAAGTAGTTGTGCTTTCCTCATCAGACCCCCAAAGTCAGATGTGCAGCTCACAAGTGACCTTCTGCTTTCCCTCCCTGCAGTGGTTACATTCTGCATCTGATTTTGTATGTGCTCTCTTTGTTTCTGTGAAGGATACAGTTATTCATACTGTTCTAAAGCTGGTAAAATGTGGCTTGCTCTCAGGAGAGGTAGCACTCAAGCATAAAACCTAACAGGAAAGACAGCAGAGGAGCACTAGAAACATTATTTCCTAAGGTAAACTGGGTACCATGCCAGCCAGCATTAAAGGAACAATTAGCCATTTGCTTAAAGGTTGTTTGATCATTGTAATTTTAGGAAAGTTATTCCAAAGAGCTGCCACGTGAGAGACAGAAATCTGAGGGCTGCTGGGCTGCCTGGGTGCAGGGAATTTGGGTCTTGCTGCTTCCACATTACACACAAAGCTGTTGTTTGCATTCATTGATCTTGCACACCATAGTTCTAGGTCCTCATTTTACAGGACACTCAGAGGAAGGTGACAGTTTCATTTCAGCTGTATCCAAGTTATTTGCTGTATCTTTGAGGGGAAAAAGGGTGGAAAAACTTATCTGTGTATATATATTCTTGCAAGTATTTTCCCTGTATCTATTAGCACCTCTTACCTTGCATAAATACTTCCTACTCTGCTGCTGAAAGGTGAATATCTGCATCCAGAGAGCTTTTGTCCTGAGACAGCTGAAGAAGCTGACACCAAAATGAAGGCTGGTCTGGACAGGTCTGGAACACCTCTTGGCATCGACTCCTGTTTATTGTGTTGGGAAGAGCAGGTAGGGAGGAGCACTCTTGATTTGTTTTGTTTGAGCTATCAGTATGTATCTTCTCTGAATTCCCTCACAGTTTTCTTGCAGAGCTTTTAATGGTAACTTGTGTAACATGAGTCTCCAGTTTCTCTTGTTCTGTTTCAAATAGCAGTGAAAGCTCAAGTGTTTTCTTTTTCTCCCTTAATTACAGATACAAGGATCTTCAGTCATGTGGAAGGTATTTTATTGACAGCTTTTGGGTTTAAAGTGCTTGTTATCACTGAGCAGGTGTAGAATGTTGTAGGCTATTGGACAAAGTCTCTTGCTCAGTGTTTCTTTGCAATGATTTCATAGAATTGAAGAGTAATTTAGGTGGTGCTCTCATCTCCAGAGTGGTCTCATCTGATCCCCTGCTCCTAGCAGGGCCAGAATCAAAGGCAGGTTTCTTGTGAACTGTTCTGATCAAATTTCAGGCTGTTTCCAGTCACTTGTGACAGGTTGATGCTGTGCTTAGTGCTCTCATGGTGAGGAACAGTTTCCTTGTGTGTGATCAGAATTGCAATTGCTGTGTGGTATTCCCATTGTATCTCGTCTTTTTGTTCACACTCATTGAGAAGAATCTGTCTCTGTCTTCCCTGTAACCCCTCAGTCAGGCAACTGGAGATAGAAACTAGATCCCCCCCAACTGACATTTCTTCTCCTACTTAAACCCCATTTCCTCATTCTCTTCTCTTCCATCATGTATTCCAGTGACCTGACCACCTTAGTAGGGCTTCACTGAACCTCCAAGTTTGTCAGTGTCTTTGCTGGGGAGTGCAGCTAACTTGAATGGTGCTTCAGGTGCAGCCTCCTTGCTGCCAGGAAGAGGATTACATAATGGTGGGGGTTGGAAGGGACCTCTAGAGCTCATGCAGCCCCTGCTAAAGCAGCTTCCCCTGGCTCAGGGGGCACAGGAACGCGTCCAGGTGGGACTGAAAACCTCCTGAGAAGGAGCCTCCACACCATCCCTGGGCAGCCTGGGCCAGGGCTCCCTCACTTCAACACCAAAGGAGTTTCTCCTCTTGTTGAAGTGAAACTTTTTGTGTTCCTGCTTCTGTCCATTACCCCTTGTCCTGCTACTGGCCAGTACAGAAAAAAGACTGGCCCCCATCCTCCTGACGTCCACATTTTAGGTATCTATAAGTGTTAATGAGATCCCCCCCTCCCTCAGCCTTCTCTTCTCCAGGATAAACAGTCCCAGGTCCTGCAGCCTTTCCTCCTCACACAGATATTCCAGTCCCCTCAGCATCTTGGTGGCCCTGTGCTGGCTTCTCTCCAGCAGTTCTCTGTCCCTTTTGAGCTGGGGAGCCCAGAACTGGACACAGGACTTCAGCTGAGGCCTCAGTAGGGCAGAGCAGAGGGGGAGCACAACCTCCCTTACCCTGCTGCCCACACTCTTTGATACAAAACTTCAACTTGTTGAACTTCATGAGGTCCCTCTGTGCCCAGCTCTCAAGCCAGTCAAGATCTCACTGAATGACATCACAAGAACCATTTCCCTGAGCTCTTGGCTGTTGTCCTTCCCAGTGCAGCCCAGTAAGTGTGTGACTTTTGTCCTTGCAGGGGCATGCTGCTGATACCTGTTCACCTTATTGCCCACCAGGACCAGATGCTTTTCTGAAGAGCTTGTCTCTAGCCAGTCAGTCCCTTGTTTGTGCTGACAATGGATATCCTTTGTCTCAGGTGCAGGACTCCTATTTCTCAACTTCATAAGGTTTCCTTCAGCTCATATTGCAGCCTGCTGGGTTGTCTTGCCCTCCAGTGTAATGACTGCTTGCCCCAGCATGATGTTGTCTCTGAACTCAGTGATAGAGCTTTCCTCTCATCATCCAGAGTATTAATACGTTGGACAGTGTCAGTGCAGGCTGTTCATGAAGGAGTATAGTTCATAAAGGGCTGCCAATTAAGACTTCAGTTTTGGCTGTTACCTTTTGAGCTCAAGGATCCAAGCACATTTTAACCACCTTGTGTTCCATCCTATCTATATCTTCCCATTTGTGAGAACAGGTTAAGTGTCTCTAATGAATTAGCTGCATCACAAGAGTGAAAATGTTGTGTTCAGACTGACCTATGTGAGGCTTTTCTATGGGGGAAGTGTGTTGGAAGAAGAAAAGTGTGAGGTAGAAGCACATGGGATTCTGAAAAGTAGTTTCTGATCTCTTTTTTTTTCTTCTCTAGGTAAGCCCACAGACTCTTGTTCTCTCCATCCATATTGATGGCCATTAGCTTGTTTTTAAACAGAGATTTAAAGCCAGAGTGTTTAAACTCCCAAGAGCTAAACTTGCACCTTTGCCTACTGGATGTGGGAAGAAGGAGGCTTCCTTCAGGCTGTGGCTTGCCTGGCCTATACTGTTCATAGGAACATGCCTGGCTTAAGTGTATCTAGCTTAATCTCACACCTGGTGATGGTTAATTTTGTGGCCCTCCATAAGATTCTCTCCAGTCTGCTTCCACAAAAAGTGCATTAAATACACAGCAGTGAGTAGCTGAGGGCAAAAGTTTGCAAGGTATAGTGAAGTGCTGTCTGTGAAGCACCATTGCAGGCTGAGGTTTGCCTTTCTTTAGCTGTGGGACATCATTGGGCTTTACAAGTGTGCCTTTACCCTGTAAAATGCAGGAGCTTTTTCTGGTGTCTTGCTAGAGAAGAAATTACTCCTCCTTTTTTTATGTTTGTACCTGTGATTTCTCTTTCCTAAGAATTTTCTCATGTTGACATTGGACCAGTGTGTCAAGAACATTTGGAAACCTCAATGTGTACACCACTGTGCTTGCAAGTCCTCCCAGCTGAATCATCTGCTTGGGTTTATGGTCATACATTCCAGTCTGTCATCCACATGGGTAAGGAAAATATTGCACAGCATTTCTGCGTGGCTGGACCCGCTCTCCAGTGCCTTCCCAATTAGATAGCAAGCCCTTGATAATTATGCTCTGAGAACTATGTTGTCAAGCAGCCATTTTTTGGTGATTGTATCTAGTTTGTGTTTTCTTAGCTGGATCTTATGGGAATGGCACTTGGAACAGACTCGGAACTAATCAAGATTGCATTGCTGACTGTCCTTATCACTTCTGTACAGACATACATTCTATTTTCCTGCTGATGTATCAATCCTTTATTGTTCCATAGAATTTTTTTTGAAGCCAGAAGAGACCTTAAAGCTGCTGACATCTGCCCTTTTCCACGCTGAAAGCTTACAAACCACATCTATCAGAGTTTCGTAACGGGACACTTGCGATATGACAGCTCCAGGAGATCAAGAGGAAACAAAAGGGATGTGTTTATGAGTCCCAAACAAAATTAAACAATTACCTGAATCCAGCCTTCAGAGCAGCCTTTGAACAAATCCCAACCTATTTTGTTTTTCTGCAAGGGCTGGAGAAATAAAGAACGTGTCTAATCTGTGGCAGGTATCAGCCGACGGTTCTCTGTGCCTACGTGCTGGTACTCAGATCTTGTTAGCTGTCTAATTGGATAACAGGCAGCACACTTCACAACTACATAAGCATATTAAGCTTTATCTGCTTTAGAGATGGGAGGGGAAGATGTGCTTGGTGACAAATGGACACAGGAAGATTGCACAGTGCAGTAGTGGCGTAAATAGGATCCTACGTCCCTGTCACTTCATTTCCAGGAACTTTCTGAAGCAGAGGCTCTGTATGTCTGCAGCATTTACCATTCATATTTGAAACCCAGAGCACAGAGCTTAACACTTTCAGACTTTGCCCATGTTAGCTGGGCAACTTCCCTTTTAAAAGCAGGTTTTTCCAGTGGTTAAATCCCTTTCAGAGGTGTCTTTTAATAAAATATGCAGGATACCTTCATCCCTGTTTTTAAATCCGGTGTGATGTAAGAGAGGCATCCTGTATGGGTGTGAGCCACCTGCAGCAGCTCCCTGGTCCTGTAGCTTGTTTCCAGTCCCTGTAGATGCACAGGGGACAGGATGAGAAAGCTTGCACAGGGGTTGGTGTGAGCACTTCTATACATGGAAGAGAGCAGCTCTTTGATTACTGAAATACTTCTCCTTTTCCTTCCTAAGGAAATGGAGTTACTGCATTTATCAACTTTAAAACTTTGGGAGTGGACTGACTTTTTTCCAAAGGTATAAGGAAAACCAAGTCAGACTCTGGGACAGGACATGTGTTTATGACAAAGTGTCTTATTCATTGAAAGACGTGGATGAGTTGTCACCATCTGTTATAGTCTCAGGAGAAAGTATCTGCAAGGGACACTTCCAGGTACCAAAGCTGCATCTGCCAAGAGCAGCTTTAGCTCAAGGTAAGGGGAGAGTGACTACATGAAACATGTCCTCTCCAAAGGTTTTGTGCATCCCCTTGTGATCAATGGAAGATTTTGACCCAGGGCTCAAGTTGAGCCCAAGTTTTGGCCCTAAATCTTGGGTGAGGTGCCTAGGGTTTTCCATTTATAGCCTGTTTGCCTCATCTAAGAAGTACTACAGCTTCTTATACTGTCCAACGTGGTAGGTAGAAAAGGCAGTAGTAAAACTCTTCCTCTTTAAGTATCTTAAGCAAATGTAAACTCTGTCAAGTGTGTTTATCACTGAGCAGCTCATTTACCAGCTGTGCAAAGTACCTTGTGTTTCATTTGTGTAGGAAGGTTGGAAGTTCTTCTGGTGCTTTCTATCTTGACATCTATGTGTGTGGCCAGCAAGGGTTAAGAGTTGAGCACTTTTCCACCTGGGGAAATGATTCTGCTGTGAGGTGAGGTGTGAATGTAAGGCATGATGAGTTTCCTATGGAAAATACTATTAAATAACAGAACCCCTAAATCACTTTTATTTTACATGAAGGGGAAAGACTGCCGAATAGCTGATTTGGCCCATTTCAGTGTGTAGATGAACTCCCCTACGACCAATTTGTTTTGGAAGAACTAGAGAGTAGCAGTTGAATACAGAAGAGTTGATAGTTCATAGAATCACAGACTGCTTTTGTTTGGAAGGGACTTTAAAACTCATCTCATTCCACCCCCTGCCATGGGTAGGGACACCTGCCACTAGACCAGGTTGCTCCAAGCTACATCCAACCTACCCTTGGACACTTCCAGGAGAGATGGGGCAGTGTGTTATCTACACCTTATTTAGTGCCTGGACTGAAAACATGGGCAGCAGGGAAAGTGGTTGTTTTACCAAAGGGTGGTTCACATCTTGGCATCTAAATCATTGGGAAAGACTCTGGAGAGAGAGTCTGTGTCCTTGTTCTCACTATGAATGCCTGCTCTCCCAGCTGAGGCACTGATGGTGGGTAGCTACAAGTTCCTTTCTGTTCCTGCCTGCCTAGGTCAGATTCAAAGCCATCCAGAAGAAAAGAGTGTTTTTGTTATAGATGATCTCACCAAAGTGTTAAATGAGATGAAGGCTGCAACCTTTCTGTAATGTTGTGCACTGGTAATAGCTTTATCTCCTATCCCAGCCTGCTGAGTATTCAAATAAACTCCCATACTCACTCCATCATCAGTGCTGAGTTGGACTAGACTCCAGCCTATACTTATGAAAGGATGGAGAGTGGTCTGTCAGGGAATTCAGAAGTAAAAGTGGATGTTAAGTTGTCAGTGGCTTTTCCCTCCCCCCCATTTAGCATTAGCTAAGTGGCATAGTTTGTTTTCCTCCTCCTGTATAGGCAATATCTAGACATGCCCAGCACTTTCAGCTTGCTTTTCAAAACCAATAGAACAATTGTGGTGGTCCTGCCTGGCTGCTGCAACTCAAACACACACCCAGAGACTTAGGAATGCAAAAGCAGAACACCTGCCTGGCTGGCCATTAGTCACCTCTTTATAAAGTGTTTTAAAACCAAAACCAGACATGCAGAGCTGGATGTTTTAAGGCCATGAGATTGATGACGTTTCTTAGCTCTCGGGGAGAATTTGTGTCACAGTGAAGGCTGAGCATGGATGAACTGTGCTTAGGGATCCCCGGTGCCCGCAGATGAACGTGCCATTCCAGGTCTTCATTAGACTCTTTAAACACCATTTGAAGTTTCCCGAGCCTGAGTCACAGAACATCTATCTGGAGTCAAGGCCTTGACTGTGACAGGCAGTCCTTTGGAAAGCTGTGCAAAGATCCTTGTGTCTCTCAAAACCAGTGGCCTGCATTTGAGAAAGGCACATTGTGAGCGAGGAGAACGAGTTTCACATCACATGTCCCGCAGCAAGGACTGTCCTTTCGATAGGGAGGCTTGTTGGAGAATGTTAATTGAGTTCCTTTTTAAATGAAGGAAGCTTTGCTTCCTTCCCAAGTTTTCAAAACAAATTTTCCAAATACAAGAGCCTATGTTTCATTGAAGTGTAAATCCTTTCTCTTTAACCTGGAAGTTATCCCAGCAGCAAAGCTTATCCATTCACTGCAGGACAGACCCTCGCCCTTGTGGTGGGGGGAAAAAGAAAGAAGTGGATCAAATTGTTCAAACAGGAAGGGAATTAAGAAAAGACTTTGCTCAGTGAGCAGAGCTCTCATTTAAGTTTAAATGGCCATGCTACAAACTCCACTTTGTGTGTCTCTGTTGCTTTTGAAGAGTCGCAGGATGATGGAAGAGGCTGCTAAATTTAGGAGTGAACAATTTTCTCTTGCCAGCCTGTGCGGGTTTCAGCTTGTGCTTGTGGAATGGATGCAAACAGGGATTTGCAATTTGCTTATCTCTTCTGACTTCCTTGTAGCTCAGTCCTAGTGAGTACCTAATACTTTGATTCCTTTCCATTTGAGGGCATGGATGGAAATGCTTTGGTTTTGGGCACGCGCTGATGCTGTTTTACATACGGTGAAGCTGAAGTACCGAACGAATAAAACGCGACGTGTTGAAGGAAATGAGCTCCCACCTAAACACTTTGAAATGGGGCTGTATTTTTAGCAACTTATGGGATAGGATTGTCTTTCTTTTACCCCCTCAGTCACATGGGAAGGCTGTGGAAGGACAGATAAATCACAAGTGTCCCAGTTCCCAGCTTCTGCTGTTTACCACATCACAAGTCTTCCTGCTCTATGAAAAAAATCTCTTAGATCTAAATCAGCTCTTTTTTAACTCAGCCTCTGCTATTTAATTTTTCTCTTTCTGAAACACTGTTTTATCATAATTCTGTGAAGCTGTTTGAGACACAGTTTCCTGAAGAGGTGCAATTCAAAGCAAACTTCCCTTTGTTTCAGTCAAATGTCTTGGTTGTCACAGAGAAGAAACATTTTTCAGTTCAAATGTGTCAGGAGGAACGAAAGGCACCTTGCAGAAGTGGTAATCCATCATTAGTGTGGCTCCCAGGACACTCCAGTCTGCAGCTGCCTGCAGGCCACTTAGTAACAAGCACAAGAAGCTGACTGGAGGAGATTTTCTGGTGGAATCTCCAGATGAAATTTCATCCTTTGGCTTTGGAAGTTTGCAGCAAGGTAGAAACAATGGTGAAGGTGTTGCTTGTGTTGTCATCGCTTTCCTCTCCCATCCTTCTTTTCCTCGTCTTTCATGAACTGTTCCTGCCTTCTGCTCTGTCTTGGTGAGCCTGAGGAAAAGCACTCAGCAGGGTGAATTGCTTCTGGGGCTTTAGAGCAGGGATGTCTTCCTGTATGAGATGGTTTTTGTAGCAGGCAGCAGTTTCCTTCGAGTATCTCTAGATGACTTGAGTTAAAACCACCATTTAGTCAGCAGGTCTGTGCTTTTGTATTGAAACAGTTCTTGTGTTGTCAGATGGAAAACCCAGCACCTGAAGCATTGTGGGGAAAACACCTGTCTTCTTCAAGTGAAGCTTCTGGTGGGTAAAAATCTTCCAAAGCCAGTCTGCCAGCCATCACCCAGACTTCACTTGGATCTAAGGATATGCTTCCCAACCTGAATTCCCCGCCTCGGGCTCTCTGTGCTAAAGCCAGCCCTGGTTATGTGTCTACTGTCTTAAAGATGCAGCATGTGGTTTGCACTCAATGTTCCAATAAAGCATGAAGCCAGAATTCCTCTCAATTCAGCTCCACCTGGACAGACATAATTTTCCTGGAGTCACATTTAGACTGCTCCAAGCTGAAGTCAATCTAGTTACTGTGGGAGTAACTCCGTGCAGTGTTTGGCTTTTCTAACTTTGATTCTCATCCCCTAGTGTTTCTGTTGCATTTCATGATTTTCCTGGTGGCTTGAATGGTAAAGATGTGGTAACTGCTCAGGGATGGCTTAAAATCAAAGATTCAGTGTGGGTGTTGCTTTCAAATAGAGAAGAAATGATGTTATTTAGAGAGTCGTGCTGCTATTTCAGGGCAGTTTGTTAGGTCTGGGTTCTGAGAAGTGGTAAGAAAAAATGATTGCTTTTGGGCCAGCCTGTCTCATATGGTGTGTCCTGAAATGATCCTCATGTACACATTGAGTTGGAACCAGTACTGAGTCTCTCTGCATGCAGATTCAATCCCTGTCTCACCCCTCCCCTATTACACAGGATGGGAGGAGAAGAAAAGATTCATCTTGCAACTTTGCTCCCAAACTTGCTGCAATGAATTTAAAACCCCAAACCACAGAGGATTCCCAAGTGTAATATGGACACCAGTGTTTATTTGACTGAGACCCCATTGTGTTCTGAGTTGTGCAAACATGGGCAAGTTTCCTATTTAATTAAGACTGGTTTTATCAATTAAGTTTCCCAAACAATTGGAGAGAGAAGGAGGGGGAGGGAAGATAAGATCCCATGGTTATGCAGATGGAATAGGGTACAGCTCCTTTTGGCACTTGGAATATAAGTTCTGCAGGAAGCCTGTCTGCAGTATTGTTCTGATCCATTATGCCAGTGCTTTTAGTTTGTAACCTCTCCTATTTTTTTCCCTGTAGTTTACTGTCTGTCTCACCTTCCTTTTGCAGCCCTGAAACACCAAGCTTTGCCTTCATGAGAAGCTTAGCAGTGGCAGATACCTCCTGGTGGTGAACCTGATGGAGGAGCTGGAAGATTCTTACTGTGGGGTCAACCAGGGCTTGGCAGACATGGTAAAAAGCAGGCTATCTTGGGCCTGATTCTTGCTTGCCCTGCTTAGTTCAACAGCCCTGTTCTGAGCTATTTAACTGTCAGTGTTGTCTGAGGCTAACACAGCCAAACTGCACCTTGCTGTGTTGGTTTAGGTCCTGGCCAGCTCACAATGTTGATAGGTCCCTGATGGCCTGTAAGATGTGGAAACATAGTAGTTTCTACTCAAGTTGTTAGAATTTGTGGCTAGATCACAATTTCTGTCACCAAGGTTAAGACAGGAATATCCACTGCAGCAGGTTAAATACCACTCTGGTGATCCTCTTTTCTCCAGTTGCTCCTGATGCAGCAGCAGGGTGTTGTAGCAGTGTAAGCTGTGATTGAGTATATGTTGTGGGATGCCTTTTAGGTAGATAGGTCCTTGCACCTATCTCTGCAACCTCCCAAACTAAATTGGCTGTCGATAGGCTGGCTGCAGCATGTGCTTGTTCTGTCTCTGGGGGATTCGTTAAGCAGAGGATTTACTGGATTTGCTTCTCTGTTGTGCAAGAAAGATGCCAAAGCTGTGCTGTTTGTCACTGCTATGAAACTCCTTTTAACTGTGTCCTGTGTAATACTGTAGCCTCTGGCACATGAACCACAGCATTACAGTGTTCTGATCTTACTAACTGTGTGGGCAGGAGAAGCTCCATAGCCCAGACCTTGTGGTGCGGGGAAGTCATTGTCTCAGCTGCAGACGAGCTAACCAGCTTTGTGGGACTAGAAAAACAACACTGAAAAGAGGAAGGGAGTTGTGTCTCCAAGACTGTCCCAAAAGCTCAGCCAGTCTGACCATAACTGACCTGTTTTACTATCGCATACTCTTGTATGTTCCTGAAAGGCCTCTGACTTCATTTGTGTCCTGTTTCTCTGTGAATCACTTGGGGACGGGTGACTGCCTCCTGGCACATCCATGGGAGCTTCTGATGGTGGAGGAAATCCTCTAGCCCTGAATTTTATCCCTATACTGTAAGTCAAGATGCTGTCTGGCTGGCCAAGGTGCATTCCAGGAGGCTGTCACAGGGGCCTTCAATGAGTTGTTTGACAGAGCCTGCTCCCTCCCCAGCACCTGGGAGCTGGCTGAGCCTGCTGCATTCCCACGGTGCCCTTCAGCCAGAGGAACTGTGCTGGAGAATCAGCCACAGGTCAGCCAATTATTTTGATTTATTTTCTTTTCCCTCAGATGAGAAGGGTTTGAAAAACACACAATGGTGCATTTTACCAGGGAGTTTCAAATGGTGTGATTCATCCCCCGTGTTCTTGGCGTGACGCTGCCTGGTTTTAGCTTCTGGCTATCCTTGCACTTCTGTCAGTGCCAAGCACTGGATGGAAGTGCCCATGGCAGACAACCTGCTCTGCCCATATGTTAGCTTTAAAGCAAAAAAACCCACAACTCATAATAGGAAGTCTTTATACTGCATGCCAAGATGCTTGGGGCTTGTTAAATATGTTCTACTTGTCAACAACTACCCAATTTAAAAAGTAGCCTTGGTGTGAAATGGCTCTGAGCAAGTTCATTTGACTCGAGGGATATTTGCAAGCATTAAAACCTGTTGGATCACAGTGCTAAAAATGTGCAGTGGTTTCCTGGTCAAAAGCACCATCCAATGACTGATATTTTTTGTGTGTTTTAGTCTCCTCTGAAATGGAACTTGAACCTGTGCTGCAGTCATGCAAAGTGAGTGTCAGTATGCAGGGGTGTGGGTGTAACAAGGCAAAACATCCTGACACCTCTTCATTGCCTCAAGTCACTGTTATTCAAAGGCTGCAAAGGTGGATTGTGTAAATCACCTATGCATTCCTAAACAGGTTCATTTCCAAAAGCTCTGCTCCCTACTTGTTTCATCTTTGCTGCTTTGGTTGAAATTGTCTGCCTGGCCCACTCCCCTGCCAGCCCTGCAAACCCACCTCAGTGGGGTGGCCAGTCCAGCCTGTGGTGACTATGGGAGCCAGTGACTAGTTGCAATGTTTCCTGGCCCTCCTTGTCTTGAAGACTGAAGACTCATGCTCTTTCTGCCCATGTTTCCCACTCTTTGATTGCTCAGAGATTTGGACACTAGCTAGCTGTGTCTTGCAACACAGCTTTGGACAAGCTACTCAGAAAGTGAGGCAGCAAAGGAGGTGCCCCGTGCCTCTAAGCTAGCAGGAGATCTTATCGTGGATCCTCTTCCACCAATTTTGCTGACTCAGAGATATGTCTAAAATATCAGATTGGAGTCTATTCTCTCCCTCTCTCCCCCACATTTTTCCTAGGTGATGGTGGTGTGGGAAGAGGCAGAGGAGACAGCTGTCTTGGATCACAGGAAAATATTGTTCCTCAGAAGAATTTGTTGTTGTTGTTAAACTTCAACAGTTTTGCCTCCTCTACTGGGCCAGCAGTGTAGGACTGCAGAGCCGTGCTGTCATTGGAGCCTGTAGCCTACATAAGGTCTGATGGCCTCAGTTTTAAGATCTAGCAGCTTTGGGCTGCTTCTCATTCATAACTAGGGGATAGTTTTACAGAGGTGTCTCTGGCTGGTCATCCTTATATGACACAGGTCTCACAGATCATCTCTGGTCACACTAGGGGTAGGAGTCTGTTATTTGTTGTGTGTGTATTGAAGAAGCAAAGCCTCTCTCCAGCTTAGGAGGAGGAAACAATTTAGTATAGCCCTAACTCTCTCTCTCCCAAGGTGTGGGGAGGTGATATTTCTGGAAGGGAGAGGGTAAATGAAGATAAGACCTGTGTGTTCTGTCACAGGAATAAAGGTTGGAGGAGACATGAGTTTGGACAGGCAAAGCTTAATGCTGTAATTTCCCTCTGTCTCTTTTGGGTTGTGTCCAGGGGAAAAAGGGTACAGAGTCAGCCTGAAGGTCTCTGCTGCTTTCAACAAACCTGCTACTGAGGAGGCTTTGGGTGCAAGGCTGCAGGTTTGGCACGTGGGTGAAACGGGAAGCGTTTTGCTCATGCTGCTGAGGAAGAGAACACGTGGTGTGTTACTAATGTGTTTCCTTCCTTGCTGTCTGATCCAGCTCCTCATTCCCTGTGTGTCAGTCATTGAAGTGGGTCAGTAATTTGTAAATGGGGCTTGTAGATGCTAATGTGAGATCCATGCTGCTCAACTACAGCTTCTTCAGTGCCTCGAGGCACATTTGATGGCTCCAGCTTTTACATGGGCAAATTTTAGTAGATGGTGGCATTTGTCTTCAGGTCCAATTTGTTTTTCCCTCACAACCACTCCTATAAATTCTAGCAGCTTTCTGGAAATGGAACCACTTTGTTTCAGCTTCTGCCTGTGGAAACACAGTGCAGGACTTGAGTTGTTTGTCTGCAGCAGGAGAGTGGTAAAAAAGCTATCTGGCTTCCTTGTACCACTGTGGTGAAAAAGATGAGCATGGTCATCTCTCCATCAGGAGGGCTGGTAGGCAAAGGTGAGGTGGTATTGAGGGTGTGGGATGCAGCAGAGAGGGTGCTGCAGAGCTGAGAGAGATGCTCTGCTCAAAACCTACTTGAGTCCAGGGAGAATTGCTCCCTCAGGCTCACATGTCCCCAGGCAGCCTCTGCAAGGCTCCTGGCTCTGATCAGACACGAAGTGGTGATGAGGGGCAAGGAGCTGAAGTCACATTGATGGAAAAAGCAGGGAATTGTGGATCTGCCTTGCTTGTTTTGAGCACTGGAAAGCACTGCAGTCAAGGGGACCGTGGTGGTGACAGTCGTGCTTGGAGCTGGAGGCTGGACTAGAGCCTTTCAGGGACTGTTTCTGACCAACACTTCCTGAGCTGTCAGAACAGGTCTCCTCTGCCAAGACCTGCTGCAGGACTACTCTGGGGCTGAGCACCTTGTTCCAGCTGCCAATACTGAATTGGATAAAGCCTGAGTGTGGGGATGACAATGAAATGCCACTCTCCAGTGACAGTGGTTTATGAGCTTGGGAAGGGCCCTGGTATGTACATAGATGCTTGTGGCCCTTTATCCTGCTCCTGCAGCTCTCCAGGTAGCTGAGTAAACGAGGTGTGTCTGCTTCCAGATGTAACCTTGCCAGGTTGATGTTTGCACAACTACTGTACAAAGGCAGTTTGTAACAGCAGGCTTGTTTCACTCATGTCTCTGACTGACCTGGAGTACCTCAGTTAATAATGCTCCTGCCTTCTGTTGAAAGGCTGTTGGTGCTTAACCCATGCTGGTAGATTCTGAAAAGGATTGTGAGTGAGTTTGATGTGAAACTTGCTGCATTAAAAAGGTGGTGGGGGGTGGGGATGTGAGGAAGGAAAAGAGAGGTATCTTCCAGCTTGACATGTTTACAGCCTGGAGGGCTTGAAAAGAGCGTCTTGAAATAACAGGCAGTAATGTGCTTGCTTCTGAGGAGGCTGATGAAAGGGGAAAAGAGGGAGAAGTTACAAAATGCTTGTCTGTTGTGCCAGGAGCCGTGGAGAACCACAGCTCTCATTGACCGGAGGCACTGGCGACAGACACTGCTGAGGCCAGTGCAGAGAAATAGCTTTCCACTGCATTTTTGTGTGTACTCAGAGATATAAGCTGCTCTATCCTGACCTGAGCTTAGTGGACAGCCTGAATCTGAAGCCTGGAAAGGTGCTAAAGGAGATAAAATTGCTCTAACTAGAATAATCCTTCCAAGCACTTCTCTCTCAGAAAAAAAGGTGCATTAGAGAGAACTGAAAATGTTGTTACTTAGATGAGAGTTACTTATTACAGCCACGCAGTTGCTCAGTACAAGTAGTTCTAAACTCTGCCAGGGTTTAACAGCCTGAACACTGGAGTGACTTTACACCTGCCAAGTCTGTCACCTTTCTGTTTCCATTGTGGAGCTTTTACATATGGGCTCTGCTACTAGTCCATTGGGGTAACCAGGCTTCTGTGTGCAGCTGATGAAATAAGAAAGATTATTACATCTGTGAAGAAACAGGCTTTTTAAACTCTGCGTAAAAAAGCTGGCTGTTTTCTTTTGGGGCTTTTTTTTGCCATGGTTTTCTGAGGCCCAGGACATTGCTGAGCTGGGTGGTCTGTGTGAGTTGCCATGCCTTAGGCATCACTGGCAACCACCTGCTTGCTGCTCCACCTCTACAACACTGTGCTAATAATGCACATGCTCACAGACTGAGTTTTACATCGTGCATGGTACCAGAGGTGCAAAATCCAGAAGATTTTGTCTTGCAAATGTCTCCTGGACACTCCCATCATATAGACAGGAACATTCCCAGCACCACAACCTTGTCTTCTGATGGAACTGGAGAGTAAGTGTCCATCTGAGGCTTTTCAATCAGGATCTCAAGCAATATCCTCTCTGTCTTCATAGAAAAGTGTTTGAACAGCTTAGTGTCACCACTAAAAATAACCAGCTTGTTTCTATTCTGATTTTTCCCCCCTGATTTCTGCTCTTAGTTGCACAATTTTGCTTTGTGTCTGCTTAGATCAATTTAATCCTTTGGTGTCAAGTATTTCCCTGTTTGTAAACACTTCCAGACTGTGATGACAAACCTGCATTATAAACACACATAATGCCCCTTCTCTTGATGGTATCTTGAATAGTTGCACTTGGTAATAAAACAGCAGTGTAGTTATTTCTCGTGCTTCCTTTTAGCCTTTCAGTAGAAGTCTTGTTTTTATCTTCAGTTCCTTTCCAACCAACACAAAACTGTCGTTTAGGTTTCTGATTAAGGATGATGTTTAATTCCCATCAATTAAAAACCTTGAGGGAATAAAACAATCCCATGAATTTCAGTTGGTTTTATGCTGGAGCTGCTTGGTCTGTGTGATCAGCAGGGAATTTGTACTGCTGCTGCACTTCTCATCCTCCAAACTGGCTGTTACACTTGTTAGTGTGAAGACTGTTGGTTCAACATCATGCAGGACTAAAGAAAGCCAGGCAAATGGTGTGGCTGGGAAAGAAAACTGTATCCTCATGTGAGGCACTCAGAATAGCAAGTGGGGTGTCCCATGGGGTGGCTGTGCTTGTGACCTGCTGGGAGCTCACAGCTATGTCACAGAAGACAACCTGCTGTGTGATCTGAAGTCTGAAGGGAGCAGAAAGTCTCTTTTTTTGAGACTAACCAATCATAGAATCATAGAATGGTAGGGGTTGGAAGGGACCTTTAGAGATCACCTAGTCCAACCCCCCTGCAGAAGCAGGGTCACCTAGATCAGGTCATACAGGAACATGTCCAGGTGGGTCTTGAAGAATCCTGGTGCAAAAAACCAAACCAACCCCAAAAAGCCCCAATGAAGCAGCAGACAAGCTTTTAAGCACACAAGCCTTGTTTTCAGGACATTGCCTGGCCTAAGGCTTTGTGTTGTCACAGCCAGGACAGTACTGCCATCAGAGTATTTAGGTGAGCTAAGAATAGCAGATTTCCTTGAGAAGGGTTTTTGTTTATTTTGGTTTTGTATTTTTACATTGTTGGAGCCTTGGTGACCCTTTTCTTAAGGGCCCTAGAAGAATAGCCTGGTCAGAGAGTATTGTTGTAGCAAGGAAGGCAGTTGTGAACTGCCTTAATTCCCTGGCTTCTTCCTTGTAACCTGCAAGGTTTTACTGGCAATGTGAGAAAAATATCATGCAGTGGTTATACCTCTGAACTTCATTGCTGTTGCTGCAATGGCAGGGGGTTGGAATGAGCTTGAGCTTTAAGGTCTCTTCCAACTCAAACCATTTTCTGAGTCTATGAACTGAGAAAAGATTCTTTTGCAAAGTTTTGCCTGCTGGGAAACAGCAGTGGAGCTCAGGGGCTGTGTTATTTTGGTTTTGGGGTGGTTTTTTTTGAGTGAAGGAAAGGGAGAGTAGTGAGAAGGGATGACTGAAGGGTAGAGGCAACTAGAGAGGCAAGGACAGAAGGGTGATAAAGACTGAGGGAACTGGTCTGGAAGAGGTGATGAAAATACCATGGGTGAGACACTTGGATGTACAAGAGGCAGGAGGGTCAAAGCTGTATTTTAAAAAGAGAAGGAAGATGTGGATTTGAATTTGATGAACATAAAGTAGATATAAAACTTCACAGAGATTCACAGTAAAACAAAAGGAAAAGAATAAAGAAACAACCCCTTTTGTCAACCCAAACCATCTGTGTCAGAGGACACTGGCTCAAGCCCTGGCTGATGGGCTGGCAAGCAGTGAAGGTAGAGCACTGCACATGGTAGGCTGTATTTTATGTGTTTCTCTTACTTATGAGCTTAACAGAGTGTATAACTGATGCTGAAATAGTGTAGTGAGGACTCATATATTTATATTGTCTGTTCATTTCACAATGGAGCACATATCCTGGTTGGAAAACCTAAGCTCTTGCTACATTTAATTGCCTTCCCCTGATGTTCATACAATAAAGGTTGTTGGCTAATTGAGCATGGTTTCTAAATCAGGATTCTGTACACACAAAATACCCTGTTATTTTCTCATCTGTCTAGACAGGTCACCTAATCCAGTATTAAAATGCCACAACAGGAGAGGAAAACATATTTTCTGGAAGCTTTCTTGTGCAGAATTCACATGAGTTCACCAAAGCCAGGATTAGGAACGATGTACTTAAAGAATTGAGCTAAACCAATTCCATCTCTGTTGGATGTAGATGTTTCTTTACTGTGGCAATTAAAATACGTGAATCAGTGTTATATGGAGAGTGGATGAGAAGTGGAGACTGTTCAGAATGCCTATAGGTTGTAAGAAATCCCAAAGACTTTTCTAGTAAGTTACTTCAGCTGTGGGTTTATAATAGCTCACAAAGGAGGAAGGACTGACCAGATTAAGATTTGTTTCTTCTTAAATAAGGTGTGACTAGAATCATGAGTCCACATCTGGAATATTGTGTCCAGTTCTGGGCCTCTCAGTTCCAGAAGGACAGGGAGCTGCTGGGGAGAGTTCAGTGCAGGGCCACCAAGATGAAGGGACTGGAGCATCTCCCTTGTGATGAAAGGCTGAGGGAGCTGGGGCTCTTCAGCTTGGAGGAGACTGAGGGGTGACCTCACTCATGTTACAAATCCATCAAGGGTGGGTGTGAGGAGGCTGGAGCCAGGCTGTGCTCAAGTGATGGCCAATGATAGGACAAGGGGCAACGGGGACAAGCTGGAATAGAAGAGATTCCAAAGAAACACAAGGCAAAAGTTGTTCCCTGTTGAGGTGAGGGAGCACTGGCAGGGGCTGCCCAGATGGGCTGTGGAGGCTCCTTCTCTGGAGACATTCCAACCCAGCTGGATGAGTTCCTGTGTGCCCTGCTCTAGGTGGTGCTGCTCTGGCAGGGGGGTTGCACTGGATGAGCTTTCCAGGTCCCTTCCAGCCCTTGAGATTCTGTGATATCTGAAGGTCTGTAGCACTGAATAGGGTGTGTGTGAACAGAGAATGAGTGTTCAGTGTTTCTTATAATAAGGTTTTGAGAGTTGTCCTTAATTTTCATAGGGTAGTGGTTTTGAAACCACCAAAAGAACATTAATGTTTGCATAAGGGTAACAGAGCTCCTTACCACAAAATTGTTGTGAAGGCCAGAAGTATATAAGGATTCAAATTGAAGTTGGCAAATGCAAGGAGGGAGAAGTCCTTCGGGTTGCTATGCTCAGGGGTCTGGACATCAGCTCTACCTCACAATGTCCTTATTGGACTTACTGCAGGTGGCTGGTGCTGCTAGAAGAGGGTCATTGCTCTTTGTACCAACCCCAAACTCTTCAGTGTGACTTGTTTTGACATTTCTTATGTACCTTGTAATAACTGTACTGCTTTGCCCTTTCTATCCCAGTGCAGGACTTTCCTGAAGGTCTGAATACTGAGATCCCCATCTTCAGGGCCCTCCTTGTCTCATTAGATTAGTGAGCTGGCATGCTTGGGAGTGAGGTAAATGACTGATGATTGACAAGGCTCAAGAAATATATTGTCATCCCTCAACCTATTTATTTGTAGGAAGCCCAGCTCCTTCCCATTGTCCTGCACTGGTAAACACAGAAGAGTGAAGTTTCATTGCTTTGGTTGGGTTTTTAACCAGAATGTTGTCCCACATCTCTGGTGATGGTGTGTGTTTGTGTGAGTCTGTTGAGTGGGGATCTCATCTTTCATATCAACCTCTGACCTTTAACCATTATGGGGCAGTTCCTGACTAACTCCAGACCTGCAGTACAGTGTTCTTGTTTATCTTCCCCCATCCTGAAAATCCCCGTTCAGAATAGATTAAGATTAAAAAAATAACAAAGCACTCCTGTCCCAGGTGAGCAGAGTCCACAAGAGGAGGGAATTGAGTGATTTAGTGCCAGGACAAGGGATAACAGGCACAAGCTGGAATGCAGAAAGTGCCCCTGGCACAGGAGGAGAAAGTCCTTTGGTGCTGAGGGGAGGGAGCCCTGGCCCAGGCTGCCCAGGGAGGGTGTGGAGGCTTCTTCTTGGGAGGTTTCCAACCCCAACTGGACACATTCCTGTGCCCCCTGAGCCAGGGGAACCTGCTGTAGCAGGTTGGGCTGGATGAGCTCTAGAGATCCCTTCCACCTCCCACCATTATGTGATTCTGTGATTCATTGAATCAGTGTCAAAGCCACGTAGAGACAAGCCCTAAGGTGTCTGCAATGGGACACTTGACCCATCTTACCTGCTGCTGTAGGGAAGGAGCTCTACATCCTCCACTCTTCCTGCTCCACTCTTTTCCATCTCTTGTGGGGCAGAGAAGGAATCATCCACTGCTACTTTTTCGACCTATTGTGCTGCTTTTGAATCCAACTTTCTCAGAAGTAGGTGCAGTGACTGCTTTTGGCTGCTTGCAGCTTTTCCACTTGTCCAATGACCATGATACGTGACTCACCACGGACTAGAAGGCATTGCATGCTTGATGTATTTGACTTCAGCTTGGAAATAACTCTCCAAACACCAATGTCTGGCTCCCTGTGACACATACCTGCTAGCTGAGATCTGTTGGTCAGGAGATGAAAACAGTGAGATGATATAATGGCAGGTAGAAGTTTTTAGCGTGTCTGCAGCCAGAGCTGGCTTAATGTCACCATCTCCCTCATTCAGAGGCAGTTGGAATGAGCTGTATTGGCAGAGGCAGAGTTTGTTACTGGCACTACACTAATCTCTCTGGCAGGTGAGCCCAGATGAGATGGATTGTGCTGAAGTTGTTCCAGCTGAAACTGAACATTTTCAAAATAGTTGTCAAGAGCTCCAATGGAACCACTTTAGTTTTTATTCCACTGCTTGAATCACTCCTGGCTGCAGTCTGGTCTTACCTCTGTTACAGAGAGGCAGAGATGCGTGGTCAAAATGAATGAATGGTTTGACATTCCAGAGACAATGAGACTCTCCAAGTGAAACCACTGTTGCTTTGTACTTTATTCATACAAATGATGATATACTGCAATAGTCTAGCAGTGCCTTAAGCACAAAGAATTGTCTCTTCCCCTGGTGTTGCAAGAGAGAAACAGAAGCCTTTGACAATGGCCAAGTGTTGGGCAAGTTGGGAAAGAGCTCAGAAGGTGTTATCCAGCAGCTTGGCAACAGGTCTGGATTGAGTGAGTGTTGGGTAGGGAGGATGGTAAGGCTAGGAATCGTGTGTGTGCTTTATCCAGATCTTTGAGCACCAGCAGAGGCACAGGCTGATGAATCCTGGGCTGTGTATTTGTCCTTTGCAAGTCAGATCTGATGTCTTCTTGGGCCTGGTGGAGGATGGGTCTCTGTACCCTATTCCTCCACACTCTCGAAGGCAGCTGTGAGCTTACCCAAAACCCAATGACTAGACATTGGCATTCATGTGTAGAGATGTCCTATACTGGTGATATCTGGTTAAGGTTTAACCTCAACCATGGACTCAGGCTGTGCACTAAAATAAGGTGATGGGACCTGAGAAGGTCCCTGAGAAGGGCATATGAAGCTAAAAAGATGACTTCTACCAGTTTGCAAAGACAAAACAGGATCCTGCTTGGAGGAACAGTTGGATGCATTGGGTAGGTGGAGGTAGAACTGGACAAGTCAGGGCTGGTATGTGTTTGAACCTGTCTTTGTCAGAGCCTGAGGCTGATCCTGATGGCTCCAGGGGGTTGCCTTGTGTGGCTGTGAAGTTTTCAGCTGGCCCTTGTTGGCTTTCATCAGTTGAAACATTTTTCTTTTCCATCTGCACTGCCTCTGTGGTGATTGCTTTGCTCTCTGATCTCTCCACTCTTTGAGCTAAACCCTCTTTATCTAGTCCTGTAGTTACATGATCTGAAGCTATGCTTTGTGGTTGCCACAGAGGCAAAGCAAAGCTTCACTCCTGTGTTGTGGAGCTTGTTGGCACCGGCTGTGGGGTTTTCTTTTCCTTCTCTTTTATAAAGTCTTCACCACAAAATTGCCCCTTTTTGAAGGTTATATAAAGGAATGGGAATTTGAAAACACTTTTGACTTCTCTGGAAATAGCCTACATGGTGCAAGAGGGTGATGACTTCTGCAGCTTCCAGTGCTGATGCTTCGGGCTAAAACATTGCTGCATCCCAATTTGACCTCAGTTATCCTTCCTATGCGTCCTCTTTGAAGGCTGAGCCTAGTTCACAAGTTTTTTCTTCTCTGCTGGACAGTTTTGGGGTGTTTGTTTGTTTGACTTGTTTTAGACTTCCTTAGGATTCTGAACTGCAGAGAAGAAGTTGGAGCTGAGATCCCTGAACACGCTTGTTTGCTTTTTTCCCCCCTCCCTGTAGGTTCCTTAGAAAGAGAGCTTGGACGGCATGCAAAGTTGTGAAATATCTGCAGACAGCACGGATGATCCTCTTAGTAGTGGCCTCCAGAGAAAACGACAGCCTCGAATAGTAGTGATTGGTGCTGGGCTTGCAGGGCTGTCAGCAGCCAAGGCGCTCCTGGAAAGCGGTTTCACGGATGTCACAATCCTCGAGGCGAGCGACCGAATCGGAGGCCGCGTCCAGAGTGTGAAACTCGGTAAGAGCAGCTCCTGGGGAGTCCTGCCTTGGGTTTGCTCCCTTCTACCACTGAGGCTTTGTATCCGTGGTAGGTTGATTTCATCTTGGAAATGTGGTTCTGCAGTCAATGTGCATGTGGGGAAGGGTGGTGAGGACTCTGGGGAGAGGGAACTGGTGGGCAGCAAACTAAACATGAGCCCGCAATGTGCCATCGTGGGCAAAGCCAGTGGCATCCTGGGGACACCAAGGAGGAGGGAGGCAGCAGGTCAAGGTAGGTTCTCCTCCCCTCTACTCTGCCCTGGTGAGGCCTCATCTGGAGTCCTGTGTCCAATTCTGGGCTCAGCAGTTACAGAGAGACAGGGAACTGCTGGAGAGAGTCTAATAGAGGGCTACTGAGGTGCTGAGGGGACTGCAACATCGTCCTTATGGGGAAAGGTTGTGGGACATGGGGCTGCTCAGAAGAGAAGGGTGAGGGGGGCATCTCATTAACCTAAAAGTATTTAAAAAGTTTATGTCAAGAGGATGGGGCAGCACTTTTTTCTGTTGTCTCAAGTGACAGGACAAGGGGTAATGGAGAAAAGCTGGAACACAAAAAATTGCACTTAAACATAAGGGAAAAACTACTTTACTGTGAGGGTGAGGGGGCCCTGGCCCAGGCTGCCCAGCAAGGGTGTGGAGGCTTCTTGGGAGGTTTCCAAACCCACCTGGACACGTTCCTGTGTGACCTGATTGAGAGGAACCTGCTTTAGCAGAGTGGGTTGGACAAGATGATCTCTTAAAGTCTCTTCCAGCCCCCAGCATTCTGTAATTCTGTGATGTTGTCAAGAGTCTAAATCTTTGGGCTCCTTTCAGGGTGGGGAGGGGAGTTAGAATTTGGGGTATTTCATGATTGGTTTCACTTGTACAGGAAGAACTCTGTGTAACAGGTCTGTGAGAAGCCTTCTGTGCTTAAATAACTGTATGAAGGCAGTTTCCACCAGCACTTTCAGTCTTGACTGGGCTAGGGGCAGTCAGTAAATCTCCTGGCTGTGGAAGGGCTGTTTGAGTGACTTAGACCACTCACAAAGGGGCAAGCTCCAAGCTATTCTGTTTCACAAACAGCCCCATTCATTTCCCTAGAGCTAATGTAGTGTGTAGGCACTACCCACTGTGAATCAGGCTGCTGGAAAAACCTCTTCAATGTATCCTTTCATCCCGATTTGCAGCTTTCCTACCTCTGTGGCTTCCTTTCTCAATGTGTAATAAAGGTGCAGCCACTAGATATTTTAATCCTGTGTCAGTTGGAAGGGCTTGTCAAATCTCTAAATCCAAAACTACTGGAGCAAACGTTGCCCTTTGCAGCACAGTAGTCAATGAAACTTTTCCCTGGGATCTAGGAGAGCGTCACCTGTCTCTTCTCCACAGGAGGCAAAAAGCTCTTTGCTTTTACTGAATTGCCTTCCTGATTTTAATTAACTAGTTCTGTTTCTCTCTGTATTTATTACCTTTGGCCTCTTGCTGCCCTCCTTTCTTCTTCTTTGTCAGGTGCTTACATCACTTACTATATTTTACTCGATAAACCCGCCACAGTAAATAAACTGCAGTGTCCTATGAACTTTCAGAAGGGAAATGAATGAAAAGGCAGTTGGACAAATCTAATCCCCAGGGTTTGAATAGGGCACTTTACATTCTGCTGAGACTTGGCATCGAGGTTAGAATGGGAAGTGTGTCCTTTGCTCACAATACACTGCATTAAAAATACCCTGGATCATGTCTGTGAGAGGAGGGAAGTGTCAAAGACCTGAAATCTTCAGGGAGCAATATATCACTTTGTCAGTGCACCTGTGAGAGAGTTTTGTTGTACTGATATGGGGACCAATTCTCTGACCTTTGGATATCTTTGTCAGTTACTCATACCTTTGCTGGGAATCTACCTCCTGGTTTGTAACACTTCTTAACTTACATGAGACAAGAGCAGGCTTTTCAGTCTGATGGGCACCTTGCAGATGTAATTGCTATTTGCAGAGCAGAGGAATCAAAAATCTTGATCTTTTAATATCTTTCTTAAAGCCACAAATTGTCCATCTTTTCTTATCTGCTATGAAAGTTACACTGTGGGAATATGGGCTGCAGTTCTCTCCCAAGGTGTGAGTTCAATGGTGTGGCCTCTTGTGAGCTTTGCAGGTTCATGTGGTCTTTTAGCCAAACAATTTTGGATTGCTGTTGGGTGATGAAATCTTCAGAAGCATGTACTCAGAACCTCCCTGTTCCCTGGTATGTGGGCAAAAGGGCAGTGTGGTCCTGGGCTGTGCTTTCTTCTTCTGTGCTGCCTGGAACAGCAAGATCCAGATAAGATTTAGTCCAGAGTTAGTCTAGAGAAGAGGAGACTCTGGGGGGATGTCATTAATAGTTACAAATATCTCACTGGTGGGTGTCAGGAGGTTGGGGCAGCACTTTTTTTCTGTTGTATCCAGTGACAGGACAAGGGGTGATGGAAAGAAGCTGGAACACAAAAAGTTCCATTTAAACATAAGGAAAAACTCTTTCAGTGCTGTGGGGAGGGAGCCCTGGCCCAGGCTGCCCAGGGAGGGTGTGGAGGCTCCTTCTCAGGAGGTTTCCAAACCCAGCTGGACACGTTCCTGTGTGGATCTAGGTGGACCTGCTTTTAGCAAAGGGGTTGGACTGGATGATCTCTAAAGGTCCCTTCCAACCCCTGCCATTCTGTGTGATTCTGTGAAGATCACACCTGGGACATGCAAGACCTGCTCATTTCTCACAACCGTTACAGAAGTGTTTCTTCCAGGTCTTCAACATATGACCATTCTGATTTGCTTGTCTAAATGGCATTTAACAGTTAAACTTCTCTGTCTTCACAATTTACTATGGATCTGATTTAAATCTTCAACAGAGCTTCAGGGAGCAGTGTATTTCCCCTCAGCTGCACAGAGAGTGTTGCTACTCAACACAGGGGATTGCCAGGGCTTCAATTCACCTCTAGCACAGGTAATGCAGAGGATTTTGTATCTTTGTGGACAGTAAGGGTGTTTCTTGGATATGACTTATAACATCTGTATCCACTGCAGATATTTCATGACAGGATGCCCAAGAAACAGCTCAGGCTGCAAAGGGAAGTGGGGAAGTTCCCGTGCGTGTTCCAGAGGCTTGGCACGCAACCTGTGCATTCCACTGGGAACTTGCTGGTGTGGAATACTGCTGTGTACAGTTGCAGCATGTGTCTCAGTAATTACATTCACAGAATAGGAAGGAGAGGGATTTTTTTTCTCTCTTTGTTTTTTATTGTTGTACTGAATGAGTCACTTGAAACAGATTAATATTGACTCTCAAATCCTTTAAAGCCCTGAAAATAAATCAGCTGTTTAAAAAGATGTCCTTTAGTTTTACACTTCTAAATCATTTATCATGAACTGGTTTATCTGCTCAATAGTGATGATGAGTATTACAGGCAAGAGTGATTAGTTTTAATTTGTTGGCATTTGATTATATTCCACACAGCTACTGAAAGCAGGAGAACTTGGAACACATCCTAGTTATTACTGAGCTCCAGTGCAGAGAGACCTGCTGGCATATCTTTTAGTTCTTTCAAAGATCAGGTGCCCCATAAATTAGAGCTGTATAGAAGAGGATTGTTAGTGTAGCACAGAGCAAGCTCCTGACATAAAGCAGCAGACAGTATTCCTGCTGCTGATCTGGCATGTGATGGCTCGCAGGAGGATTGCATTAACAAGGTGACTGCCACATGCAATATTTATGAGCTTTGTACCTTTGGCTGCCAATATTTAGCAGTGACTTCTGTTAAGCTGGATGCTCTGGGAGTGTATTGGAGTTTTCAACACCTTAAATATCTGCACCTTTGTGACTTGGTGCTGCACACTGAAGCACAGGCTTTGTTTTAGGTACAGGTAGAAATGTAGTGCTCTCCAGTCCTGTGATGCATGTTTTGAAGGGCAATCAGTATGTTCCTTAGTGATGAGGTGGCTGCCTGCTTGAAAAACAAGATGCATGGAGGTGATGGCTCAGCTGGAGAGAGCAGCACTTCTTAGAGCTTTCACCTGTTAAACCTGACTGTATTATAGTGTAGTACTGCAGCTTCAGTCTGTCTGAGCATAGATTTACATGTTAAACAGTATATGATGACTGGTAACTGCATGATCCCTTCCCCGTCAGGCAGGATCCTATTGACTGTCCCACTTAATCAGGCATTGCCAGAGCTCTGCTGAGCCAGCTGCACAGAGTGGTGCTGACTGGGGTGCTGGGCCAACACAGCCTTGTCAGACTTTCAAACAGTTAGCTTTGGACTTTGGAGAATCTGTAAAAATGTGGGTGGAGGACGTGCCCCAGGCTTATTTTTAGCACCTCCTTTCAGCTGCTGAACATGTCTCCCTGTGCTACCAGCCCAGTTGTGGCAGCCTTGGCTTAGGGACGGTCAGTTATGAGGAAAAGAGAGAGAGTGGGGCTGAGCAAGCTCTTTGTGTTTTGCAGGCAGAGAGTGTAGGTGGTGAAGACTAAATGCATTTAGTGTTTAGCCTGACTGCATCTTTTTGAAGAAGCAAATTTGGCTTTTCAAAGGCATAAAGAATAAAATATAACCTGTTTCCTCACTTGGGGAGTGGAAATGTGTTTTGTACTGCAGTGTATTTGTAAACAACATGCATTTTTAATCACAGCACAAGGTTTAGTATTCAGGTCAATATTGCTGTCCCAGGGCACTCCAAATTTTCCTGCATCTCCCTGCTGTAGATGCTTTTCTTCCTGTGTCTGGGTATCCATCCCCTCCTTTTGAATACAGGGAGTATCTGAACTCTTGTTACATACTCTGTTCTTTCCCAACAGCTATAATGTTTATGTAAGTATCCTTGTATGTCCTTTTTGTGATAGTGCAGTGTGGCTTCATACAGCTCTTCCTTCCCTCACCCCTTTCACTAGCATGTGGCTTGTGCTGCAACTCCAGCAGTACATGCTCTGCTGTCTGATCCTCTTCTTCAGGACAGATTTAGAGAGGATGGTTGAGAAAGGCCATGTAGCAAGGACAGAGCAGTCAGCAACAACCATGGTAGGAACCAGGAACCTGGAAGAGTCTGAATTTTGCCTTAAATATCAGAAGTGTGTTGCTGTGCTATATCTCTATTGGAAACATCCCATCTTTCTAACACTGTCTAAACTTGTATCCTATTGGATTGGTTTAGAGGACTTCTCTAAGAACCTCCCTAACAAAGAAAGCTCGCTTAAGTGACGTTCAAACTCGTGTTGCCCTTGAGCAACTGTTCTCCTTTTGTGCATGTACCTTGTGTTTAGGGTTGAAAGTGAGAAGCTTTCAGGAAAATGGCCTTCAATAACTAGTTTGCTTGCTTCACTCTCCTGCAGGGCACGCCACTTTTGAACTGGGAGCTACGTGGATTCATGGTTCACATGGAAACCCAGTCTATCATCTAGCAGAAGACAATGGTTTGCTTGAAGAGACTACTGATGGCGAGAGAAGCGTCGGCAGGATCAGTCTTTACTCCAAGAATGGGGTGGCTTATCATCTTACCAACAACGGGCAGAGGATCCCGAAAGATGTGGTTGAAGAATTCAGTGATTTATACAACGAGGTTGGTATTCAGCTGCTTTGTCAGGTTGTAGATTTGCCTGAGACTCCTTGACAGTTACAACATTCTGGGACTAGATGTGGTGCAGCTTCTGGGTTGGACTAGATGATCTCTAGAGGTCTCTTCCAACTCTTACCATTCTCTGACAAAGGTAGAAAACCAGTAATGTCTTCCATTTCTTGGTTTCCTCTCATGTGCTTCACTACACCCCATTTGTCCCTGATTAACTCTCTGTTGTTGGGAAGAGCAATCTTTCCATGTTTGTCATCAGTTTAATCACTTCCAGCAACTCTGGCTGGGGAGATCCAGTCGTTTGCTCTAGAAAGCTTCAACTTCATTAAAAGAGCAGAGGGGGGATCGAATTACTAAAAGTAGAAAACAAAACCTTAGCAACAACCAGCTAAATATTGTAGCCCTGTGACATTTTAGTGATGTTATAAATACCATAACGTGCTGTGTAGTGTGCCAAAGGCAGTGCAGTATCAAAGGAATTGGGAGCTTTCTTGCTTCAGAAGGAAAGAAACATCTTTTCTGGTTGGTTCAGACCAGTGTAGCTCATAGAATCACAAAACGGTAGGGGTTGGAAGGGACCTTTAGAGATCATCAAGTCCAACCCCCCTGCAGAAGCAGGATCACCTAGATAAGGTCGCAAGATGTCCCTTGAAGGTTGTTTTAACTTCTTTTGATGTTCAGAAACATCCTCTTCAGTGAGGGCCTCAATATGTGGTGGAAGAGCCAAAAAGGAAAAACAAGCCCCAGATAACTACAGATGCAGAACTTTAAAGTACTGAATAACAGCCTGCAAGATGGCAATGGAAATGCATGTTCAGTGGAAAGAGTAACCTCTGCTGAAAAACAATGAGTCAATGTCAGACTTGGACAGTATGAGGCCAAGTTTGCTTCCATGGAACTTGGCACTGCTGCTGTCACCTGAGTATTTCTTTAAGTGGGAAAATGGAGTTTCTTGCTGCTTAGCATGTTGCACACACAGGAAAGATCACTCTCAGTTTCATTTGCTTTCAGCAGGAAGATTTGGCCTTAGGTAGAGTGAAGTGAAAGAAGGAGACTTGCCAAAGTTAACTGGAGTTATATTCCCCACCTTTTTTTGTTATCCCTTATGAAGTGCATTTAGGGGGGCTCAGTGCAGAGCATCTTGCCTTTGGGGTTAATGTGATCTCTCAGTGGGCTGCAGAAAATGAAGCAAAACCTTCTTCTTTTCATCAGGCTGTAGCCAGGCCTAAAACCTTCAGGTTCACACCAAAATTTGATGCTTGGGCTAAACACAGACTAGATTCAGGTTACTCGTGCATACATTATGGTTAAAAATACATCTGTAAGCATTTAGAAAGCCACCAAGAGAAAAGCTGCTGTAGCCTGTAAAGAATAATCAAGAAAGGAGCAGTGAGGGACATACTTTTGTTGGAAAAGGCTTTTGGCACCGTCCTGGGTCTCAATTGAGATCTCTGATGGGATGGCACAAAATTGTTTCAGAGAGGGGTAGTAGGAATTTCAAAGAAACCTCATTATGGATGGAACTGGAACTCAACCCATAGCAGAGAGGGAATTGTTGGACAAGTGCAGGTGGAGAGAATTCATCTGAACAACTTTTTCAATGGAAAGCAGAACGAGAGCCAGGCAGGAAAAGGAGACGGATGAGATGTGTGTGGAACACAATTAACAGTGACTAAGACTAGAGAAGAGAGAGAGGGAGTAAGTGAAAATACTGCAGTGAGCAGCATTATTTATGCAAATGGAACACTGCCAAACTACATGCAGTGCTCAGTGATCATCTTGTCTCAAAGGTGATAGGAAAATCTCCAGCAAAGGAAGGGTGCCAGAGGCAGATGGGCTCTGAACCCAGAATACACAGATGAGAGCTACTTAGCTTTGAGATGCAGCTGGTAAGACAAAGCCTTCAACAAGATGCCAGTGTTTTAGAAATAATTAATTTGGTGAAGCTACCCTTTCTTTTTAAAGCAGGAAAAAAGGGGGAAGGCAGTGCCATGAGAGAGCACCACATTAATAGTTAATCTTCCTTACGCAGTGCATAATTAGCTTATCACTGCCACAGGATATCTTTATCACTAGGAGACAGAAAAGGCTTCCACACTCATGGGTTGTACAAATGCCTACTGCTCTCTGCAATAAAACATGAGTAAGGGACAGCTACAGCTGAGGACATCAGCCAATCCCTTAAGTGCTGTTGCTGGGGAGGTGCTTTCTCTGTTTTCCTTCAAAGTGTGCTGGAATTTCTTGCAGGGGCAGCTCACAGAATCATAGAATCGTGGAATGGTGGGGTTGGAAGGGACCTTTAGAGATCATCTGGTCCAGCCCCTCTGCAGAAGCAGAGTCACCTAGATCAGGTCACACAGGAACATGTCCACGTGGGTCTTGAAGACCTTTGGAGGAGACTCACCGTTTTGTTGAGTTTGCTGTGCCAACCCCTTTGATGTGTCAGCTTGGATGATGTTTAGTGATTTAAGACAGCTGACTCCGGGTTCTTCCTTGCATTGCTTAGGAAAAGTGGGAATTAAGGTGAGCTCTGTGATCTCCTGAAAATCTCCAGTTTAAAACAGACTGATTACAAGTCCCCCAGTGGGTGAGCAGTCAGGAACACGTGCAACAGAAGCGTGGATTTGGGGACCTTTTCCTCTGTCGTATGGTGCCCAGGATGATTCTTTTTACACATGCTGAGTCTGCCTGGTGCATTTTTGCTTTGTGTTTTGGTGAGTTCCCTACTCCCTCAGCATTGCCATTTTTTTTGCATTTTCATTAGAGTCAAATTGATCATTTTATTTTCATCCTGGCATTTGCTTTAACTGGTGATGAAATGAGTTCTGCTGAGAAACAGTAGGAATTTGGTCTTCAGTTCTGGATCTCCCTCTATTTGAGGAGGCAAATTTTTGGTGAGGTTTTGTTAGAACATCTTGAAGTTGTCCTGGATGAAAAACTGTTTTACAGATCACCAAATCTTGAGGTCAGACTCTTTCTCTGCCTTGTAGGAGCTCCACAACTTGGGAAGTCTTGGAGAAATCTAGTGAAATTCAACAAGGGCAACTGTAGAGTCTTGCATCTGGGAAACAATAACCCCATGTACCAGTACAGGTTGGGGAATGAACTCTTAGAGAGTAGTGTAGGGGAAAGAGACCTGGGGGTGCTGCTGGCCAGCACGATGAGCATGAGCCAGCAATATGCCCTCATGGCCAAGAAACCAATGGCATCTTGGGGTGGATTAGAAGGGCTGTGAGCAGTAGGTCAGAGAGGTTCTGCTCCCCCTCTACTCTGCCCTTGTGAGACAACATCTGGAATATTGTGTCCAGTTCTGGGCCCCTCAGTTCCAGAAGGACAGGGAGCTGCTGGAGAGAGCTCAGTGCAGGGACACAGAGATGCTGGAGTGGAGCATCTGCCTTGTGATGAAAGGCTGAGGGAGCTGGGGCTCTGCAGCTTGGAGGAGACTGAGGGGTGACCTCATTCATGTTACAAATCCATCAAAGGTGGGTGTGAGGAGGCTGGAGCCAGGCTGTGCTCAGGGATGGCCAATGATAGGACAAGGACCAACGGGGACAAGCTGGGACAGAAGAGGTTCCAAAGCAACACAAGGACAAACTTGTTCCCTGTTGAGGTGAGGGAGCACTGACAGGGGCTGCCCAGATGGGCTGTGGAGGCTCCTTCTCTGGAGACATTCCAACCCAGCTGGATGAGTCCCTGTGTGCCCTGCTCTAGGTGGTGCTGCTCTGGCAGGGGGGTTGCACTGGATGATATTTTGGGGTTCCATCTAACTCTTAAGATTCTGTGATTCTGTGAAACCTGCAGTCAGTACTCCCCCCATCGTCTCATCTCTCAGGCTGCATCCCCCCCATTGAAAAGGCTGAGACAGCAGTTGTAACACATCCAGTCCTGCCTTGAAAAGAAAAAAACCACAAAACCAAAACAACCAGCAAGCACATGATGGATGGCAAAGGCTGATCAGGGATAAAGCACTGGCATTAGCAGTGCAAAATATAGTCCTGAATGAACAGGGCTAAATTTGTCACAGTTTCAAACGCCTGCCCTCCCCTGCAGAGATGGCTCCCTTCCCAAGCACTCACACACACACTGCCCTTCTTTCACTGCAGCACCTGCCATGTGCTTGGGCTCAAGCATGTGCCTCCAGCTCTGCTTTTCTGTCTGTATGTCTCTAGTCCCAGTTATGTTGTCATCTGGATGCTAAATTCTAGTGAATGCAGAGTGCAGAGGATCCCCCTCAAGTATTTCACTTGAATAGAAACTTCATAGAAACTGGAGCCTAGCAAGGAGAAATCTCTGTGTGCTGAGTTTTCATAGACTGACAGAGTGGTTTGGGTTGGAAGGGACCTTAAAGCTTATCTCATTTTACCCCCTGCCATGGGCAGGGACACCTTCCACCAGCCCAGGTTGCTCCAAGCCCCATCCAACCTGCCCTTGGACATTTCCAAGGATGAGGCAGCCACAGCCTCTCTGGGCAGCCTGTGCCTGATATTCTATCTAAATTTCTCCTCTGTCAGTCAGGAGCCATCACCCCTTGTCCTGTCTCTCTAGGCTCTTGTACAAAGTCCCTCTCCAGCTTTCATTGTCTGCCCCTTAGGGACTGGAGGCTGCTCTAAGGTCTCCCCAGAGCCTTCTCTTCTCCAGGCTGAACACCCCCAGCTCTCTCAGCCTGTCTCCACAGCAGAGGGGCTCCAGCCCTCTGATCATCTCGGTTGCCTCCTCTGGACTTGCTCCAACAGCTCCATGTCCTTCTTGTGTTGGTGTCCCAGAGCTGAAGGCAGCACTGCAGGAGGTTCTCACCAGAGAAGAGGACAATTCCCTCCCTGGACCTGCTGCCCATGCTACTGGTGATGCAGCCCAGGGCATGATTGGTGTTCTGGGCTGCAAACACACATCACTGGCTCATACTCAGTTTTTCATCCACCAGCACCCCCAAGTCCTCCCTTGGTCTGCTCTCAATCCCTTCATCCTCCAGACTGTACTGGCACCAGGGAATGCCCTGACCCATATGCAGGACCTTGTACTTGGCCTTGCTGAACCTCCATGTTGCTGACAAAGATCTTAAACAGTTAATGTAGAAATGTTCCTGCTGTGAAAGACAAGGCACCCCACTACCTCCAGAGCTTTTCCTTGCCAGTTCACTTGGAAAGCCCTTACTCTTTTTCCAGGCACTTACCCAATCTTTTTTGGCTGCCTCCTTCCACTTCAGCACAAGTTTTGCTTCATTTTGTTTGCAGTAGCCTGAATTTGGAATAGCTGGAGGGATGCCTTGCAGCAGCCTTTATTTGGTTACGAGACAGCCAGCAGCAAGACTGCTCAACTCTTCATTTCTGAAGCAGAAAAGTCCCTAGGAGAGGCTCTCTTAAGTGAGAGGCTGTTGCACTGCTTTGAAGCCTGTCAAGATCTATCAATAGCTGGTGAGTGAGGTGACCCTGTGAGAGCACTAGAAAGCTGAGCAGGGAAGGCCTCCAGGCCTGCAGAGCAGCTGCCTGCATTTCCAGCCACACGCTGCCAAGAGATGCAGCATGAGAAAGGGCACTGAGCCTGCTGTTGGCAGGACAGCCACTCTCTGGCCTAGACCATGTTCTGTGTGGGGCTGGCACTGCTCAGGGTCATCAGCAGCCCGCTTGCTCAGTCTCTCAAGGGAAGGGGGCAACACCATTGAAGGTTCCTCTGAGTGTGATGACCATGACACATTCATAATCCTCCCACCTTCCTCTCCACTCTTGTTACAGTAATTGGGGGAACCCTGGGGCTAAGGGAGGATTTAGGCTTCTGCCTGCTTATACTAGAGAATAAGTCTTATGAGATGTGGCTGAGGGAGCTGGGGTTGTTTAGTCTGGAGGAGGCTGAGGGGAGAGATGAGCACCCTCTGCAACTCCCTGACAGGACACTGTAGTGAGGTGGGGGTTAGTCTCTTCTTCCAAGTAACAGGACAGGAGGAGATGGGCTGAAGTTGCCCCAGGAGAAGTTTAGATTGGAGCTGAGGCAGAACTGTTTCCCTGAGAGGGGTGTCAGCCCCTGTGCCAGGCTGCCCAGGGAGCTGGGGCAGTGCCCAGCCCTGGAGGGATCCCAAAGCCATGGAGCTGAGGTGCTGAGGGCCATGGGGTAGTGCTGGGCTGGGCAGGGTGAGGAGAGTGAGTGGTCTGAGTGCTCTTAAAGGTCTTTTCCAACCAAAACAATTCTATGATTCTACCTCATCTGCATGACCCTCAAAGAAAAGTGACAGGAGTGGGACCTCTGAGGGCAATATCTGCAGCTTCAGTGTGTGTTCCTGTAACTGCTGGGAAAATGTGACTAGGAACAACCCATCTCTGAGTTGCTTTTCTGTCCCTGCTAAACCTTCATTTCCCTCTCTAAATAGGTATCTAAGGGCAACTCCCAGATATTAGTGAAAGGTGGTGAGCCTGCCAAGTTAGATGCAGGTGAAAAATCACACTACTTTGCCTGCCCAAGGATTCCAGTCCATGAGACTGCCTGATTTAGAAAAAGTGCCTATTTTCACTTAAGCTTTTCAGTAAGGATGTGGCCCCTAAAGACTTCACAGGAACCCAACCTTGAACAATCAGCTAATTAACGTCCTTGTTATCTGTCAGCTTTCTCCTGTGTGCTGCACAGCTTCTGGAGGAGGGATGTAGATAAAGAATGACCAAGTTTCCCACTCTTCTCACTCCCACCCCGTGCTGGGCTTCCTGCCATCTCGGGTGCCTTGCCTTGTGTTATCATAGAAAGCAGGACCAAAGGGCCACTGAGAGTCACTGTTCCCTCCCTGCCCCTCTATTGCACTGACAGATGGTTGGCCTGGAAGCAGCACAGACCTGTCACCATTCCCTCCCTGCCCTTCTATTGCACTGACAGATGTCTGGCCTGGAAGCAGCACAGACCTGTCTCCATCAGGCCTTTTTTACTGACCGGGGATTAAGTCACTGCAGTTTTTAAGCCAAGTGAGAAAAAGACAATGCTGGGGATCGTCAGTGGCTCTGGCAGGAAGGAGAGGGGATTGGGATGTGCTTTCCTGGCCTCCTCCAGTGCTGAGAAGCTTCTTTGTTTAGATTGATTGTCCCTGAGGGATCACCTCTTCCTGTGGTGGAGGAGCACGTATGTGGTAAACACGGGTAGGTGGAAACCTGTAGGGAACAGAGAGGGCATCTCTGGTAGAACCACATTCTCTGCAGACACCCTGGTTGTGGGATGGCCCAAAGCTGGGCAGAAGATATAAGCTCAACTGAAGCCATTTTAGGACTATAGCCATTCAGTTAACTCCTTTTAATTTCTAACTTCCAGCCCCATTTCCCTGCAGGATTGTATGCAAAACTTTGGAATCAGGGATGCAAATCTGCCTAGGACAAAGAGTTGCTTGAGATGTTCTGTGTCTTCTGCTGATGGTTCTTCAGACAGACTTCTGGGATCCAGTTGTTCTGTCCAAAGCCAGAGGAGCTTTAGAGTGAGGAACAGTTAAGTCATTGTGCTTGGGATGTCAATCTGCCAATGGTGGGAGCTGAGAGTTGGTGCAGTCTGTCCTTTTTTCCTTCCTGCTTGTATCAGGTGTGGCAACAGACAAGGAGATGAGTCTGGGCTGTACCTGGTGTAGCTCACCTTGCTGGTGGGCATGGTTTGGTGCATGGATATTTTGTAGGGTTAACTAGAAAATCAGCAGAACCTTTCTGTTGGCTGCCTTTCACCAGGAACTTTGAGATCCAGCTCACTTGAACTCTCTCAGGAACCCTTCTGTCATCACAGTATGGTGAAATGCTTGACAGAGTACGTGTTTTCAGCTCCCACAAGTTGCCTGGTCAAAGGGGATCCCTTGGGCATGGTAATGCTGTTATTATGAGCACATTCAGACCTGGGGAGGGAAAACCTAGGTAACTCCAACTCTAGAATCACAGAATATTAAGGGTTGGAAGGGACCTGGAAAGCTCATCCAGTGCAACCCCCGTGTCAGAGCAGCACCACCTAGAGCAGGGCACACAGGGACTCATCCAGCTGGGTTGGAATGTCTCCAGAGAAGGAGCCTCCACAGCCCATCTGGGCAGCCCCTGCCAGTGCTCCCTCAGCTCAACAGGGAAGAAATTCTTCCTTGTATTTCTTTGCAATCTCTTCTGTTCCAGTTTATACCCATTGCCCCTTGTCCTATCATTGGCCATCACTGAGCACAGCCTGGCTCCAGCCTCCTGACACCCACCCTTGATGTGTTTGTAACATGACTGAGGTCACCCCTCAGGCTCTTCTCCAAGCTGCAGAGCCCCAGCTGCCTCAGCCTTTCATCACAAGGGAGATGCTCCAGTCCCTTCATCTTGGTGGCCCTGCCCTGAACTCTCTCCAGCAGCTCTCTTTCCTTCTGGAGCTGAGGGTCCCAGAACTGCACATGCTATTCCAGATGTGGCTGAGTAGAGGGGAGCAGAACCTCGATTATACTTCTCTCCTGCCTGGGATGACACAGAGAGGAAAGGCTTGTCTTGCTGTTTACAGCATGGGGAACTCTGCATTTCTGCTCTTTTGGCTGTTGGGCAATGCTAAATACAATGGTTAATGAAAACATCCTCATGGCTCACTTCTCCTTTTGGCCAAATGGTGGTTGGGTTTTAACACAGCTTTGCTTGTCTCGTGAATGTGTGATCTGCTTAGAGCACGCCATTGGCTTACGGCAGCTGAGCTGCGTGACGCTGACACAGGGCCCTGCAGCTTGTCCTTGCTGGAAGTGGTTGGGGCCTCAGAAATCAGTAGGCCTGAGAACCATGGGATGTTGAAACTGCCACAGAGCTTTTGGCACTGAGGAGCAGAGAAGGCAGCGTTTCCTTTGCTTTGCTGGAAGTCTTTGTTTCAGGTAGAGCGTTGGTCTCCACCTTTGTTGTCTGGAATGTCCTTGGAGAGGCTGTGTCCCAGGGGGTGGCTGCAATGCTCTTCACCAGTACCACTCACTTTTCTTGTGATTACTACTTCTCTGGTTTTGTAGTTTATTTTCCCCTGTTTTTCACTCTTTCACTGATTTTCTTCTTCAGTTTCCTTCTCATCAGTTACCTGTCCTTATCTACTCACCTTCTTCCATTGTTCACTCACTCATAGACCTGCTCCCTCTCACTCCTACCACTGCCATTCATTTTTCCTTCCCTCTTATCTATTTTGCCATTTCAAATTAACTTTATTCCTAAAACTCAAGAGAAAAATCAAGCTTCTGGGGAAAAATGGAGCAAGAAGAAACAAACCCATGGTGAATTAGCCACATCAGCAGAGGATGGGAAGCTCTAGGAGCCTTTAAAGGAGAGGCTGCCACAGTTCTGCCAGTTTCCTACCAGGCATTTAGTTTTCAGTTGAACTTCTGAGTGTATCTGAATAATCTGTCTCTAAAAAAGATTCATAACTTATAATCAAACTATCTTTGGCAGGAAAAAGTCACCATGAAGGGTTATTGCCTCTCTGCTTGTAAGAGTCCTGTGCACCCCTGTGGCATGATACAAATGAGAGGGTGACTCATTCTGGTTGAACAACTCATTAATGGGATGAGTTGCACTTCTGGAAGGCATCTTTTGAAAGCTTTCTTCTGTTAAAAGATTCATCAGAGGGTTTTTTCCATGGAAATGAAGGGCCATGATTCAACTGGAGGCTCTTGTGACAACACTACAGTCAGCAGTACCGATTGCTTCGGACAGGTGGCCAAGGTGGATGGTTCTTTTCTTGCTCTTAAGTAGGTTCCATGATGGAAAAACTGGGGTTGAAAACATGTCAGGAAGGCTTCCTTCAAAGAAGGATTTGTTAGAAGGAGGTTTTTCTTGTGAGTTCTTCTCAGGGTGGCTCCTGCTGAGGAGCTTCTCCACATGGCATTGTTCTTCATGGATCCGTACCTGTCGTGCTCAGCAGGTGAAGTGTGTCTGCACACAGAATTCCCTTGCTCAGCCTGTGTTTGTTGCCTCATGTTTTTCAAGAGACAACAGAAAAAATATCAGTATAGAACTGAATTCCCCCAGCTTGGTGGATTCTAAATCATTAGAGTAATGGAGAGAGTGGAAGGCCTGATTTCAGGTTAGAGAAGTCAAAGGTCTGAGCCCTGCAAGCTGAGAAAGGTTTGTAGAGAGTCTTCACCTGGGTTTGTACCTGAGACATCACAGTGGGAGAAGAGCTGGTGTCTTATTATCAGATGTGATGATCTACATGCATCATGCTGCTTGAGGTCACTCCCTGTAGACTTTGGATGGTGACTGGGGCCAAGTCAGGCTGTGATGCTGCTCAGCAGATCCAGAAATGACAGGCAGCAAACCTGAGCCTGCTCATTCTGAGCTGCTGATCCAGCTGCAGTATCTAAACAGCTGGTTGAACAAAAGGCTTTAGCCACTGGAAGCTGGGAAGTTCTTCAGGATCAACTTTTTCATCGAGAGGATTGTTAAGCAGTGGCCCAGGGAAGTGTGGGAGTCCCCGTCCCTGGGGATATTTAAAGGATGCATAGATGAGATGCAGAGGTATATGGTTTAGTGGTGGGCTTGGCAGTGTGAGGGAAGTGATTGAACTCTGTGATCTTAAAGGTCTTTTCCAGCTGAAATGATTCTACGGTTCTATGAAACAGCAGGACTGCCTCACTTGGTACTCTTCAAAAGCTACCTTAATAGCTTGATAGTAACTCAGCTGTGTCAAGTGAATAAGGGTGGTTATCTTTGCCTGGAGGGAAGTGTTGCTTCCTGCCTTCCAGCCAGCACAGCTGTGGCTGCAACTTGCCGTGGCATTGGGGCAGAGCACATGGTAAACCACTGGCATCAGCAAGAGAAAGTGATGGGAATGTGTTGGGTTTGGATGGAGGATGAAGCATCCTGCTTGGGGCAGCGAATCACATTGTCTGTCTTGCTGTCCTGTCTCTGGCAGGTCTATAACCTGACTCAGGAGTTCTTCCAACGAGGTAAACCAGTCAATGCCGAGAGCCAGAACAGTGTGGGCGTCTTCACACGGGACGTAGTGCGCAAACGTGTCAAGGCCGACCCGGATGACACTGAGGCTGTCAAGAGGCTGAAGCTAGCCATGATCCAGCAGTACCTTAAGGTGGGTGTGCATGTCATTGGCTTATTGTTTTAGCTAAGAGCAGACAGATCTCAACCCTCAGACACCTGGCTAAGCCTTGCCCATCGCTGGGGAGTCGCTTTCTGTGGGCTCTTGCAAATGGAGCAGTTTGTGTTTAGGTTGACAGCTTTTCCTTCTGAGGCATGTCCAAAGACAGTGGGCTGCATGATATAATCCCTTTACTCTTCTTTTTGTTTTCCCTTTTACCTTAAACTTCCAGCCTTCTAATTAGAAGGAGCCTTCCTAGATCCTGTTAAATGTTCTGGTGTGATTTCATGGGTTCTGTTCACCACCTGAAGCTGCTCTATCATCAAGTTCTTTAGTAATGATTTGTGCTTTACACCTGGGACCCCATGATCCTGCCTGAGTGTCTTGTGCTACCTTCTACCTCTGTCCATATCTCAGACACCAGTAGAAATGTAACTGATACTAGTAATTTGCTGAAGAATACCCTAGGAAGCATTTTACAGGTAAAGCAGTAAAATCAAAGGAAGATTGTGTAAACTCAAGTCCTAATCATCCTTCCTTATGGCTTCCCTGGTTCTTTTTATCTCTTTGATGCCTTGGCCTAAATGAGATCTCTGTGGGATGAGATGTCATGCTGCATCGAGCACTCCATAAGTAAAGTGTAACAGTCATTCCTATTTGGATGACAGTGACTCAAAGGCTTATGAAATGAGGCAGGGGTGGCAAGCAGCACTCAGTCATGTGGGTAACTGTATTGTGTTCACTATGTACAGATGGAAAGCTGAAACAAAGAGAAATGAAGACCTAAGTCTTACAGGGGATCTGTGATAAAGCTGAGATTTGAACCCAAGCATCCTCAGCACTGTTCTGATAGCTCAGTGTCCTAACCCAACAGCTTATACCACAGGGATTCTTCACACTAAAGGCTGGTCAGTGGTTGTGTTATTCATGTAACATTACCCATGCAGACAATGTCAGAGTTTCAGTATAGCTCTGCTTTTCCTGGTGGTTACTTCTGTGCTTACCATAGGTTGCCACAGCCAGTCTTATAAATACCTGAGAACAACAAAGCTTCTGATGCTTAAGACCATCAGATCAGAGAGGTTGCTGAGAGAGTGGGGATTAACTGATGTCTCAGGCAAAGTATAGCCTTGGTAGTCACCTGCTTTTCTTCCCTGCCATTTGTCCTGCATGGCTGAAAGACTGAAATAGCCATCGCTGTTTGTAATATTCATCATGTGGGGTGTTCTGTTGGAGCATCCAGGCAGGATGGGTGGCCTGCTGTGTGATGCAGGGTGCAGAGTTTGTGCTGTGGGCCAGCAGATCTGGCCCTGGCTGAGTGTTGGAGGGTGCTCACTCAGCCATCACATGGGTTGGAACAACAGCAGACTCAGCAGATAGACCTAGACCTTGAAGATGACTGAGCTGCTGACAGCCTGGCCCAGCAGTTGTGCCTGCTCAGTCTTCACTGGAGTCGTTGGGCAGTGACCAGAAAGAGGCAACCACCTGTTTGTCACTGCAGTCACAGGAGGAGCTTTGTACAACTGGGATGTGTTTGCTCAGCATCTTAGCCCAGCAGAGAGATTTCTGCCCTGCCAGGAGAGGATCTAGAGAGTTTGCCATGGTCATTACAGTGTGGAAAGGCTTGGGACAATGGCCCAAAGGTGGGACAAGGGCTGGTAATGTTCCCTTTGCCTAAAATGCTTAAAGAACTACAGTGTGTGAATCACTGTGGCTGATTTGAACATTTTAAGATCATTGTGTCCAATGCATCAGTATTATCATTAGAAACTTATCACAGGCCAAACATCCTGCCTTTGTTCCAGGGATTGTTGGAAGCTGAGACTGTGCCTAATACTCCTGCAAACACTGCTCACCAACAGGTCCTGAATCTAAAGCTTTGATAATCACATCAGATGCAAAGTGTCTCACATCTCCCTTTTCTGTCTCCTTCAGTTCCTTCTGTGTAGGGTCCTCTCAGCCTCTGGCAGATCATTAGCTTGCTGATTTGCAGGCTGTTTGAAAGCCTGTTGAAAGCAGCAGACAGCAGAAATAGCTGCCAAAAGTTTTTTCATGGCTCCTCCAGGGAACATTTATTAACATTGGAAAGAGCATCTGATTAACATAGCTCCAGCTCCTGATGTAGAAGTATCAAGCAGCCTATTCCTGGCCAATGAAGTGGGATTTACATGATAGAAAGCAGTCAGTGCTGTCAGATGCTCATCAGCTGGCATCATGCAGGAGCAAAGCCATCACCTCTGACGCAACCAGGTTGTTACCACCACAAAATGCTTTCTCTGGCTGGAAGGAGGAGTAAGGATTGATTTTTGTCACATCCTCTGGCCTGACACTTCTTTACTAGCCAAAATAACGTGGTTTAAGAGCGGGATGCAACACTCCCAGCTTGTGCAGCTCCCCTGTGCCCTTGCAGCGTTGTGCTGTGGCGAAACAAGTCTCTTTCTGGCAGTGACTCTTTTGTGTTGCTTTCCCCGTAGGTAGAGAGCTGTGAGAGCAGCTCCCACAGCATGGATGAAGTCTCACTCAGTGAGTTTGGGGAATGGACCGAAATCCCTGGGGCTCATCACATCATTCCTTGTGGTTTCATTAAAATCGTGGAGATCCTGGCCCGCTCCATTCCCGAGGCCGTCATTCAGCTCCGCAAGCCCGTCAAGTGCATCCACTGGAACCAGTCGGTCAGCAAGGAGATTGAGAGGGTGGCTGACCACAACAGTGACCTCCCAGAGGGGGACAAGGCCTCTGATGTCTTCATAGAGTGCGAGGACTGCGAGTTCATCCCAGCCGACCACGTCATCGTGACCGTGTCCCTGGGGGTGTTGAAGAAGCGCCACGAGAGCCTGTTTCATCCCCGCTTGCCCGAGGAGAAGGTGATGGCCATCGAGAAACTGGGAATCAATACCACTGACAAGATCTTCCTGGAGTTTGAGGAGCCTTTCTGGAGCTCTGAATGCAACAGCATCCAGTTTGTCTGGGAAGACGAGGCAGAGAGCGAGAGCTTGACTTACCCTGAGCAGCTGTGGTACAAGAAGATCTGCAGCTTTGATGTACTGTACCCACCAGAGAGGTACGGCCACGTCCTGAGTGGCTGGATCTGTGGAGAAGAGGCTTTGATAATGGAGAAGTGTGATGATGAAACTGTGGCAGAGACCTGCACGGAAATGCTGAGGAAATTTACAGGTCAGCCATGCTCTGGTTGCTTTGGTGGGTGGAGAAGGGAGGGAGAGTGGGGCTGGGGTGTCAAATACCTGCTCAGAAGGAATTGCACCAGAGCTATTTTTAGTTCTTTGGCATTTTGTGTCCCTTTGAATGGGCTGTTTGTGTGCTTCCAGCATATCTCCTGCTTGGGTGTGCCTGAAAGCCACTTACACAGAGGGGCTGATAACCAGCTCAGGAAGCGGTGGGCAGAAGTGCTTGAGGGATTCCACATCCTCTGCTTCATTTAACCACAAATAACACTTCAGCAGCTGGAGCTGTTGGACTGGGTACTCCTGAGGACTGATCTCAGCTCTTTTAGAGCCAGTGGAGTGGAAACTGTTTAGATCAGATGAGATACAGTGGTTGCATCACATCCCTGACTTCCATTCAACATGAGGCTATGTTGAAGTCTCATTGGCCTAAACTTCCAAGGATTTCTTGATCTTGAGAGTTTCCATTTCAGAGTGGTTCAATCTGAACCTTCCTGGACTTCACACATCACATTAAAGGCAGCTGTTGGAGCAAGACAGACCTCAGGTGTATTATACTGAGAATATCCAAGATGACATCACTACAAGTAGCAATACTCAAACACACCAGGCCTTGCTTTGTCTGCAGTCACTTGTCTAGAGGCTGCAAACCTTCCCAAGACAAGGGCTTTTTGTATCTGTGAATGTCTTTGAGGCCCTCTGATGGAAGACACTGTCCAAGCACAAGTGCAAGGTAGTAAGGCTGAAAGAAATAGGGGTTTACTCATTGGCAGCCCTGAAATGAGGATTTTGAGTTGATAGATAATTCTAAGAGCAGCATTCTCCAAGATAAGGTGTATTTTATGGTGTTTTAGAAATGAGCCCTTTGACTAAGCTTGTTTATGTCAGCCTGCTAGCTCATGTCAGCCTGCTAGCTCATGTCAGCCAGATCTCAACACCCTGTGGGTTTCCAGCCTTACCTTTTGTGCATAGACCTCCAGTTCACTGAAGAGATTTGCCTTCATGTGGGTAGCTTTCCCCTGTGCTGATCAGGGAGATCTAGAGGAAGGCTTCTGGAAGCTGAGCACTACCTGTGTAAGTGGCCACTGCCACAAGAGGTTTTATGTTTTACTGCTCTCCTCAAAAGCCCTACAGGTGGGACACTGGGCTCAGAAACCCTCCTGCAACAACCAAAACCAAAACTGAATCCTCATTTCAGCTTGCTTGCTGTTGCTTGGCTGTTGGCTGGTGAACCCTGCAGAGAAGCAGGATGAAGCAGTGAGTGCAGGACTCTGGGCAGCTTCTGCCTCCTGAGCTGTTTGTTGTCAGTGGTGTTGGGTGTCCCTGTGTCACGTTGAGACGTCAGTACACACGTGCCTTCTTTCCTCCTGAGCTCAGCAGGCCAACTGCTGCTCTGCACAGACAGGACAGGAGGCTCTTCTCTTTCAGGCCAAGTTGTTCCAGTGCTGACGTCAACCAGAGAGTATAAACAACCTTGTTTATCACTGCTCTTCTTCCTTAAGACCTCTTTTTGTTTGTAAAGCACTTCAATTCATCAGTGGGAATTTGGCTCTTTGGGCCTTTCTTGGTGTAGCAGAAGGGAGAATGTACCCTCTTGCTTCCCTCTTGGGCTTCTTTCACTGTTGTTATTGTTTGCATGTGTTGGATATTTCTCTCTTCCTCCCAGGATGGAAATATGTTGGCACTGGCTCGTGGGTATGTGCTGCAGTTGCTGTTCCAGCTGATACTGCACCTGGTCAGTGTCTGTCAGACCCTTCAGCAGTGTGAGCTCTCTCTCTCAGCCTTCTGCTAATCCTAGGTGATCCATCCTGGAGAATTTCAGGCCACATTGACCAAGAGCCTTACCCTGCAGTGAACATTTTGGGGATAAGCTGGGAGCTGATCTCTCAGCTACTCCAAACTGTGAGAAGAAAGCCTGGTCTTGGAGCATCCATTAAACAACGTGACCTGTTCTACTTTCTGCCCTAAAAACAGGGTAGTTTGCAGAAAACCTTGTCACAGATCTTCCAGGATGGCCTTGCTAGAAGGCAGCTGGATTTGCCTGTTACCCTTGCTCCTCCTTTCCCTAGCAGGTTCACAGAAGAGGCAATACCTCAAGGCTAATCTGGGCCAGGTGCCAGGCAGGCTGAGGTAACATCAATGTGCCCAGCTCTCTGTGCCCCCACCAGCTTCTCCATTAACCTCTTTCATTGGGAGTGTGGGAGTGGGTTAGAGCAGCTAGGAGCTGGTAGTGGGGAGACAAAGCAGCCTTCTTCTCTGTGATCTACCTGTAGTCATCTCTGAAAAGGACTGGACACCTCTAGTCCAATGGGCACCACTACACCCATCTTTTAAAGTCTTTCCCACCACTCAACTTCAAGGGAGTCAGCTGAGGGGAAACTGCTCCTTGCAGGATCCTAAGCTCAGTGGAGAGACTCTTCCATAGGGCAGTTCAGATCTGAGACATCTTCTGAAGAAGCTTTTCATTACTGAGTGTGGAGAGAGCCTTAATTAATGAAAGAAGGTAGTATGAGCCTTTTAGTGCTCCCATTGCCTTTTGTAGCTTTCATGTTCTGTGTGTAATTCCCTCCCAGTCTTATTCTTCTCTTAAACAGTTAATGCACTGCCAGCTGGGTTCACATCTACAGCTGCCTTTTCCCAGCCAATTGCTCATGGAGGCCTTGGCTTTGTCTTGAGAGGGTCTTAGACCAGTCCTATGTTAAATCCCTTCTTTTAGACTCGGTGTTGTTTCACACTGAGAGGAGATGATCAGCTTCTGTGACATTAGATTTCACAGGCAGGTTGGCTTTGCAGGTTAACTGGCTTTGCTGAGAAAAGCTTTGAGGATTGTTCTAAGAACCACTGTCAATTACTGCTTTTCACAACTGGATGGCTGGAAAGCAGTGTCTTCTAAATCTGATTAAATGGGATGCCTTTGAACAATTAGAAGTCTTGCTCAGCTGTCTTTGTTGGCAAAGCTCTGGGTGCTAGGAACCAGAAGGCAGTAATTGCAGGCCTGCTCCCTTCTGAAAGCCTCACCCTGCAGCTGGAGATGCCCTGAGTTGTCCTTCCCATCCTCCAGCTATTTCTTTAGAGGGGGAAGGATCTCTTCTACGTCGTATCTACCAGACTAGAAACCCTGATGTGGCTGTAGACATGAATATGTGGGTAGTACCACAGATCTCCATTGGTCTTGATAGGATCTTTGATGCCCTTGTCTCAGGTAGGCAACTAAATTTGGGTGTCTTAATTTAGAGCTGTGGGTTGATTTTCTGACAGTCCTGTGGGAGGGGCATGGTTGGAAGCACCTGGAGTTAGCTTCCATAGCTTCACAAGTGGAAATCTGTGGCATAAAGATGTGTGCTTTCCTGTTGTAGTGAAGGCTAAGATCCCTTTTTAGCCACTTTATCTCTGTTTGGACAGTGGAAGCTTGGAAGTTTCCACATCTGTATTGTTACTTTTATCTGTAGGCAAAGGCATATGTTGACCCAGTTATTTAGGAGCAGACTGAGAAAGTCAAGTTAAATGTATTCCTGGAGTGAGCTTGGCTCTCCCAGTGTTTGCAGTTTCTGTCTTGCAAACAGCACTTCAGGATTAGACCTTGTGTTACGTGTTCCTGTCTGACCTTCAACCAAACTCCTCCCTGTGTGCAGCAGAAATGGATTTCACATAGAATCAGACAATTCTTTCAGTTGGAAAAGCCCTTGGAGCTCCTGGAGCCTCAGCCCTGCCCTCACCCTGCCCAGCCCAGCACTAACCCATAGCCCTCAGCACCTCAGCTCCACGGCTTTGGGATCCCTCCAGGGCTGGGCACTGCCCCAGCTCCCTGGGCAGCCTGGCACAGGGCTGACACCCCTCTCAGGGAAACAGTTCTGCCTCAGCTCCAGCCTCAACCTCCCCTGGGGCAACTGGAGGCTGTTTCCTCTTGGGAGCAGAGACCAACCCCAGCTCCCTGCAGCCTCCTGTCAGGGAGTGTCAGTGCTCCTGTCTCCCTCAGGCTCCTCTTCTCCAGGCTCAACACCCCCATTCCCTCAGCCCCTCCCCAGCCCCTTGTGCTCCAGCCCCTTCCCCAGCTCTGTGCCCGGCTCTGGCCACGCTGCAGCCCCTCAGTGTCCCTGTGGCAGTGAGTGAGGGGCCCAGCACTGACACAGCCCTGGAGCTGCAGCCTCCCCAGGGCCCAGCACATGGGACAATCCCTGCCCTGGGCCTGCTGCCACCCCAGTGCTGATCCCAGCCAGGCTGCCCTTGGCCTTCTTGCCCCCCTGGGCACGCTGCTGGCTCCTGTTCAGCTGCTGTTGACAAAATAACAGCCCATGTCCTGCTTATTCTCTTAGAAACAGCTCCTTACATTAAAAGGTGGCTTCTGCTCAGGGGCACAGGACTTGCACCTTTGGATGATGCTTTCATGGTTTGATGTGCTGGAGAACCTTCAAAGAGCTGCTGCTTGTACTGCTGCCCCACAAACATGGTGCTGGGGAACGAGGCTGCCTTTGGATATGGGAGCTGTGCAATTGCCTTTTGATGTCCTCAGGCTCCTTCAGCCCTGCTGCACACTGGCAGCTGGCTCAGGCAGCTCTGCATGCAGCTCTGTCAGCTGCCCATGGCCACATGCCTCATGCTGCTGTGCTGCAGTTCCCCTTGTGATGAAGTTGCTACATGCAGAAGAATTCCCTGGTGAGAAGGCTGCTGTTTGCCTGCTTGTATGCACAGCACAGGATCATCCATGGGAAACACTAGGGAGGAACAGTGCTGTTGCTTTGCCAGTCTGCACAATTGCTCTGTTAAATCTTGCTGGGTTTATACAGTTGTGGATTGGGCTGATGACTCCACAAACAGCAGAATTTGTTAAGAAGTTGGAGTGTTTTAGCAGATCTGTGACCTTCCCTGCAGGCTGCCAAGCTCTCATCTCATTGCTTATAACAAAGGTGTGCTCTTAGTCATCTTCTCAGCAACATCTTACTGGTGACTGCTGTGTGGAAAAGCCTCTGGGTACCTTGCCAGTGGAACAGGGGAGAAGCTACAGAAGAAGCAACATCACTGCACTGCAGAGACTCCCTTTTCTTTGGCAGTGCCTCATGTGGGGGTTTCTGTGTAGGGCTCTGTGATGGGTGACTGCTTTGGCCCTGTCTGGGGCTGTGTTGCCTGACAGCTTTCATGGTGTGTTCTCCTGGCCTTAAAAACAAAACATGGTAACTTATTTCCTTGATGCATCTGAGAGCTCCCTGTTCTCAGACTCCCTTGGGCTTTCCACTTCCATCCCAGCCATTCCTGCTTTGAAGAGTCTCAGAGGAGCCTGTTTCAGAGGCTTTGTTATGCTCAGTTGTCACTCCTGAAACAACATTCACTTGTAGGATGTGTTTTGTTTGTGGGGTGTATTTATTTGCCAGTCTGTGCTATATTTTGATCTGGGGGTTAGTGGTCAGAATGTTTACTCTGGCAAACCATCCAGGTGCTTCTGCTCTGCTCCAGCCTTGTCTACTTCTGGTAGACACATGATGCTGCTAAAAGCAGTAGCTGAACCAGGGACATAACCTGCTCCTGATTTGAAGGAATTGAAGCACAGCTAAGTAATTGTTTAGTAGAACTAAATAATGTAGTGCCTAAATAGTCTTTCAAGTTGATGTCTCCCCCTCCCAAGCCATGATGAGGAAAGTGGGAGAATTTGGATGGTTTTCATAGGCTGAGTGTGCCCAGGTGTTACAGAGTCAGGGTCTGAGGCAGACACAGGAACTGGGCAAGATGCAAGTGTATCTCAATACTCTGACTTCTTGTGCTGTCAGTCTCTTAGAATCACAGAATGGTTGAAGTTGGAAAAGACTTTTGTCCCTCATCCCCCCAGGATGGAATCCCTCCAGGGATGGGGACTCCACCACTGCCTTGGACAGCCAACTCTTTTGGGGAGGAAGCCACACTCATTGGAGGCAGATCCTCTCACAAGGCTAATTAAATATCCAGCTTAGAATGGGCACCCAATGAGAGGAACCATATGCTTGATCAGCAGAGACCAGGAAACGCTCTGTATTTTCAACCTGTGTCCAGGGTTCCCTGGAGCTTCCCAGTCTCTTAGGAACAGAAGCATTTTAATGATCTTTCCCCAGATGGAAGGCTGCAGCTGAGATGAAGAGGGATGCTATTTCTGTTATGCAAATACAACTCAGGAATAAAAGGTCCCCAGCTCCAGAGAGACAGGGAAGTGCTGGAGAGAGGCCAGTGCAGGGACACCAAGATGCTGAGGGGACTGGAGCATCTTCCTGATGAGGAAAGGCTGTGGGAACTGGGGCTGTTTAGTCTGGAGAAGAGGAGACTGAGGGGGGATCTCATTGATACTTAAAAGTATTTAAAAGATGGATGTAAAGGGGATGGGGCAGCACTTTCTGTTGTCTCCAGTGGCAGGACAAGGGATAATGGGCACAAACTGGAGCACAAAAAGTTCCACTGGCACAGGAGGAGAAAGTCCTTTGGTGCTGAGGGGAGGGAGCCCTGTCCCAGGCTGCCCAGGGAGGGTGTGGAGGCTCCTTCTCAGGAGGTTTCCTACCCCAACTGGACACGTCCCTGTGCCCCCTGAGCCAGGGGAAGCTGCTTTAGCAGGGACTGGGGCTGGAGCAGCTCTGCAGGGCCCTTCCAACCGCCACCACTCTGGGATCCTGTGAGAGATCTGGTTTAGAGCCTCTTCCCTGTACCCTGCAGTCTGTGCTGGGCCATTGTTTCAATAAATCAGACTGAATCCATGCCTCTCCACACCTTGCACAGGCATTGCCATGTTTCCCCTCAGACATGGTCTTACTCTGTGTCTTCTGCTTCTCCCCCCTGCCAGGGAACCCAAACATTCCGAAACCGCGCCGGATCCTGCGCTCCTCCTGGGGCAGCAACCCCAACTTCCGCGGCTCCTACTCCTACACCCAGGTGGGCTCCAGCGGGGCTGACGTGGAGAAACTTGCCAAACCACTGCCTTATGCTGAAAGCTCCAAAACTGCTGTAAGTATGGGCCAAGCTGGGGCTGTGGCAAGGAGATTAAGATGGCTCTGAGCAGCGGGTTTTCTTAGGGGGTGGTTGCATGAGGCAATCTCTGGTTGGGCCCCCAGGAGTGTGTTTTGCAGGGTTTTTATTAATACATAAGGCTCTGGATAAGTGACATGTGTGGGGTTTACCTCTAGTGTTTGGAATTGAAATGGAACTGAAGGAAGGTTGTAGTGAAGTGGGGACCTGTCTCTTCTCCCAAGTAACGAGTGATGGGACAAGAGGAAATGGCCTCAGGGGAGGTTGAGGTTGGAGCTGAGGCAGAACTGTTTCCCTGAGAGGGGTGTCAGCCCTGTGCCAGGCTGCCCAGGGAGCTGGGGGAGTGCCCAGCCCTGGAGGGATCCCAAAGCCATGGAGCTGAGGTGCTGAGGGCCATGGGGTAGTGCTGGGCTGGGCAGGGAGAGAGGAGGACTTGGACTCCATGATCATTAATCCCTTTTCCAACTGTAGTGATTCCAATGTTATAATGTTCTGATGAGTTTCACCATCTCAGAGATCTCACATCTCTCTGAAATCATCAAAATCTGGGCATCTGTGTAGCTTTTGAAGTTGGAATCTCTGTCTTTAATGACCATTAGCCTTATTAGCCAGTTAAAAATCCCCACGGGTGGATTGTGTTTTAAAGCCTCCTCTGAAAGTGGAGCATTAGCTGCACAACCCCTGCAAATGGCCAAGGCTCAGAGAGGCATGTTAGGAAATCTCTTTATCTTGGTAGCAGAGGGTGAGAGAGGCCCAGTCCTTGGCCAGAAGACCCATGCATTGGCAGGGGATGATGGATTTGCTCCTCAGTCGCTGCCTTTGCTTTGTGAATGCATTATGGAGAAGCAGAGCACACACACACACACACACAGTTACCACTGCTCAGCTGATGGGCAGGAACATTTGAAGCCAAAGCCACCCCCTCATTCAGGGCTGTGTGCCCAAACCCAGAGATGATGGCTGGTGAATTTCTTCCCTGTTGAGGTGAGGGAGCACTGGCAAGGGCTGCCCAGATGGGCTGTGGAGGCTCCTTCTCTGGAGCCATTCCAAGCCAGCTGGATGAGTCCCTGTGTGCCCTGCTCTAGGTGGTGCTGCTCTGGCAGGGGGGATGCACTGGATGAGCTTTCCAGGTCCCTTCCAACCCTTTAGATTCTGTGAATATACAACCTCCAGCCCTGTCCATCTCCTCCATCCTGAGCCTGACCCCACCATGTAGTTTTATTCAGCACAGAAACCTGTTTATAAAGACAGCAGGAGCTTCAGGACTCCTTCTCTGGAGTTCCCAGCGAAGAGACCTGCCTGAAACTCCTGGCTCAGAACTGACTTGGCAGCAATTTTATCAAGCATCTAACTATTGATGCAAGAGATCAGATGCTGTCAATCACCTTGGGGCTTTAGACTTGTTTGCCTTCTGAAATTGCTAAGCAGCAAAGCAATTCCTTAGTGCCTGAAGTGTAATTCGGGGGAGCAAAAGGTGTAGTTGACAGAGAAGCCAAGGTGCTCGGTGACTCGTGCAGCTCTGTGTGAGGTGATGGCAGCTTGTGCCTGGCTCTGATGGTGGAACAGCTCCAACAGGCACAGCAATAGGGCTGAGAGAGACCCTGGCAGATGTGTGCTGTGCCTGTCCCTGTGGGGCATCGCATTGGGGTGTCGAGACCCAGCACCCTACAAGCGCTGCTGTCAGCTCCAGGGACCGTGCCGGGACACGGGACGTTTGGTCTCCTTTTCACCTCATTCCTGCTTTGCAACGAGCTCTGCTGAGCTTTCCTGCTTCTCTTGTCCCCTCCAGCCCATGCAGGTGATGTTTTCAGGGGAGGCCACTCACAGGAAGTATTATTCCACGACCCATGGTGCTGTGCTTTCTGGGCAGAGAGAGGCCGCTCGCCTCATCGAGATGTACCAGGACCTCCTGCAGCGCCCGAGCTGAGAGGCCCCATCTTTGTGAACACCACCAGCTCCCAAAGCCTGCTTCCAGGTGTGTGGAGGGGTTCTTTTTTATTTTCCATTCACAGTAGAAGAGCCTTTATCTTTTTTCTATTAAAAGAAAACCCCACAAAGAAGCCCTTAACTGTCCCAGACCCTTAGTCCTCGAGAGCTTCATTTCCGTGCGCTGCGTTGTGAACAGGGAAGGGTGCTCCTTTGCTCTGGTAACCTGTTTGTCATTTTGATTCTAACTTCACTTTTGGTGCCTACCATTTTTATTTTGTTGTCTTTCTGTATTGTAAGTGCCTTCTATACTAAAATAAATGTTGTAATAAAAAGCCTGGCTGCTTTGGTACTTCCTAGATGCTTCACTCAGTCGCTTGCAGCTCTTTTAGTCATCCTTCATAAAAACAGAGTTCTTCTCCCTTCACACAAAGTTTAGAGTGGGAGGATCTTGAGATAGAGCTGGAGACTCAGTGTACCAGTTGATCTTGCTGTTTGTTCAAAGGATTGAACCTTAGAGACACAGATGAGCACAGAAATCACAGAATCACACAATGGTGGGGGCTGGAAGGGCCCTGCAGAGTTGCTCCAGCCCCTGCTAAAGCAGGTTCTCCTGGCTCAGGGGGCACAGGAACGTGTCCAGGTGGGGTTGTAAACCTCCTGAGAAGGAGCCTCTACACCCTCCCTGGGCAGCCTGGGCCATGGCTCCCTCCCCTCAGCACCAAAGGAGTTTCTCCTCCTGTGCCAGTGGAATTTTCTGTGCTCCAGCTTCTGTCCATTACCCCTTGTCCTGATGTTGGCCACAAACACTGGCCCCATCCTCTTGACACCCCCCATTTAAGGATTTATCACCATTGATAAGCTCCCCCCTCAGCCTTCTCTTCCCCAGGCTGAACAGCCCCAGATCCTGCAGCCTTTCCTCCTCACACACATGTTCCATCCCCTCAGCATCCTGGTAGCCCTCAAATCTCTCCATATCACTCCATATTTAACTGTGCATGTCACCTGCCCCTCAGCTCTGTGGGCCTTTGTCTTCCAGGAAACCTGCCTGTGATTTTGTAGGGGAATTTATCTTCCCTCTGGGTTCACTCAGTCCATGGGAAGTTGTCAAGGAATCACAACAGTGCAAAGCAGACACACCAACAGTCCTGGTGCCATTGCAGACTGTGCCTGCTGTTTGGTCTGGAACAGCATCTTGGTTTTGAAGGGGAAGCCTCACTCATCCCCCCTCTTTCAAAAACTGCTTTGGTTCACAAAGTGAGTCTGAGGTGTGTGAATAAGGTTGTCTCTAAGGAAGCTAAACCAGGAGCACCTCCCCAGGGACTGCCCAGGTAGGGTGCAGCCTGCAAAGGGAATGTGAAAGTCCTTCAAAAGTGCTGGTGGATGGAGGGCTGGTGCCTGTGCACAGGGCTGCAGTGCAAAGTACAACCCCAGGCTATGCTGGTTGTGCAGGTACAGCTGGTGGCCTCTGGAGCAACTGGTCCAAGGGGAAAACACCACGTGGGGGTGTGGGCAAGGAGGAGACTGATAAGAAGCAACATCCTTGGACTACCTCTGTGATGAAACTCCATCTTCTGGTGGGCACCAGTATCCCAACCAGCTGAGGTTTTTACCACACACTCCCAGGGAGGAAGGTCCCAAAGCCTGAGTGAGAACTCTGATGTTGAAGAGTTCCCAAGGGCATTCCCCCTGGTAAAGAGATTGGAAGGAATGTAAAGGCTTATCTCAGTCATGTTGCATCTGGATTAAAAAGGTGTTTTCCATGCTGCCTACATGTAGAACCTGACTTTGGGCCTCATTAAAACTTCTGAAATGGGATTAGCTCAGGTCTAGGCTTAGCCCACAGACAAGCTGGGCAGCCCTGGCTTCTCTCTGAAGAGTTGAAGCCTTAGAGTACAGCTTGGAAAGCTTCATCCTTCCTGTGGGGATGCTGCATCTCACACAAGTGATATTTACTTTGTGTGCAAGGTGGTGGGACCCCAGAGCCTCTGATACACAGTGAGTATCCCCATGTCCCTACATGCCCTCTCCCTTCATGTTTAAATTGGGGCCCAGCTGTGTCTAAATGTGCTTGCTTTATTGTGCAGATTCATTGTCAGAGTGTCTCAGAACAACTGAGGCTGGACCCAGCCACCACCACTGCCATGATCACCACTAACCCACGGCCCTCAGCCCCACAGCTCTGTGGCTTTGGGATCCCTCCAGGGATGGGGACTCCACCATGGCCCTGAGCAGCCTGGCACAGGGCTGGACAACCCTTTGGGGGAGGAAGATTTCCCTCATCCCCCATCTAAACCTCTCTTCCTGTCATTTGTTACTGAGGAGCAGAGACTGACCTGTCCCTGGTTACAACCTCCTGTGAGGGAGTGTCAGAGAGTGCTCCTGTCTCCCTTCAGGCTCCTCTTCTCCAGGCTGAACACCCCCATTCCCTCAGCCCCTCCCCAGCACCCTTGTGCTCCAGCCCCTTCCCCAGCTCTGTGCCTGTTTGTGGTAAACTATTTCTAAGTAAAGCAGAAAGCTGTGAGTTGCTGTTTTAAGGGGCTTCCAGACCAGGCAGAGATTGAAGGCTGTTCAAACAGACCCCTTCCCTTCCCTTCCCTTCCCTTCCCTTCCCTTCCCTTCCCTTCCCTTCCCTTCCCTTCCCTTCCCTTCCCTTCCCTTCCCTTCCCTTCCCTTCCCTTCCCTTCCCTTCCCTTCCCTTCCCTTCCCTTCCCCTTGGATGGAAGTGGAGCCAAGGATAAGGAGCACCTGGCAAGGCTTGACCTGAGCCTGCCAGCTCCTCAGGTGATCCAGAGAGCACATCTTCATCTGAAGAGCACCACAGCAACACCTCTTGCAATGACTGAGTAGAACTGCTGGAAAATGCACTCAGATGAACAAGTGGCTACACATGAAATTGATTTAAAAGAGCAATTTAACAAGAACAAGCTTTGAGAATCAACTTGGAGTGTGTGAAAACAGAGAAAGCAGCAAGCCTGTCCACTTCAGCCTTTGAAAGGCATCCAAGGGAAATAAAACTCTCCTTCTGGGTGGAGAGACAAAGTGGTTCTCTGTGGAGCCTTAAGGTCATCAGCTCTAGTGTGGACATAGTGACATAATTCAGATGACAGTGTCAGAAATACATCACATAAATGGTGCTGTGTGAGGAGGAATCTTTCAGAACTGGGTTTTCCCATTCCTGCAGTGTAACCTGGACCAAAGTGGTCACTTAGTGGAACTTCTGTGCTGCAGCCTGTGTCTGTTATCCCTTGTCCTGGCACTGGCCACCACTGAACAAACACTGGCCTCATCTCTCAACACCTGCCCTTTAGGGATTGATCAGCATTGATGAAGTCTTCCCTCAGTCTCCACTTCTCCAGACTGAACAGCCCCAGGTCCTGCAGCCTTTCCTCCTCACATACATGTTCCATCCCCTCAGCATCTTGGTGTCCCTGCACTGGCCTCTCTCCAGCACTTCCCTGTCCCTCTGGAGCTGGGGAGCCCAGAACTGGACACAGGACTCCAGATGAGGCCTCAGCAGCTCTGGCAGAGCAGAGGGGCAGCACAACCTCCCTGGCCCTGCTGCCCACACTCTCCTCAATGCCCCCAGGCTGCCATTGGCTTCTTGCCCACGAGCCCACGTTGCTGCTCATGGGCAGTTGATTCTCCCCCAGCACTGCCAGGTCCCTCTCCTGGAGCTGCTCTCCAGCAGGTCACCCCCAGCCTGTCCTGTGCTGGTTGTTCCTCCCCAGGTGCAGGACTCTGTACTTGCCTTTGTTGAATCTCATGAGGTTCCTCTCTACCCAACCCTCAAGCTGGTCAAGATTTGTTGCTTCATGCTTTAATTGCATGTCCTCCAGCTTAGCAAGAGCCCTCTCCCCCATCTAAGCAGCCCCTGCAGTGTGCAGGTGTGTATCAGCAGGCACAGATGTTAGTAACTAGCAGGACTCAGTCTTGACCTTGTGCAAAGTGCCTTCTGCAACAGGAAAAACCTTTGCTTTTTTCCTTAGAAAGGTATCTCCTGTCCTTTTATAAAGCTGAGTGAACAAGATGTAGGCATCAGCATAAACTATGTAAACAGTCTCCCAAAATAAAGCTGTTCTGGGATGAAGACACGTGTTTAGCTGCCTCCTTATCTCTCTGCATTTCACTTCTCCATCTGGCTGGCTGCTGGCCAAAGGCTCATGCAAGGAGCAAAGAATGTGCCTGTTTTGGCATCTGCTGCCCCATGTGAAAGGGTGTGTAACCCCCTTTGTGCTTTTCTGTGAAGCATCTGGGGCAGGAGTTGCTTCACTGCAGCTTGTTTAGAAGTCGGATGTGCAGCTGATAAATGAGATAGAGTGTCCTTCTGGAGACAACAAAGGGAAAGGGGCAGAGAGAGAGGGGAAAGACCTCCAGAGGATGAGTCAGTGCATGCCAAGATAGATGTCTGGAGATGAGGCACCATCCCTGACTGACCCTCTCCAGCCTCAGCTAAGCTGTGCCAGGTTCTCTGCTGTTGTGTGGGGCTGGGATGCCTTCTTGGCTGCTCAAAAGCTGGACAGGACTACAGGTTGTTGACTTAATGATATTTCTCTCTTATTTTACCTCAGAAGCAAACTGCTTTTCAGCATGTCACTAAGTCAACAGAGAGCTGTGCTGCAGGAGGAGAGCACAGCACACTGGAGGTGAAAGGGAACAAAAGAGAGATCTTTTGCCAGAGATTAACCTCCAGGAGCCAGAGTTGATGCCCCAGCAGCCAGATCTATTGCAAGGGGGAAGCAGAAGGGATAATCAAATGGCTGATGTCCAGGCCCAGAGAGTGGTGGCAAATGGAGTTAAATCCAATTGCTGGCTGGTCACCAGTGTGTTCCCCAGGGCTCAGGGCTGGGGCCTGGTCTGTTTAACATCTTTATCAGTGATCTGGGTGAAGGGACTGAGTGAACCCTCACTCACAACACCAAACTGGGTGGGTGTGTGGATCTGCTTGGGGGCAAGAAGGGCAAGAAGGGTCTGCAAAGGGCCCTGGCCAGGCTGGAGCCATGGCTTGAGGGCAATGGGATGAGGTTGAACAAGGGCTGGGTCCTGCCCTTGGGCCACCCCAAGGCCAGGCAGCTCCAGGCTGGGACAGAGGGGCTGGAAACTGCTGCAGGGAAAGGGCCTGGGGGGGTTGGTGCTGAACAGGAGCCAGCAGCGTGCCCAGGGGGGCAAGAAGGCCAAGGGTAGCCTGGCTGGGATCAGCACTGGGGTGGCAGCAGGAGCAGGGCAGGGATTGTCCCCTGTGCTGGGCCCTGGGGAGGCTGCAGCTCCAGGGCTGTGTCAGTGCTGGGCCCCTCACTCACTGCCACAGGGACACTGAGGGGCTGCAGCGTGGCCAGAGCCGGGCACAGAGCTGGGGAAGGGGCTGGAGCACAAGGGGCTGGGGAGGGGCTGAGGGAATGGGGGTGTTGAGCCTGGAGAAGAGGAGCCTGAGGGGACACAGGAGCACTCTCTGACACTCCCTGACAGGAGGCTGCAGGGAGCTGGGGTCAGTCTCTGCTTCCAAGTAATGAGTGACAAGAAATGAGCAAAGGGGCTGAAGTTGTCCCAGGGGAGGTTGAGGTTGGAGCTGAGGCAGAACTGTTTCCCTGAGAGGGGTGTCAGCCCCTGTGCCAGGCTGCCCAGGGAGCTGGGGGAGTGCCCAGCCCTGGAGGGATCCCAAAGCCGTGGAGCTGAGGTGCTGAGGGCCGTGGGGTAGTGCTGGGCTGGGCAGGGTGAGGGCAGGGCTGGGACTGCAGCAGCTCTAAGGGCTTTTCCAACCCAAAGGATTCTGTGATTCTATGTTTCTATGAAAAGCCCAAGGCTTGCTTTCTCCTGGGGCTTCTTTATCACTGGCTATCAAAGAAAAGCTGGGATGTTGGTAACCTGGAGTTCAAAGCTCCTTTATCTCCTTTAATACAGACAATATGATGATTGGTGGCTGGTTCTGCTAAACAGGGATCTATGTCAGTTCACCATATGCCTCAGGACACACTCTTAGCTTTTCAGGTGTGTCTTGTCTCTATGGTTTGTTTCTCTGTGGCCATTCCACCTTGGGTCCTGGTGTACACCCCAGGAGCAAGATGTATTGTCCTGCTGTTATCACCTCATTCCACCAACCTGCCTTTGCCTGGAGAGGATGAGCATTTCTCAGTGAAACCCCAAGTGTTCCTCCTGCCAGTGCAACAGGCTGTGGCCCTGCTGTCCCTTGCAGCAGTGGGCACCAGACTCCATCACCAGCACCCACCTTTTCAAATGAGTCTCACGTTGCTCTCAGAGGCACTAAATTTAGCAATTGTTTACTCAGAGGGACTTAAAATTAGCAGCTTCCCAAGCAGGGAAGGCCACCTTGAGCATGCAATGAGGAGAGGTGGCCCTGGCATCACCATGGGGCCCTGTGACCTCTTGTGTGACCCCCCTCACCTTGCTCTCCCTTCTCTAAAACCTGCAGTGTCCTCTCACTTGCCATGTCCACCACGTGCTCCTGTCTAGGACAAAGGTTGGGAGAAAACAATCTGTGATGGTAAGAGGCACCTAGTGACCTAGAAGTAATTTGAGAGAGCTCCTCGTGGCCAGCTGGGTTGGGAAGGTGGTGGCTGGGACAAGCAGGGTGCTGGCAGAGGCCTCTCTGAAGCCCCATGTGTGACAGTTCCATGGATGAATGTGGCACATCTGTCCCCAGCTGCCCACGTGGTGGCTGATCCTTGAACTCACTCAGTAGCTTGAAAAAGGAGATGGCTTGAAAAGTTGAAGTGAGAGCTCAAAGCTTCTCATGCACCAGGAGGGCAGTGGTATTATGGGCCAGGTCCTGGCTTTTGGCTTAACATCCCTCCTTGCACAAATGGGCACTGATCTGTAGTGAGCAGAGAACCCCTTTATTGTCACTGGCTGGGAGTCTGTGGTGTTAAGTGATTGTGCTGCCACGTGCTGCCACCTGCACTGCACCAGCATGTTTTAAGGTTCCCAGCACAGCTTTTTGGCACAGGGCTGTGAATGGTTATTTGCAGTATTTAGCCCTTTCCCTCTTGCCTTGTGAGAACTGTCCAGGATCCACATTGGTCTCCAAGCCATGGAAGCAGGCACAAGCCAGGCTGTACCAGTGGATGTTGATTATACAGTAGTGCAAAGGATGGACTTTGGTGCCTGGGAAATTTCCCTGGTGCTCATTTATCTGCTCTAACACATACGCAGACCCAAAGTGGAAAAGGACTGATGCCCTGGGAGATTGTCAAGAACATGAAGCAGGAATTAGGAGGGGAAATAGGAAGGAACAGCAGCACCTTGGATTGTTCCTCTGTGTCTGACCACTCCATGTCACTTGGCTTGTGCATATTCCTTGGATTTGGCTGCTCTCAGGACTCACTGCAGCCTTTATCTCCCCTCTCTTAGCCCAAATGGCCCCTCTTACAGAGGCTTTTTCCTGCATGGAGATGCAAAACTGGAAAAAAGGACTCCCTCCCATTTACTGCTGGGTGCCTCCAGGATTGATCTGCCCAAAGCTGTGCACATTGATGCCTGAGGGCTTTGTTTGCCTCATCTGCAGTGACTAACATCTGCCAGCACATCCAACTGGTGTCTCCAGCAGCTCGGTGTGTGAGGTGAAACAGAGAGGTTCCAAGTGTCCAAAGTCACTCTGGAGTTACTTAGATGAGTGCATGAAAGATGGACAACCTCAGCAAAACAGATGTGCTGGCACTGAGTGGATGCTGAAGTTGCAGGCAATGAAGGGATGAGAAGAGTGGGTCCTGGGTCTGGATATTTTCTCCTCCTGTGGCCAACCTGGGCTGAGACCTCTGACTTCACAGCACGGGGTCTGGGGCACGTTCTGCAAACAGAGCCCAAGCTGTGGAAAGCTGATTTGATGCTGCCATCTCGTGGCCTACAACAAAATACATGAGACAAGAAATATGTGTAGGCATGCACACATCAGTGTGAGCAGGTAAAAGAGACAGGACCTGGGAGGAGTGAGAACAGCCAGCCACGCTCTGTAAACAGCAGCAGGTTGTTTGTAGAATCACAGAATCGTGGCATTTGGGTTGGAAAAGCTCTGGAAGCTGCTGCAGTCCCAACTCTCTGCCCAGCCCAGCACTACCCCATGGCCTCAGCACCTCAGCTCCACGGCTTTGGGATCCCTCCAGGGCTGGGCACTCCCCCAGCTCCCTGGGCAGCCTGGCACAGGGGCTGACACCCCTCTCAGGGAAACAGTTCTGCCTCAGCTCCAATCTCAACCTCCCCTGGGGCAACTTGAGACCATTTGCTCTTGTTCTGTCACTCGTTAGTGGGGAGCAGAGAGTGACCCCAGCTCCCTGCAGCCTCCTGTCAGGGAGTGTCAGAGAGTGCTGCTGTGTCCCCTCAGGCTCCTCTTCTCCAGGCTGAACACCCCCATTCCCTCAGCCCCTCCCCAGCCCCTTGTGCTCCAGCCCCTTCCCCAGCTCCTGTTTCGCTGCTGTTGATTAACAACCCTGATTAACACTGTGGCTTGGGGTGTCCCAAGGGCATGACCCGGCCCTGCCCTTGTTCAGCCTCATCCCATTGCCCTCAGCCCATGGCTCCAGCCTGACCAGGGCCCTCTGTAGGCTCTTCCCACCCTCACACAGATCTACACACCTGCCCAGCTTGGTGTTGTGAGTGAGGATGCATCGATCCCCTCATCGAGGTCATTGATGAAGACGTTAAACAGACCTTAGGCCCCAGCACTGAGCCCTGGGGAACACACTGGTGACCGACCACCAAGTTGATTTAGCTCCTTTTCCCAACCACTCTCTGGGCCTGGCCATCCAGCCAGTTTTCCACCCAATAAAGAGCATGGCCATCTGAGGTCAAGCAGGGCCTGCCTTTCATAAAGCCACGTTGACTGGTCCCAAACCCTTGGCTATCCTCGTGTTTTATGTTGGTTGGATGTTCCTCTCAATGGCTCTCAGGATGATCTGTTCCATCACCTTCCCCAGCACTAAGATCAGGCTGACAGGCCTGTAGTTCCCAGGATTTATGGTTCCAGTGGATTTATAAAGGGAGATTTATAAGGCACACAACCATCCTGCCGACAAGAAGGGGGATGTGCCAATGTCTGAGGTAGTGCTGTGCTAAGACTCACCAGCTGAGGGCCTGAGTCTCCAGCAAACTTTGGTACAGAGACATCACTGTCCTGGCTCCATTTCAAACAAAGGTGGAAACTGTAAATTTACCTTCTTTCAGATAACCAAGCTTCACTGAACATCTGAAGGAAAAGATGGTTATTAGAGGAGTCAACGTGGCTTCACCAAGGGGAAATCCTGTGTGACCAACCTGATGCCTTCTGTGAGTGCACAACCAGCTGGCTGGATGAGGGGAGAGCAGCGGATGGCATCTACCTTGACTTCAGCAAGGCTTTGGACACAACATCCTCATCAGAAAGCTGAGGCAGTGTGGCTGGGATGAGAGGGCAGTGAGGTGGATGGAGAGCTGCTGAGTGACAGAGCCCAGAGGGTGCTGAGCAATGGCACAGAGTCGAATTGGAGGCCTGTGGCCAGTGGAGTTCCACAGGGATGGGTTCTGGGGCCAGTCTTGGTCAACATCTTCATCAACCACCTGGGTGAGGGCACAGAGGGACCCTCAGCAAGTTCCCTGCTGGCACCGAACTGGGAGCACTGGCTGATTCCCCAGAGGCTGAGCTGCCATTCAGCGGGATCTCGACCGGCTGCAGAGTTGGGCACAGAGGAACCTGCTGAGGTTCAACAAGGACAAGGGCAGAGTCCTGCAGCTGGGGAGGAACAACCCCCTGCAGCAGCACAGGCTGGGGGTGACCTGCTGGAGAGCAGCTCCAGGAGAGGGACCTGGCAGTGCTGATTGATAATAAGCTAAATATGAGCCAGCAATGTGGCCTCGTGGGCAAGAAGGCCGATGGCAGCCTCAAGCAGAGTGTGGGCAGCAGGCCAAGGGAGGTTCTTCTTCCCCTGTACTCTGCCCTGGTGAGGCCTCATCTGGAGTCCTGTGTCCAGTTCTGGGCTCCCCAGGGACAGGGAAGTGCTGGAGAGAGGCCAGTGCAGGGACACCAAGATGCTGAGGGGATGGAACATCTTTCATATGAGGAAAGGCTGTGGGACCTGGGGCTGTTCAGTCTGGAGAAGAGGAGACTGAGGGGGGATCTTATTAACAGTTATAAATATCTAAAGGGTGGGTGTCAGGAGGTTGGGACATCCCTCTTTTGTATAGTAGATAGTAACAGGACAAGGGGTGATGGGATGAAGCTGGAACACAAAAAGTTCCACTCAGACATAAGATAAAACTGTGTCAGTGTTTGAGTGAGGGAGCCCTGGCCCAGGCTGCCCAGGGAGGGTGTGGAGGCTCCTTCCTTGGAGATCTTCAAGACCCACCTGGACACGTTCCTGTGTGACCTGATCTAGGTGACCCTGCTTCTGCAGGGGGTTGGACTGGATGATCTCTAAAAGTCTCTTCCAACCCCTACCATTCTGTGATTCTATGATTCAAAGTCCAAAGTGGTGCTTTCTGTCTGACCTGGGGATGTTCAGGCTGTCTTGATATGACCTGGACTTGCCAGTGCTCATAAATGTGCCCAGAAATCATTGCTTCTTCCTGGTCACACTGCTATTGTCCAGGTGAATGGGTTGAGTTTTTACCCACTTTTGTGATGACAACCTTTTGTGCTCCTGATTGGTAGGAAGACACTTGCATAGCTCTTGGCTAGTCCCACACTTCTCTGATCTGAGCCACACCTACCTGCTTCTTGCTAACCTGAGCATATATGAACCTTCAGCAGTCACAGAAGGATGTCTGCTGAGTCAATGACCTTGTGCTACTTTACTCATGTTCCTGGACACTGCAGTGCTCAAAGGGAAGCAGTTGACTCCCACAGCTGTCAGGTAGGATGGTACAAGGTGTATTTTAGCCTCATGGCAGAGATACAACTGCACTGGATCTTGGTTCAACTTGCAGACAGAAAAAGGATCTTCAGCAAGGACTTTGTTTTGGACTGTCTTCATCCTTTATCACTGGTTTGTATCCATTTGTTGAGTGCTGGGAGAATCCATCTCATCCAGGGATGTCTGCTCCTGGATCCCTTTCTGCTCTCAGCGAGGTTTTTGCTGCAGACTGTGGTCTGGGAAGATGGTCTTTAGCTTGGCAGTGAATTTCGTTTGATGGCTCTGAGTTGGTCCATGGACACTTGTATTGCTCTGCAAGCAGATCCAGACCCTGAACTGGACCTCTTGGAGTAAGGATAGACCCAGGTTTCTGTTTTAAGGACAGGCTGATTTTGGCCTGTCAGATCAATTACTGGGTACAAACCTCATTCCCTGGCACCATCCCTCCTGAGAGCCCTCAGATATAGAGAGGGAAGGGGTTGTAGTCTGCAAGAGTTGCACTCAGGTCTTGTCTTTTAGAAATCACCTGTCTGCATGTGAGATGTGGCTGCCATTGTCATGTGCTGGGCACACACTCATGCCTGTCAGCCTCTGTGCATGGGACTGGTTGCATCCCATCCTGCTCTTTCATCACACATTGGGTGTCTGTCAGACCCTGATACTTCCCTTCTCTGCCCAGCTTTAAGGACAATCTACTGGAAAGGTTCAGCTCTGTTTTGTTTTGAAATGTACCACTGTGCTTATTTTTGCCTCATTTCATCTGCTGAGGGTGTGTTTGTCCATTGTCTGCATTACAGGAGAGCTCTGGGACTCCTCTCTACATGAGCAGGACCACGTGATGCACCATCTCCCCCTTCCCAAGCAAAGCATCCCTTTTGGATCTTAAAGATGCTCCCTCAATAAACAAACTAAGGTTTGATCCTTTAATTTCCATTGCCCTTTCAGTTAAAACACCCATTTAACTGTCACATAGCAGCCTTCTGATGGGACTGCTGGGAAGGACTAGGTGATTTTCCATGGCCATCTCGTGATGCTGAGCTCATCGAAACGTTTCTGCTGTGACTTTTAAACAGCAGAAAAAACTTTGTCATCCCCAAAGAATAGGAATATCAAGCTGCCTGCTGACACAATGGGCTCTAAATGGGCCAGGCTTTCAGCACAATCAGGATGAAGGAATGACAGCCTTTTCCTGTAATACCTTTTGAGACAAGGATTAATTTTAGGCTGTTTCCACTGCCTGAATCACGTCTGGAGATGATGCAGTTGGGGTAGTGTGTATGGCCCTCTTTGCAAGGGATGGCTCTTCTGGGCAAACCCCCTTCTGTCCTCCACCTCATAGGATCACATCTTCAGGTGGAAAAGCTGCATTTGAAGTACTGCACAAAGCCACATACCCCATGGGGAGGAGTGCTAAGGTATCCCCAGTCTCAGGTAACTTGTCCTCTCAGATCATCTGCAGGCAACTGAGAAGCAGAGGGGCAGGGTGAGAGGTGGAACAGATGACAGGTCAGTGGTGGGTGGAAAAAGTGGACTTGGATAAAACGACCCTTAAATTATCTGGACCTGTGTGCAGTTGCCACTGCAACTGAGTCACAGCTGTAGTTGCTTGAACTGAAAGCTCTTAGTCTCCTTCTCTGGAGGTTTTCAAAGCCCACCTGGATGTGTTCCTGTACCCCCTGATCTAGGAGGACCTGCTTTGGCAGTGAGTTTGACTAGATGATCTCTAGATGTCTCTTCCAACCTCCACTATTCTGTGATTCTGTGAGATATATAAACATGGAATCATATTGATTTTTATGCTTATGTGTTTTTATATACATAAAATTGCAACGACCCTCAATGCCAGGCTCACCTAAGCAGAGGCTGCCCACACAGTGGGCTTTGTGAAGTGACTGCATGGCCTTGAACTCACCAGGCTGGCTCTGAACTCCTATCCCAGCAGGATCCCTTCCCTAAGCCAGCTCTGGCCCTGCACTCCCCCTCCTCCTCCCTGTTCCCTGCAGCCTGTGCTTGGTGTCATGCCCTTGCTATGCAGCTGCGTCACTGCCTGTTGCTGCAGGACAAACGCTTCCACTGGGAAAGGCAAGAGTGGGAGAGAAGGAGCTTTGCTGAGCCAAGCCAGGCTCATGGCTGCTCACCCTTGCTCTGAGGACAGCTGAGACACATTCTTCTCCACCTAAAGCCACCCACCTCTTTCATCAATCAGGGGTAGGTTCCCTTTGGTTGGAGGATTTGGGTCAGGATGGTTGTGGCCAACCCACTGACTGGTTCTTTCAAGGCACACAGAAAAGGGTCCCTCTGTGGGTAAGGAGAATGAGACAGCAAATAACAAGATGCAGAGAGAAAGAGGAAAGGATTTAGGAAGAGAGATCTCCAAGAGACAGGTGCTCTGAAGACAGTGCCAAGCCTGCCAGTTACTGGATGTAAATAACACCATGGTGAAATGCAGCTTTCCATCACCCTGAATGTCTTTGGTACAAGGACAGATGTTTTTTCCACTTCATTTCAGTGAAAAATTTTCAGCCTCTTCCTTTGGCCTGTAGGTCTTCTGAAGATCTTTCTTCTGTGGCATGTTCCTGACCCAGAGCTGGATGCAGATAAACCCTTTAGCTTACAAAGATCAGGCCATGGTAGCAGTTTGTTATCAAAAAGTGGGATAGTGGGAGATACTCAAAGCTGCCTGGTGATTTGGGTAAGAAAACATCTGTTCAAGTCCATCTTTGTCCTGCTGCTGCATCCTTGTCAGGTACAGCCTCCAGTCATCTGAGAGAGAACTGGATGCATGGGCAGGGCTGTGCAGATGAGATGCCTTCACTGTCTTCAGTCCCATGTTGCCTTTCCATCAGGATCCTAATGTCAGGACTGGCCTGAGATCACTGAGTCCAAACTCTGTATGACCATTATACAAAGTGTTACAGAGTCAGGGTCTGAGGCAGGCACAGGAACTGGGCAAGATACAAACATGTCTCAATACTCTGACTTCTTGTGCTGATAGTCTCTTAGAAGCACAGAATCTCTGAGGTTGGAAAAGACCTTTGAGTGCAACGGTTCCCCCAGCACTGCCCAGCCCACCACTCACCCCCATCCCTCAGCTGCAGCTCCACAGCTTTGGGGTCCCTCTCAGGGATGAGCACTCCACCACCTCCCTGGGCAGCCTGGGACAGTGTCTAACAGCCCTTTTTGGGAAGAAATTATTCCCAATCTCCAATCTAAACCTTCCTTGGTGCAATTTGAGGCTGTTTCCTCTTGTCCTGTCACCTGTAGCTTGGGAGCAGAGACAACCCTTTTGTGGCTACAACCTCCTGTCAAGGAGTTGCCAAGAGCAAGAAGATCTCCCCTCAGCCTCCTTTCCATGTATGAACTGAGAGATTCACACTGGGAGCACCTCTGTGGAAACTGAGAAGAATAACTGAGGAGCAGCTATGTCAAATCAATAGGTGAGTGGGTTGTGCACTGCAAGTGGAGGGCATATAAAACTGCCACTCCTCTGACCCTCTTTGGGCTTCAGCCTAAAGGGAGGAGGCTGAGAAGAAGACAAGTCTCAAAATGATGCTTCCCATCCCTTTTTGGTCTCCTCTTTGAGGCATTATTAGGGGAAGTATTGCCCCATGCTAGTATTTCATCATGGTTTCCAGAGATGAGCTGGCTCACACTGGGGCTTGATGGACCTTGTAGTTTTAGTTTGGGGGTTAAATGTAGATGAAGTGGCCATATCAGGTCAGAGAAACCCAACCATGAACCACAAACATCCCCAGCATGTCTCAGGAGGCTTTTCCCAGGGGTCTGGATTGTCTGGGCAGGCATTTTAATGCAATTTAACTAGGACTCAATTGACTTACTAATGGAGATAAGCAAAGAGTAGGATATAGGGAAGGCTGCATTTATATTCAGAAAGCCTTAAGGGGAGATTGGGAGAGTTACAGGTCATCTGTCCTTGCACATGTCCTGGTGAAATGAGTTTGAACTCATATTTAAAGGCAGGATAATGAAGTTTCACGACAGGAGAGCATAGAGCCAACAGCTTGCAGAGAAGAAAAGTCTCACAGAGAGACTGTGACTCAATGAGCGTGTTAGAAAAGTGGTGGATGAAGGAGACGTGGTAAACACGGTGCATTTGGATACTCAGAAGGTCTTTAACAAGGGCAGACTAAAGAGCCTCCTGAGGCAGCTTAGGGGGAGGTCACAGGATGAGTTGGAAACTGTATTGGTTGCTCTACAGCTGTCCTGGGAGAAAGCAAAGAGTAGGATTAAATGGTCAATTATGGCAGAAGGTCGCAGTTCAGTGCTTTGTCCCAGGCGTGTTGTGCTGGTTAATGTGCTGATACACGGCTCAGAAATGGAGGCAGATGAATCCACTGATGATACAGAACTAATTTAGGAAGTTAAAAGCAAGGAGGGACTTCAGAGACACCTAAACAAGCAAAGGGAATTACAATCCCCACAGCAGAGGAAATGAAGCACTGATAAAACAGAAACTCACGCAGAAGAGAGGAGAAATTACTCAGATGCTGATCTGGACAGGATCTTCAGATAGTCTGTGCCTGGCCCAGAGTCACACCTCTGTGCCAGGACACACAGTTCAATGCAAACCTCTTTTCACTCTATAATTGCAGCTAAGAAAGCAAACAAACAGCATGCTTTATAAATCTTGAGGTGCTGACTAATACTGACAGCTCCTTCACATAAAAATCAATGTGTAGCCCTCAAAAACAGAATGGCAAAGTCACTCAGATGGTGGTAGCTGGGATGCAGGACCTGCACTCAACTGAGTCCTTGGGAGAGGCTGAAGGGCATTTGGATTATTTACAGCAAAAGGAAAGGTGTTGCTTTGCAAAAGCACATGGAGTCATATGGGATTTGATGCCTTGGGATGCAGAAGACCACAGATGTGCTGGGACTTGCTGTCCTGAGGGTTCAAAATGGATCTGGGCTTAGGTCATCTGGCCAGATCTCCATCCAGAGGAGAGAAAGGAGGCTTCCTGCAGTACTAGCAACTCACTGGGCCATGGCATGGCAGGACCTGCTCCCACTGTCAAAAAGAGGTGTGTATTTTATTTTATCTCACCTCCTTTCTTCTCAGCATCTGTCAGCTGAAAATGCCAGGTAGACATTGATGGCAGTAGCCCCTCTGGGACCTCTCTGGTACAGGCTGTTTGCTTCTGAGAACCACAAAGCCATGGAAGTGCTGCTGCTCTGACCAAATGCAGTTTTTAGATGCTTGATCATAAGCATTGGCCCTTTTCCAGAAAGACAAAAACCTCTGGTAGCAACAGCCACATGAAAACGTTGGCAGCTTGTCTGTGTGGTTCGAGTCATTCACGGAGGGGAAAAGAACCACTCTGATGGCTGGCTTTTCTATTCTCATGTAGTCACTTACTGGTGGATCTGGCCTCAGTTTTGTCCCTTCATGGGTGATTATTTCAAGTTCTTCACCAGTGAGTTTGAGCAGGGAGTTGAACTTGATGGTCCTGATGGCTTCCTTTCAGTCTGAGGCATTCTATGATTCTCTGGGGGTGCCATCAAAGTGATGGAATCCCTCTCATGTATTTGGCAAAGAACTCAACCCCCTGGGATGTTTCTAACCTAACCTGATGGCCTTTTGTGATGTCCATCTCACTTTAATCTTCAGCAGGTCCCAGAGTGCCATGTCCATGCAGTAGAGACACAAGACACCTTTCCAAACCCTGGCACTCTTCTGTTCTCTGACCTCACTCCTACTCTGTGCCAGGAAAGACCAAAGGTGCTCTGTCACCTCTGCTCTGGGCTTGGAGAAAGACATAGTCTAGAGGAAGGGCTGGGGAGCACATCACCAGGGGTGATGCCCAATGTGTGAAAGACCTTGATTAGGCAGGAGGGCTCACTGACCCCAATGTGATCACCCCAAGCAGGGGATCACACAACCCTTTTGGGATTGAGTCTGTTGATTGTCTCCTTCCTTGCTTGCCCTACTTGCCCATGGGTTGGTTTGGCTGTGGTGCAAGGACACTCTGAATCTTGCAGAGTTGAATGAATTCAAGGGCACTGGTGTGGTGTGGTGGATGAATGAAGGGTATTCTGACCACAATCAAGGTTTTTAAAACAAGTAGAGAGAGGAGGAGAGATGCTGATGTGATTTGTAACACTCCTGGTTAGAAAGAGATCTGAACAGCCACCATTGAGAGCTGCAAAGCATCAGGAGAGATCAAAGCAGAGTTAGTGGGCTTTAATACAGGAATGTTTGTAGATAATCCTCCTGGCAGACCAGAGCAACCACAATGTTTGTATTTATTTCCTTTGGAGTTGATTTCACCACCCTAGATCAGGGTGCTTTGCAGTTAAGTGCTGCACTTTGGGCTTTCATTGAACTGCAACTGTTCTAGATCAGTGCAACAGCCTTTCATTAAGTGCAACAATTTTCTTCTTCTTAACTCAGAGTCTTAAGGAGGAGGATAAAGAGAAGGAGAAGGGTGTAAGAAATGAAGTTGTGCAACCTCAGCAGTGAGGCAGTCAGTGTCACACCAGTTGCAAGTGACCAGAGACAAGGAAGATGGAGATGTGGCACCCACTTGAACCAACCTTTGCATTTATCCAGCAGAGCAGACGTCTCAGCTTGTTTTGCCTGAAAGCAACACTTTGCGAAGAAGAAAGAGTGGAAATAAGTGAAGCACACCAAAAAAGGGAGAGAAAAAGGAGTTTTTCTGAATAGCTGTGTAGACACATAGAGGCTGTGGAAGTGCTCTTATCATAAACTTCAATTGCACCATTTTACATATCCACTGGGGAGGTCTGATGAAGAGGTATTAACACTAAAGTGACTCAGTCTATGTCTAGATGCTTCTGAGTACACACCATCTATTTTCCACTTTTAATGACAAATTTCACTTTCAGTCATCAGCATTCTTTTCTAGCTGATGATATTTACATGACTTTTGTTTTGGAGTGAGCTGAGAGAAGTTTAAACAAGAGACTGGCATTTCGAGGTAAATTCCCCCATTATCTGGACAAATGCTGTTTGTGCCTCCAAATGGTGGTGGGTCCTGGCTCCCAGACCCTGCTGAGCTCAGGAACGTGGGCTCTGGGACAAGTAGACTGTTGAATCTCAGCATGGTGCTGGTTGGATGGGCTCTGCAGAGCTGCTCCAGCCCCAGCCCTTGCTCAAGCAGGTTCCCCTGGCTCAAGGGGCACAGGAATGTGTCCAGGTGGGGTTGGAAACCTCCTGAGCAGGAGCCTCCACACCCTCCCTGGGCAGCCTGGGCCAGGACTCCCTCCCCTCAGCACCAAAGGACTTTCTCCTCCTGTGCCAGGGGCACTGCCTGTGTGCCAGCCTGTGCCTGTTACCCCTTGTCCTGCCACTGGCCACCACACAACAAACACTGGCCCCATCCTCTCTACACCCATCCCTTAGGAATTTATCAACACTGATAACATCCCTCCTCATCCTTCTCCTCTCCAGGCTGATCAGCCCCAGGTCCTGCAGCCTTTCCTCCTCACACACATGTTCCAGTCCCCTCAGCATCCTGGTAGCCCTGTGCTGGATTGTCTCCAGAAGTTCCCTAAGGAGAAGTTCTCCATGCTCTTACCCATGTGGGATGTCCTGGAGCAATGGGGCACAACCAGCTCCTGCCATACACCAATGACTCCTCTCTCTCCTCATACCCCACTGGGGAGACTCAAACAGTGAATACTGGGGTGACAGGACGTCAGGGTTCCCTTAGTTGTACACTGCTGGATCTCAGTGCTCTTCTTGCCACTGGTCCTGCTGATGACAGCACAGATGTAATGAAGAGCGGTAACCAGTCAGGACAAAGTCCAGTGATGAGAATTTAGGTCATTAAAGATTCATGAACAACATCAGGGTGCAGGATGTGTCGACCTTAAGAGCACATCTGCAATGAAACAAGGGGGACTGAGTTTTCCCCTTGGAATAAACAAATCAGAACCATCAGGGAAGAAGAATATTTTCACCTTTAATTATGTTTTTAATATTCTGGATGAGAGCCAATGTTTCTCAATTAAGTGTCTTTAAAATATGTGCCCAGCCACCTCTGAGGCTGTTGGAGGGGTGTACATATGGCTGCTCTGCAGCCTGATAAGAGCTGTTTCTTCTGAGGCTCTTCAGAGCCTCTAATCACACCCTTCTGTTGCTTCTCTCCAGAACAAAGTGACCACTGTAAAGCTCTGGACTCTGTGTGTCATGGAGAAAAGGATGGAGTTTCTCACTGGAGCCTCAGAGGAGTGCAGCCCAACACAAGTGGTAGCCTACAAAAAAGTGCTTTCCTGAAGAGGTAGAGGTGGAAGCCTTACACACATGTGCTCCATCTTCCACAGGATCACAGGCTCGAGGAGTGAAGGAGGTTGGAGGTCTTGGTTTCACCCTATTGCCCAACACTGAGCCAACCTCAGGGTTGCTCAAGATCTCGTTCAGTCTCACTTCAAGTATCTCCCAGGAGGGAGGCTGCACAGCCTTTCTGGACCCCTGTTCCTACATGTGTGCCTGCCATGGCCTCCCCTGGACTTCCTTGTCCAGGTCCCTTTGCAGCCTTCTAGTGATTGACAACCCTCTATAGACTGGTGGATCTCAGCCAGGGGCTTCACCTACAGATCTGCTGGTGCATCAGTTGTCTCCCCTGGGCAGAGAAGCAGAATATTTGTTTGACTTTTCTTTTCCTTCATTAATTATTTATGACCTGATGCAAAGATAATTTCCCCTCCCCCCCTTTTTACTGTTTTTTTTCCCTTTTCAGCCAGTGATGATATTCTGGCTGCTCTGTTTGATCTAAGACTCTCAAAGCAAGAGGCTCCTCCAACTCCTTTCAGCCTCTCTCCTGCAGAGGAAGAAGCCTTTTTCTCTGTTCTGCACTCAGCTGAGAGCTTCCCATTTCGTTTCAAGATATATCCAAATCCTTTCCCATTTCTTTTTGTACTTGACTCCTCCATTAGAGATTACCTCTTGAAGAGACCTGGGGCTTGGAGTATTTTTAAGCTACATTAAGTACCAGTAACATAGTGCAATTAGGGGTTTTGTTTTTTCATATTTACCTAAACTACTAATGGGAATAAGCTAATTCATGCCAAGCCTGAGTTGTATCTGTTCACTGCTTTTTGTTTCTGTGCTGCTGACTGTAGGAATACATTGGCACAGGCACCATTTTCTTGTCTAAAATAAATATATGAGCCTTTTCCTTTGCAGTTGCCTGTCACATTGACTTTTGCTCTCAGGCTGTCCATTGCTCCCATGGCAAAAAAGGGTTTGATGTAGTGAAGTAGGCATGGGACTCAGACTGTGCACGGCACCCATATGCCAAGGGCCTCTGGAAATTCCTCTCAAGTGTTATCATCCATCATTCTTCCTCTTCTCTTTCCCATATAGTCAATATTCCCTTCTTTTATGAAGGTTTCATAGTGTTTACTGTCTCGTGGGTGATATTCATCCATCTATCCTGAAACAGAATCAGAGTGGTGGGGTTGGAAGGGACCTCTAGAGATCACCCAGTCCAACCCCACTGCTAAAGCAGGTCCCACCTAGATGGTTGCACAAGAACATTTCCTATCTCTCTCTAAGCTGTCGTGGGGTAAGGTAAATGATCTCCTGGTTTAATGATGGGTGGAATAAACAGAGAAGTAGGAAAAGAAAAGGGATTAAACAGTCACTTCTCACAGTGGAAGAAGGTTGTTAGGCATTTCCTTAAGGTAGTGCTGGGTCCCATAACAGTCACTGCACTCTGGGAAAAGATGCAAATAGCTTGGTGACAATTTGCTGACAATCCTTCATTATTCAGGGTAATCAAAGCTAATGCTAAATGTGAATATTTGGGGAAGAGTTGTCGTGATATTGGATTAGCAGGTGGTGCATTTCACACTGATGAATGCAAAATAATGTAGATGAGGTGAAAGCTATGCAGAGGTGGTCATGCACTCGGGAGCAGTCATTAGCATCCAGGAAAGAGGTGCTGAATCTGTGTGAACAGCTGAGATGGGATGCTCAGCTCAGTACACAGCAGTGGCTAAAGACCAGAAAAATGTGGGGAATTGCTTGGAAAAGGATTGAGAATAAAGGGAAAATGTAATTATGCCATGTACATGAGGATTTTATGCACTTAAGGATATGTCTGGTGGAACTACAACTGAAACAGGTTAACTTGCAGAGTGTACCCTCAGCCAGTTCCCTGCTGGCACCAAACTGGGAGCACTGGCTGATTGCCCAGAGGCTGAGCTGCCATTCAGCGGGATCTCGAGCGGCTGCAGAGTTGGGTACAGAGGAACCTGCTGAGGTTCAACAAGGACAAGGGCAGAGTCCTGCAGCTGGGGAGGAACAACCCCCTGCAGCAGCACAGGCTGGGGGTGAGCTGCTGGAGAGCAGCTCCAGGAGAGGGACCTGGCAGTGCTGGGGGAGAATCAACTGCCCATGAGCAGCAACGTGGGCTCGTGGGCAAGAAGCCAATGGCAGCCTGGGGGCATTGAGGAGAGTGTGGGCAGCAGGGCCAGGGAGGTTGTGCTGCCCCTCTGCTCTGCCAGAGCTGCTGAGGCCTCATCTGGAGTCCTGTGTCCAGTTCTGGGCTCCTCAGCTCCAGAGGGACAGGGAAGTGCTGGAGAGAGGCCAGTGCAGGGACACCAAGATGATCAGGGGTATAGAACATCTTTCATACGAGGAAAGGCTGTGGGACCTGGGGCTGTTCAGGCTGGAGAAGAGGAGACTGAGGGGGGATCTCATTAACATTTATAAATATCTAAAGGGTGGGTATCAGGAGGTTGGGACATCCCTCTTTTCTATAGTAGCCAGCAACAGGACAAGGGGTGATGGGATGAAGCTGGAACACAAAAAGTTCCACTTAAACATAAGAAAAAACTCTTTCAGTGTTTCAGTGAGGGAGCCCTGGCACAGGCTGCCCAGAGGGGTTGTGGAGTCTCTTCCTTGGAGGTCTTCAAGACCCACCTGGACATGTTCCTATGTAACCTGATCTAGGTGACCCTGCTTCTGCAGGAAGGTTGGACTAGATGATCTCTAAAAGTCCCTTCCAACCCCTACCATTCTGTGATTCTATGATAGACATTATACAATGCACTTAGAGAAGGTCAAGGGAAGGAGAGTATTAAGAGGTCTGGAAAAACTTTGTATTCAGTTAGGCTAAATAGGATTAAACTTCTCTATTGGAGCAGAGATGGTGAGGATGGACAGGATGGTCTATAAACCATGAATTAATTAAACCCATCTACAGACAGCAAGCAGGGAACAGTTTTTAACCTCATGTCAGAGGTCAAAATGAGCTAGCACTGGGCAGCCCAAAGTTGTCACAGGGTAAATTGGAGGCTGAAAGTACACATGCCATAAAAGGGGAATCAGAAAAATTCACTGATCTGAGCTCCATTGGTGACCACTTCTTTATTTGTCCTGAGTATTAAAAGTCCTACTCCTTGGCCTAAAGAACATAGGCCTAAAGAACAGATAGAAAGAGAGACCCTCAGGCTGTCAGTCAGGTTCCTTTCTCTGCTAATAAATCCTTCCCAAACAAATGCCTAAGAATATTAATAAAAAACAACTCATCTGGCCAATTTCCACCAGCTAAAAATAGCTGCAGAAGGCCTTGACAGAAAAATGTAATGCAATGAAAATAGACACTAAGAACAAAGTGAGAGATGTGCAAATCACTGAGGAAGGAGAGGAGAGGAGAGGAGAGGAGAGGAGAGGAGAGGAGAGGAGAGGAGAGGAGAGGAGAGGAGAGGAGGAAAGGGAAGGGAAGGGAAGGGAAGGGAAGAGAAGAGAAGAGAAGAGAAGAGAAGAGAAGAGAAGAGAAGAGAAGAGAAGAGAAGAGAAGAGAAGAGAAGAGAAGAGAAGAGAAGAGAAGAGAAGGAGACCTTTCCATCCAATTGCTTTGGGTCAGCAGTAGATGCCTCAACACAGTATTTTCTCCTTTCAGCAAAACAGGTGCAGTCTTTAGGCAATATTTTAAGCCCAGCAAGACAAATCAGGCAGTAAAACATTTGGTTTTATGTCCAGAGAGCATCTTTTGATAGTTTAGCCTGAACTCCTGTCTAGGCAACACAGGAGAGCAAATTTTTACATCAAGCCCATTATTTCTCCCTGAGCCAGGGCATGTAAAATATTCTCTTTTCTTCCTTTTCAAGGTTTGTATTTAAAGCATCTTTCACATCTTGGAGAAAATTTGCCCCAGTTAAATTGCTTCCCATGCTCACCATGTTTTAAATCTTGATTTCCCTAACCTTAGCTTCCTGCCAATGGATTTACTAATCCTTTGCCTGTTGAATGAAAGCGTCCTGCTTACCCAGATCCCAAGAAGGCACTGCTGTAGATCTGGTCTGCAGAGAAGGGAGCTCATCTGAAGCATGGGAAGGTCTCAGGAATAGCACTGTGCCAGAGGAAGGATGATATTTTAGAGGCTAATAGGAGAGAGTGGAAACTGGAAAGAAAAGCTAAGCCATAGTTACTAGTGTGTGTTTATGGGGATTCCTCAGCACAGGACCTTCCTCAGTTTGAAGAGTTGGAGGTGAGGTTAATCATAAAATTACAGAATCACAGAATGGTGGGGTTGGAAGGGACCTTTAGAGAGCATCCAGTCCAACCCCCCTGCAGAAGCAGCTCCCACCTAGATCAGGTCACACAGCAACGTGTCCAGGTGGGTCTTGAAAAGCTCCAAGGAAGGAGCCTCCACACCCTCCCTGTGCAGCCTGTGCCAGGGCTCCCTCACTCAAACACTGACACAGGTTTTTCTTATGTTTAAATGGAACTTTTTGTGTTCCAGCTTCATCCCATCACCCCTTGTCCTGGATACAACAGAAAAACAAAGTGCTGCCCCAACCTCCTGACACCCACCAGTGAGATATTTGTAACTATTAATGAGCTCCCCCCTCAGTCTCCTCTTCTCCAGGCTGAACAGCCCCAGGTCCCACAGCCTTTCCTCAGCAGGAAGATGCTCCAGTCCCCTCAGCATCTTGGTGTCCCTGCACTGGCCTCTCTCCAGCACTTCCCTGTCCCTCTGGAGCTGGGGAGCCCAGAACTGGACACAGGACTCCAGATGAGGCCTCAGCAGCTCTGGCAGAGCAGAGGGGCAGCACAATCTCCCTGGCCCTGCTGCCCACACTCTCCTCAATGCCCCCAGGCTGCCATTGGCTTCTTGCCCACATTGCTGGCTCATGGTTAGTTTATTATCACCCAGCACTCCCAGATCCCTCTCCTGGAGCTGCTCTCCAGCAGGTCACCCCCAGCCTGTGCTGTGCTGGTTGTTCCTCCCCAGGTGCAGGACTCTACACCCATAATAATGATACCCTTTGTGGAGGCAGCATTAAGTGGCCAATTCACAAAACTTGAAACAAACCCCATTTTTCTTATTCCTCAGAGGCAGAATAGGGAGAACAACTTATGGAATTGCAGAGAACATGGAATGACATGGCTCACAGGAACCTTGAAAGGTTTAGATTGTCCCACCACCTGCAGCAGGATCCATCCCATCTAAAATGCCACCGAGGTGTTTGTCTGAACTCCAGTGATGGAGAATCCTCATCCTTTCTGGGCAACTGATTTCAGTAATGAAACATTAGAAAGCTCATTATTGACTTCTGCATCACCCACATGGTGACTCTGCAGCTGTGCTTTACAGGTTGACTTTTAGGTAACCCTTCTGGCTCAGGAGCACATGGGACACAGCCTGGGTATGAATTCAGCCACAGACAGAAGAAAGCTTTTGCCAAGAGGGCACAAAAATGTATTTGAAGGCTAAAAGCTATGCTTATTTATATGTATATCTGTAGTTCTATGCAGACATATCTATTAGTACATATATATGAATATATATCTGTATTAAACTAAATATGTAAGCTGTCAAAACCCCCATATCCTAAAGCTTGGAGAAGCAACATTTAAACTTGCAAACAGGTTAGAAATGAAAGCACCACAGCAAACTTAAATTGGATTTGGACTGTGAATCATCTGTTGAAGACTGTAGTAATAAACCTGTATAAAACAAGGGCAATTTACTCACAGATTAACATTAATGCTGTCAGTGCTGTCAAGGTAGCAAGCCTTTAAACCCACAAAGCTACCCTGTTGTGATAAACCCAGGTTTACCCAAGGGCATTCCTTCTTTCCAATGATTTGTTGAGAAATTCCAATTTGTGTCAAGGCAACTTGTAAATGACAAAGAGCTTTTGGTATTACTCAGTTTTAACTCTGTTTTTTCCTTGGATGTTCTAATTGCTACATGCTAAGTCTTTCTGTTTTCCTGTGTCCCTGCCAGGTTTCTGCATTTCAAACACCTCCTGGGAAACTCTGGAAATGAAAACTCTGACTAGGAGAAAGGCTCCTGCAATAGTATCCCTCTACTAACCACACCACCTGGAGCCTCCTGACCAGGGATGAGGCTAAGCTTTTGAACCTTCTGCTTCCAAAAGCACCCTCCTGCCACAACAGAACTCAAGTTGAGGATCCATGCATTAATCTATCATTCTTTCTAGCAACCATAGATCTGCCAGGTGAGAGCAGTGGGATTTGAATAGACAAAGCTGTGTCCCTCAGCAGTGATGCTGCTACTTAATGATGGTCAAGTTTCAATGAGACTTCAGAGTCAATGATAAACTTTAGGGATTAATGTGGGTTTTTTTCCTCCAGAAGGTAGCAGCTGTGAAGGAAAGAAGAGCAAATATTCAGCAGAGGAGCTGAATTGGGCCTTGATCTTTTTTGTGGAATACCCAAATCCTTTAGTGTTTTAAGCATTGCTCAACTGGACCCATCATGGGCAGAGTCCTTGCTTTGCTTCAGTCTTCTAGAAGGTAGAGTAGTGCAGAAAGTCCAGCAATTTCCCAACTGTGAGAAATGTGCTTTGGGCTCTGTTGTGAAAATGAAATGGGAGAGCTGGGCATAATAAATGGCAGACAACCTCTGCACAAGATGCATAAAAAAAGATACTTGATGTCTACACCCTGCCCTTCAAACCCCAAGACATCTATTACCCACCAGCATTGCACACAGGAAATCTTTACAACTGGCTAAGTTTGGTTTATTGAGCTGAACAGAACTGAACATTTTGCTCTAAACCCTTTGTGGTTTTCTTGGCCTCATGAGACTTCAAGACTCATGAGTCTTGGCAACACTCTGCCTCCCAGGATGCCGTAGGGACTGGGTGATGTGGTCCATCCTGCAAGTCAAGTGTTGGTCTGATTTCGAGGATATGCTCAACCATAGTAAACATACACCCTGTGTCCCCTACAGAAAAGGGAGGATGAGACCTTCTCCTTCTGTCCTCTGCCCAACATTTACTTCTGCTCTCAAATTACAGATCAAGTCCTTCTGCTGTGTTCCTGAGTGGATTTTGCACAAAAAAGTTTCTGTCCACTGTCCTGGCCATGTAGAGACGTCTTGGCTAGCCTAGGATGGCTCAGGAGGCACAAAGCTTCAATCTAAATCACCATAGTGGAGTTTAAACATCTTGTTGGAATGGAGCTGAGTCTCTGAATCTATGAGATATCTTAATTTGTGAGCTGAATCCAATCCCTCTCTAGGTACCTAGGAAAAACCAAACAGGATGGGGATTGACCTGCTGGAGAGCAGCTCCAGGAGAGGGACCTGGGAGTACTGGGTGATAATAAACTAACCATGAGCCAGCAATGTGGGCAAGAAGGTCAATGGCAGCCTGGGGGTAGAAAGAAGAGTGTGGGCAGCAGGGCCAGGGAGGTTGTGCTGCCCCTCTGCTCTGCCATAGCTGCTGAGGCCTCATCTGGAGTCCTGTGTCTAGTTCTGGGCTCCCCAGCTCAAGAAACAGAGGACTGCTGGAGAGAGGCCAGTGCAGGGACACCAAGATGCTGAGGGGATGGAACATCTTCCTGATGAGGAAAGGCTGCAGGACCTGGGGCACCTTTGTGCAAGGTGGCTGAAGTTCCTTGGGAAATCTCTGGGCAACAGCCAGCCCCAGCTGTGAGCCTGTCCTCTGTGGAAAGATCTTAAAAGTCAATCTATTGAGGAGATGACTGAATTTCTGAGTGGTGCCCAGCAACAGAGATTTCCCTGCAGGAACTGGCACACACAGATGGCAAAATGGTGTGACCTCGTGGTTTAATGTGCATTGAGACTAACCTTGACTTTCCAGTGGGCAGAGAAATGAATGATGTAACTATGGCATGGATGAGCTGCTCAGTGTGCAGATGAAGGGGACATACAAATAGCTGTACCAGGTCAGAGGCTGATTTCTTCTAGCTGAACCCCCACACTCTGGTTATAGAAATTTTGAGAGGGATAAAGGAAAAGCAAGAGCCTGCAGTGTAATATCCCTTGAAAGGTTCTTCCAGCTGACAATAATTGCTGCCTGTCATGGTTTAACCTCAGATGGTAACTATACACCACACAGCCACTCACCCACTGCCTCCTGATGGGATGGGGGAGAGAGTCAGGAGGGTGAAGCAGAAAACTCATGAGGTGAGATAAAGACAGTTTAATAGGGAAAGCAAAAGCTGGGCTTGCAAGGAAAGAACAACAAGGAATTCACTCCCCACGTCCCATTGCAGGTGTTCAGCCATCCCCAGGACAGCAGAGCTGCATCACGTGTAATGGGGACTTGGGAAGACAAACATCACTCCCCCCTTCCTCCTCCCTCCTGCAGCTTTACCTGCTGAGCACGGCCCCACATGGTCTGGGACATCCCCTGGGTCAGTTGGGGTCAGCTGTCCCAGCTGTGTGCCCCCCCAAACTCCTTGTGCATCCTCAGCCCACTCACTGGTGGATGAGGTGAGGGGCAGAAAAGGCCTTGGCTCTGTGTAAGCTCTGCTCAGGGGTAACCAAAACATCTCTGTGTTATCAGCACTGTTCCCAGCACAAGCCCAAAGCAGCCCATACCAGCTACTCTGATGAAAGTTAACTTTATCCCAGCAAAGAGCAGCAGATTGCCTCAGGGGCTTCTCAGTTCAGAACTGATATAAATGCTTCTAACAGCCCTTGATGAACTTTTCTGTCATGAAGACAGATAATTACTGTTGTAACCCCTATAGATTTTCAGCAGATGCAATATCTCATGGTGATGAGTTCCACCATTTAAACATGCACCACATGAAGAATTACCTCGCTTTGTTCATTTTGATAATTGGGTTTGATGTCATTTAGTTCTTGTATTATGAGAACAATCACCCACTATTCATCTTCTGCCCAATACTCCTGATTTTATAGACCTCCATTGCGTTCTTCCTCACTCACCTCTGTTTTCTAGGAAAGTGCCCTTTGAATTAATTGTTCTTTGAGTGAAAACTATTCCATGTCTTTGGTCATCTTTGTCAGCCTTTACTGAATTCTTTCTAAGTCCATTCTATCCTATTTGAGCTGGGTTCATCAGAAAAAAACAAACCAGCTGTGACCAAATACAGAAGCTCAGTGAATGATGAGTCTCAAATACTGACAAGTGCATCGTGGAGTGGAGAGTGACCAAAATGGCAAGTGTTGTCTTCCCTCAAACCTGAATAAAAATGGAAAAGAGAAGGTAAAAATAGTAATGAGCTTAGCTGGACAGTTATCATCAGGCTTAGAGGAGTGCACCTTATCTCCCTGGCCATCAAAGAGCACGTGCTCCTCATAACTGACTGGGCTTTGGGTCATGACCAGCAGTAGGAAGATGCTTTGCAAATCCTTTGCCCTATGGTCACCTCAAAGAGCAACAGAAAGCCTCTTCTGCAGTTGGAGACTGTCTACAAGGGCCATGCCATGGAGAATAGACTCCAAGGCCAAGACAAAGGAATCAAACTCCTGCTGGAATCAAGATGGCCCAGCACTCTTCACTTTCTGAGTGACTCCACTCTGCCTGGGCAGTGCCCAAGCAGCACACGTGGAAGACCTGAGGAGTTACAGTGTGGATTTTGGTGGTCAGGAGGAATGGATTTGGGGATGTATGGGGTAAGGGAGAGGAAGAGACATGGGGAACTGCACTGGGAGCTCCTGATCCTAGATGGTCCTGCTTTAGCAGAGAGGTTGGTCTGAATGATCTCTAAAGGTCCCTTCCAACCCCTACCTTTCTATGTTTCTCTGATCCCCATGAGGCTGCATGGTTTTTACAGACTGCTGTGAGATAAGATTGTTGAGCCAGATCAACATCAGTCTAGGCTCTGACAGACACCAGGACAGCTGCACAGTGTTGGAATGGATTAAACCTGGGGTGAGGAAAGATGCCAAAAGCAACATGGCCAGCACAGCCTCCAAAATCTCATTCAGTCCTCATGGCCGTGGTAAGAGTCTTCTCAGCAGGCCCTTGGAGAAGTGAACAGCAAGGTACATAATGTGTGACCGACTCTAGATAGTCCTACTCTGGCAGGGGGGTTGGATTAGATGACCTTTTGAGGTCCCTTCCAACCCTTAAGATGATTCTGTGATTCCTGCCATGCAGACAAGGCAGCAGCCTGGCTTGACAGCCATATGCAAGGGAAAGAAATCCCTTTAAAAACTGTGAGCAGCACCAGTCAAGAACATCCTCTGCTGCAGGCTCACCAGGGAACACAACATCCATCCCCCTTCTCAGGCATCTGTCTGACTCAACCACACAGAAACATGAGCAACACACGCAGCCAAGTCATGACAATCCTTCCCCGGAGCTGCTGAGTGACATTTAGTGGCTGCTCGCTTTGCCTCTGCAGTGCCTGAAGGTCAGACAGCCTTGAGCTGGGTTTGGCCATTTGCATGGTAAAGAAATATTTCTGGAATACTTGTTGGATGTTTTCAGAGCTCTTGTTTCTCCTCTCACTGCACTTCAGGCTCTGCTACATGGTGTTACTGTGCTGCCCTAGAGATGAGGCCAGTGTTTTGTCTTCTTTTGCTGTTCTCCTTTTTGGGCTTTCCAGCTCAGAATCCTCCTCATGTCACTCAGCCCTGAGACACTGGTGCCCAGTGTATCTGGAGGTGTCATCAGGTTGCATTTTGCCAAATGGAGTGAGCATAAGAAGTGCTGTTTCCATTTCACCCTGGGGAGTGGTTTTACGAGTGATGTTAGAAATTCAACTTTAGAAGAAAAAGGAAAGTTTTCCAGAGCAATCTTCAACAAGTTGAAACTTCAGTTTTCATTTTAAAATGCTACTTTGATGGAAGTCCCTTCACCAGAGCTCAATCCTGACACAGCAGTCATCCCTTCTCCTGCCCTCCTCCACTCCTATGTCATGGCTGCATCCAGATTGCCCCTGCTCCAGGGTGCAGCTGGGGGAAGCCAAGGCTGGTGCAAGCCCTTCATCCCTGTGTGGCACAAACCTGAGAATGTCTTCTTCTGACTTGTTTTTACCACAAATTCTTGCATGTGGGAGTGATTATCCTTGAAGAATTACAAAAAAAGTCCTTGATTACAGAATCTCAGAATGTTAAGGGTTGGAAGGGACATGGAAAGCTCATCCAGTGCATCCCCCTGCCAGAGCAGCACCACCTAGAGCAGGGCACACAGGGACTCATCCAGCTGGGTTGGAATGTCTCCAGAGAAGGAGCCTCCACAGCCCATCTGGGCAGCCCCTGCCAGTGCTCCCTCACCTCAACAGGGAACAATTTGTCCTTGTGTTTCTTTGGAACCTCTTCTGTTCCAGCTTGTATCCATTGCCCTATCATTGGCCATCACTGAGCACAGCCTGGCTCCAGCCTCCTCACACCCACCCTTGATGGATTTGTAACATGAATGAGGTCACCCCTCAGTCTCCTCTTCTCCAAGCTGCAGAGCCCCAGCTCCCTCAGCCTTTCATCACAAGGGAGATGCTCCACTCCCTTCAGCATCTCTGTGTTTTTTGATTAAAAACCAACAGCTGGTCATTTCTTTTCCTCCCTTTCTCATCCCCCACAAACTCCTACTTTAAAAATGAGAGACAGCAACATTTTAGACAGGTTTGTGCATGTATTTGGTACAAACAAACAAAAATATGTGCCTTCTGTTTCATAGAGCTTACATCAACCTGACAGCACTTGAACCACAAAACAGAAATACTCTGGCTAATAAATACATCTGGGGATGAAAAATAAACATCTATACATAAAAAATTCCAATGTCTGCTAAAGAAAATGTACACTTATATACACACTGTAAACAATAGTAACAGACCCAACTGCAGTTGAGCTCAGGCTGACAGGGACTTTCCTTTCCCCCTTCTCCCTTGTGAGAGTCTACTGATATAAAAGCTGCTGTTGAGCATCCTCAGCACTTGGTTTGTTGAAGCAGCGAGGTCTGACGATACGAGTGACACGAAGCCAGTGCAATGAGGTGAGAGCTGCTGGATAACCAGGGGATGGCTGCTTTGGGAAAGGGCCTACTTGGTGAGTTTGGAGAAATGGGGCTGTACCCTCAGCTGGTTGCATCCTTGTAGGTCCAGAGAAGTCAGAGGGATCAGACCAAAGTTACCTTCTGAAGGTCTGAGTCCATTTTTTCCTGACTTGTGAGTGCTTGGAGGTTAAGGGAATCAAGAGAGAACTGCACAATTTTAGATACTCAGGTCACATTTCATACAAGAGCAAAGGCAGCCCTGTCTACTCTGAATGAAGCTCTACACAAACAGCCTCAGAGTCCTCTCCTGGCATTGCTGCTTCTGATGCAAGATGCTAAAGGAAAGCGAGACTGTGGCTTAGGTGAGAAATAAGTGTTTTTCCTGACTCCAGCACTGCAGAGATCAAGACTTTCCCTGCAGCACTTTCTAGAGTATCTCTCAGGGCCAAATCAAATGCAGCAAGCAAATGAGCCAGAGTTCAGGCATCTATGTGTGGGTATGCATATGTGTATTTAAACAGACTTTGTCCTCATTTTCTCCCTCCTAGGTCTGTAAAGAATCAGGGTGGAGAGGCAGTACAACTCCAGACTAATCTTTCTTTCCCTTCTGGATGCTTTAAAGGGGCTGGAAGCTGTAAATGTGAATATTTCAAAACTGAGGAAAAAAGGGGAATTATGTTTAAAAGATTAATAAAAGGGAGAGCAATAATGTCAGTCCATTTGTGAGAGTGAACTGCTTGCCTGCAATTACTAAAAGCCCCTGCAAAGTCTCTGTTTAAAGGAAAATGCCTGCCCATTTGTAGGAGAGTGTCTGCTAGTTTGGAGATGATACATATATATAAATCAAGTGTGTGTGGGTGTATCTAGATGGTCACAGTGGGGAGAGACACCAGACATCTGCTGCTGAGCATCTGAGAGCATTCAAGGGCAATGCCCATCTTCCCCCTTGACTAGGCTTTCAGTTCTGATGATACTTGTATCAGCTCATCCTGAACTGTGCCCCAACTTTGCTCACTCTCTGCACTTGTATGTGTTAGACCTGCAAAGCAATCTCACCAGAAGAGGGTCCAAATATGCAGGTCTGGGTATGTTTCCTCCCTTTGACAGTGGCACATGCATCCTAAGAGCTGAATGGAAGGCAGGAGTAATGCTTTCACCTTGGCCTTACAGTCACCTCTGCTCCTCAGCAACTGCTCTCTCCCTGATGCTTTCTCTGCCACATCCTCAATGCCAGCAGTGTGCTTTCCCATCAGGATCCCCCAAAAGCCCTGAAAACCATTAGCAGCTGCAGTCTTTACAGTGCAAAATGACTTTCTGTGTCACCCCATCACCACTATAGGGTCTCACTTCCTTTGAAGGCCAAAGAAATGGGCAGAAAACAAGATGCATTTCCCCAAAGAGGTTCCCACAGGGCCTTTGGGGAGGTTAACTCCTCAAGCTGACAACCTCTGACTGATTTGGCAGACACTAGTGAGCATGTAGGCAGCCATGAGTCTATGTTCAATTGAAGTGCATGCTGCCCACGTGCCTTGGTGGGATTTACTGCTGGCAGGGAAATATTTGGACAAAATCTGGGGCTCCATGTGCAGTAAGTCATCCAGTGCAGTCTCACATTAAGGGCAGAAGGGTGTTAAGGGTGCTAAGGCCAGCTGCAGATAGCATGTTTCAGTATACACTGCACAAACAAGTGAGAAAGGAAAACAAGTCCAACTTTCTCTCTGTTTTGATTTCCTTTAAATGGACAACAGAAAGAAAGGTGGCATTCTGTTTGTTATGCCCAGGAGCCTTTCATCTTCCTGTGACAGCCACCTTTAAGAGGATTAGCTCCACTCATAGAGGGCTCCTAATGGACAGTGCTGATGTGCATGAGTTTCCCAGGACACATTCAGTGTCATGCTTCCACTCCTCCACTTCATGTCCTTTACTCACCAGGCTTGAGATGCTTCACCTCAGATCCAGACTTGGCCTCTGTCACCCATGTGTCTCCTGCCTCTGCTCACATTTTAACCTGATGATCACCCTTTGTGGCTCATGTCCTGTCTGAAATTTGGCAAAACTGGTGCCAAGTAGAGTTTCAGTGACCATTTTCTCAGTTGCAAAGCATGATTTGTGTGAGCATGGCTGAGGTGGGCCTGTCATGGCTCCAACCTGAGGTCCCCAAGGAGGCCATGGTGCTCTCCTGAGGGAAGCTCACACTCTGGGGCTATGAGCAGGACAAACACCTCTCCCCCTTACTGACATTGCTTTTGGCCATGCTAACAGACATAACCAAGGGCAGTTATGGATAGCCACCAAAGGCTTTGATGGACCAGGTATGTGGGAAGCCACTTGAGAGAAGAGTCACGGGCATGACCCTGGCTCAGGAGAAGATCCATCTGCATGAGGGAACTCCAACTGCACATCAGCTCTGTTTTCACTTTGACATTATGGGTGGTAGAAACAGGCCCCAAACTCATCCATCCCACCTTTCCTGAGCTACAGAGCAGGTTGACTCTGGACCTGAGCAAAGCCCCTGGGGTACAACTTTATTCCATGTTGTTTGAGAGAGACAAGAGCCAGAAGGGGATAGAAACAGCTGTGGATGGTTGACACCAAAAGAGGTTGTTTTCTGTCAGTATCACAGACAGATGCACACTGGAGCAAGGTGGGTTGCACGTGTTTCACTGGAAAGGGAAATCACACACACCTCTCAGGTTGGAATTAGAGACCTGCACACCCATTGGCATCAGTGTACACATCTAGACTGCTCCTCTGGCCTAAAACCACGTTAGATGGAATGGGTAAAGCTGTGGTCACTGCAGACATGATGGCTGAGAGCCAGGATCCTCCCACTCTGCCTGGGAATACCACAGTCTGCTCACCCTCCAAAGAGAAGGCCTCAGCTGTCCAGCCCTGCAGACCTACAAGATCCCAACCCGTTATCTAAAGGCTCAGCTGCCAGCTAACTGCTTGGCAGTGTCCTTTCTGGGTGCTGCCTCTGGATGAACACATGACCACATGTACTAAGGCAGGGTTGGCATCTTTTGGGCTTCCATCTTTCTGTTAGATTTCACGGTGGTGTTTTTAAGGCAAGGGAGACATCCTGGTTTCCCTTAATTGCACAGCTTCTTCCAAAGTCAAAGACAACCATCCACTGGAGGAACCAGCTCTTGTCCTAAGGCCATATCCACCCCAGCTCTTCCCCTCCTGCTCATTAAAATGGGATGTGCCATTGGCTCTTTTTTGAGGAACCCATAATCCCACAGAAGGGGCTGACTTCTGCGTGGGGAATGCTTGTATAACCTTTGGGCAACTGCATTTTATACCTGATTGCTGCTTCCAGTCTGCCTGACAGACCCACAGGTGGTATCTCTTCACCTTTCTGCTAGATACCTCTAAAGGAACCATCGACACCTGTCCCAATGTAGCTTCAAATATCTGTTTCTCGCAGCCTGCAGCAGTCTGTTAAGTCATAGGTTTGATAGTCGATGGTTTCTGTGAAGTCATGAGGGATCCCAATGGAGACAGACTCCACCTCTGTTTTGTAGGTGGCTGTCACCCCCCCTTTGCTGGAGCCACCTCGGATTTTGTTAGAAAGGCTGTTCATCTTCTCCTTCAGCTGAGTGGATGCTGGTTTCTGGAAAGGAGTGAGCATTTTCCAGCCCTTGAAGCTGAGCGTTCGCCTCTTACTATCTCTCTCCTGCAAGGAGGAGTGAAATATGAACGAGCTGTTCAGGGTGTTAATCCTGGGCCTCAAGTCTGTCTCAGAGTCTTGCACTGAGCTGTTGACAGAGGCCCCTCGCCAGTGGTGGTCGTAGACACGCCAGATGGGTCGTCTTCTCCGCTGGCATTGGCACTTGAGCAGCCTGATGAAAGCTCGCTTGAACTCTTTGCTGGAGCACGGGTAGATGATGGGGTTCACGCAGCTGTTGAAGTATCCCAACCAGAAGATGATCTTGAAGACAATTTCAGAGGGTTTCAGAGATGGGAAGAAAGAACCTTAGGAGAGATTAAAAGCGATATGGTTAGAGGAAGGAGAAGGGTATGGCAGTGCAATGGTCAGACCAGTCTGGAACAGGAGAGACCTGCAGAAAAAGCTGAAGATGGGATCCTGCTATTAGGTCCTTGGCTAGCAATGCCTTTGCCACCAGAGTGAAGGTCTGGTCACTACAGGATTGCAAAGCATTGACCCTAAAGTCATGATGATCAATAATATCATGTCTTTGGCAGGAGACTCCTTGCTCCCACTGCAAAAGAGTTCCCATCAATGGACTGAAAGCCCTCAAACACAGCTGTGAACCATCATGGCAAACCCACACAGCTTGGAGGCAGGCTGTTAATTACTGCAAAAGCTACACCTGTATGAGAGACGTTGAGAATTGAGGATTTCTCTCACATCTCTCTCCCAGCAAGAATCCAGCTAAACAACCCTCACCCCTGTGTTTTGAAAGGAATCCACTCCAGAGGAGAAAGTCCTGGTGCAGGACACAACAGCCCCATTGACAAACCTGGTTACCTCCCTGTGGGTTCAGCCATTGTGCTCTGAATTGATGCAGGATATTTGCACCAAAGAGGGATCTTCCATACCTGGAGACTGGGCTGCTTCCTGAGATCCTTATAGCAGAGACTAAGGGCATAATTGTTGAGATCAGGTTCAGTGGTCCCCATGCCTCCCTGGTTCATCAACACAAGGCAACCAGACCTTGTCCCATTCCAGATTAGAGAGGAGAAAATTGTCACTTGTCTGGTTTGCAGTTCTTAGTGCCTGCCTCTTCCTATATCTTGCACTGCAACATAAGAGATGGATACAGCCCTGTCACCTATGGTGATGGAAGAGCATCACCTTCCTACACAACCCCCTACACTCATGTATTTTGAGTTCTCAGTGTCACAGAATTACAGAGTCACAGAATCTTAAGGGCTGGAAGGGAGCTGGAAAGCTCATCCAGTGCAACCCCCCTGCCAGAGCAGCACCACCTAGAGTAGGGCACACAGGAACTCATCCAGCTGGGTTGGAATGTCTCCAGAGAAGGAGCCTCCACAGCCCATCTGGGCAGCCCCTGCCAGTGCTCCCTCACCACAACAGGGAAGAAATTCTTCCTTGTATTTCTTTGGAACCTCTTCTGTTCCAGCTTGTGCCTGTTGCCCCTTGTCCTATCATTGGCCATCACTGAGCACAGCCTGGCTCCAGCCTCCTCACACCCACCCTCTACATATTTGTGCACATGAATGAGGTCACCCCTCAGTCTCCTCCAAGCAGAAGAGCCTCAACTCTCTCAGCCTTTCATCAGAAGGGAGATGCTCCAATCCCTTCATCATCTTTGTGGCCCTGTGCTGAACTCTCTCCAGCAGCTCCCTGCCCTTGTTCAAATCTTGCAGTGATGCTAAGGTGAACTCTTAAAGTGGGCTCAGATAATATCCAGCACCAAAGCTTGTACCTGCTACTTGAAAACTATTTTGTGGAGTCTCCATCCCTGGAGGGACCCCAAAGCCATGGAGCTGAGGTGCTGAGGGCCATGGGTTAGTGCTGGGCTGGGCAAGGTGAGAGGAAGGCTGGGACTGCAGCAGCTTCAAGGTCTTTTCCAGTTCTGTGATTCGACTCCTATTCCTGCCTTTGTGTATTTTTTGCTGAAGGCGCTGGAGGTTTTCTCGCAGCCAGAAGATGTCAGTGTTGCTCCCACATGGCCCCGTTGCAGCGTTCCCAGCTCGCAGCTGAAATAACTTTCTGACTCAGCCTTAATTTCTTTTAATTTTAGCTCTGGATGACAAACCCTGCTGCCACGTGACTGAGTGTTAATTTGTATTTGAGTAAATAACATTAGCTCTGGGTATCATTATTATTTTCCCTACTCTCAAAAGCCTGGTGTCAAAACAGTAAAACAGGTGCTAGGAGCCAGAAATTTGGGACTGACACTGCATAAAAACTCCTCAAACTGCTGGAGAAAAAAAACCCCACATCATCTGGGAAAACCAGAGCACTGGTTCCAGCAAAGCTTTCTTACATCCATCACTGAAAATGCAGACATTCCAGCCAGACTCAGCATTAGGTACGTGGGCCACTCCATCACCGAGGCGTGGGAGAAGAGAGACACATCTTGGCATTTTCTGATGGTTAGGCAGGGAAATCACAGATGCAGCCACGCAGCTTAAATGTCTGCTGAAGGCCAACCCGAGTTGCAGGGCTGGAGTACACACTGGCTGTCAATATGTGCTGAATGAGGCATTGAATGGGGATGCTAAGCAGAGCCTGACATCTCTGTTCTGGGTAGACCTGGGGCTTGTATGAAAATGAATGGCATTTGCAGTGGAATGAGCAGCCACTGATGTCACAGGCTGTGGTTTTGAGCAGAGCAATAACAGCAGGGTTAGGTTTTGTTGAGGTAATGACCCCAGTTTGGTTGGTTTTGATTAAAGGAGTTTATTCCTTCTGGGATTTATAGGTTGGCACCGTGTGTGGCTGGAGTCATCACATCCAATTCCAACTGCAGCAGAAACACCACCCTGGAGGGTTTAGCCAGGAGCTTTTAAACACCTCAGTGGTGCTGAGGACAGTCTCCTTTTGCATTGCATGTAACATCTCCTCCATTCCATATGTGACCATGGCTTAAAGCCTTCTCCCTTTCACTCACTCCCCCCAACCCACCACCCTGGGCCTACAGGCACGGTCTGATGCTTTGGGCAATGTGGATCAGCAGTGACTTTCCAAGCTCAGCATCCATTCCTCACTCTCAGATTTGGAAATAATGGGTGGATCTCTTTTCCTGCCCAGACTCCCTCTATCCATTCTGCCTGAGGACCAGCCTCTACCAAGAGCCCTGTGCTTTCTGCAAGGGCAACCCTGGCTCTCGGCCCTAAGACATTGTGTTGTCCATGTTTGACCCAGCCACAACTCAGCCTGAGCATTTGGATCTAATACAGGTGAAGGAGCTCATTAAACATGCCATTCAGTTCATAGCCTCTTTGGGGAGAGGTTCCATGCCTCAGTTTCCCCACAGGAGAACGGGACTAATAACCAGAATCTCCTTCCCTGTTGCAAACTCCCTCTGCAGCGTGTGTTGGGTTCTCAGAGGAGCTGTAGCTTTATGCAGCATTTTTCAACTCTGAGAGAGGAAAGGAAAACAAAAAGCTATAGTAACAAAGCAAATAAAAGAGGGATCTCTTTAGAAATGAGATCAGTAATTACTCCTTGAGCCAGGCTACTTAAGAGATTGTTGCTTGCTTAAACAGCTTGGTGGTTGTTAAAACAATAACCCATTTCTAGCTGTAGTTGTTCGTTGCCCAATGCAGTTTCTGTACTACTCTCTTTGTCTTCTGCACCCAGCTACAAAGTACAAATTGAAAAGAAAGCAAGCAAGCAAGCTGTGAATTGCCTGAATTTCAACTTTGACTGGTTTTCACCCACTAGAACCTTGTGTACATCCGAAGACAAGGGGCTCATTACCATCCTCATTACCATGCAAATAAGTGTGCCCCTAGGAGGAGACTACTGAGTGCATCCATAGTTTCCTCATTTGATCACGCTGGGATGAACAGAGCTGGGCAGGGAGTCCCTAGCACTGGTCCTTGGCTGGTGAAATTGTGCATGCTGGAGTGTTAGATCCTCTGTATAGTCAATGGGAGGCTGTAAGGAAGAATTGTGGGGCCTTATTTAGGGAATGAGCAAAGAATGGAAGAAAAGAACTCTTCCTTTCATACACACAAATATGCAACAACATTTTGAGAGAGGGAGGGTTTTTGGACTGGGCTTTGTAACAGACAGTATAGATGTAGAATAGGTGGAAGACAGATGAGTAGTAGAAGATGAGTAATGGACATTTGAAGAGCTCAAGGAAACACAGATGCTTCCAAGGTCCAGAAATAGAAAATAGGAATAAAACCACAGATGCTTCCAAGGTCCAGAAGTAGAAAACAGGAATAAAGCATCAGGTATAGCAACAGAGAGTGATGCACCAGCACTTTAGCTCAGTGTGAGAGCACTTTTTGATGATGTGTCCCCAAAAGCATAAAAGCCAGAGCAGGCCAATATCAAATAACAGTTGCAGGTTGTAAAACCTGGTCTTGTTTCAAAGAGGAGATCTTCCTGCTCACAGAAAATCAGCCTTCAGGACACTTCTCTTGGGCATCCAGCTTAATATTTCATGGCAAAGTTTGGTGTATTTTCCAAAGGGAGTGGTATTGCTGTGGTGAGCAGTGCAGCATGTGTGCTGGGATCCAGCAACCACTGCCATGCTGGATAATCTGGGATCCCACAGCTTTCACAGGGAAGGGACATGACTTGCCCTGCTTGAACAGGACTTCTACTTTTGGGGGTAGTGCTCCCAGCAAGAAGATCTCCATTCAACCTGACCAAATCCACATATGAAACACAGTGATAGCCTGGAGAGTAGGGCCAGACCTCTGAGGTGCCCTTTCTCCATCCTGACTGCTTACTCAGTGATGCTCTGTCTCCTGGTGAATGGAGGGTCTTGATTGTATCTCAGTGTAGACAGGGTGCAATGCAAATGCCTTGTTGAGAAAGCTCTGTGTTGGCTTATGGAGATGCTACTGAAGACTTTGTTTTTCTCCTAATAGATACAAATTCTATGATAATACTGCTGAGGGGCTTGAACATCTGCTCAAAGTCTTTATCCCACTTGCCATTTTATAAAAGGTCATTCCACATCTTGCAGAATCTGAATACTAGTGATAGACCTGGGTCTGACCAAAGGCTACAAGTCCTGTTGTAACCCTAGATAATCACCTTCAGGATCATTAGGAAAGCTGCAGGTGAGCTTAGGGAAAGCCTTTTCCCACAGTGCCAAATGACTGGAATCACAGGCTAAATGTGATCTGAAGACTAACTTTCATCTTTTGATGGTGCAAAAGTTGAGCCAGTCTGCTCATATCTGGAACAAACCCAGCCAGGTACAAATCTCTGAAACCATAGGCATGCTCCTCAGAGCTGTAACTCCCTGTGTTGCATGGCTAAGGGATGCAATCTCCATTTATCCACACACATATCCCATTATTTTTAGGTTGTTTGAGCAAGTACAATCCCAGGATCTTTCCTTGTCTGCACTTCTCCACCCTGTCTCACTCCAAGGTGATATCAGTGGATTGTTTGGAGAGTTGCTGGTCCCAGTGTTGAGCTCTCAAAAAATTAAAGCAAAACAAGAAACAAAGACAAATGCACAAATGAAAATGGACCTGGTCCAATCTAAATTCTGGCCCTGGCTGCCAGTATGCAGCCAGAATCTCTGAGCAGTTGCTTTCTGCTGCAGTTGGCAGAGGCATCTTTGTTTTAAAAGGTCCCTGCTTTACATCATGTCCTGAATAGTCCATGGCACAGAAGGGCTGGAGACGTGACAGAAGGTGGGTAAAACAAAATGCCAAAGTCATGCCCCAGTGCTGTGTCACTGTGAGTGGGAAGTGTGAGGACCTGCAGGGTTGTTCTCACTGACAAGAGGCCTCTGTTGATGAGTGTGGGCTTTGTATGAGGAATGGCCCTGGACAAAAATGCCTTCTGGGGAGTTGCACCTTGCAGGTGTTGGTGGAATGCCATGGAAGAGGTGAAGTTTATTCATCACCTTTTCCACTCCAAGAATTATCACAGGAGGTGGACACTAGTAGGTTGTAGGTTAAAAACAAAGAAGAGGAGATGGTTCATCTCACAGCGTGTTGCTCAGCAGTGATGTTGCAGGAGACTGTGGATGCTAAAAGTTGATTGATCAAACTCATGGAAAGAAAAAAAGTCTACCAAGGTGCAAATAAGTCTGTTCTGGACTTAGGAAGCTCTGGAAATCTATAATGTATGATGAGGCCAGTGCTGGGGACAGGCATTCCATCATCTGATATGCTCTCCAAAGGTCAGAAGGGGTCTGAGGACTCCCTCAGGATGTGTCAGAGCAGCAAGTCAGACTGCAGCTGGTATAGGAAAAATCCTGATGTAGGAGGTACTGTGGCTGCTGAAGATGCTGTGTGCTCTCCTGGCCAAAGAAAGAGTCAGTCTCTTCCTTCTCTTCTTCTGGCTCTCACAAAGCAAGTTAATTAAATCACATCCAAAGTAAGTATGAGCTGCCACTTTGTGCTCATTACCCAGCTTGCATCCGTCTTTGCCAGCTCCTTCCCAGCTCCCCATGACAGACAACCTCCCTGAGGCAGCTGCCAAGCTATGGGAGAACAGACTGGGTGTCAGCAAGGATTTCTACCTTAGTGTGGGACTGGGAGTCAACCTCTGACCAGTCTTTCCCGACCTCCTGCTCCATCTGCTCTTGCCCAACTCCACTGGGCATCTGTAGGTGTATCAGGATGCCTAGAGGGTTAACAGCTCCTTGCAGCTGGTGGTGTGTCTTGGAGTGAGAAGGGAGTTCACTGCCCTTTGAGGATGGATCCAAGAGCTGCTTGGGCCAAGGAGGGGGACAGCATGTTTGCAGTGACTCCAGCCTTTTCCCTGGAGGCCGATGGCGTTGGGAGAGTGGGTGGAATTCCTCAGGCCTTCCAGCTGACACCATAAACTGTCTCACAGATAAGAGACAGCTTCCAACATGCCAAGGAAAGCCTCTCTACACGTAGCCATTCCTCCTTGCTCCAGCTTCTGTACCCTGATCAGTAGAGAAGAAAAGCAGGGAGAGGCCACCCCCTCCCCTGCCCACTGCTGACTTTCTCTAGTCAGTGCTGTGTTGGCCCAGGTTGATGCTTGGAGAGGGCCTGGCAGTGCCAAAGCCCATGGTGGGATGTGCATACCTGACGTGAAGGAGGACAGACTGTGTTGTGGTGAGGCTCAGGGAAACGTGGCTTAGCCTGGGGATGGAGGGGAGGATACAAAGGCAAGAGATACCAGCCTCAACACTGATCTGAGTACAGTTTGCCTGTCAGCAAGAGAAGGATGATGCAGCAGAGCCTTGTTCTGATCGTTTACTGGTCTAATTCATGATTCCCAAGTCTGTTCCCTAACTTCTAGGCAGTATGGTCCTAATGCTATCTCTGAAGCTTTCCTCTAAGCAGCAGCCCATTTTCAACTGAAATTGACTGAAATTCCCCTCAAAGATCATGTCACAGCTTTTCTCAAAGCAGTCCTGTGAGCCTGGACTACTGACGTGAGTCATTGCCATGAGGATAATTCTGAGACAGGTATTTCTGTTATTTTTCCTGAAAATTGTGGGCTTCTTTTGTGACTCACCTAACTGAATTTAGCCATCTGAGCTGCTCCCTTACCTCCACTGTCAGTGGTTTACTCTGTAGACTCTGTGGTAAGAATGGAGTGATCCATCTTAACCCAAGTATAAGCCTGTTCTAGGCAGATGAATCACACTAGGTGTCAGATTGTTTGACTTCTGGCTCATGGGCGACCTCATCATGGGCATCCAAGGTTCCACCTGATGGATTTCACCCTTGATGTCATTGCCATCTGATGGTCTCCTCTGCTCTTGGGAGGAGTTGCCAAAACTTCCCATGTGTCAGTTTCTCTCTAGTGTAGGACAAGACTCACATCACTGGTAGAACACTGCCAATGAACCTCCCATAGTGGTGAAGCCAATAGTGAAAAGCCACACAAATACACATGGTTACCTAGCAAGTAATTTCACACCTTGCATTGTGCATGGTGGTAATTTGCTCAGCATGGTCCAGCTAGACCTCTCCAGATAAATTTGGTCCAGGGAACAGTATATTACAGAGATCATTCCCAAAAGGCCATAAGGACCTGACTGTGCAGTCCTCTGGCATTTTCCCAGCAGGCTCTGCACCCTTAATTACCTCCTTATGCCCTCATGCCACATCACAGGGCACACAATGGAAAGCATCTGTTTCAGACTGGAGATCCACTCTGGTGGTCTGCCACACAACAGAGATTCACAACTCCCATGGGAGAGGAATTATGTCACAGGACCACAATGTGGGGCCTAAGAGAGCCTTGGACATGGTTTAGTGGTGGGCTTAGCAGTGTGAAGTTAGTGGTTGGACTTGGTGAGCTTAAAGGTCTTTTCCAACCAAAGGATTCTTTGATTCTGTGATTGAGTACTTAGTCTCCTCTGGCCTACTCAGCAGTCCTTGCTCTGAGGGCTTATGACCACAATCTGTCTTTTTCCTATTTTTCTTTCTAGCAGTATAGCTGACCCCTTATCTTGGCTCCTGAGCAAGTTGTAGCTGAACTTGTGATTTGCTGGATGCCATTGGGCATGTGCTTATGTGATACTGTAGACAGACAAGGGGGGCCAAGAAGGTTCAATATGCTGAGCTTCTTGAGAGAGCAGTGACCCTTCATTTCATAAAACCACAGAATCACAGACACCTGGAATCCCAGAATGAGAGGGTTTGGAAGTGATCTGCAGAGCTGCTCCAGCCCAAGCCCCTGATAAAGCAGGTTCCCCTTGATCAAGTGGCACAGGAATGTGTTCAGGAAGGTTTGGAAACCTCCCAAGAAGGAGCCTCCACAACGTCCCTGGGCAGCCTGGGCCAGGGCTCCCTCCCCTCAGCACCAAAGGAGTTTCTCCTCCTGTGCCAGGGGCACTGCCTGTGTTCCAGTTTGTGCCCAGTACCCCTTGTCCTGCAACTGGCCACCACAGAAAAAAGACACATTTGGAGACACACAGTTGAAAGCAGAAGCAGAACCCCCCAAGAAAGCCATTGCATTCATCGCATTCTCCCTCCAAGGACCTGGATGTCTCACACTAATGTTATGCACAAAGCTTCATTGCCCTGAACTGACCATACTGCTCCTCATCTTTCATTAGGGATCTAGAAAGAAGAAAGTTGTACTCAAGAAAAGAATAATTAATGTATCTCTAGGGACTGTGACCTGCCACTGCCCAGGGAATAACCTAAAGATGTACAGGGTCCCGTGTCTGTAGAAGGAGCAAGAAGGGATTCCCTTGTTTTCCACCTTTGTAGCCCTGTGACACGATGACAAAACCATCCTTTTGAAGTATATATGCCAGCAGGATGAGGATTGAGAGTTTTTCCTTGCTTCTTGAATTTTAAGAGGAGCTCTGGAGGCCCTACTCAGTCAGGACTAAGCAGGTGAAAGGGAGATTTTGAAACCACACCTAGACTTGGATATTGCAAGCTAATTTTAAAATGGTTAAGGCAAATGCTGTCATGAGGGGGTGAAGATCCGGGCCAAATATCTCTTTTACATGTTCTGGAAGGCAATGTTGGTCCATCAGCTTTTCTCATGTCTGTGATGAAACCAGAATCTGGGCTCTAATGCTACTGCTGACTATCAATCCTGGGTTGTCTTATGAATTCTTCATCATCATCATCATCATCATCATCATGATGCATGCTTTGCTTGGTCTATGGTGAAGAACATGACTGGTTCAAAGGGGATGGTATGGGGGGTAGCTCCAAGCTTCCTGTTAGACATTGTCCTCTCCACACCCTCAAACCAAACTCCATTAATTCACCTCAACACTGCGCTGCCCAGGAATGAACTGCTTGGTTCATCCTCCAAAAAGAAGGACTGGGCAGCAGATTCAGGCCCTCAGATAGTGTTGAGCATGGCAAAGTCAGTAGGAAGATGGGCTTTGAAAGCAAGTCATGGCATTAAAAAGGAGGTAAAGATCTAAGCTTCTTTCACCTTGCTTCCAGTACCCACAGCCTTAAAGGTAATATTTTTGCAGTATTTTTTATTCTTGGGAAAGATAAATGTGTATCTGCCTATTCCTTAATGGTTCACAGATAATGGCCAGACTCCAGCCCCAAAGGGAACTTTAAAACAAATCTTAAAATCATGGGACTCAGCAAAAGGACATAAATAAAACTAGGAGGAAAAAAACCTCTGGAAGATTGACCAATCTGGCAAATCCAAAGGGAGATATCAAGAAGGTTCTTATTTGCCAGACGCAAACAGAGATAAAAAAATGTCTCCCAATAGAAGGCAAAAGTCAGGATAACTGAGTTGCATGTCAAGAGCTCTTGTCTTGCTCTCTGAGCTGGAAAGAGATTGGAATCTGTGTGCTGATGCTGGAGTGAGCATGGCACAGACCACGGTGCTACTCTTGCCTGGAGGATTCAACAGTGCAAACATGCTTGGGGTGGTATTTGAAGAACAAATTTCCATCTGGCTGGGGATCTGAAGGCACACAATGGCCTTGTGGGGTTGCTAGGTTCCCTCCAGGGCGATGCCAACATCAGCCTGTCATTAAGAGAGGAGCACTCTGAGAGGAGCACTCCAGTGGCTCTGCATTCTGAGAATGGGGGAGATCCTGAGAGGGAATGGCCTGCTTCATCTGAGCCTGGGAGTCTCTTCTCTGCACAATGGCATTTTGGGGGCACTCCCTGGGTAACTGTGTCTAGTTTTGGGCTCCCCAGCTCAAGAGGGACAGGGAAATTCTGGAGAGAGACCAGTGCAGGGCTACCAAGATGATCAGGGGACTGGAGCATCTTCCTTACGAGGAAAGGCTGTGGGACCTGGGGCTGTTTAGTCTGGAGGAGACTGAGGGGGGATCTCATTAATAGTTACAGATATCTAAGTGGTGGGTGTCAGGAAGTTGGGGCAGCACTTTTTTTCTGTTGTATCTAGTGACCAGACTATGGGTAGTGGAAAGAATCTGGAACACAAAAAGTTCCATTTAAACATAAGAAAAAACTACTTTACTGTGAGGGTGAGGGAGCCCTGGCCCAGGCTGCCCAGGGAGGGTGTGGAGGCTCCTTCCTTGGAGGTCTTCCAAACCCCACTGGACACCTTCCTGTGTGACCTGATCTAGGTGAACCTGGTTTGGCAGGGGGAGTTGGACTAGATGATCTCTAAAGATCCCTTCCAACCTCCAGCATTCTATGATTCTATGATGGGAAGCCTTTATGGACAAGCTGACTAGCTGACATTTGCAGCAGGACTAACTCACAGGTAGAATGTCTCATGGACAAAAATCCACCCACAGGCACAGGTTGCAAACAATAATTAGCAAAGATGCTGCTTGTTCAAGTCCTGTGTGAGCCTACTGGTGACTCAACCAGTATAATGGTTAACTGTGTAAGTTCTTGGCCTTGGATGGCTTTGTCCTTGACTGTTGGCTTTCATAATGCTCCCTTTGGTGGACCATAACTTTGCAACAGGAGGCTATGCCCTTGTCTTCCTGATCCTTTCCTTCCTGTTTCACTGGTATCACTTGGTTGGTTAAACACAGGAGGCCAAAGACATTTTAGACACCCCAGAGTATCTGTCCTGGGTTATCTCAATCACTAACTGGCCAGGCCTTGGTCAGCTGTGGGTCCATCTTAGAACTGACCCAGGCAAAACCACTAGAGTATCTTGGTCTACTGCTAATGTTCCAAAAGGATGTGAATCCTCTGTAAACTGTCTCCTGTCAGACAGATCTGTGCAGGGGCCTCAGAGACCCTGAGATGGTTTGAACGGCACTAGAGACTGGTGTTTAGGCTACTGAATTGAGCCCTGCATATCTGGATTTTAATCTAGCACAAATCCAGCTCAGTAAAATGAATTTCATATGACCAGTGACAAATGACCTTGAGCTTTGTTCTATCCATCTCTTAAGAAAAACTGTGCTGTCAGTGTAGGGGCAACAAAGACCTTTATCCACAGAAGAGGAAGGGAGAATGGCTATTATTAACTCCTTGCTTTGGACTCATGTGGCAGCCGGTTTGAGGGTGCAGTAGGCTACTCCATCACAACCAAAAGTCTTCATCTCCTCACTCTGTGACATGAAGAATTGCCTCAAGTGATCCTGTTCTAGAAGACACAGGCAGAAGCTTCCCAGAAACACAGGACATCAGTATCATCAGTAATGCATTTCTGTTCCTGTCATGATGGGCTTCATGATTAGTCTCTCTGAAAGTTTATCTTTCAGAGCCTGGGATGAGCAGAGGGCAGAATCGGTGCTTTCGTGGGGTAGAAGTTACAGATTGTGGAAGAGACAAATTTTGGGAGAGGTTCCCAATAGACCTCACACTAATGTGACATCTAATTGATATTAGGAAAGACTGAGTGATGTTTGTTAAATGCTCCTTTCATGGACTACTCTAAAGACCCAACAAGAACTAATGATCATAGAACCACCACCTAGATCAGATCACACAGGAATGTGTCCAGGTGGGTTTGGAAACCTTCTGAGAAGGAGCCTCCACACACTCTGGGCAGCCTGGGCCAGGGCTCCCTCACTCTTACAGTAAAGTAGTTTTTCCTTAAGTTTAAGTGGAACTTTTTGTGTTCCAGCCTTTATCCATTACCCCTAGTCCTATCACTGGACACTACAGAAAAAGTTCTGCCCCATCCTCTTGACATACACCTTCTAAATACTTGTTAAGTATTAATGAGCTCTCCCCTCAGTCTCCTCCATGCTGAACAGCCCCAGATCCCACAGCCTTTTCTCATAAGGAAGATGTTCTAGTCCCCTGATCATCTTGGTAGCTTCTCTCCAGCAGTTTCTTGTCTTATTTGTACACACAGGTTTCGCTGGATGAGTGCAAGAGCATCCTTCCTCATTTGAGAATCCCTCAGGGTGGTCAACCTTCTGCTTCTTGTCTTGGTGTAAGTCTCAGGAGCACTCATAGTTGCATTTCTTGCTCTGACCTGTTACCCTGTTAGATGAAGTGGCACATACTTTGTGCCATTTCTCCCCTCACTCCCTGAGTCAGTTTAAAGCCTTCTTAACCAAGTTGGCCAGTTTATTCCCAAAGATACCAGTGCCCTTGTGAGACAGATGCAGTCCACCCTGCACTATTAAATTACAATCATCAAAGAAGGTCCTGTTGTAAATACTGAAACCTTCTGCTTGGCACCAACCTCTAAGCCAGGAGTTACCTTTCATGGTTTTTATACTATTTCTATTATGACCAGCAACATTATTCTTTAGAGAAATGAAAATACTGTATATAGAAGGCAGAGAACTTAATTAAATACATACTGAACTAAGAATAAACTCCCAAATTCAAGAGAGGTGCCAAAATGGTTTCTGGAGGGTCAGATGAAGATTCATCATAATTCATCTACTTGAGAGAACCCGAGGCAAGTTTTTCTAGAAAGCCCTAGGTACAGAAACAATGACAAACTTCCCATTGAGGTGGGTAAGATAGTAGAAGCACTGCTGTGACAACCCTGTTGTAACTCCTTTGGCACCTATATTTCATGGAATATCATCAAAGAGGGCTTTTTTTTTGCAAGAAGGTAGCAAAAAGCCACAAAGAACACTCTGCTTCCACATCTATGAATAGTGAATGGACATAGCACAGGGCTTTAGACCACTGGTTCTCCAGCTTTGCTGATCCAAAACCTGTTAATCCTCATCAGTTTTCCCAGACTGTTTGACTCTCTTGTACTCTGGTTTTCCATGAACCACTTACCAAGCCTTCATGGACCACCAAGATCTGGAAACCACTGTTCTAGGCTACTGGTTCTTGCATTTGCTGGCAGATAGAGCAGCACTTTGTGGCGAGCGCTCCAACAGTTGTCTTCTGTGCAGCTCTTTTCAACAGCTTTCTTAAGCCTCCTTTTGAAAGTAACTGCTGTTCCTCTGTGGCTACTGCAAACAGAAGCCTGGCTTCAACTCGCTTCCAAGATAAAGTGTCCCTTTCTACTGAGCTGTCTCCTCCACTCTGGTCAGGAACATTGAGAACGTGTGTTTTTTCCAACTTAGGAGCAAGCTTGGGAAATCCTGTAGAAAAGGAGTGGAGGGGAATGATTCCCAAGCAAGTCATCCAAGTCTTGGAAAAACCACTGTGTTTGCTGGGTCAGACCCAAGACTACTTGTTTTTCCAACTCAGAAGTTCTTTTCTCTGCACTTGGTTTTCTAAGAATGTGAACTCACCCGCCCTGTCCTGTTTACAAGCTCGTAAATATGTAGATCAGATTTGGCTGCAGGGTAGGCCTTGGAAGGGCTGAATCCTGCTGGGAACACATGGCATTTTATGTACAGCGAGGCCAGATCTGAGCTGCACAAAGGAAAAAGGCAATTTTTCATTAAGCCCAACCCGATCCAGGAAAAAATTCTCCCCCAACACAAAATGTGCGAGTCCTGAGTTTAATTTACAGTATGGAGTGAGCTGAACTCACCCTGAGTGGATGAGCACTACCAGGACCCAAACAGAGATAACACCATTAGAAGAGATAGCACCATCTAGAGGGATGCTCCAGTGGAAGGTTTACTTCAGCTGATTGCTGGCAACGCTGGTGGCCCCGAGTCTGGAGAACTTGCTAGTGGCGGGCCGCCAGCGTTTGGCAAACATGCTATCAGGGGGAGGTGTGGGAGCTTCCTCAGAGCCTTTCCACCGTCCTGGTCCCAAGGACATTCTGTTTATATCAAGAATTGGGCAGACAGCACGTCACCAGCCTTGGAGCCTGGCACAGCAGCACTGGCAGCCTGTGCCCTGCTCCTGGCGTTGCTGGCTGTGAAGGATGCTGAACGGCATCCTCGAGAGAGCTGGACCCTCACACGTGGGTACCGTGATGTCATGGAGGAAGGGTGGGGGAAGAAAGGAATGGGGGAGGTTGGTATGTTCAGGTCTGATGAAGAACCAGGGACTGGCTTTGCAGTCTCAGAAGGGGTTATTCAAGACCAGCCAGCCAACTTGTTTTTTCTTTTCAGGCTTGGAGGGGAAAATCCTCCAACGCCTGCCCTGTTTCCGCAGCCAGCTCCAAGGCACAGCCCTTCTGGCTTGAGCTTGCATGGAAAAATCTGCAGAGTTCCTTGTCGCTCACCTTCTCCTTTCTGTTTTGGGTTGTTTCTTTTCCCAAGAAGGGAAACTTAAAAATAACATTTTTCCTTCTCCCCCAAACTGGTGTTATCCAGAGGAGATAGCAAAGAGTTGTTGTGTCTCTCCCCAGCCCTGCAAGCGAGCTCCCAGCTGATATCAAGCTCTGAAAATGTTGCACTTCAAAAAGAGACGTTTTCCTCCTATCAGAAACAATGGGTCAGTGTAACAGGGCTCCAAAAATATAACAGGAATGGTGAGATAACAACATCCTCATCACTCCCAACAGTTCCTGAAGCCTTTAACTTGAAGGGAATAAATCTCCTGTTTAAGGATACACTGGTTGCCTGTGAAGGGTCCCTCTTGGTTTGTTCTCTGTCTCCATGGGGTTGATCATCTTTCCAATATGACCAGCTTTAGGCTTCTTATCTGGTTATATGGCAGTGATGCACTTAAGCCATATCTCTGTGGGTATAGTGAACAGGTACAGCATAAGAGACCAGATTTTGACTGAGGAACTCCCAGGCTGCTAGTGCAGACCCTGGCATTACTTTGGAATGGACATGGTGCAATGAGTGGCAGAGATGAACAATGTACCTGTGTGCATATCCCTGTTTGGGAAGCTTCAGTTATGGTAATGTCAGGCACCTGGCTAACAAATTGACCCCAATGTTTTTTATTTGCTAGCAGAGATATGATGAGGGGACCACACTTTGTGCTGGGTGCTGTACAAACACAGAGAGGTGAGAAAACCTGATCTTGAAGGCAATGTTTGCTACCAAGTGCTGAGAAGGGATTTCCTGTGTGCCCATGGCACACACCAGTTTTGTACCCTTGGGTTGTTGATCCAGCAATACTGCTAGCAATGTGGATGGGAGAAACCACATGGGTTGCACCATGTCAGATGAGGAGAGAGCTTGCAATGCCCTAACTAGGGCAGTCTCCAGCAGAGCAAGTAACGTGCTATAACAGTGCACAGTGGTGTCAGGACCCATCAAAGAGAAGGAGAGACAAGCCCAGAAAACCCTGACTGTTGATATTTTTGTCACCTGAGGAATCCATTTGGATGACATTGCTGATTAGAAAGCAAAACATCACAAGAGGCAAAAACTGTCTACCTCATTGTTTTAGCCACAGACCCGAGCCTGGTACAAGCTCAGAGAGGTACTGGGAAGGACCAAGAATCATAGCATCACATTGGTTTTGTTTAAGCTTTATAGACACATGGAGTTTTAAGGAAACATTTCAGGAGACAGAATGCAAGAAACTTGCTGCATTGGTTTGTTTAAATGCCTGCATAGGGCAATGGGATCTCTGTTGAGAAGAGAGAGTATCTCAAAGTGCCTCATTATGGTGATGAGCCTCATTATCCACTGACATGTTTCCTGCTCCATCTCTGCCCTATCTCTATTTCTTTTTTAATCTCTGATCCTAAAGGGAAAGATGGAAATTTGCATTCAATTTTCATGGCAATTCGAGTACATCCCATGAGATATTTGCCTGCCTCTCTTGCCTTTGTGTTAGATAAACAAGGCTTTTTGCCTCCTGTGACTTTCACTCACTGCTCAGAGGTAATAGCCATGGGATCTCAGGTGCAGTCTCTGTCTTGATGTGGCATTGACTCCTAATTAACTTTTGGACACGTTAATGTCACATATTCACTTGTTGCAGGGAAGTGACTCTTAGTGGACCTTCCACCCCTCTTTAGGAAAGGGTTGCTTTTGAGGACAGTCTCTCTCAAGACTAGTGTCAACCAGGTAGTTATTATCTCCTCTTCTTCCATCACCATGAATTACTTTGAGACTTGTCATCTCCCTCTTATAAAACTGTGAAAGATCTCAATGTCAAGGGAACAAAAATACCCCCCATGCCATGTAAACCTGCTTGTGCACTTCCACCATCAATGTTATCTAAAAGCAGGGAGTCCAGGAGTCCATTGAAGGCTTCCCAATGGATCCTCAGGATATCTTGGTCAGTAGGTCTGAAGACAGAGATGTTCAAGCCTTGTACAGTGAATCTGTGGCTGGGTAAGGATTCTACATTTGCTATGAGACAGAAGCCAGTTTCCCTACAACTGCAGAATCCCCTACTAATTGCCTCCTGACATTCAAAATGCTGAAAAGAGCAATTTCTCTGGCAGCAGGAACCATCTGTCTCAGACAACACCAGTGATACTCTTCTTCAAGACTATCAACTTGTTTGTATCTAGAGACAAATGAAGCTAAGACATCTGATGATCCCTAACATAAGTGTTAAGGCACACATTTGGAAGGCAGCTACACATTGAACTCTCATTAAACTCGTGGGCATTAAGTGTGAAAATATCTTCTGAACATGAGGGTTCTCAGTGCCAATCTGAGTACTACATACATTAGCAATACTGGCAGTTCTGGATCAGCTTTCATGCTTGCCCTGAATAGCAGCACGTGGGAATATTTTGTGAAACAGTTCTTTAGAGGAATATCATAGAATCATAGATTCTTTTAAGTAGGAAAAGACACTTAAGATCATCAAGTTCAACCCTAGACCTAACACTGCCAAGTCCACTGCTTAAATCATGTCTGCATCACTTCTATACATCTTTTAAATACCTCCAGGGGTATCTTCCCTTCCAGTAGCAGCTGATGACTTGCTCTTCCAGTTCTGTTTCTCACAAAAAGGCTGTCAAGACTGTTGGTGAAAAAGCCCATGTGATCTACCTAGGAGCAGCATTTCACAGAGCATTAGTAATAATAACACAAGCTCAGACTATAAAAAAGGCCAAGAACAGGAACAGATGAACCAGATCAAGGAAGACTGAAAAATGGAGATTGTTCACATGGAAAATCATGTCCCACAGTGCAGAAAAGAAACCAAAGAGGCAGAAAATATTCTGAGGAGCTCTACAAGACAACACAAAGGTCTGGAAAACTTAACTTAGAGCGTGACATTAAAGGATCTTGATCTATTGGCATTATCCTAGATATTGGCATTATCCAGGAGAAATTGAAGCGACCTGCTCATGCATTGTGGTGAAATAGAGGGGAAGCTGTTCCTGACAGCAAACCTATCTTTAATCTAGCCAAGAATGATAGAAAAATTTAATGGCTTGAGGTTATAGCTAGATAAATTTACCCTGGGAAGAAAGCAGTCATCTTTAATAGCAAGGCTATAAAGCAACTGGGAAAAAAAAGCATAACTAGAGACATGGGTTCTCCATTATTTGCAGTCCCAAGTTAATGCTGAGTGTCTTTCTAAGGAGAAAACTTCTTCTGAGTAATGGGGGAGTTGAAGAAATTATTGAATGAGACACTTAGGGCTGCAGTCATCTGTAAATCACAGCAGGCAGTTGGAGCCATCTCTCGTAGCCTTGCAAACTATGACTGTGATCAGCAAACTCCATTCCAAAATGCAGTAGGTCTTGAACATGAAGAGCTGTAAATGACCATGTCACACAGGGTCTTCAGACACGATAAGTACAAGAACTGTTTTGGAAGCAGTTGCAGAAACTACTTTAATTGGGAGTAGCAGTGCACCTTTATTCCTTGCTGCAGGATCTTTCCCTGGCTTTGACACACGTGTATGGTGACATCTACCTTTCTATGCATTTGATCTTAGAGGGACTGACAATGAGCCAAGCATCTGTGTCAAGGGGTTTAATGAAGATTTTGCTTGTTGGGAATGCCAGCATTTAATTAATTACCATGAGCTACAATGTTGGTATTTGAGAACAGTTAGTCTCTCCCCACTCATGTCCAGAGCTAATATCCTTTGGTGTGCTAGTATTTACCCAGAGCAAACAAAGAAGGGAAGAAATAAGCACCACAGAGAGCTTCCTGGGCCCTTCCTTTCAAAGCAAGCTGTGGATGCCATGAGCAGAGACCTGATTCAGCTTTGGACAGTTGTTCAGGTCTCAGCAGCTTTGAAGCTGCATATTTTTGTGCTGCTGAAGAAATCAAGGCATGGCATGCTAATATTGCTTTACTGCTCTGAGGATGGCTGGTGGGAGCAGCTTTTATAGAATCATAGAATGGTAGGGATTGGAAGGGACCTTTAGAGATCATCCAGTCTAACCCCCCTGCCAAAGCAGGTCCATCTAGATCAGGTCACATAGGGATGTGTCCAAGTGGATTTGGAAACCTCCATAGAAGGAGCCTCCACACCCTCCCTGGGCAGCCTGGGCCAGGGCTCCCTCACCTCAACACTGAAATGGTTCTTCCTTATGTTTAAATGGAATTTTTTGTGTCCCAGCTTCTTTCCATTACCCCTTGTCCTGTCACTAGATACGAACCTTTGGGTATTCTTGTGCTGTGCTGTTTGATGCCTGGCTTCCTACTCTGCCTTGTGTTTATGAGGCCTACAGCCCAGCTGGGAGTGGATCTAAGGACCCTCAAAGGAGATGGAAGAGCAGATGTACTGATGTACAACTCCTTGAAAAGGAGCTTTCCTAACAACTCTCCTTTCTCCTGACCTGTGAGCTTTCCCTTCTCAGTTCCAGCAGAAAAATATATAATCAAAATCAAGAGACCAAAAACCCCTCAAACAAACAAAACTGGCTAACTAAAACACATGTCTTCCTTCTCCTTCCTACACCTCATAAGATTCTCTGTGGAGACTGTCCTAAGACTCCCACCAAAATATCCCTGTTGGGGCAGGCAAATGGCTTCTGCCACCGACTCTCTCCTGTGCCTTCCTTTCCATAGTTGTGTCTCACTCTCACAGGGACAGGTGCCAAAGGACACACACTTGCTCCTGATCATGCCCAAATGAGGAAAATTAAACCCAGGGCAGCTCTGCCTGCAAACACTTGGCAAACTTTGCCAGTTGCTCAGTGCTCAGAGACGTGCACAGCATCAGCACTCAGAGATGGAAGGCTTTGCCTCCCGGTGTACCCATCGCCCTGTGTTGATTCTCCTCTTGGTGTTGGGTGGATGACTGCCTATTTCTCCATTGACTCTACTTGATTCCTCTCCCTAAGGTGTTTTCATCTCATTTGATTGGCTTTTTGCTAAGATTTCCACCTTATTTCCATGAGTATCCTGTTGAATGTTGTCTACCTGTGGCCTTTGTCATGCCCTCGCCACCCATAAGGAATGAGATGGACGTCTGCTGAGAGCCTCAGTAGTAGTTCGAAACTAGTCTAAGTCTTCAAGGCAAGACAGGAACAAAAGCAAGTGTTGGGATGCCACCACAGCTGCTTTTGTATTTTTTCAGGAATATACTAGTTTCCCTCAATGAAGATGTCTCAGCCCCATGAGAGCAGGTCAGGGAGAAAGCAAGCAAACTGCCCTCATATGTCTCTCAGGGTGAGTGAACCTGTCCCTTGAATGCCTGTCCATGCAGATCAGTGCAAAAGCAGCTTGTTATTGTGGATTTTTTCACACTGAGTCCTTTGACTCCAGCTGTCAGACACCTTGTAGGAAGTACAGGCTTTATCATAAGAAGGTCTCAAATGCCATAACTACAGCACAAAACCATCTGGGATATTGTTTTATCCTGTCTGCAGGGTATGACATCGGGGTCTTCAACAATCACCACCTTGCTTCTGTCTTTGAGAAGCCCCTTTAGCTCCTGCTAGCCCAGGGGTGATGAGGCTGCTCTCCTCTGAGCCTCTCCAGCAGTGGCTGGGATCTGAGACTCTTCTGTCCCTGGGAAACATGTCAGCATAGGACTGAGAGAAGGGGATGGCTCTTTTTCAACGAATATCTTGAAGAGTACTGCAGGCCAACAAACATATTTTCCCTTTCAGCAGGCTCTGCAATGCTGGACTCGTCCTGGATGGCTGAAAAGGGGATGCATGAGGCCATGAAAAATCACGCCTGTGTCTCAATACTCTTCCTTTCTAGAAGTCAGATCTGTAGGTCTGCCCAGCACTTTGGATCTCTCTCTCACTGCTGTGCCCCTTTTTTGGGAGGAACAGGCTGTTATTGCTGAGGAACCAGCTGCTGCTCTATGAGGCTGTGCAGAGTTATGCCAAGAGCCTGGCCTGGCTTTGTGTCTCCACTGCCTGCCAAGCAATCACTGCTGTTGAGTGCCTTAATAAATATACTTTATTCTGAGTGTACCTTGGATGCTGAGCTCTGCATTGGGCTAAGCCTGATGACACGCAGTGTGACCTGCTGGCATTTATCTCCAGAGGGAAGCAGATAAATCCCCTGATCCCAGCTCTTCCAACACTATATGCCAATGGATGCAATCTCCCAATTATGCATCAGGCTGCAGAGCATCGTTTCAATATCCTGGTCTTTTTAGAATATGCATCTGACTTCCAGAGAGCATGACCCAAGATATCAGGGAATGGGGCAGTAATTGCTGTTTGCAGCCAGACAATTCTTGTTTGAAAGAAAGTTGCTTTCCTAGCTAAATCAAGCTCTCCCTTGAAATCTTGATGTACACATGTCTTGGGATGTGTGCATGAAGTGAAAGGTGTTCGGGCTGCTGTTCCTCTCTAGGGGGCCCAAAACACAGAGAGTAGAGTCTAAGAGGCCCAAAACACAGGATATATTGAGGCTTGGCACTTCTGCCTTCAACCTTGGATATCTGAAAGTGAGGCCTTCCCTGACACCCCTGAGCAGTTTTGCTCTCATTAAGCTTGGAAGGCTCAAGTCACTCCACTCCACAGATACATTGTACCTGAAAGTTGAGCTTACTTGGTTTGAAAACTGCATAGAGCCATGAGGCTGTCCAATGTCTGATTTCTAAGGTTGAGTCTTTCTGACTGTTTTGTTTTCCTCCTTCTGTTCTCCAAGGTTGAAAGCTCAGGTTAGCTCAGCTGTGCTTAGCCTGGTCTGATAACCTCTGTAATACCTCTGAGAAGTAACTACAAAACATCAATACACTACCATTACTAGTACCATTGAGTTGATGTCTGAGCAGAAAAGAAGGAGCTTTTTGCCAGGTGTGGAGTTGACCTTGGACTGATCCTGGATCCAAATAAACTCATTTCAGGTTTGCTGATAGGTCTCTATACCTTGTGACAGATGCTACATCATTGTGGGAATAGATAATCAGGACTGGGCCGAGGTGCATTGGTAGTAGAAGAGACGATAGCAACAGCAAAGACAGATTGCAGGAAGAGATGTAGAGGTTCCTGTGTACCTCCATAACTCCCCTGAAGATAAAAAGTCAGCTTGTAACAGACATTTCAAGATGTTATGTTGCTCAAGTTGTGACTGATAAAGTGCAGTGTCCTAAACTTTGCTGTTTCTCCAAACACCTTGTTTCAAATTGTCTGATAGACCTGAACAGCAGCTCAAAGCAATCACAGGTTTCATCACAGGCTCACCAGGCTGTAGGAAAGTTGCCTCATCAGGGCAGTCAGGTCATTCTAACTATCTGCTAACAGGGAAGGAGACTGGGCTGAACTCCTCCTGAATTCAGTTGGGCATCATCCCCTTTGTGCTACCAAAGCAGACACGAAGGAATCAAAGATCAGAATTTGCATCATTCCTCTGCAACCTACTTTTCACAGCCCCACGAAGTCTATGTGGTTGCCCAGCTGGAAATGCATGGGGTGATGCTGTATTCGTCTCCCTTCTGGAAAGCAAATCATCAGCCTGTTCAGCACACGTACCCTCACTCCATGCTTAGGGAAAAACATGGACAAATGAAAAGACTGACACATCTGAGCCCTGCTTCAGTAAAGAAACTGGAGTGTCAGTTCAGAGCCCTCCCTTGATAGTGGCACATTCATTTAAAACAAGGACAGGCTTCATATATAAATAAACTAATAAATAATAATAATAAATTAAATAATAAACTAGATAATAAACTAAATATGAGCCAGCAATGTGCCCTGGTTGCCAAGAAGGCCAATGGCAGCCTGGGATGCATCAAGAAGAGTGTGGCCAGCAGGTCAAGGGAGGTTCTTCTCCCCCTCTACTCTGCCCTACTGAGGCCTCATCTGGAGTCCTGTGTCCAGTTCTGGGCTCCTCAGCTCAGGAGGTACAGGGAAGTGATGAAGAGAGGCCAGTGCAGGGACACCAAGATGATCAGGGGTATAGAACATCTTTCATACAAGGAAAGACTGTGGGACCTGGGGCTGTTGAGTCTGGAGAAGAGGAGACTGAGGGGGGATCTTGTTAACATTTATAAATATCTAAAGGGTGGGTGTCAGGAGGTTGGGACATCCCTTTTTTCTATAGTAGATAGTAACAGGACAAGGGGTGATGGGATGAAGCTGGAACACAAAAAGTTCCACTTAAACATAAGAAAAAACTATTTCAGTGTTTGAGTGAGGGAGCCCTGGCACAGGCTGCCCAGAGGGGTTGTGGAGGCTTCTTCCTGAGTCTTCAAGACCCTCCTGGACACGTTCCTATGCGACCTGATCTAGGTGAACCTGCTTCTGCAGAGGGGTTGGACTAGATGATCTCTAAAGGTCCCTTCCAACCCCACCATTCTATGATTCTATGATTCTATGATTCTATGATTCTATGATTCATGCATCCCAGCTACCTCTGGAGGTGGTGGATCCTACAGCAAAATGCAGTACAAGCAAAAGACCGGCACAACATTCACCTCGGTGCACACATGAAATCAATGGACACTTGAAGGTGCAGTTGTTGGAACAAATGCAGGCAATGATATGCAGGGAGTGGACAAAGCATTTGTACAATACTAGATGTTGTCGATCCTCATGGTTGGACTGAAACAAGCTGTTTAAAAAGGAGATCCACCAAATGACAGAGAGAAAGCATAAGAGAGATTATTTCAATGGCTTAGAATAGCTGGGACCCAGATTATGAAGGGTCATTCATCTCACAAATCAACATCTAAATTTAATGCATGTGAGTGAAAGGCTCAATTCTGGTGCCTGTGCAGAGGTGGTAGGAGAGTGTCTGGTTATCAATTTGGAGAGTGGCACAAATCCCATGATTTTAATGTGACAAGATGGAATTGTTTCTCCGAGTGGGTCAATCCATGCTAGGAAACAGAGCTGTCTGGAAATCCAGATGCTTGGTTTGTGGGACATGTCAGTGTTTGATATTTGTTTTCTTTCAAAAAACAGAATGTAATTAAAAAAAGGAGCAGGTTTCTGAGGAACTGTACATTTAAAATACTGCATTCTATGAACCTTCAGTGCACACTGTTGTCTAAAAGGGATGTATCCCTGGAAACCTGACAACTAACAGCTGACGTGGAAATACTTGTTAATGCATGGACACAACCGTGTCAGCAGTTAACCACCACTAGATGGATTTGCATGGTGGGGCAGGCTCCCATTTCCCCCATTCTCAAACCTCCCTAGCTACAAAGTGCAGAAGATCATAGAATCACAGAATCCTTTAGGTTGGAAAAGATCTTTAAGCTCATCAGGTCCAAGCCCACCCTGCCCAGCCCAGCACTACCCCATGGCCCTCAGCACCTCAGCTCCACAGCTTTGGGATCCCTCCAGGGCTGGGCACTCCCCCAGCTCCCTGGGCAGCCTGGCACAGGGGTGACACCCCTCTCAGGGAAACAGTTCTGCCTCATCTCCAACCTCAACCTCCCCTGGGGCAACTTCAGCTCATTTCCTCTTGTACTATCATTCATTACTGGAGGGAAGAGACTCACCCTCACCTTGCTCCAGCCTCCTTTCAGGTAGTTGCAGAGAGTGCTCATGTCTCCTCTCAGCCTCCTCAAGATGCAAAGTTTTGGCCAGCTACACTCCCTGGGCTTTCCCTGGGCTGGGTGACATAAGAAATCAGACAATGGAAGTCCTGCAGTCCTTGGAATTTATGAATCTGTGAATCTGCAGTGTTTTCAAGTCTCCTAAATTAACATACTTGTAGCAGGAAGAGTAAGACAAACCCTTTCTGGAGCCAGAGTGCTCAGGGCTTCCAGGTTACTTGTGTTGGGATCCAGGAGTCTACCCCAACTTAGCACAGAGCTGCCAAGGTTCTCACTGCTGGTTGTGTGGTAAGAAAGCCATGGAAACCTGGCATGAAGGGGCTGTCTTGGGGCCATGAATAGTGATTGAAGCAGAAGTTGTTAAACCTGGGACATTTCCGCTTGGTTTTCCAACTGGCATTTCCCAATGAATTCTTCCCCTGCTGACCAGCATCCACACTCATTACTTGTGACCTCATGAGTTCAGCACCTGATTAAATGCTTCACTTACTTTGGGCCACTGCACTCAGGGGAATGGCAAGGGCTTTGCAGATGTGCAGGAGGCTGAATCCATGCCTCAAATGTTAAAATGAGAAGGTCAAACGTGACTGATTTGCATTTGCTGCTGACTCTGGATAGACCCTGAAGAGCGCAAAACCTTCTGTCTGACTGTGCAAGTGGATCATAGAATCACAGAATGGTAGGGATTGGAAGAGACCTTTAGAGGTCATCTAGTCCAACCTCCCTGTCAAGGCAGGTTCACCTAGATCAGGTCACACAGGAACGTGTCCAGGAGGGTTTGGAAACCTCCTGAGAAGAAGCCTTCACACCCTCCCTGGGCAGCCTGGGCCAGGGCTCCCTCACTGAAACACTGAAACAGTTTTTCCTTATGTTTAAATGGAACTTTTTGTGTTCCAGCTTCTTTCCATCACCCCTTGTCCTGTCACTGGATACAACAGGAAAAAAGTGCTGCCTCAACCTCCTGACCCCCACCCTTTAGGTACTTGTAAGTGTTGCTGAGGTCCCCTGAAGCCTTCTCTTCTCCAGACTAAACAGCCCCAGGTCCTGCAGCCTTTGGTAAGGAAGATGCTCCAGTCCCCTGATCATCTTTGTAACTCTGCACTGGCCTCCCTCCAGCATTTTTCTGTCCCTCTTGAGCTGAGGAGCCCAGAACTGGACACGGGACTCCAGATGAGGCCTCAGCAGGGCAGAGCAGAGGGGCAGCACAACCTCTCTCACCCTGCTGCCCAAGTGAGTCCCAGTAACTAGAATGACTTAGCATCACAGAATCACAGCATGGCTTAGGTTGGAAGAGACCTTTAAAGATCATCTAATCCATCCCTGTTGCCATGGTCAGGGACATCTTTCATTAGATCAGGTGGCTCAAAGCTCCATCCAACCTGATCTGAAACACTTCCAGGGAGCTGGAATCCGCAGGTTCTCTGGGTAACTTATTCCAATGTTTTACCACCCTCATTGTAAAAAATATTGCCCTTATGTCCAATCTCAACCTGGCCTCTTTTAGTTTAAAATCATTGCCTTTTGTCCTGTCACTATAGGCCTTTGTAAAAAGTCTCTCTCCATCTTTCTCAGAAGCCCTCTTTATACACTGACAGGCTACAATAAGGTCCTCTGGAGCCTGCTCTCCAACAACTCCAACTCTCTTGGCCCCTTTCCATGGCACAGATGTGTTCAGCTTTACGTCTCTTCTCTGGATCTGCTCAAACAGGTCTATGTCTTTCTCATGCTGGGGAATGGCACAGATCTGGAGGCAGTGCTGCAGCTGGGGTGTCACCAAAGTGAGACAGAGAGACAGAATCCCCTCCCTCTACCTGCTGGCCACACTGCTTGTGATGCAGCCCAAGGTATGATTGACTTTCTGGGCTATGAGCCCATGTCTAATGGGCTCATGTCTAATTTTTCATCCACCACTATCCCCAAGTCCTTCTCTGCAGGACTGCTCTTAAGCCTTTCATCCCCCAGCTTATACTGACACCCTGTCCTGCCCTTGCACCAGGCTGTTTAAACAAGATGAAGAAGCTGGGTGACATGAGATATTCCCCTGGGTGTTGGGTGATAAATCAGTCCAGATTCCAGTGATGGAATCTGCCCTCAGGGAAAGAGAAGGAGTGTTGGACTGGCTGGGAGATTACTCCCCAGAGGACACCCTGAGGTGAAGGTGGTCTCTGCCCTTCTCACACTGTGGGACATCTGTGCTCCTTTGTTCATTCCTTTGGACCTCCTTTGGCTTGCTTCTCTCAGAGACCTCCCTGAGGAGCAAAAAGGCCTGGTATCAATTAGCTGTATGAGACAGCTGGTTATAATCTCCACTTTGATGTTCTGGCACAGAGAAATCCCTGGATGCTCCCTTTGAGAGAGAGGAAATGGTCCAATTTATGGTCTGGCTCTGCAGACTGTCAGGGCTCCCTTAGTAGTCTGGGAACCTCCATGGTCATGAATTGCCCTTGTTCCTCATGTCCTGTGCCACAGGTATCCCAGCTGTGGTCAGTATGAGGAGGTGTGGGTGACACCACCTATGCCCAGAGCCCCAGAGAGGAATTTTGAGGTAAGATTGGGAAGAATTTGGCTCCATGGCTGAGCCTGACCTGGTGCCTGGTGCTCAGTGCTGCTCCCACGGCCAAGTGTGCTGACAATTTGAAGGCAAACAATGTCAAACTGACCCCTTCTGCTTGTATTTTTGGGGGTAGCTCAGGATGACTGATATTCTTTATCACTTCTAATAATCAAGACTTTCCTTTGAAAGAGAAAACTTGCTCCTTTAAAATGCTTTTTGGGATAAGAGAGCAACAAGATGCTTTTCAGCCTGGGACTTGTTCTGCAAAAGAAAAGTGAAAAAGTGGATGCAACCAAGAAATGTTACAGTTGTTCATAACAATAACATGTCTCTGCTTTATTATCCAATTTCCTTCATCATTTTATACACAGAAATTCCCAAGAGTTTTCCAGGCTGTGCCAGGATCTGTCTCCTGACACCATTCTTGTGCAGCCTGCCAGAAGAGAGACATTTGATGCTATCAGGGAAATAGTTGCCTCTTTCATTCACTGAAAAACATAGAGATTGGAGGAGACCAACACAAATTTTCATGTAGGGCAAACTTGTCAAATAATTTTTGCCAAAGCAGATGAGAGAGAAATAGAGAGTGTTTGAAAAACAAATGCAAAGTTTCAATGCTGAAACTTTTCTAATTGGAGCAGGGAGGAACAATCATGCCAAAGTGTTTTGTATTGAAGTTTGCTTACATTGAAGTTCACAACCCCAACTTAATCAAAACACAAGAAGGATGTAGGACACTATGGGTCAATTTGAGAAACAGAGTATCATTTTCTCCTATTGACCCACCAATTCTCTCTCTTCCTTGACTAGATCCTAAACCTGATGATAAAAGGCCATTATCAGCTTTCTGGATCTCCCTTGGGTGATTCAATAACCTCATTATCCAACTTTTCACTCAAAACATATACATTTTAATGCTTGATGTGCTTCTGTGCATCTGCTGTGGACCACTTGTGACAGTCCCACAACCTAATGCTGCACAAAGGTCAAAAATTTAAACAATTAAGCTCACAAAACCAAAGCAATAAAGTCAATAGGATGAGGAATAACCATTTTGCTATGGAAGCTGCAGCTCCTACATGTACCCTCCTGAATGTAACCACAGTACAAATAGATTTTATTAGCAGAAATAACAAATAACAAATTGTTCCCAAGTGATCACATTCTTGAATTCTCTGTTGTTTTGTTGTTGGTTTGGGGTTGGGTTTTTGTTTCTGCTTGCTAATAGCAAATAAACAGCTCAGTTTGCTTCTCATTTGTAGGATTTGTCTACATAGTTTTGAAGGCATTTCCAAGTTTAATGGAAGCATCTGTCTTGTAGGATGCTTTTTTGCTCCTTTTCAGTATTTAGGGTGATAGAGGTACAGCTACTGTTAAACACTGATGTCAATCTTGGTAGTTTCTGTCAAAATCTACAGGACTCAGACTCTAGTTTACCTCTGAAAACCTGCCTTAGTGTTTCTGGTTTGTGCAGAGAATGAAAAAGAACAATGTGCAACAATGACAACCAAGGAGAGAATGAAATCAATGGAGAAGTTCCTAGGGATGAAACTTATCTGAGTGACAAGCCTAGCACCATCAAAGTAGCTTAAAAGGGGTGTTCAGAGAGAGAGGGAGACCCACAGCCACTAAATGAGGAAAGATTGAACCTTTTGAAGGAAGAAAACAAGCTCTGTGTGTAAGGATTTGTACAGGTATCAGAGTTACAACAGTGATGATCTCAGTGAGGACCCCAAAGCAGACACTTAAATTCAGTGTTCCACTTTGCAGAGCTATTAAAAATGCCAGACCACTGAATAGGAGATTTTCTAACACCAAGAGACAGAGATGTCCATCGCTGTGAGAAGGGAGGGAGGGAGATAACAAAGCCCCCAGTCCGAGGGCAAAGAGAGGTGACATTTTGGGCACTGTAGATGGGTAAGGATGGGACAGCAAGGCTAGGCATAAACAAAGGGCTAGCCAAAGAAAGAGATTCCTGTTTTTTTTTTCATCCAAGGAGAGCTTCTAACCTTGGGATCCTTTGCCTCTGTGACTAGTGCAAAGGTGTCTTCTTTTTCTTGGGTGCATGACCAGCTGTATGGAAGAGAGGCTGCTTTATTGCAGCCCAGACTAACCTCCAATACTTATCCACCTGCAAAGCTTACTGATGGAGTATTTGATGGGAAAAGAGTGGGGCAACCAGATCCACCTATGGCTGTTGTAGTCCCTCTTTCGCTCTCTTCACAAGTACAGTGGATTCTCATGAGCTGTGACACCATTTTCAAACCCTTGATGCAGAATTAGCTCCTTGATGACTGCACTTTGGAGTGAAATAAAGTCTCTCCAGTCCCTCATGAGTTGCTTTATCCTTGAAATGCAGGTCATTCCTGGTCTGGAGAAGGATGAAAGGTGGACATTTGGAAGTGCCAAGAAATAAATAGGGAGAAAGAAAAATGGACTTTCCCAGATCATTTTTTTTCTGAGGTGCTTGACCCAGTCACCATGGTGACTGTAAGTGTGTGTTCAAGAGGCAGGATGACTCATATCTGGCAGTGGAGCAGCATTTCTTAGTCCACATTTCAGCACTGGCTGATGGGGCCCTCTCAGCTTTGAGGTGTGTTCCCTCCAGTGACCTGGAGAGCTGTTTCCAGCTGACTTGGGAAGATGGATCCTTTGGAGAGTCCCTTATAGAGCAAGATGGCAGTGAAAATATGGTCTTCAGACATAATTCCTCTGGTACAATCCTGAGCATGTACTTGGACATAGCAGCTAGCATCTATTCATTTTTTAAGATCCTCTTCCTTGGAGATCTCTGTGGCATGAATCAGAAGACTCCAAACCCAACACTGACTTAATAGCCATAGGTGGCATGGTAGCAATCACAGGGAATAGCCACCAACACAGGGCAAGTGATTGCCTTCTCCATCTCTTCTCTGGATGGGAGGCATGATCTGCCACCACCTTTGCTAACATGGACATCAGCACTCAGGGAAATGGTCTAGTGGTTGAGAGGGCTGGGACAAAGGCTGAACTCAATGATCTTAAAGACCTCTTCCAGATTAAATGATTTATGATACTATGATTAACACCAAGGACTGCTTACCCAGATACTCATTTGTCTGGTTCACCTTCAAGAGTTTCAGTGTAAAGTACAAGGTTGTTCTCTCAAAGCATCCAAACCACCAATGATCTAAAGCAGAATAAATCCAGATAGACCAGTAGAAGAAAATGGATGCTAAAGACAAAAGGGAATTCATTAGATGGGATGCATTTCTGCTGAGAAATGCAGCAAAAAAAAAGCCTACAGGGAAGAAAACCTCTGACCACCTATCTGACAGAAAAGTGAAAGCCAAGGAAAGAATATAGCTACTTAAGGAAGAAGATGATATGATTGCAAATGAGGCATGGGTATGTTCTCACTGCAAACAGTAAAGTTTCTAAGAGTTGGGTGCAATAAGAACTAGAATGGTCTCCCAGAAGGCACAGGCATAAGAGGTGAGGGAACAGAACACACATGAAGCTGAAGTGATTTGGAATGGGATGATGCAATATGGTGCAGTGGCAGCCACTCCTTTCTCAAAACAGTGACAACCTCCTGTGTTACTTGCATGGCAGAGCCACAGAGGGGTACTGATGGGAGAGAAAACAGGGAGAAGAAGAAGAAGACAAAGAGCTACAAAGGAAGAAGGCACTCAAAGGACTGCCAATGCACTTGGTGGGAGACGTGACATTTCTGGCTGTGATGCTCTCTGGTAGCTTGTCTGAATTCTGCTGTGAGTCACTCAGTTCTGCTTTGAGCAGTGAAAATGCCTGTTTTTGGAGCAAATTATTTTTGTTCCATACATTAGGCTGCTAATTTAATCAGCTGTGGTTTTGCTAAGTGCATGCTGATGGGTGTGCAGAGAGAGTACACAGAGAGAAGGAACAGACCTTTTCCAGCTGAATGTGTGGAATAAACCCTGACAGGCTGATGGCCACGTTGAACATAAACAATCTCAACTCAGCCCCCTACCCTTGCTGCCTTTGACTCAAACAGCCTCGGACACTGGGAAAGTTCTGTTTTGATTGGAAATGCTTTTCCCTTGCCCTCTCATTGCAGAAGGAAAATAAACCCACCCACGTCCTGATTCCCCTGACCTTTGGGGGAAGTTCATGGATGCATCCTGTAGTGGAGCAGCAGCCACTTTGGGCTCATCAAGGGATGCTAATGAAGCCCAGGAAGAGACTGAGTATTGCTTGTGTTGTGCTCTGTGTTTTTGAGATGGTTCTCAGTTCTAACAGGTGGGCAAAGACCTAAAGCCTATGTGTCCTAGATGGAGAGGCCAAACCCAACACTGGCAGCTACCTTCATATTTTTCACCTATTTGGCCATATGGGTCCTGCTTACCTGGATAAATGTGTCAAGTGATGGAGCCTACAGGAGAAACAGAGGGGTCAAACAAGTAAAGTTACTCAGATGACTTTTCTTCTCTGCCTCTGCCAGTCAGCAAAGATTAAGCCCTACCTTCAAAGACTTTTCTATTGATGTCCTACTATTTCTGCATTGAAGCATTAGCTGTGCTTTTTACTGCTTAATAGAGATGTAAAGGAAGACTTACTCCTCATAAACCATTTGAGAAAGCAGTAGTGACCCCTTTATTTTTATTTTCAGGTCTTAGCTTCAGAAGTAGCCTGTGGAAGACTGTATCTGAAGGAAAGGCATTGACACACCAAGATACCAAGTTTCAGGGCACCACCTACATTCTATAGGATAGAGAAAGAAATGTTGAATTGCTTTCCTGAGACATTAAAAACAGATATCCTTCTGGAAAATACTTCTGGTAACCTGCAATGTCTTGGGAAAGCAATACAGGGTGCAATCCAGGTCATCCTAAAGTAAGCACTGAGGTTGCCTACATGTCTTGTGCCATATACAATAAATGTGCTGGAATGTCCTTGGTCTCTGGATGTCCCTCTAGAAGAGCTCACAGCTTCTCTAGGTCCTGTCTTGCAACCAAAAACCCCACATGGTTGCTTCATCAGCTTTAGGGGATTATGGACAGCACTGAACATGTTTTAGGGAAGTAAATTGCAATCCAAGTCTGGTTAGCTATTTAGACATGAACAGAAATGAGAGTGGAGACATCCAGCTCACATGCAAACACCTAACCATAGGCAACTACACACAGAAGTCTTCACTTATGAGTCTGGTCCTACACCTATTCTCTTTGTCTACCTTCACAACAGAAATAACCATGTGGCTTTACTATGAGAGGCATGGATTAGAGGGAAAGCAATGGTCAAGGAAAGGGACCCAGGGAAGGAGGGCAGTGGTGTAGGAGGTGATCAGATGCAATGGGAATTGGTCTCTTCTCCTTTGTTGCTTTCCTGGGATAGCAGCAGCTATCTGTCAATTTCTGCACCACTATTTCCTGCTCCTTTACCTGAATGCCAGCAAAATGACAGTCTGTCTACATGCAGATACCACTGGGTGCTCTCCTGCCTCCCACATCCATCTGGACCCACTACTTTGAGCTTCTCCAGGCTACAAATAGCATTACTGTTTGTACAGTACCTGACACAGAAGGGCTGAAACACATGACTAATGGGCTTGGTGTGTTGTTAGGGATCTCAGATAGATCAGCCTGCAGAGAGCCCTGAAGTGCTGTAACTGTGTGGTGTCATTGGAAATGAAGCACAACGTGATTAATCCCAAATAACTCTGCTATTGTAAGGCAGAAGAAAGGGAGAGATGCAATGTTTGGAAAACTCTGAGCTGTGCTCCTTCTTCCCTTGTCTCTGCATGCTCCCCTCTGAGTGAGGAACACAGGGAAAGCAAACCCTGGGATGTGAAGTCACTCTGTTCTGTTTCCCTGAATCCACAGCCTGAGTGCAGTGTTGGAGGGAGGTAGACAAGCTCATGGCTGGCTGCCAGCTCAACTTCACAATGCATCCTCACAGCATTTCAGATAATTCCTGTGGAAGGGACCCTAGGAACAGAAATAGCCCATGGCTGAAAGGCTTTTCTGGCACAGTTTGCCAAGCCTCTCCTAGAGAACTTGGCCTTACAGGCAGAGGTTCAAGAGCTGGCAGCTGCTCTGAACCCAACTGTTATTTGTGCTCAAACGAGGTCTGTGAGCAGCTGATGGTGTCACCACTGTTGTGTTGTGCATGTGTGTGTCCCATGTCCTTCCAAATTGCATTTCTGAAAACACATCTGGGGTGGGAATACAAGGGTCAAGTCCTCTGCCTGGGATGAAAGGGAGAGGTCTCTTACCTATGGTATGAAATGACACCATTGCTGGCTTCATCTGTTGACCTAGAGGCTCAAAAGTGGTGCTGAGTCCCTGGATTTGGGAACCTGTGCCCTGCACAATCCCTATGGGTACCCTTTGGCTGTTTCTCAACAACAGGCTGGTCTGAGGGAATCTGCAGCTGGAAAACAGCCAGGGATGAGATGTGGCTTGACCCAGTGTGCTTGTTATCTCCTCCTGGTATACCCTGAGGTAGCAATGCCTGGCTACAAACCATCCTCCTGCTGCAGACAGGATTCCTGTCCTTTTCCTGGTCATGTTACCTTAAACTCCTCCTGGCCCACTGCCACAAGGAAAGAACAATATGCCATGAAGATACTTCCATTCCTCACTGTCTCTATACAATAAACCATCAGTTTTAGTCTTAGAGTTTGAATTTCCCTCTAAGCTGGATTCTTTGTAATCTTTTCCCCATCTAAATGATTTCACAAACATCTTGTTCATGGCCAAAATATAGAATAATAGAAACCTTTTGGTTGGGAAAGCCCTTTAAGCTCCTGAAGTCCAAGCCCTGCCCTTACCCTGCCCAGCCCAGCACTACCCCATGGCCTTCAGCACCTCAGCTCCATGGCTTTGGGATCCCTCCAGGGCTGGGCACTCCCCCAGCTCCCTGGGCAGCCTGGCACAGGGGTGACACCCCTCTCAGGGACACAGTTCTGCCTCAGCTCCAGCCTCAACCTCCCCTGGGGCAACTTGAGGCTGTTTCCTCATGTCCTGTCACTCGTTACTGGGGAGCAGAGACAGACCCCAGCTCCCTGCAGCCTCCTGTGAGGGAGTGTCAGAGAGTGCTGCTGTCTGCCCTCAGGCTCCTCTTCTCCAGGCTCAACACCCCCATTCCCTCAGCCCCTCCCCAGCCCCTTGTGCTCCAGCCCCTTCCCCAGCTCTGTGCCCGGCTCTGGCCATGCTGCAGCCCCTCAGTGTCCCTGTGGCAGTGAGTGAGGGGCCCAGCACTGACACAGCCCTGGAGCTGCAGCCTCCCCAGGGCCCAGCACAGGGGACAGTCCCTGCCCTGCTCCTGCTGTCACCCCAGTGCTGATCCCAGCCAGGCTGCCCTTGGCCTTCTTGCCCCCCTGGGCACGCTGCTGGCTCCTGTTCAGCCGCTGGCACCAACCCTCCCCAGGCCTTTTCCCTCCATCAGTTTCCAGCCCCTCTGCCCCAACCTGGAGCGGGACCTGGGCTTGGAGTAGCCCAAGGGCAGGATTCAGCCCTTGCCCTTAAACCTCATCCCATTGCCCTCAGCCCATGGCTCCAGCCTGGCCAGGGCCCTCTGAAAGACTCTTTTGCTCTCAAGCAGATCAACACACCCACTCAGCTTGGTGTCATCAGCAAACTGACTGAGAGTGTACTCAATTCCCTCATCCAGATCTGAAGACCTTGACTGAGCTCCAACATAGCCTTTCAAGCAGAGGCTGTGGTTCCTTGTTTTGTAGTGGCAGCTATCTCCTGTTCAGTGTTGTGTACTTGATCCCTGCACAGAAGATCTCTTGAAAGACATCCTTATGTCATTTTTTTTGCTGTCATGGACATCTTTTGGAGTATTTGCAGACCACCTCTTGGGCTTCACAGCACTTGCAACCTGCAACTGTCTCGCAGAGGAGTGCAGTCAAGACTTCTTTAATTCAGGAGAACAGCTGAGATAACCCCTGTGGTTTGCTCTAGCCTTTGGCTCACTGTGGGAAACACAAATCCCATTAACTGTGATAAACAAACTGTTGAACAGAAGAGGGGAGATCTGATTCCAAGTCCTGAACCCATGTGGCAACACCTCATGTTCATACTGCTCCAAGCACACTTCTTGGGCAGATTTGTGTTGGAGAGAGCTGTCTGGGACTAGTCCAGGGATTTGCCATCTCTGATGGTCTTCCTTTACTGAGTGCCATCAGCCTACCCACTGTGAGTGATTCGAAGAGCGTGTTGGACATATCTGGGACAGGGATTTCTCCCAGCAGGAATCCCTTGCAAATGTACAGAGGATTTTTTTTCAGCTAGTGGAGTGGGTAAAAATAAAAGTTGTGTTTCAGAAGCCCTCATGACTGAGTTGTGAATTGCCTTGGGTTGGAAACTTCCCAGGAGAAGGAAATGCCCTGTCTTTAGTGAGCAGGCAGTTGGTTTTGTGCCACCAGACCTGGTGGTTCTCTGGCTTGGCTCCAAATGCATTAGCCAAGGAGCTCTGTTAGGGAAAGACTATTCATTAGGGGTAGCTAAAAAGCCATATCCTGTTCCAGCCACTTCAGTAAACCCATCCTTGGGTTAATTGCACACATAAATTACTGTGCAAGGAGAAGTACAGCCTTCTGTTTCCATGTGACAGTTTTATACAGCACTGAAACAGAGAACATGGGACAGTCAGGAGTAGCTGGTGTGTTAGTGATACTGAAGAGCTACCAAGTGACTGCAGGTATGTAAGTGGTGCTTCAGTTTCCCTAGACAAAAATGATGCTGAACACTACTGAAACAGATGGGTTGCCTCCCTCCCTGATGTCATTTGTGTGTGGTCCCCTTCTTCCCATTTAGTCCTTTAAATTACAGAACTGGCACTGCTGGGATAAGTTTGTCCCCAGGACATGCTGTGTGGGAAGAGGTGAATGCTTACTCTGCCACTCACCTTCCTGGACAGCAGATAGTAATGTCACAAATCAATACACACCAGAGACTTCATTTTTGCTTTGTTGTGGCTGCAGTTTGCTTTGGAGGCAGGAGAATGATGAGGATATTTGGGGATGTGTGTTCAGGTACAGGTGCAAAGGGCTGAGAGATTCCTGGATGAGAGATTCCTGCTCATAAAGGCAAAGCCTTCAGAAGGAAGAGTTCATCACTCAGTGTTCTTAATAGCAGTTTAAAGGGCATATTTACAGCAAATAAGAATGTCAAATAACTGCCCCATTGGATACAGGTCTGTGAAAGCAGACAGCTTCTAAACACTGAAGCTATTCCTCATGAACTATCTTTGCTCCCAAATTCCCAAAACCTTTCAGCCACAACAAAATTAAGAGCAGGTGGATGAACAAAAACAAGACCATAAAAACACGTTTGGCTCTTGGAAACACTTTTGTGAGTGAGCTTTAGGAGTAAGAGAGAACAGTTCTGTTTTACAGCTCAGCACACTTGCTGCTGTAGGGTGTCCTCAGGGAAGCTCAAAGCCCTACCACCTCAGGGCTGCTGGAGACAAGAAGGGCTCCCAGTTCAACCTTCCCAGCACCTCACTAGCCTTCATTGTACCTCAAGACTCCTACTCTTCCTCTTTATCTCCTACTGTGCCTTCCAGATCTGCAACTCCATCCTTGCCTTCAGATTTTGGATAGAAGCAAGCTACAATGGATGAGAGACTCCATCATAGCTGTCTCTGACTGCATGGTCACCTTCAAGAGGTCCCTTGTGATGGAGAGATGAGTGCTGTCACATACATCACAGAGAAGACCTTGCCCACAAGGATTTAACAGTCAAAAGGTGCTACATGGTAGCCTGGTGAGTCAGAGGGATGGATGGGCCCCAAATATGAGGTCCTCCTGTAAGAAAGGGCACTTGGATTACCTAGGTCCTTTTTTTTTAACAAGTTGCCAACAGCTGGTGTGTTCTTGTAGAACCTTTTGCATTAAAAATGGCTCAAAACAAAAATAAGGTCTTAGAGTCTCTGAGATGGCCTGTGAAGTCTAGAGAGGATCTGTGTTGATACGGTTGTGTAAGTCTCCTCCAGAGAGGACCAGCCCTGAGTTATGTGGATGTGAATCACTCTGCACTGCTTTGCTAAGGAAAGCGAAAGGTTTGCATCCTGAAATGAGTGCATTCATGTACTGGATATAGTCATAGTGATAATCTTCATGTTGCTGCTGCTGTGAAGTACAAAAAACCAACTCCCTGAACATTACAGCAGTATTCCTCCTCTAGGACTTGGCCCATCACCAAAAGTCACCAAAGCCTGTACCACCATGTAACAGCCAATGTGCAGAAGAATAAAACGCTATCTGTCCTCAGAAGAACTTTTTTGGGTTGATACATGCAACAGATCTGCTCTAATGGCAACCCAAGAGATGGCAAACGACAGTCTCAGGGTTATGAGACCACACTGAGCCTTGCATCATTATCACATGACAAGGGAAGGAGGTAATTAATTCACAATGTAGAACAGAAAAATCACATTAACCTTAGGAGGACCTGGAAATCCTGTGTGTAAAAAGAATAAGAAAGTGGAACAAGTTGGGTTGGTAAAAAATATCTAAAGGTCCTTTAGCTGGAAAACCAGATTTTTCATTACACACATTTCATACCAGAAGCTCTTTACAGTCTTGTTCTGCCCAAAAACCAACCCCTGAAATCCTGTCAATGGTGTCATTCTTCTGAGAGTTGCAGCTCAGTTTCTCTCCTAGTCCTGCTTGCCTGAGGATGGTGTAAACTGTATGGTGTAACCTAGCACTTGTATCTTGACAAAATGTGGGACAGTGAGGTATATCAGGAAACATAAAGCAGTTAAGAGGATCAGCATGTAAAGGGCAACAAGGGTAAGAGACAGGGAAAATATATATCTCACTGTGCCATGCATCATATAGAAACAGCCAGGTGTAGCATTGCATTCCCCTGAACTGAATTGATGTGGAAAGAGAAGTCTCAAAGTAAACCCCTGTTTTCTCAGGCAGCTCCTGTCCTCCTCAGCTACTTGAATTTAGATTAGAAAGCAGATGTTCCTGCAGGCCTCACTCAAAACCCCACCAGTTTCCATGGAAAGATGACTGTTGAAACATGTGAGTAAACCACAGCCTTTGCAACTGCTGTCTGGGCTTCAGTTGTTGTAAAGGTGTATTTTCCCATACAGAGAACAAATACTGTAAGAGATGATCACATTCTCTGCTTTGCAATTTGGTTATGTGCTAAAAAACTGTCTTTTTTATCTCTACCACTGAACATTGCTTTCTGCTGAACACACAAAACAACAGTTATGTGGGATCCTATACAATAAAACTGCTAAATGAACACTAAGGAACTTGCAAAGTTAAAGACTCAAGAGATTGACAAGGTCAAAGTGCAAATCACATTTGCAAAACCTTTCTTACTTTTAAAGAGTTTAATTTTAGGATGATGCTCTATTGTGTCTGTGGTGTCCCTGCCACACCAGTTGTAAGGAGACGTGAGTGCTCAATAGCTGGGTTGAACCGTTCAATATCTTCTCACTGGTCAGTATGTAGCCCCACACTTTACAAACTCACCCTGTCAAGCTCTGCTTGATGCCAGAACTTGTTTCCTGATGAATATCTGAAGGTACTTAGCTCACTTCTGGCCAAACATTTGGCAATCTTACTTTTCACAGCTCTCCAAGGAGAAAAAGGTGATTTGGAACCATTTTACCAAACCATGTCAAAAAATGCCTGTATTTTTAGTGTGGATTCCTGAGCCCTTGGTGTTATGGAGCACTTCCCATCCTTAAGGTGTAATTCCTTCCAGCTCCAGCTCCAGCTGCAACTGTGTTGGACTTTGGCTGTATTTGGCCTCACAGTGAGATTCATCTCAGCTACTTTAGATGTGTATTGTGCACCTTGGAGCTAGTGGTCTTTGGCCTCCCTCAGAGACACTGAGGAGACATTGGTGCTCTTAGGTTGGGACTCATCTGCCTCATTTAGATAAAAATATTAGGATGAGATTAACTGTAGCCTCAAAATACCTGTTTTTCATTGTTGGTTCTGTAGAAAGAGGAAAAGCAATTTGCTGAGGACCTTCTACATTTGGCATTCAATGTCAGGGACTGTCTTGACACTAGAGAAGAAGGGAACAGTGTGGAAATGGGCAGTACAGGGAAATGCAAAGCAATAGAAATGCCCATCAGACACCATCAGATCATTGCTCTTTAAAAGCCTTTCCTCAGCAAGCTCCAGTCTTGCTAAACTGCCCATCCTTAACAATGCTTTAAGAATGTGTTTCCTTCATAAACTCACCACATTGGGCTAGCTTTGTCAAATTTCTGCCCTGTCCTGTCACAAAGCAATCTCAATTCCCATAGAGTAAAATGCCTTGCTCTGGCACACAGTACTGCCAGAGCCTTTTAAACTCAAGGCTGTCCCCATAACACGTCCTATAGGAACCAAACACTGTGGGTTTTTTCCTGTCATCTTTCTCAGATATGGCTATCTCGTTTTGTCTCTCATTTGGCAGAACAAATGCAGCCTGTTGCAAGGACACAGAGGGAAAACTTTACCTAATAGATAATGCTTGGCACCAGAAACTGGGACTTTATTCCAGAAGGGTCTCATATTGTTAACAGGGGCTATCAGGCCAACCTAGAATAATAGCAAAGCAATCACATCAAGTAAAAGTCAGAGTTGATCAATCAGAAGATTATTCAGGTTGCTTTCCCAAGAAAACATACTCATTTTCTGAAGACCCTTGAACAAAAGTGCAGGATGTACTCACATAAGTGAGGACACTCCTAATTAAAGCCATGCAGGTAGCATGAAGCCTTTACACTGTCTCTTGCTAACATGACACAATTGCTGGTACCTCGTTCAAGCTGTTTGTTGTGGCAAAAGCAATTAAAAGCAGGATGGTAGGAAGAGGTTAAGCAACCACCTTGCATGATCACATCAAAGAGCAATCCCATCCTTCAGCTCAATCTTCGTTGCATCTCACTGAACAGATTATCAGAATTAATGAGCAAATATAAGATAGATTAGGCTAAATACCAGCTCCTTGCCAGAATATCCTGGACAAAGTTTTGTGTTTGCAAATACAATAAGCCTGTCAGACCCAACTTCATGTAGTTGCATCAATAGAATGAGGGATAATGGCTTTAGACTGAAAGAGAAGAGATTTAGATGAGATGTAAGGAAGTTCTTGACTGTGAGGGTGGTGAGGCCCTGGCACAGGCTGCCCAGAGAGGCTGTGGCTGCCCCATCCCTGGAAGTGTCCAAGGGCAGGTTGAATGGGGCTTGGAGCAATCTGAGCTGGTGGAAGGTGTCCCTGCCCATGGCAGGGGGTTGGAACCAGATGAGCTTTAAGGTCCTTCCCAACCCAAACCATTCTGGGATTCTGTAATGATTTAAAGTAATATAGTGTATTTTGGTATTGGTTCAAAACTCCTGTTGAGAGGTTTTATAACAATTTGCCCACTGAATCACAGAGTTTTGCATTTTTCAAGATCTATTTTTTTCCTGTTTATGGTACATCCATTACAGCAACTGCCTCCAGATGCGTCAAGACACTGAGATATAAAAAGAGGCATTTGTCTTTAAATAGTTTTATTTGGTGGTGTGGTGGGTGGACTGGAAACAGAATAATCCCATACATAGGTCATGGGAGATCTGGGTCCCGTTCTCAGTCACTTCTGTGAATCACTGCATTACTTTGGCCAGGCAGAGGCAAAGTATGTGTTCAAACTTGGGTGCACACATCATTATTGGAGGTTCAGAATGCTTCATCCATTGTAACAGCAACAAACTATCCTAAATCCTTTCATCTCTGGCCTTCCACACAGGATAATAGGTAGGAAAGGAACCACATAGACTCATTTGGGCTCCAAATAATCATTTTTTGGCTGTCTGTTTTCAAGCACAGGTAAACTGTTTCCCCATTCAGCACTCTGGTGGCTTTTGCATTAGGGCACAAGGAATGAATTGACATTGTCAAACGCTTTAGCTACATTAATATGGAGTTCAGGATCTTGTGTGGTAGATACAGAACACCAAGCAGGATCACAACCCTGGACTTTAGCAGGGCCAACTTTGGCCTTTTCAAGTACTTGCTGGGGGACATCTCATGGGACAGGGTATTAGAAGGCAAAGGAGCCCAAGTTAGTTGTATTCAAGGATCACGTTTTCCAAGGTCAGGATCAGAGCATCCCAGTGGGTAGGAAATCAAGAAAGTGAACCAGGAGACCCACATAGTATAACAGGGAACTGTTGGGCAAACTCAAGTGGAAGAAGAGAGTCCATAGATCATGGAAGGGTAACTACAGACTGGTCAGCCTCACCTCCATCCCTGGAAAGGTGATGGAATAACTTATCCTGGGTGCTCTCTCCAGGCATATAAAGGACAAGGTTGCTGTAAGCAATGTGGCTTTAGCAAGGGGAAGTCATGTTTGACCAACCTGATAGCCTTTCATGAAGATGTAACCAGGTGGATAGATGGTGGTAGTGCAGTGGATGTGGTTTATCTTGATTTCAGTAAAGCATTTCACAGTGTCTCCCACAGCATCCTCTCAGCAGATTGGCTGGAACACCCATCCATCCCCTAGGAATTGATGCTAATTTGGCATGAGCCTTTGGAAACATCCTACGGTACAGTGCAAATGTAAGAATCTTGCCTCTTGCCTGGATGATGGCTAAGAAAACAATCTGCAACATGGTACCCAGAAGCTTTTTGAGACTGTGTCTGTGTCTTTGCTGGCATTTTAAATGAATATATGGCTCCTGTGGACCGGGACCAATAGGGAACGTGTGGCAGATGGAGTAGTTCATTTTAATTCCTCCAGTTCCAGTTTGATTTGATGCTCTAGGCTAATTATTCCAAAGCACTTGCCCATTCCTTTTTCCATGCCAATTCTGTCACTTCCACCATGACTCAGATAATTTCAGGAGATACAAGAGACTGCCTTAACAAGCAAAGTAATTCAATGGTCTGTCTTTCACCCTTCTCCTTTGAAATCACACTTTTGATCAGGTTCCCCTGTGCACAACAAAACTAAAGATGTTTGATTTTCTTATGGTGTCTCTTGTGGTGGATTTTTAGAGTATTTTCTGATGACTAACCAGAGCCTCAGCTTGTGTTGTAACCTTCCTTCTGTGAGGGAGCCTGTAGAAATTCCCACTCCTTTACCCATCTTCCTGTTTTAATAGTTATTTGGTATATTGAGGACTTTTAGCACTTTCTCACATGTGATTGAGATTGATGAAAGAGTTCATCAGGTGGTGAAGAAAGAATGACATCCATACAGACAGAGTGATGACATAAGCTTATTTTTCTCTTAGGAAACCATGCTAAATAGAATTAGATCCCCCATTTCTACCAGAACAGACTTGGTCTCATCTGAAACGTGCTTCTACCTACGTTGTCTTTCCCATCATTTATTTCACAAGTGACAGCTACTGAAGCTTGAGCACTGCTGTGCCTCTGTGAGCTCATCTTCTGCAAATCATTTTGTGAAAGGACTTCTGCCCTGTGAAACACAGTATCTACAAAACCATTTTTTGGTTTGGCTTGAAGGAGACCTTTCTGAGCCTGGTTTGTGTGGCAGCAACCTTTCCACTGGACTGCAGGTTAAAAAGCCAGTGCTCTGTTTTTCTGAACTGTGGCTGGAAAGTGCAGCTTCCACTGCAAATACAATCAAATCACTTCCCCAAGGCAAATAGAAGACCTTCAGTGTGAAGAGTTTTGCTTCTGCTGAGGCATCTCTTCAGTCATTTTTTGTCTGGGTGTGCTGCTGCTTGTGAAGGGACAGAGTGAAGGGAGCCTTGGGTTGTGGCCTTCACCCTGTATGGGTGCTTTGATGCCTTTCTCACACTGCTCTTGATTTGCAATCAAATCCAAGGAATGACAAACATGGGACCCCACCACCCAGACTAGACAATGCTTCTTAAAAAACAAGGGCCATTAAAGTGTGTAAATCACCATCCTGGGTACTGACTAGTGCATCCTTGATGCCATGAGGATTGATACTTCTGGGGTGGTGATGAAGGTCTTTGCGTCCACACTCACCCCTTTTGGGGTCCTCCATTGTCTCTGCATGCTCCCCAGCTACTGAGGAGTGGATGGGGAGCAAGGCTCCATCCCTCCTCCTCTTCTCACTTCCTTATGGATCAGTGTTGAGAAAGCAGGTGGCTGTTTATCTATAGGTGTTGTATGGGGCTAGTTCTGGTTATTTGACCCGTTGCACAGATGCCCTATTACAAGGGCAAATCCAGTACCTAACTTTTAGTAGGGTTTTCCATTAGCAGAAGGGCCAGTGGAGCCTCTGTGGTTGTGTGACTTAAAAGAGAGTTTCTCTGTCCATTCTCTCTCTTTTAATAAAGGCTTGAGCTGACATGGGATCGAGCTCTCACTTGGCCATCTTGCTTCCATTAGACTTCAAAAGATCCAGACTAGGGTATATCTCACCTCTCTTTTAATACCTGCAGCACAGACTGCTTTTGCAGTCAAGGGAGAGGAAGAGGCAGATTGGCACCACAATTCATCTCATCCTAATGAGGAGGTTCAAAATGAGTCAGGTGAGTTCCACCTCCAGGTGCTCTCCTCAGAAAGGTAAAGTGAGCTTTGGATTAATATGACTGACTGGTCTGGTATTGGTTCTGTTCAGAGATGGAGTTGGACCTTCAGAGGTCCCTTGCAGCTAATATCTTCAAGATGCTCTGACTAGCTGAGATGAAGGCACAGGTATCAGACAACCAAAGGGAAATGACTCCTATCTTACAAAACACCCTTAAGATCCTGGCCCACATCTCTGACGAGACTGAAGCTAAGGGAAGAGAGACCCTGGCAAAAACCACCACCCAAGATTCCTAGACAGAGCAGCTTAACAGAGCTCTACTGCACACCCAGCAAAAGATACCTACAACCCACACAAGAGTTATGTGGGTAATTGGGATTTCATCTCTTGTTGAACAACCAGCTGCTTAAGGAGTCTCATTAGCCACAGAAACTGTTGATAATGTTAAAACTGCTGGTGATGGCATCCTGTGCTTGGGGACTTGTATCACAAACCCTAGACTGAGTTAAATTACTCAGCTGATAAATAGACTATGGAGCTATTGGGGAGTTTGAGCTGATTTACAGATGAATCTCTGTAGATTATTTAAGCTTGGAGAAATGGCTGATAACATTTGGCACATAGATTGGTCCTGCTATTAAAAATCATTGGTTATTTCAGCTTCTCAACACTAAATATTACTCCTGTGGAACTAATGTGGATACTATTCTGCTGAGAGTTGCAAAGACGTGTGCAGGTTCACACAGACACCAGTAACAGAGCCAGCACACAAGTTTCTGGTTGCTAAGTCAATGTTAAGCAGAGCTGGGAGGCTTTTTTCAGATGATAAATTTGCTTATACAAAAGTGTAATCAGACAACAGTCAGTCAACCTTCCTGTGTGACCTATTATAAATGGTCCTCTGGCAGGGGGGTTGCACTGGATGAGCTTTTGAGGTCCCTTCCAACCCTTCCATGAACCTTGTAAGAAGTCAGTGACAACTACTTGCAAATTCATGTCACATAGGAAAAAAGAAAGTCAAAACATTTTGGTATTTTCAAAAGAAAACAGCTCACTTATCCATTTCACTGTGACAGTGCATTTTGAATTGTGCCTTGAGTACCTGTTTTTTAATAGACTCCCATTGAGTCTCAAACTGAAGCAACACGTTTCACCTCAATCAAAAGTGATTTTTGTTTCTCATGTTTCATTTTCATTTAAAATCTGTATCAAAATCATTTCCACTTGGCCCCAAATTAACCCATGTGAGTTTGTCTAAACAGCAAACAAAAACCCCCTGTTCTGCTTAACCATTTAATATCTTCTCAAAGCAGGTTGGCCCCAGCATATTTCAGTTTGGGGGTTTACAGTGAACTTTGCTGATTTCTCCAAGTTTCAGATCTGTCTCCTGTGCTGTGAAATCAGAGATTAGGCTCTGCAGAGGTTTCTGTTCTCCTTCTAGAAAGCATTGAATGACTCTCAGGTTTGAATAGGAAATGTCTATTAATTCAAGGGAGTATGTGTGTGTGTCTGAAATCAAAGGCAGCATATTTTGTAGTCATAAAATAAATGAACTTTTGCCTTGTTTATATGATGTGTATAACACTGCAGGAAGTAAAGATCAAAGCCATGTTTGTAAAGAACTTGGCAAGTTGTGTGTGCTTGGAGGAAGCAAGTGGGTTCATGGCAGGTACTTAAAGAATGAAGTCTGGATTTTTAGCTGGTGTAAATCAGAGTATCTCCTTTGACTTTGGTGCAAGGCTGGTGATTTACTCCAGTGGAGAAGCTGTTTTGAGGGTTTCAAGGGAAAATAGAGATGGAGAAACAAAAGAAGTCATTTTTTTTCCTACTTTGCCTGGTGTTAGTTCTCTAATTCCAAATACTGGGAATAATTCAAAGGAACAGAATCCTGATTCCCAGCCTCATTAGCTGTAAGGTCTAAAGTTGTGAATGATGTTCAGAGCTGATTCCTGCCCTGCTGACCAGCCAAGGGGTTGACTGCCAGACTGAGGCTGCCCAGGGAGCTCAGATTGTGGGTACTGGCATCTCCCTGAGCTCCATAGTGTGTGTTTGTAGGCTCTGAAAATCCCCCAGTGCACCTGACCGATGCACGAAGGGAAACTGAGGAACAGTCAGATGGGATAATTCATCTCAGGTGTCATTGTGAGAGAAGCTCACTGCAGCCTTACTGCTCCATGACTGAGTTATACCATGAACTCCCATGCCCACATAGAGAAAAAATTCTTTATAGGAACAATTTCACCCCTATGGAAAGCTGAGATAAACTCACCAGTGCCACCCTCACCCAGAGAGAGAAACTGAAGAGGTAGACGACAGCAGCAAGGTGAGACTAGACACCTACAACCCTGATCCACCAGCCTAAGGACACCAGCTTCCAAGACACCAGTGGTCCTGGGGAATGATCCTGCTGGAGGACAGAGGGGGGCTGAGTAGCCTCAGTGAGGTGTCTCACAGCCCTGGGCTCCCCCTGTCCTCAGCCACAATGCTGGAGGGACATTAAAACCTCAGCAGGTCAAAATCAGTTCTGTGGACACGATGCTGTTTCCACTGACTTGAGAGGCAGCCCCAAGTAAGAGGATTTGAGAAATCCTGAGAAAAGGTGCAGGACCAGCTAAAATGTTTCTGGTGGGCTGTGAGACATGTGGATCCCACCCTGCAGATGGAGGGACAGACCCCTCTGTTTTGCTGGGCTCTGCACAAAAGCCATTGTCTATATTCAGAAGTTGTTTTAAACTCTTTCCCCTTCTTAGTTTTAGCTACATCACTCCAAGGGGTTAATAGGTGCTCTTGAGTCAGTGCTTGCTGTAAGATGAGGTGGACATGAAGAGCTCAGGCTTTCCTGCACTTCATAGGCAGCACTGATGCTGGAAGGAGACGTTGCTTTGGACATTGCATTCCCCTGGCAGGCTCTGTGCCTGCTGAGCCTGCCTCTGCACGCAGAAAGCTGCTTCCTTCTCTTGGCAAAACTTTAGAGTACAACCTAGCAGACAGCCCCAAATGAGCACCCAGTGACAGGGGCACCATGGCAGGACAGGGACCTGAGGGCAAGACTCCTGGAGGAGGTGGATCAATCCTGACAAATCACCCAAGACCATCATCCCAGGAGTATGTTTCACATCCTGACATTCTCCTTGGGGGGACATTGAACCTCACTCCTGTCCATCTTCACTGGTTCACAACAGAGTTGGGAGCCCTGGGCCAACGGACACGGATCCAGATGCTCACCCCCAAGCTGGGAAGAAGGGAGGCTGGGGTTAGGGATGGCAAAGCTGTTTGGAGATCACTGTGTTGTAATTACAGCTTGTTTGAAACAGAGCTGCTTCCTCCTTAGCCTGAACTTCATTAATTAAACTACTGAATGCAGATTGAATTAATTAAACCAATTATTATGCTGCTATTTTATTCATTTGCTGTTTGCTTTGATTGATGATGTGACTCTGATTAATAAATATTGAATAAGTGCTAATTAATTGAATTAATTCATTGCTGGTTTATTCACCTATCAGTTACCTTATCCCTTGCCTCCATGAATGAGTTCTGAAAGTTTTTCCCAAGCAGCAGGTTCTTAGGGGCTCAGCCAAGTGAGACGGGGCTGGGGGGGAAAGGGATCACTTACCAAAAGGCAGGACGAAGAAGAAAGGGAACCAGCAGAGGATGAAAACACCCACGACGATGGCGAGGGTCTTGGCTGCCTTTTTCTCACGGGAGAACTTGAGGAGTCGCACAGAGAGGGAGCTCCTGAAGTTATGCCCTTTGCTCCGGGTGCTGGAGAGAGGCTCCTCCAGCACGCTGCGGCAGTGGATACGCAGTACAACTTCCATGGATTTATTCCTCTCCTTCTTGACCCCAGCCTCCAAGCTCCGGGTGGTCCTCCTGGCCACCACGTAGATCCTGAAGTACATCACCAGGATGACCATGAGGGGTAAATAGAAGGAGAAGAGGGAGGAGAACAGGGCATAGCCAGGCTCTTCGGTGATGCTGCAGATGCTCTCATCCGGTGGTGGAGGCTCCTTCCATCCCAGTAGCGGCCCGATGGAGATGACCATGGACGAGAGCCAGACCACGACGAGGATGACCCCAGCCTTCCTCTCGGTCATGATGGTGGGGTACTTGAGGGAGTACTTGACGCCGATGTACCTGTCCACAGAGATGATACACAGGCTCATGATGGAGGCGGAGCAGCACAGCACGTCCACCGCTGCCCAGATGTTACAGAAGATGCGGCCGAACACCCAGAAGCCCAACACCTCCAAGGTGGCCGAGAAAGGCAGCACGGTGGTGCTGAGCAGAAGGTCAGCGATGGCCAGGTTGACAATGAAGTAGTTGGTGACTGTCTGCAGGTGCCGGTTGCAAGCCACAGAGAGGATGACGAGGATGTTCCCCACGATGGCCGAGAGGATGAAGACGGCCAGGAAGACCCCGACGCCCACCGCCTGCACGTCCAAGGCAAAAGTCAGCGTGGTGCCGTTGCCCTCGGGGGTCTCCTCACTTTGCAGCCCCCAGGATCGGTTGGCAGTGCTCTGGCCACCCTGTCCTGTCCGGTTCCCACTCAAGCTTCCATTGCTTAGCTCAGAGAAAGTCATTGTAGAAAAGGTCCGGGCTCCATGGAGGGCGAGGAGAAAGCGATGCCGAGGCGCAGCCCCCCCGACATGATCCCCGCAGCCCCCTCCACGACTCGCTCAGCACCTCGCTCCCCTCCTCGTCCAGCCCCTGAGCAAGGCTCGATCCCTCCAGCCGGGATGGAGGGATGGAGGGCGGGCAGGATGCGCTGCTCCTCGTCCCCCACTAACCCCCACCCCCAGCCCGCTTCACGCCGGCCGGCCGCGCTGTCCCCCTCCCTGCCAGCGGCTCCCGCCGCCGCTCAGCCCCGCCGCCGGCCCTCCCGGGGGGGCAGCGAGGTCCGTGCCCCCCCTCAGCCCTCGCATGCTCCGGGGGGCTGCGCTGGGCGGCTGGCACTGCGCGGCTCCGCTCGCCTTCCCGCTCGCCGGGAAAGCTCCGGGAGGGGCGAGGGGAGGGAGCGACGGGGGAGCCGGGACGGGGAGGGGGGGTGTCGGGAGCTCCACACGTCAGGTGCCGCCGGAGGAGGAGGAGGGTAAGGAGGCGGCAGAGCTGCTCTGCGGGGCGAGCCCGGGGCAGGATGAAGGCGGCAGCAGCTCCGGGCGCTTGCAGACCCGGCTTGGGGAGGCGAGATGGTGCGGGGAGGGGGCGGTGGGACGAGGCAGGCACTCGGGGAGGTGGGGGAGAGGCAAAGCACAACGAGGGGGTCCAGGAACCGACGGAGGGGACAGAGGGGACAGGCGCGAGCTTGGCGGGGGGCAGGCACCAGCGGGCATCCTCCTGCATGGGCAGGCACCCACTCGTGGCGGGGGTGCGGGGCGCACAGGGTGCAGACAGCTCGGGGGCCTGGTGTGTGACGGCTCCCCGGGGGGTGTGAGGGTCCCCCGGGAGTGTGAAAGTCCCTGGGAGTGTGAGGGTCCCTCGGAGGTGTGAGGGTATCCCCTGGGTGTGAGGGTCCCCGGGGGTGTGTGAGGGTCCCCGGGGGTGTGAAGGTCCCTGGGTGTGAAGGTTCCTCGGAGGTATGAGGGTCCCCCCGGGGTGTGAGGGTCCCGCCGCAGCGCCGCCCGCCGCCGCCGGGGGGCAGCAGAGCGCAGGGTCCGCCCGGTGGGTCCGTTACCGGCTCCCCCCACCCCAAACCCCAACCGGCCGAGGGTCCGGGCGCTGCGCTCCGGGGGCTGCACCAGCCTCTGCAGAGCACCCGCACACAGCCAAGGGCAGCACCCCACGGCAAGGGTGCCCGGCATGGCTGGAGGGACCGCCCCAGCCTCAACACCCCAGCAGGAGAGAGGCTCTGCAAGGCTGGCAGGATCTCCCACCCTCAACATCACTCCATGACGGATGCTCTGCGAGGCTGAGAGGTCCCCCTCGAGCCCCAGTATCCCACTGAGAGGGATGCTCTGCAGGACTGGCAGAGATCCCCCAGTCTCAACATCCTACCATTAGGGATGCTCTGGAAGGCTGGGAGGCCCTCTCCAGCTCCAGCATTCCCACTAGTAGGGATTCTCTGAAAGGCTGGCAGGGTTCCTTTCTTGCCCTGCCTCCAGGGCTTCCAGTAAGTACATTTCCCAAGCTAACACTGGTCCTCTCATCATTCCTCTCCAGCCCAGTGTTCCTGCTCAGGCTGCCCATCACTAGTTCCTTCCACAAGCAGAAGGGACAATCAGCATCTGGTGCTCAGGGACAGCACGTGATCCACAGCTCCATGTCTGATTTAACTCTGCTGCAAGACTTGGAAAGAGCAGCTCATGATTAAAACATATAGGCACATATTTCTGGCTAATTTAAAGTTGAGTTTTCTTTTCCCACTGATAAAAGAAGATCCTGTTTACACTGGTTTCCTCCCAGTGACCCTACCTCCTGCCTCCATACATTGTGACGGGGACTGACCCCAGTGTTGAACAGGGGCTCTCCCCCAGCTCCTTTCTACTGTACACAGGAAATATTTCCTTGGAGTCTGTTTATCCATGGTTTTTAAACTTTTGTTTCTTACAAATGATTTTAAAGGGCAGTCCAAGTGGACAGTGAGGTGATTTAACTGTTGCTCTGTCAGATCATGAAGATCTGTTGATTCAGTGGATAGCAGAGGAGCAAAAAAATGAGTATATTTATTCTGTTATTTTCCTTAACAATCATTGCAGGAAATGACACATTTCTTGATTTCCCTTATTCCTTTCATACACTTTTCCTTCAGATATCACCCTCCTTTCTAGAGCTGGGTTTTTGAGCCTGCTGGGAATGAACAAAACAAAGCAACTGGAAAATACAAGCAAACAGGAAAAAATATTGCATGAAGAAAATGTTCAAAGGAATGGTTTGGCTTAAAAGAACCCACCCAACAAAACCTTTACGTTTCTTAAAATGTAAATTAAACAAACAAACAAAAAAACCCAAATACCCAACACTTGAAGTTAAAATTGCTCATTTTCCTTATGTTTTGATGCAAACATGTCAGCCACCAAAATGAAGTATCATTTCTTAGCTGGGGTGCATGGGATGACCTCAACCCATGGAATTTTGTATCTGGATTTTTGCAGCTACACAGATTGCTGTCTAGATAAATATATCTCTTCTAATCTATCCAGTGACATAGAGAGATAAAGAAAATATGTGCCTTTCTCCAAAGTTAAGGCTGGACTGAGATTCTCATGGACAGTGGGATTTTAACCACCTTTTTGGTCAGAAAAGAAAGGTTTCTCCCAAATGACATGATAGGATCCATTAGGATGAAGATTGCATCTGCCCTGCATCTTGTTCTCTCTGAGTGAGCTCTCCTCCTCTCTGGAGCAGGACCTCTCTGAAGAAAACTTGCCTATGTTGCCAAGAGGCTTGTTCTGTCAGGGTTCTAATGGAATACAGGGATGGGATAGCTGAGCTGAAGGTGGATGTTTTGATGGGGATAAGGCTGGGGGCTGCTGCTTCATATACTGCTCAGGACTGATGGATCTGCCCCAACCATGCATAAAACCTTTGAGGTTGCACTGATGCCCTTCCCCTCCCAACCAAGACAGGGAGAGAGCATGTCCTGTTCTGTCACTATAGCTCAGCTAATGAGCATCAACTCATTAAGATCCAGTTATCTCATTGCTTTCCATCTGTCTCCTTCTTTCAGTCTAAACCAGGGCTATTATGGTTAATTTAAACTAATGAGGAACAGGTTTATGCTAAGGCACTTAAACACAAATACAACTGCTGGGTAGGTCTGAGGGGAAGAACTAAAGGACTTGAAGCAAACAGGGAGAGATCTGTGAGTACCTGGGACCTTGCCAATCTGTTGGGCTTGAGCTGGAAGGAGGTACAGCTCCTTCCCCTCTTGACATGTTACTCTTTCCTCCTTATGTTTAGCCTTTTGGGGCAGAGTTTGTCCTAGGACTTGGGTAGTGCTCTGGAGTAGTGGGAAGAGGGCTTTTGAAATAGAAAGGAGGCATACACCTAATGAACAATGTTTTCACAGTGAAATGGTTTGTTCTACCTGACCCTAGAAAGAAGAAAAGCAATTTGTTGGTGTAAAAGACCACAGCTTAAATGATTTTGATCAACATTTGCATGTAGTCCAGCTTTACACAACATATACCAAGGAGAGCAGTGCCCTGGGCACATCCCTACCCTCCAAAGGAAGATCAGGTGTCTGCAGCATCTCCCAGGTCTAGAACTGGGTGAAACAGAGCCTGCTCACACTCCATGCAGAACAGTGCTGAAATGATAATATTTCAATGATTTTAAAGATGTGCTAGACTTGCTGTGGGCAGGTGATTCAACAATTCTCTGGGAAGCTGGGGTTGGTCCTCACTGCATATTCCTCTGAGGCTGTATCCAGCTGGATGCTGGTTAGCTCAGCTGGCTCCTGTCTCCAGTCAACCCCAGGTCTTCAAGCATGGTGAAAAATGGGCTAGAAGTGATTGCAAGACATTATTCAAACCTGTGCTTCTCACTTTGTGGTGACCAGCCTGGGGCTTTTGAGAAATTCCAGATATGGGCAGTAATTTAGGTTGAAGTCTAGGAAAAGCCAGGCCACTCTTTGAATGTTTGTGTCTTAATTAATGAGGTGAGAAGGATATGGAGAAGAAACAGATTTTATTGGCTGGTGAAGGGAGGGGAAAAGAAAATCAGACAATCCTCTTGTGACATCTACCTAAAATTGCCCAGCCAAGGGACTTTGCCATCCCACTCCCCCAAACCATCCCAGTCATTGCCACATCAGCAACGTTGCCACACTTGCTAGTTTTCTCCTTTGTGTGTGACTGTGCCTGCCTTGGGTTTGGTTTGGGTTTTAACTACAGTTCTGATAGCCATCAGTGGTTCCCAGACCACGTGGTGATCTGGCCCAAGATCCTTTACTAAAGATGGAGTTGCCTCTTCCAAACTCATCCTTCATGGTGGTTTTCTCCTGCAGTGACTCCAATGTCTCTCTATCCTCTTAGAAAGTCTCCTTCATCTAGCCAAAACTTTCTTTGCTGTCATTTCATGGTTTGTTGCCAACTAAAGCAGAAAGGAATTTATTACCTTCCTCTGATGGGTTTTAACTTAATATTGGGGCAACTGATTAGAAAAAGACAAAATAAAGAGGCAAAAAAAGGTGAAAGGAAATAAAGGAAAAGGGTTACCAAGCACATTAACTCCTTATTTCTGACCACTCAGTCCAATGAAAGTGCTTTTACAGAGCCTGGCTGTGCTGAACAGTGAAGGCTATCAGAAGTAGAAATTGTTTTGCCTTCCTGGGTGCAGGAGCTGACACAAGAAGCTGGGGAGCAAGGCTGAAGTAACAGAAGCCTCTCTGAACTCAAGAGGTGGCATAAAACAAGGTGGCAGAGCATCTTTCAGGTCATCAGTAATCAGTGCCTATCAGCATGCCTGGGCTAGGGGCATTTCAGGAGGAGCCTCCACCCCAAATCTCAGACACAGTTGAATACAATGGACAGGAGCCAAGGGGAGAGGCCAGATTTTTTGGGGTACAAGGAGAACAGCTCTGAGTGCCCTGCTGATATCTGGGCACCCAAGGCAGGTGGGATGAGGAGATAGAACAAGCAGATAAGTGTGGTTTATAGGGCTGGCTGGATGTGTTTGTTATTTCAGTGGGGATGTTGATGTGTTCAAAATGAAGCATTCCTCAGGGATGTTTTGATCTTTTGCTCTGTTAAGAGCCATATAATACAAAACTTCAATACCCAGCAGAATGTTTTAGATCCGCATTTCCAAACACTTTATCAAGGGGGAATGAGCAAAATATAAGGCAAATTACTTCAGAAATAACTACCAGATTAGCAATTAACAGAACAATCACTGATGGAGATGTGAAAAGAGCAGTCATTGATGGACAGAACGAGACAAATAACAGTGTAAAAGATAAATCACGGCAGAACTCAATGTATAAATAAAAATGCTACAAAAGGTCAAAATTGCAACAAAGGGTTTATCTGTTATCACACAAAAATATTTCTCTTGGCATTTTTTGTTTCTTTGAGAAATTTCTCTTCCTCCAAACATCAGCATTTGTTTAATATCACTGTGTTTTTTCCTACCAGTTAGAAACTCAAACCCTCAGCTGCCTCAAATGGAAGATATGGTTAGAGCCCTGAATCAAACCCCTGTTGATTTTCAGTGGGTCCCTCTCATGGTTGATTCTTTTGCTCATAAATAAAAGTTCTGAGAAGCAGCTTTTGGGAAAGGAGGATAAATTAGAGCTTTGCCCACAAAGAGAAGTTGACATCATCTTGGTCTGTCCCAGCAACCCTAAACTGAGAAATTCATTATCCCAACACCTGCTCTTTAAATGAACAGGGGGTATAGGAGCTGGGTAGAGAAATGGAGATGTCAGGAACACAAGGAAGGGAGAGTTAGTAAAGAGAGTCCTGGGTCTTTGGCTTGAGGACTTTCTTGTGGCAATCAGGGGCAGAGGACACTTTCAGGGCATGAAGGTCTTTAAACTTGGAGACCACATAGTGTTCAGCATGGTGCTTCCATGTGAAGGCACTTCCAAGCTGGTCCTGCTCTAGACTTTTCCATGTGTCCATATAGACCATGAAGGCATGGATGTGGGCAATGGGGATGGCAGAAAAGGAGGGGGAGGGGTAAGTGGATGTGGCCAGAAGGAGAGAAGCACATAGCACAGAGGGAGATAATGGGTGGTCATGGGGTTGTGAGCTGATGTATGTGTGCTAGTCCAGGCCAGGAGTGTGCTTTAGGAGCAAGATAGTCACCATGATTCCAATAAAGCCCAACAGCCTAAAACATTTTGGTAGTTGTTTGCATGATGCATAAATATAACTGTGAATATAACAATGAATTTAGTAGAAATAAAATGTACTGTGTCTAAAGATCCAAGTCCCATTGTCATTTCTCCCAGTAGCTTGGTTGCTTTCTTAAGTGAATGTAGGGATGTCCCAGGCATCCACCCTCTATTTTAGCACCAGTAAATACAAACAATGTCATACATGACATGAAAATGGGTTCTTGAAGCTGGCTCCCTGTGGGCAAGGACACTTGGTGTACGAACAGCCAAGACCTGAGAGTCTCACTATGAAAACCTCACCTGGAAGAAAGTTTCTCTTACATTAATACCTTCATTCACCAGCTTTGTTTGTTTCTGGTTTGCTGCTGGTGTGGGGTTGTTCTTGTGTTTCCTTTTCAATGTAATGCCATGCATATTACAGATGCCAAATTTTAAACAGTGGAAGTTGAGCTTGTACTTAGGTCACATCAAGCAAGTGTCTTGTCTCCATGTAATATTTGCAAAGCAAAAGAGGTGTGGTGAAGAAGAACTTCATCTTACCATTCTTTTTCTTTTAATGCCAGCAGTGAGTGGTAATCTCTAACAGTAGCTCATTCTTACAGTCTTTCTCAGTACAAATCAAGGCATTTACCAGCCCTCCAGGAACAAATTGTGACACCTTTTCCTCCCACAGAAATAATGCACCGTCTTGTTCTACGTCTCCAGAGAAACTTGGCCCAATATACCAACGTGCTGTCCAGCTGGCTTTCTTCTTCATCCAGCTCAAACAAAATCCTTCCTGGCAGAGGTTTGTCTTCCCAGTTTTGGTGACATACAACACCAGCCAGCTCAGGATTTGCTTGCTTACCCCAGCCTGTGTTTCAAATGCAGCTGCTTTGGGAACTCGTGTGCAAAGGCTGGACTGAACACGGCCACCTCTATGTTTCAAAATCTTAAAGGCATTTTTGGTCTGAGAGAGTTACATCTCTTGTATGCCTGACTTTTTCCTTCTGTTGAAATGTATTCCAGTCTGAAGTGGAAGCCTATGGCAGCACTGTGAGCAGGAGAAGGATGTCTCCTTATCCCTCTTTCAACACCTTGTTGATCAGCTCAGCCTTCCCTGATCCCAGTGAAAGGTCAGAAATGCATCTCTGGGTCATTTTGCTTCAACTCTCCTGTGGTTCAGCTCAGGTCCTGCCATTACCCCCCTAAACCAACCAAGAGTGTCCTCATGAGTGCTGCCAACCCAACAGTTCCCCAATCTCAGAACATTATTTCTAAAGAAGAAGTCACAAATGCACAAATATACAAAGTTACCATAAGAGGAGAATAATATATGTAGCTACTGTTGCCATCTGATGCAACCTACAGAGCTAAAAGAGCTAATGAGTTTAGCAACAGGAGTAGCAATGGGCATGTAAAGGCATTAGCCAGATGTTTACTTTTAGCATGACACGTAGGATAGGCTTGTTCTCTTTCCCTTGGCTTTAAAGTGACTGCATGGCTTTATTCTGATTTAGAGGCTGAAAGGAACATCAGATTTGTCTTGGCTAGTAAAGGGAAATATTGCTGCTAGTACTCTAGTTTGGAGATGAACTTGGTCAGAGCAGCCCCATTATGACAGGTTTTGCTAAAGGAATTACCTTACTTTAATAGCTGGGCTATTTGGATGGCAGCATTGGTTTGTTATTAGCTGTTCCCAAGGGATTCTGTGCTGCTTTGTCATTGCAGTCAGTGAACTTGGTCTTCCAGGGCAGAGCTTTCATGTTAGCAAGCAGAGGGAGGGAGGAGAATGAGCAGTGACAGATATACAGATATACATATGCCTGGGACTCCAGAGCTTGAAATAGCAACTGCTTTAGGAGCCAGTGATGATATGCAGATGTATTTACCAGGTGAATCCAAGGATGTAACACAAAGGATGCCTTTGCTAAGCTTAAATGAAAGCCTTGAATCAGGCTTCCCTGGTGCCACTGTAAAGGTGTCTCTTCACACCTTTGGCAAGTTCCCACATTTCTTCACTGTTTCTGCAAGTGAACTTTGTTCCCCAAACCCCATAGAAGCTCAGCAGCTGTACTGGTGGCTGTTATACCTGACTACTGCTGAGAAGATGAGGTATTCTTCTCCTCTTCCTATCTGCTCCTCCAAGGTGCTTTAAACAGCACTGTAAGGTGAAACTTTGTGCCAGTGTATTTCTGATGCTGAAACATCAAGAAACCACCTGCTAACTACAGCATTTACCCTACTTTTTGACCTCCCAGGGAGAAGGATGGGAGATCCAAACCCTAAATGTGGGATAAGATCTCAGTTTGCACTGAAGAGCTGACCCCATTTACTGAGTGTGCCTTTCAAATGGCACATCCCAGTTGGAAGGAAGTGGTTAGAGAGACATTTCAACAATATTTTACATGTTATCCCCCAATTAAAGACAAAGAAACAAAGGTATTAAGCAGGATCCTTCAGGGAAAGGAGCCAAATTTTCTGTCTCCACTGTTAGATTTCCTGGATCACTGCAGACACTGGTGAGCCAGCCTCAGTCACCCCACAAAACTGCAGGTTGCAAAGGCTGGGAGAGTTGAACTTCATTCTGAGGATATCTTGGCAATGTTCAGTCTGCAAACAGCCACCATTTTACAAGGATTGGTTTTACTTGGGGCTATCACACTTACCTTCCCATTTTTTTGCTTTTTAAGCATTTCCTGGGAAGTCAATATTTGTGAGTATATAAATGGTGGGTGTCAGGAGGTTGGGGCATCCCTTTTTTCTGTTGTATCTAGCAACAGGACAAGGGGTGATGGGATGAAGCTGGAATACAAAAAGTTCTATTTGAACATGAGAAAAAACTGTTTCAGTGTTTGAGTGAGGGAGCCCTGGCTCAGGCTGCCCAGGGAGGGTGTGGAGGCTCCTTCCTTGGAGGTCCTCAAGACCTTCCTGGACACATTCTTGTGTGACCTGATCTAGGTGAGGACCTGCTCTGGCAAGGGGGTTGACCTAGATGATCTCTAAAGGTCCTTTTCAACCCCTACCATTCTGTGATTCTATGAAGTTAGAGAGTGCTTGTTGTGGGGACACTGACAGAGGGTGGCTGCCACACAAGATACCAGCATCATGTCAGGTGTCAAAATTAATATCTCAAGGCACTTGGTAGCTTTATTCTTTCTTCTGGCAATAAATCTGTGGGATCTGTGTGTGTTGCTACCTCTCAAGAGAAATCCAGGTCTGACACGCAAGTCATGAGCAAACTCCCAGAAGGTAATATCCAAATCAATCTTTCTGATCTTGGCTGTTAGGAATCTTGAAATCTAATGAGTCAATCAGACAGAAGACATGACTCCCAAAGACTCACTGAAATTACTTTGGAGAAGACAATGAATAATCTTCTTGCGTCAGCTTGCTAAAGAGCTAAATCAGGTCAAGGAAGATCAGCCATTAGTAAAATGATCATCATTATTTTTAGTAGGGACTAGAATATAAATATACAGAGAGAAAAAGAAGAAAAATACATTTCCAGAAAAGTGTGTGCTATGAGCAGCTTGAAAGGCAATGGGAGAAAATGGTTCACGTTAGAGGCAGCAATCTGGAAAGTGAGGCACAGAAATCAGTAGGACACATTAAAAAGACTGGTAGAGACACAATGCAGGGGTTTTGTCCAGCTCTTTTTGAGGAAGAAAACTCAATTTAGTGGTTACTGTGCAATGTTTGGATAAAGAAGTATCCACACAATCCAAAAAGATGTCTTTGCTGTAAAAAGTTAATATTGCAACTGTGTTAAGTAGGAGAAGCCTGGAAGGGTGTTGAAGTCAGCAGCTGTTTCCAGCCTCTGGTTTGGAGCAGTGGCTGATTGCAGGCCATGATACAGGAGCAAAAAGGAAAGTGCAGTAATCTAACACACATGTTTCAGCAGTGAGTGAATCCTTGGGTTTTGACAGCAGTTCTCTGGCATTCAGGAAATTACTGTGGTTAGAGATTAATGTTTTCTACTGCTCTGCTTTCCTTCCAGGGTGAGGGCAAATAAAACATGAAAAATGAACATAAAAGTTATTGAAAGCTGAGAAGTGGTCATAGAGTTTGGTTTTCCCCCCACATTTAGAGCCATATTTGCAGGAGAAAGTGTGAAAAGTGAATGTTTGCCTTAGGTTATATTTATTTATGGAGAGTACAACCAATTGCCAATGAAGACCAGAACTCAGGTTCCCCCATCCAGGTGTGCTTCTCAAATCCAAAGAATTGCATGTAAGGGGAGTATCTTACACAGCAGTGAGGGGTCAAGAGAGAAGATGAACATGAGCAAAACTAGCATGAGTGCTAGGAAAAGAGCTTGTTTAGGAGACCTCTTATGACCTACTCCTATATTTTCAGCATGAAAAGGTATGAAAATCCCTTTGTGTAACAGTGACCTACCTCTGATCACTTCTTATTTTATGAAATAACTGGGTGCAGTGTTGTATTAGTGAGAAATTCTGGGTTTTCCTGCACATCTTGACAGTGATGGCCCTGGCAGAGCTGCCAGATTGCTAGTGCCTGAGAATGGATATCCTCTTGGCTGCAGATTAGCTGTTAAAGCACAATGCTGTCAAAATTGCCAAGAAATGAAGTAAAGGAGGGAAAAAAGGCTGGTAAGGATATCAAACAGAGATATCACCTGTGCCTCTGGTTGGTATACTGGTAATGCATCTATATACTCTGTTGAGAGTATAAGTGGTGTATACTTGCCAGAGTATACAGGTATATTACTACCTGTATCTGCTGTTATGCTTTTCCCTATGCAGCTTGCTACTGTCAGAGAAAAGACTCTAGACTTTTTCCTTGTTCCCAACAAGGTCACTCTTCACATTTATACTGTGGAAAGAGGAGCAAGACCACTGCATGAGGAGATATACTAACCTCTTACCAGCAGATTTTTCCATCAAAACACAGTTAAGAATTATTGGAGAGAACCCAGAGACGAAACAACTTGCCACAGGCCAGGCAGCAGGACTCTGGTAACACTTAGAACAGACTTCTGGTCTCTTGAGTTTCTAAGAGGCTTCATTTTCTTTCCATTGTGTTGATGCAATGAAACCGAAGACATGTGAAACTGATAAAGAAGGAGCTGATGGCATAATTTAGTGTAAAAAACCCCCTTCTTTGTGTTCAGAGTCCATGTAACTGTTTTTTGAATACTTCTATGGACATCATCTAATTCTTGAAAAGTAACTTTGGAGTCAGAAAAACCTCCTTGGCTTCAGGGAGGCAAAACTAATTTGGGTTTCTTTGCAGCATGCTGAAAGAGCTGAAGCTGAATGTGGTGAGAACAGTGTGATACCTTCAGCTGAAACAATGCCTTCAGGTGTCAGCTCCAGGGACTGCAGAAATAATCTCCTTTCACACTAGATACCTGAAAAATGAAACCTAAAAATGCAGTGAGCTCTTGGCATTATGATAGATACTTCCATAAATACTTAAGATTTTGATAAAAACATCCCAAAGCTCAACAGAGTAAACCCAAAAGCATCACAAAAATATAGCAGTGAAGTAGAAATCATGGAGTATTGTGACATGGAACAAACCCTTAATATTTGGATACCCACATCTTGAAAACTGTGTTTAAGTTTGACACCTTTATCTTAAAGGAGACATAGGAGAACAGCATATACAGGATATAGGAGCACAATAAATCCATGTAGCTCTTAGCAGCAGTTTTTCTATGAAGTCTGATTAAGTAGATTAGGACACCTCAGAGTAGGAAAGAGATGCTTAAAGATGAGGATGATAAACTAAATGGAATGGAGGCGGTGGAGGAGAAACTGTTCCTAGTCTCTAAAGACCATTGAAGGAAATATGTCTAGTACATGGAGCTGTTGAAGTGAGATATTAGGAAGAACTTCCCTGTGAGGATGGTGAGGCCCTGGTACAGGTTGCCCAGAGAGGCTGTGGCTGCCCCATCCCTGAAAGTATTCAAGGGCAGGTTGGATGGGGCTTGGAGCAACCTGGGCTGGTGGAAGGTGTCCCTGCCTGTGACAGTGGAGTTGGAAATAGATGATCTTTCAGGTCCCTGCTAACCTAAACCTTTCTCTGTTTCTGTGATTCTATCTCAAGTTAAAAATTACAGCAGGCTTCCTTGCCAGAGGATGTTGTGGTACAAGAAGTTTGTATGTCTCCTGGCAGAGTTTGCAGGGATATTTGAAAAAATAGATTACTCAATGAGAAAATTGCATCAGATTTGGGTAATCTTCTGTGCTCAAAATAATGGTAGATAGCGGGAAAGCACAAGAAAAGTGTGTTGTTCTTGTGCCATATTCTATCTCTGGCACCACACAAGTCTGACAGTTTTAAAGCCAGCTGCAAGAACATCACCAGCAGAGACTCCTTCTCAACCATAAGCCTGCTTTTGATGCCTCTCTGCCACACTTGTTATTCTCTTTGGTGCCATTGGGGCTGATGTGCATCACTAACCTGTGCTACTCCATCCATCCCCTGATCTACACCAAAGAGTAGTTTAGGGCAATAGTGATGGGATTAGTGGTGAGAGGCTATGAGTGCCAGCGCTGGCAGAAAGGGAGGTGGACCTGCCATCGTACTGGTACCATTCATGACCTTGTGACAGAGTCAGTGAGTGCTCAGCTCTATGTGCCAAGCTGAAGGAAGTAGGGAAGATCTGGGACAGTCTGATGGGAAGCAGCCTCCAAGATCTGTCAGAAAACTGAGACAAAGAGTCTAAAGCTCTTATCTGAAATCTGCCTTGGTCATCTTCCCTTTTCTGGCTGTAAGTGTTGCATTTTCCCATAATGACTGGTTCATTATCACCAGACTAGTTAATGAGCTGGAACAATCTCATAAGAGATGAACCCAAACTGGAATTCAGCCAAGAAACATAAATGGTTCATCTACCTGATTAGGAGATGAGCTTAAGCCAATTTACAAGCAAAAACAAGGTCTGTGGGATTTAAGTCCTTTCTTATCACTGTCATCATCTCAGGGCATGAAACGTAAGAGAGATGAATCTTATGGTTGTCAAAGCTTAGAAAATGTGTTGTTTCCTTCTCATATGATATACTTAATTCCTAAGTATTTTCTGGACAGCTGGAGTGGATTCTTTGCCACGCTAACTTTCCCAAAGCAGTGCTATATCCTTCAAAACAACGTACTCAAAGCAACGTGTTCCTATGAAGAAAAACTACACAGCTGAGTTAGCTGCTTAATTGGAATTTCTTTCCTGAAACTAGGTCAGCTCCACAGTGGCAAATTACAGTGATGGTCATTTAATTGTAGTGTGCAGGGTGTGATACATATTGAGGTTTCTAGGACATTTCATCCACACGATGCTGAACAAGCTGACCAGCCCAATACTTGCTGATTTCATCTGTACATTTGCTTTATATCCTTACCACCAACTCTTGACAATCCCAATCATGAGTAGACACCCTACTCAAACCAGTTTTTTTCATGGCTCACCTTCCAAGCTCATAAAGTGGCAAAATTTTAACAAAATTCACAGGTAGCAACACTTTGCCTAATGGAAGGTAAACTGAAAGCTTCAAAAGGAGATTTACATTTATGGTTAATTATATCATACAAATGGGTAATTAGTGATTGGATTCTGAGATCATAGAATAGTAGGGTTGAAAGGGACCTGTAGAGATCATCTGATCTCACCCCCCTGCAGAAGCAGGTCCACCTAGATCAGGTTGCACAGGAACATGTCCAGGCAGGTCTTGAAGACCTCCAAGGAAGGAGTAAGATGAAGAAGAGTTTGGGCTGAAGTATGTAGAAGATCAACAGTAACCATCAAATGAAAATTCTGGTTAATGCTTTCACTCTCCTGATGCAATGAATTTTCCTTAATCTGGATAAAGCTCCTCTTGTTCACAGCAAATAGCTGCTAGTTAGGATTCTGAGCTAAGGACCCTGGTCTTTCCCTGATCCTGACTTTTTAAAGGTCAGTGCACAGCAATATGTCTAATACAAATGGTGTTTTCATTAAATAAGATAATAAAAAACTTAAGAAAAGGCTCCATGCACACAGTTAAAAGGAAAAGACAAGAACAGTGATGACCACATGAACAGTGTAAATCACATGGCTTAATGCCAAGAAGTGCTCAGACGCCACAGTGATGAGCATGATACAGATGAGCATGCAGAACAGGAAAAAGAAGCCAAAGAGATAACTCATGCAATTAGTAATGTTCACTTTTCAAACCAATCCAAATAGAAGTATGCAAGCAATTTTATTGTTATTGTTCCTCTGTCAGTTAAAGCCCTAAATTAAAATAAGTGTGAGAAAGCCTCTAATTGAAATATTACAAGAAATTTCCTAGAGGATATTAAAATAACCTAGAATCAGCTTCTAGAGGCAATACAATGAAAAGAGATTCAGGCACTATTTAAACAGACAAATGAACCACAAGGAGTATACACAATCCAGACAATGAACTGGGAAAAAGGTCTTGTCTGTGGAGCTTGGTCACAGTCTACATAAAACCAAGAGCTGCAGTCAGAGTCCATGCTAGGATTGGAACAGCCTTTGAGTTTCCTAGCAAGCTAGGATGAGAATGACCCCAACAAACACTCCAGTAATGGTCCAGTGCTGTGGAAAACAGCCTTTTCTACTGTGTACACCAGTTGGCTTTATCCATGTTTGATTTGCTTTTAGTGTTTATGAACATGCCAGAACTGATATGCTTGTAGGAAGGTCTTTGTGTAGTAACAATTCACTCCTTTGCTAAACACTGATTATATCTTTGTCACATGCCACCATCAGCTTCCAGCTCTCAGTGTGAAAGATTAACTTTACAACTTGGAATCCATTTCTTGAAAATTAACTGAATTAGTCACAGAGAGACCTGTTGGTAGCAGCAGGTAGATGCAAGAAAAGAATTTCTTTCCCAAGGTATGCCTAGAAACAAGTACAGCAGGGTATATAAAGAACTCAGAACACTCTAGATGTTAATAAGCATAAATTTTTGATGGACACTTAAAAAAATAATCAAAGAGAAAAAAAGCTTTTAATAGAAGTGGTAGGAATGGAGTGAAGAACATGAGGATGGAGGACAGCTTGGATGAGACCAAACCAGCATGGATAGGTGTTAGGAAAAGAAGGCAAGGTATTGATAATGGTCTTTAAAGAACTACATTACTTAACTGGAAGTAGTTAAGATCCAGGTGGGAACTATTTTAAAGGGAAAATAATATGGAGAATTGGCAATGCCTTAAGAAGTTTATGTTGAAAGAAGACACACAGACCATCCCAACGTGAAAAATGGCTGAAGAAAGTTGTAAGAAGTTCACTTGGCCAAACAGACCTTTAGGGATATTGGAGACAGGCAAAAAACCATACAGATCCAGAAACTTCAACAGAGTATTCAACCTGTGTTCAAGAAATGTAGTTTCTTTTTCTTGGACACAGCACTAAGCCTGAAACCATAGGTGTCAAATATTGTAACTTAAGCTCTGGACATTATTTCACTAGATAAGACTAGAAAGCAATTTTGGGAAACAAGAATTAGGTAATGCTACTATTTACTGTACTGGCATTTGATAGAAAAATAGCAAAGCATAACAACCATTCTCTGAGAAGTATCAGACCAGAACAATGCATCAAGAAAGAAAAGCAGAAGCCAGTCATAGAACCAGTACCAGTACCAGTAAACACTGTTTTAGTGAATGAGTTAGAGATTCTACAGGCTGGTGATGTTTGCAATTCATGTGAACAAGCAGGTGGACAAGACTGAAACCTGAAATTGTCTTGACAGATTGGAAATGTCATCTGGAGAAAATAAAAGTCCAATTCAAAAAGGCTACATATAGAATTCTTTTCCTCAGAAGGAATAACCAACTGTCTGTGTGATACAGGAGAGTTGGATGAGTGACAGCAGCCAGGGGAGGAGGACTGGGGCTACAGTAGGCACACAAGGAACATTTGTCAGGAATTCACACTGCTGTGGAAAAGGAAACTGCCCTGCAGAGATGGGAATGCTCCAGGCTGTAAGTAAAAATCAGTGAAGATTGTAGCAACTCTTTTCCTTGCTTAAACAGTTGTAATATGACCCAACACTGTTAAAGTGCATGGAATCATATTGGTACAAATCTACTGGAAAGAAATGTGATTTTTTTCCCCCGTTCTATGAGTTTTCATTATTTGAGATATTCTTATTACCTCCTGTTACACTTTTAATATGGATACTAACAAAAAAAGGACCCAAGAGAGACAATGGGAAGATCATCTAATGATATGGTCATGGCTAAGACTGATTTTGGCCTACAGAAAGTTTTTGACTTGTGATGAGCGCTATTATTAATTCAAAAAGGAGATGACATAGGACTGTTGATGACAATGAGTGATACACAGGCTTGCTTTAGCTGAATAAAGTAATCTGGTCAGCCAGTCTCCCAAATTCTTCATAGTGCCATGCTTCTACAAAGGGAACCCCAAATAGCTCAAGGTGAAGAAGGATTTTAAAGTTAGGCACTGCCATACTCATACAACTACATTCTTTAGATTGCTCCACTGGGAATGAAGATGCCTGGTCAGTATATTGATATTGGCCATCATGGGAAGTGTTCAGATGGAATTTCATAGAACCCTAGCATCAAACCTTAAGTGGAATCAGGCTTCCAAAGTCATCTAGTTCAACACTCTGCTCAAAACACATTTCACTAGATCAGGTTGCTCTGGGCCATGCCCAATTGATTCTGGAACACCTCTGTTCCAAAAGTTTTGCTTTTATCACCCATATCTCTGTTTTTCCAGTGTTTTCTAGAGGGACTGAAGGAGGTGAAAATAAAGGTAATTTAAATCCTATGACAATCCTGAAAGTCAGAATTCAAATGATAAAGGTTAAAGATGCTTAAAGAAGTGTATTGCTAGTGTGAAGTTATTTAAACAAAGAAATAAAAAGAGTGGGAGTGAAGGGGGAAAGAGTTAATCCCACTTTTGTATGGATTGCAATATGTACAGACAAAGAGATAATGGGGTGCTAGTGTCTCCAGTTCTTTCATATTTTGGTTGGCATGGACAGAGTAAATAAATCAGTTACAGTTAGAGCTTGTTCCTACATGTCCAGACAGCTCTGCAAAAATGTACAAATTTAAGGAGGGGTGAATCCTGCCAGCACTTCCCCAGACACGTTAAGCTGCTGAGTTCAACACTGCTACTTCGATGAAGAAAAGTTTTCAAGACAGTGTGCCAGGCATGTCCCTTAAACAGATCAGTCTGTGATGCTTGGTCCACAGTCTTTTGAAAGCATATCCGATTCCCAGGCCCTTTAGAAACCTTACCTGGCATTAATTCCATCTGTATTTACAAGTGTTGTAAATTATAGGTGTCACATGCACTGATATCTGCAAAAAAAGACTGTTATTATTCATACCCTATGGTTAGGAATAACAAGTCTGCTGATGGGCCAGAAAGCATGATTTCCCATTTGGAAGAATTTAAAGAATTAATTATTTGGCAGAACAAATGTACTTGTAAAATGAAACATCAGAACACATTTTGCCCTCTGATTCCCTCTAAAATTCTCAGATAAACCAACTTACCCCAGATATCCAAATCATATACATCAGCTGTCTAGCAGGGAAAAGGAGTGCTGTGCTTAAAGGAACAAAACCACTCTGGATTTCTGAAGAAGTAACCTGGCTTGCCTGAAATATTTTTCAATTAACAAATAATTTAAAATGATTATAAATGCTTTTTTTTTTTCTCTTGGTTTTGTACCCTCAGCAAGTTCCCTGCTGGCACCAAACTGGGAGCACTGGCTGATTCCCCAGAGGCTGAGCTGCCATTCAGCGGGATCTCGACTGGCTGCAGAGTTGGGCACAGAGGAACCTGCTGAGGTTCAACAAGGACAAGGGCAGAGTCCTGCAGCTGGGGAGGAACAACCCCCTGCACCAGCACAGGCTGGGGGTGGCCTGCTGGAGAGCAGCTCTGCAGAGAGAGACCTGGGAGCCCTGATTGATAATTAACTAAATATGAGCCAGCAATGTGCCCTCTTGGCCACGAAGGCCAATGGCAGCCTGGATGCATCGAGTGTGGCCAACAGGTCAAGGGAGGTTCTGCTCCCTCTCTACTCTGACCTGCTGAGGCCTCATCTGGAGTCCTGTGTCCAGGTCTGGGCTCCTCAGCTCAAGAGGGACAGGGAACTTCTGGAGAGAGGCCAGTGCAGGGACACCAAGATGATCAGGGAACATCTGTCATACAAGGAAAGGCTGTGGGACCTGGGGCTGTTCAGTCTGGAGGAGACTGAGGGGGGATCTTATTAACATTTATAAATTTCTAAAGGGTGGGTGTCAGGAGGTTGGGACATCCCTTTTTTCTATAGTAGCCAGCAACAGGACAAGGGGTGATGGGATGAAGCTGGAACACAAAAAGTTCCACTTAAACATGATAAAAAACTCTTTCAGTGTCAGGGTGACAGAGCCGTGGCACAGGCTGCCCAGAGAGGTGGTGGAATCTCCTTCCTTGGAGCTCTTCAAGAGCCGCCTGGCCACGTTCCTGTGTGACCTGATCTAGGTGACCCTGCTTCTGCAGGGGGATTGGACTAGATGATATGTAAAGGTCCCTTCCAACCCCACCATTCTATGATTCTATGATCCATTTTGGAAACACTAAGGATTCTCAAGATGATGAGCAGCTCGTTTCTGGGACATGCCACCCAGCTTACAGTTGCAGCAGACATATTTAATAGCAGAAGAAAGCTCCCAAACAATTGCAGTAATAAAATAATAGACCATTTTGTGATGTATCTTTAGCCTGACTGATGCTGCAGGAGATGACATGCTGCTTTTTTCCTTTAGTTATGACATAATTGCTCGAGCCGTTTGGTTTCAATATTGGACTGCCAACATTATGACCATATTTAGATGGAGATCAATGCCTTGGTACTGAGAGGGTTCTCTCACAGCTCATACTAATCAGTGATTAATAAGGTAAGGATCGATTAATCAGGTGCTAACATTGTTTGCACTGTGATTACAATTTGGTAATTCTGGATTTCATTTACATAATCAGCCAACATCAGCCACTCTGCTTTGACATTGACAGAACTTGCAACAGCACCAGGAGTAACCAGTTGATTGAGTTACTGCAGCAAAACACTTCTGTTGGGTAAAATGCCTTCCAGACACGAGTCATGCTGAAATGATTTACAACATTAGAGTGAGAGCAAACAAGCAAGTGAAGCACAATTTCCCTTGAGAGTTTTATGCTTCACCCTGTAGCTGACCCTAGGGACCATTTTTAGTGCTTGTTACAGAAGATACTGTCTTTATAACCTGCTCAACCAGAGTCAGGTGGTGGAGAAGGTGAAGCCAAGAGGAAACTAAAAGCTGACCATCTATGTTACTATACTGGCAAGAAAACTCATAAGAACGTGAGAAGTTTAAAAAAGCACTCTGAAAGCATCAAGAAATCCTAGTGCCTCTTAGACCATAGTCTGAATAGAGGGTATAATGGAAAGGCAGAGGCTCTGAAAAACAAACACAGAACAACTTAATTCTGTGGTTGCGTTAGTATAGCTAAAGAGATGGGATGAGAGGGGAGATGAGTCCTTCTAGTTTTGTTGGTGAAGAAAAAGGTGAGGGCAGTCACAGTGTCTCTCTTATACCTGGCCTCCCACTTGGGCACAATTGAGGATGCTTTCTGTGAGAAAAGAAAACGTCTTTCGAGGTGTAAAAGGAATTTCAGTGGAGTTTTTTACAAAGGAGTTACCAGATACATTCAGAAAATATAGTTGTGGGCAGTTAACAGAATCTCAAGGGCTGGAAGGGACCTGGAAAGCTCATCCAGTGCAGCCCCCCTGCCAGAGCAGCACCACCTAGAGCAGGGCACACAGGGACTCATCCAGCTGGGTTGGAATGTCTCCAGGGAAGGAGCCTCCACAGCCCATCTGGGCAGCCCCTGCCAGTGCTCCCTCACCTCAACAGGGAACAATTTGTCCTTGTGTTGCTTTGGAACCTCTTCTGTTCCAGCTTGTACCCGTTGTCCCTTGTCCTATCATTGGCCATCACTGAGCACAGCCTGGCTCCATCCTCCTCACACCCACCCTTGATGGATTTATAACCATGAATGAGGTCACCCCTCGGTCTCTTCTCCAAGCTCAAGACCCCCAGCTTCCTCAGCCTTTCATCACAAAGGAGATGCTCCACTCCCTTCAGCATCTTGGTGGCCCTGCACTGAACTCTCTCCAGCAGCTCCCTGTCCTTCTGCAACTGAGGGGCCCAGAACTGGACACAATATTCCAGATGTGGGCTCACGAGGGAAGAGTAGGGGGCAGGGGAGAACCTCCACCAAAGAGAAAGATGAAGGTTTTTCCTTTAGTGTTATCTGCCTCATGTTGTTGGGTGGCTTGTAAATTATAAATAAAATGATCTTTTAGGTATCATTATGTGTAACTGAAAATCAAGATACATGGTAAGGAAGACACATTTATGTTTAAATGGAACGTTTTGTGTTCCAGCTTCATTCCATTACCCCTTGTCCTGTTGCCAGATAACAATATGAAGGACATCAACACAAATTGCCTGTAAAACCTCACCAAAATCATACAACCTTTAGAGAGAACAGACTTCCAGAGCAGACAAGCTGTAGCAGGTAGAAGCAAGTCTTTGAGATTTTGTGTCAGTCTCACTTGCAAAGAAGTTATTCTGTGGTTCTGTTTTCACTCCATGGGCACGTAGTTTAATTTGCCAAACTGTAATCATGCTAATATTAATTATCCATAACAAGTCAGTCATATAAAGTAAAACCTGACCACCAGGGAAATATTAGAGACCATGTACTTATTTTTTATGTGCATATTAATCTGCTAACTTTAAATCTAAAGAACATTGTTAGTCTGAAAAGGCACTTATTATTAAAATTAGGCTGAAAGTTATAAAGTAGAAAAGATGATGAATGATCTCATGTGGCAATTGTGGTTTACAAATATTCATTATTAAAACCAAAGAGAGGTTGTGCTTCAAGACTTTAATTATTCTGTAAACAGTATCCAATTAACTTCTATTAATCTTATGTTTGCTTGTTTTCTTGACCTGTGTGAATTTATTAGCATTTGTCATTTATATCCATTTGGCAAAGGTGTCAAGGTGATAGAGTAACTGAGGTTACAGGTTTGAGAGGGTAAGAAATGACAGCTAATATCTCCCTAGCAGAGTGTACTTAAGCTAAGCAAGTGACTCTGAACTGCAGCCACCAGATCATAGAATCATGGAATGATAGGGTTGGAAGGGACCTTTAGAGATCATCTAGTCCAATTGCCCTGCAGAAGCAGGTCCCACCTAGATTACGCCACACAGGAACGTGTCCAGGAGGATCTTGAAGACCACCAAGGAAGGAGCCTCCACACCCTCCCTGGGCAGCCTGTGCCAGGGCTCCCTCACTGAAACACTGAAATAGCTTTTTCTCATGTTTAGATGGAATTTTTTGTGTTCCAGCTTCATCCCATCACCCCTTGTCCTGTTGCTGGCTACTATAGAAAAGAGGGATGTCCCAACCTCCTGACACCCACCCTTTAGATATTTATAAATGTTAATAAGATCCCCCCTCAGTCTCCTCTTCTCCAGCCTGAACAGCCCCAGGTCCCACAGCCTTTCCTCGTATGAAAGATGCTCCATTCCCCTGATCACCTTTGTGGCCCTGCACTGGCCTCTCTCCAGCAGTTACCTGTTTCTCTGGAGCTGGGGAGCCCAGAATTGGACACAGGGCTCCAGATGAGGCCTCATCAGAGCAGAGCAGGAGCAGAACCTCCCTTGACCTCCTGCCCACACTCTTCTTGATGCATCTCAGGCTGCCATTGGCTTCTTGGCCACGAGGCCACATTGCTGCTCATGTTTAGCTCATTATCAATCAGGACTCCCAGGTCTCTTTCTGCAGAGCTGCTCTCCAGCAGCTCATCCCCAGCCTGTGCTGGTGCAGGGGGTTGTTCCTCCCCAGCTGCAGGACTCTGCCCTTGTCCTTGTTGAACCTCAGCAGGTTCCTCTGTGCCCAACTCTGCAGCCGGTCGAGATCCCGCTGAATGGCAGCTCAGCCTCTGGGGAATCAGCCAGTGCTCCCAGTTTGGTGCCATCAGCGAAGTTGCTGAGGGTCCCTCTGTGCCCTCATCCAGGTGGTTGATGAAGATGTTGACCAAGACTGGCCCCAGAACCCATCCCTGTGGAACTCCACTGGCCACAGGCCTCCAACTGGACTCTGTGCCATTGCTCAGCACCCTCTGGGCTCTGTCATTCAGCAGCTCTCCATCCACCTCACTGCCCACTCATCCCAGCCACACTGCCTCAGCTTTCTGATGAGGATGTTAGAAGTGTTTCAGTTATGTTAAACTTGCCTGAAATGGCAGCATTTTTCAGTCTTCAATGTGACTTCATGCAGATGACCCAACTAGTACCGAAAACAGGTTTGTTATGTTAATGAGTAATTAAGCTATGTAAACCATAGATTTGCTGACTACAAGATATGCACAGTTCCCTTAAAGACAAATAAGATAAGAGTATAATCTGGAGTATTTTAGGAATCTTGTGGCTGCCTGCTTAGTTTAGTCCAAAGGGATAATCATGTTTCCTTTTTGAGCATCCTTTCCTGAATTGATTTGAGACAACCCTTGTGACTGTTCTCTAAGGAGAGTACTATGTCTAATCCATTGCAAAGCTGCCTGTACCTTTTACTAACAGTCTAACAGACCAAGCCCAGCCCTAAGATTTGGAGTGTCATTAATATTGAACCGTGCATTTATGGCTGTTAACATGATATGAAACAGCGAGTGTCAAGAGTCCAGCAGAGAACAATGGAGGTTGTAGAACAGTTATAATTTATAAATCATAAATATTCCTGTCTTTCCCTGTCCAATCATTAACTATTAAATAGCCAAATACATGGGAGCAATTTGCAGGGAAAAAACCCACCTTGTGTATAGCAATGACATAGGAGGTAGAGCTGAAGATAGTTGTGAAAGGTGTTAAGTCACAGACCACTTAGAGGACTTAATTTCAAGGCTGAGGTGCCTTTGAAAAAGCATCATCTAGTAGTCAGATTGAGATGGAAAAACTTTAAGGAAAAGGGCACATGAGCAATGCAGAGCTGCAACAAACTGCCAGCCAGCATGAGGGTAATAGGACTATAACAGGCTTTTGCTCAAGGACTTTGAAAGACTGTGAGGGTTAAAAAGGCCTAAAGGGCTTTTGATACAAGCCACATGTCTAGAAACTTATAACGCCATCTATTTCAGCCAAATCTTCAAGCAATCTGTTTGGAGAAGTTTTGTCTACATACATGTGACTAAAACACAGGTAGGAGCTGCAGTATCTCTCATGTATCTCTCATGAGCTCTTACAGTGAAGAGAAAGCTAATTTGACAATGAAAGTCCTCCTAACCATTTCAGGTAGTCAGCGTTCTTGCTGGGCTTCCAGCCAGGAAGACATGCAGAAGAAGTCTCATATTCTCCATATGGTGGAACACATGGAAGAGAGTACCATGAGTAAGACTTGCTTTCCTCTGTTGCAAGTTGTCTTCTTGCTAACAAGCCTAACAACCATTTTAATTAGCAGTTGTGAAGATGAGCTTTGAATATATCACGTTCTAGTCCCTGAGGATCTCAAGAGCTAATACTGGAGCCTTCTGACTTTGAACAGGAAGGAAATTTCTTTGGTGGATGAATGGAAGGAAAGTTTAGTTCACAAACCCAGTTTTAATGATATTTATATTCACACCTTTCTAACTGCACCAGTTTCTGAACCTCAAAGTCTGTGCTTCAGTAGTCAACATAAGGCAATAAACAAATACATGATAATGACCAAACCCTTGTGTCCCTGAGACTTTGCAAGTGCTTTACAAGTCCTAGGCACTTCAGGCACATAGGTAAAACTCAACTTGATCTAGCAGAGGCAGGGACACACTGCCAGACTCTGAACTGTGTAAAGACTTTGGTTCTCTGGGATACAGATCAATAATCTTGAGGCACTGCAGACCATGAGGATGAATTAAGGCTACGTTAGGTCAAGTATTGAAGTCCAAGAATTACATAGGAGAGCAACTCATTCATGCTCTGGTCATTTGGAGGAATCATGAAACATCTCAGCATTCAGCCCTGTCAAACAAAATGGTTTTGTGCAGTAAAAATACTCTTTAAAAGACAGCATGGCACCCTTTGCTATTTTAAGCTGTTTACACATTCAACATCATGGAGCAGCTGAGCACTAGGAAATGGTATTCTCCCTGGGATCCTTTTCAGAGAGCTTCACCCATGTGCCACTTCCAGAGGAGTTCAGAGTGGTAAGATTTGATCCAGTTGCCTGTGCTGCAGAAGAGCTCTGAGCAGAACCCTGAAGGGTCAATGACTGGTTACATTAAAAACCCAGAAAATCAGCTATATGCCACAAAACACTGAGCTGTAGTTCTCCTCTGGAAAATGTGACTAATGATTCAGATATGCTGATAATGATTACCCCTGAAACAGTTTTGATCAGCCAGTCCTGTGAGAGCTTTGGCGTGTATCCAAAGCTCTTTATCCCTTCCATCAGCCATCCAACCTAGCAATCATGACAGTCCCTTCAGCAGCTTAACCTTTCACAACAAAACAGGGTAACAGCCAGGCAACAAAATGACCTCAAAGAGTCCTTGAACTAAGCATAGGCTCAGAAAGTTGTTACACTCAAGTTTACTTAAGCATGGTCATAAGAGTCTTCTACTATCCATTTGGGTAAACTCTGAAAGAGCAGAAAAAAGGGGTAAAACCTGCAAGAAACCAATTTGAGATCTTCACTGCATCATTCCAGAGAGAGCAGGTAATGAGGTCATGCAAGTCCACACTGGGACAAGTACATATTGTGGGATGTACATATGCAAGTACATATTGTGGGATGTACACTTCCAGGTTTCAGCATTTGCATGAAAGTTCAACTTCAGTATTTCCTGGTGGGTGAGAACCTCTTTATTACTCATATTAATACAAAGCCAGGATTTCTAATAGAGAAAACAAAGGAAAAAAAAAACAGAACAGATCAAGGAGCTTAATTGGTTCAGCTCTTACATGTCTACTGTTTTGCAGGAAAGTGGCTGTATCACAGCACATTACTTCTGATGTCTACATTATAATGTGTAAAGGGTGAGTGTCAGGAGGATGGAGCCAGGCTGTTCTGAGTGATGGCCAATGAAAGGACAAGGGGCAATGGGGACAAGATGGAACAGAAGAGGTTCCAAAGAAACACAAGGAAAAACTTCCCTGTTGAGGGAGCATTGGAAGGGGATGCCCAGATGGGCTGTGGAGTCTCCTTCTCTGCAAACATTCCAACCCAGCTGGATGAGTCCCTGTGTGACCTACTCTAGGTGTTCCTGCTCTGGCAGGCAGGTTGGACCAGATGGTCTTTCCAGATCTCTTCCAACCCTTGAGATTCTGTGATTACAACATCCCAATAGGAGGATTCTGCGGGGCTTACTGGGTTGACTATGGAGTCTAGAGTGTGTAGTGACATATGAGACTTGGGGCAAGACTTCATAGACCCAGAAGTCCCTTCCTGCCTGGAGTTCCTATGAGAACATCCTGACCTTCCTCTTCCTCTTCTCCACCATCCCCTTCCCCATTCATCACATTCTACAAAGGCAGAATTGCACAAAATTCATTCCAGCCTGACTTTACTGTCACTTGAACACACAGAAGGGAGTTCCACTAAGGCTCTTGCTAGGCTATGCTTCACCTTCTGCCTCCAGCACACTTCTCCTTCAGCGGAAAAGTAGAGAGAGATCACTTTTCACATATTTTTTGTTTGATTGTCAACAAAAGTCTTGTGTTTTCCAAAAGACCATATTTCCAAAAGGAGTAATTCTTTCCCCTTGTTTCAAATAAATATGTCTGCTTGTGAGAAAAGTCATACTTCGGGAATTTTCTTAGGTAAAAACAGGAATTTAAGGGAGATCTGAGTAAGAAAAGCAGGGGAAGAGCTAGAGATGGCAGTTATGTCTTGTTTAAAGCTGTCACTGTCTCTTTTGCTTCTTCTGAAGGAACATTCATCTGCAGAATGCTTTAAAGCAGCTTGCCTTAACAAAACTGCTTTTTCTTATTCTTTTTGTTAAAGCAATGAATCTCAAAAGATCTTTTTAAGTAAGTAAAGCAAGATTCTTTACCTCATTTAACAGCTGGGGAAGTGAATTGGCACCAGTCATGTATTTTATGCCATTGTCAGTGCTGGAATATAGAGCTGAGTCTCTTCTGCAATGCACTTTCTACTCTGCTCCAGTGTCTGAGAAAGCAAGAAACACCATTTAATCCCCTAGAATGCTTTATAAATAAACTCTCCATAATATATTGATGTAAAAATGGTCATTTGCCATGTTGGAAAAGCCCTTCTGGCACTTTGTGACTGTCAGTCTCGTAGTCACATCCAAAAAACCTTTGTGCCATCAATGGCCCCACTGTTCAATGATCTCTGTGTCCCACCAGGTTCTGCCCGTGAGCAAGGACTCATCAAAAGGAGCTGCAGCCCTGGAAATGGCAGCAGGATTTGGGCAAACTAACTTGAAAATTAGCTTGCTTCTGTACATATGCACAGACCCTGGGGGAGTCAACTGCTTGCCTGTAGTCACAATGAATGCTTCATGGACCATAAAGATTGTGAGGGGCCATTGCACACTTCTGCTATGAGTTCCTTTGCAACACAGGGTAAAGAATGATTTGGGTATTCTGTTGCTAACTACTTTTTGGATGTATGGTATGGTAGGAGAGTTGCCTACTTGATTTTATTTTTAGCTTACTGCTGACAGATATCTGAGAAAGGGGGTTTCTGCTGATTTCATAGTGTTGTAACATTGCCCATCTTAGCTGACCGTGGAGGATGCAATAAAGAAAATCAACCCAGGAATTGGCACACAAAGGTCACTTTGCTTCACTTCAGAGAAGCTTTCAGGAGCAGTTAAAGCAGAGCTTGGGGAACAGCCTATTGCCATCTTAAATACACTTTCATATGCTTTAAAACTCCAGTTGTCACTTCTGTGCCTCCCATTTAATCTGCCTCCAACTCCCTGGCATTGTCAATGGCTATAAATAGAGAGGGGCAGCTCGAACAAAAAGCTTTCAATGCTTCCAGTTATCTGTCAACAGCCTCTTACAAATGCAATAGAGTTTTCTCCCAGAAGAGATGTTGGGTTTACTGGTGATTTGTGTTATCATGGTGAGAAAATAAAGACAATATGTGGTTTTGATATGCTTTTTGTCTCCCTCTCTAGTAGTCTCTAGAGGTAGAAATGAGAGATAAAATTCCCAGGGCAAGTTCATCTCTTGTCCAGCATGTCATCGATCCTAAATAACACATCCTCTCTTGGTGATTTTGGGTTGGCCACTTTTTTATAGTAGAGGTCTTGAGGCCAAAGCTGGAGCTGATGAAAAGCTCCTCACTGAATTGTCCATTGCCAGCACAGGCTGAAAACTTCCATGCATTGCTGTGGGATTTGTTCATGGCCCAGGACACAGCTCATCCATGTCCCTATATTCCTCCACTGTGCAAAAAAATGGCTTAGGAGTGTTACCATGCACCAGTGGATTATATGTATCTGAGCCCCAAGGCACAGACTCCATCCAGATCTGGGCACTGGAGCTGGGGAAGGGGCTGGAGCACATGTCTGATGGGAGGAAGCTGAGGGCTCTGGGGGTGTTCAGATGGGAAAAAAGTAGGCTGAGGGGAGACATGAGCACTCTCTGCAACTCCCTGACAGGAAGCTGTGGCTGTGTAGTGGGGGATTCTATCTATGTTCCCAAGCAACAGGACAAGAGGAAATAGCCTGAAGTTGTGCCACAGGAAGTGTAGGTTGCAGTTTGGGAACAATTTCTTCCCCAAAAGGGCAATTCAGCCTGACACAGGCTGCCCAGGGCTGCAGTGGAGTCCTCATCCCTGAAGGGATCCCAAAGCCCTGTAGTTGTGGGGCTGAGGACCATGGGTCACTGGTGGCCATGGCTGTGTTGGGGGAGTGGTTGGACTTCATGAGCTTAAAGGACTCTTCCAGCCTCAAGGGTTCTGTGATTCTGTGTGTGTGAAATTCACAGAGTGCTTCTGCACCTCAATGTGCCCAGAAGCAAAACAGAGGCAATCCCCAGGATGGTAGGACTGCATGTTGACCTGACCATCAGCAAGATTGTTCTGCTTTGGAGAATCTCCAGATTGGTATTATTGATTTTCTGTATCATATGGCAAATGTTTAGCACAGCTCTTCAACGTTTGAAGTCCTTTCATGCTTGGAAGAAAGACTGTAGGAGTCCCATCCACAGCAGAAGAGAAGGGGCTTGAAAAGCTTTTACAATAAAAGGGAACTTTTGGAAATGAAACCTTTTCTTTTATCTCCTTCTGTTTTTAATTTACCAGACAAGTGGGAGAGAAGTGTTGAGAAAGACAGTGGCATGAATAACAAGGTAAAGATAGAAGCCACACTCTCTTCCTGCTTACACCTTAATTTTTCTTAGCCTTTATCTCACATTATAGTGTCTGTAGTATTTTGCCATTCTGGGCTAAAAAAGGTCAGCAGAAAATAAAAGCTCCTTAAAGAGCAATATTGGTCATGTGGTTAAAGAGCATCGTGCTCAGATAGAAGAGAGACACAAAGAGGGAACCTAGATATTGTCCAACTCTTCTGAGTGAAGACTATCTGACAGGAAACAAGCTACTGACTCCCTCAGTTGCATCACAGAGGAACTGAGGACAACTTCTACTTCATACTTCATATTCATATGCCCAGAGGGGTTGTGGAGTCTCCTTCCTTGGAGCTCTTCAAGACCCACCTGGACATGTTCCTGTGCGACCTGATCTAGGTGGGACCTGCTTCTGCAGGGGAGTTGGACTAGATGATATCTAAAGGTCCCTTCCAACCCCTACCATTCTATGATTCTATGATTTCATGAAAATTTGGTCCTTAATATGAGGTAACATCCTTCAGACCACACTCTGTGTGTCACATTTGGTTTATTTTTCCAAACATCTTTTTTGCCTTATCAAGTTAAAAATGTCTAGATTCTATGCTCTTCCTTAAAAAACTCAATGATCCTTTCTTGCTCCTTGTAAAAAGAAGGATGCAAATGTAAGTGAAAATGACATGTGCTTAAGGATTTTTTATTTAATTAATTGACAAAAAAAAAAAAAAGGTAAAAAGGGAAGTTTGAGGCTAATTCAAGTAATTTTCATCTTCCAATCTTGTTCTGAGAAAATCGTACTCTGCCCTCCAGATTCCATCTGCAATATTATGTCCAGTTCTGGGCCCCTCAGTTCCAGGACAGGGAGCTACTGGAGAGAGTTCAGAGTAGGGATACAGAGATGATGGAGTGGAGCATCTCCCTTGTGATGTAACACTGAGGGAGCTGGGGCTCTGGAGCTTGGAGAAGAGGAGACTGAGGCGTGACCACATCCATGTTTACAAACCCATAAAGGTTTGGGTGTGAGGAGGCTGCAGCCAGGCTGTTCTGAGTGATGGCCAATGATAGGACAAGGGGCAATGGGGACAAGATGGAACAGAAGAGGTTCCAAAGAAACACAAGGACAAACTTGTTCCCTGTTGAGGTGAGGGAGCACTGGCAGGGGCTGCCCAGATGGGCTGTGGAGGCTCCTTCTCTGGAGACATTCCCACCCAGCTGGATGAGTCCCTGTGTGCCCTGCTCTAGGTGGTGCTGCTCTGGCAGGGGGGTTGCACTGGATGAGCTTTCAGGGTCCTTTCCAACCCTTGAGATTCTATGATTCTGTGATCTGATCAGAAAGACACATTCAGAATGAAAATGCAGGGACCTCGAAGGCTCATCCAGTCCAACCCCCCTGTCAGAGCAGGACCATCTAGAGTAGTTCACACGGGAAGTCACTGTGCCTCATATCTGCACTTGTTCACATTAGTCCCATCTTGAACAGATCATGTCTATTCTACAAAGCCCTTGGGAGATATGAAATCTCAGTAATCATCAGTAATGCCAAGTGGAAGGCCTCCATCCCAATACTCTGGCATATTGCCACTGGATGATGCCCAGGGATATTCAAGGGTGCAAAGACAAGTGGTAGCGCTGGCAAGGTGTACAGAGGGGAAGATGAACCCCAAATCTGGTCTCACTCATGTTGCCTACTGGGAGAAGTTCTTGCAGTGAACTGCTCACCAAACCAATCTGTATCTTGCAGAGAGCTAGAGTGATCAAAACCAGGTAGGGATCAAACTAAGGATTTGTGGTGTGGACAGCTGGGGAGAAGAACTCAAGTCCACTCTTTAATAGGATTTATTTAGCAATGTTGATAAAATTTATCATACCAAGGCTGCCAAATAGATGGAGAATCACATGCTAGAGGAATTTCACAGCTTGCATGGGAAATGTATGATACAGAAAGGTAAAACTCACTGTAGGAAGAAAATGTGGATTGTGGTTATATTTATTGTCTTACCCAGTGATCCCCAAGTTTTCAGGTAAGCTAATCAATCCATCTGCAACTGTTGGTGTCTGCACATTGGGTAAGCACAGACCAACTGGGAAAAGCTGCATCATCACACCAAATGATGCAGTAAGTGTGACCTTTGGAGGTTTGATCACATCAGGTGTAGTGGGGGAAACTCACAGTGACAGAAAATGTGCTTTGGGATGCTCAGCACATCTCAGAGGGGAAAGAGAATACTTTTTCCCAAGCCATTTTGGGAAAGATTGACAGGAAAGTGAAAGTGACACTATTAAATAGTGGTTATCATCTGAATACAATTGAAGTGGTAGGAATGGTGGGGGCCAGGCAGGCTGAGAGATGGAAGCAGACATGAGGCCTGTCTGTCTATCCATATGAGGTATCTGTGACTCACCAGGACTTGGAGATTCCCATGCTTCCCAGCCCATTTGCTGTGAGCTTTATAGTTAGGAAGATTGGTTTCATCTCTAACCAAAATATCTTTTCCTGCAAAGGAAAGTAATTACTTTGTGTCCTGCCCCAAAAGGCATTTCATAGACAGGGAGAACAATGATCTCTCTTCTTTTATAAGCTGTATTTTCTCTGATGGGCAGACCATTATATCCTCCCTTCAGTCTTCCTATTTCTAGACTAAAAAAGCTCAATTCTTTCAGTGATTCATTAAAGTCACTGTTTAACACACCTGCCACTTGCTGAACCCTAGACTTCCTCCAATTAATTTCTGGCTTTCTGAAAGAGAAGTACACTGGATTGGATGTGAGATTGCAGGTAAAACTTCATGTCTAAGCATAGAGAATTTATTTCTTCTCATGTGTAATGTAAAGGATTTTTTTTTAAAGCCCAGGAAAGGAATGTTGTTGTTTTTGGCAACAGCATGAAAAGAAACTGAAAGGAGAGAGACAAAAGGAAAATCCTTTTCACAAATCATCCTGTCACCTGCAGCACCCCTTACTGACAGATGCTGTGGATGCTCAACATTCACATGGCTTTAGAAAGCAAGTGGATGGGATTATGGAAGGGGGAAAAAAAACCACTGAAGAAACACTCACTCAGTGTTATCAAAGTATGACAGATGTCCTGCCTGAGGAAAGTGTGTCCTTATGTGCATGACCCATTCTTGATCAGACCCCTTCCTCAACTGACTGAGAAATTGTGAATCCAAGCTTTAGAAACACATTTAATGGTCCATCAGGGCTAATCCTCTTGTTGAGGGATGTTAGCTTGATACAGAACTCCAGGTATCACTGTGCCTGACTTGGAGAGGTGTGACAATTTTCAAATTAATGATGCTAAACTGGGAAGAGGAGTAGAATGAAAAGCAGAATACATTCCTTGTATTGTAGCGTGTCTGTTATTCTCTGTCCTGTGTGTATACATCTCACTTTGTTATTTGAGGAGTTTTCCTGCACACAGAGGTGACCAGCGAGTCTTAGTTCTCAAAGAGTCACCCACTGTAGGAACTGGGGTGTTGATGAATGGTCTCAGAGAAAACAAGAAGGAGCAGTTGTTGCAACTCATCAGCAGCTCAAATCAAAACTCTCATCATCAGCTCAAATAAAAATGTTTTCTATCTGTCTTTTATGGGCGAGGATTAGTTTATCTTACAGACACCCCAGGTCTACAAGAGTGAAAGCAACTTATGGAAGATGACACTGTCTGATGCACAAAGAAGCAAGGAAATCACTTCTGCATGAAAGGAGATGATGTTCAAATTACAAGGTAAAGATGAAACAGTAAGAGAGAGAACAAGAAGCAAACACACATCTCAGAGCAGGTAGCCCATGAAGATCAGCACAGGCTGCAAATGACACCAAAAAACACTCAACAGCAATAGACATCTGAACGCCAGATATATTATTTCTGCTAGGCAGGTTTCACACCACCAAGGAAAAGGCAAAGTGCTTGGTGTTTTTCACAGAATGTCACAGCAGGTAAAAGCCAGAGCTTGTCCATCAATGGCAGGAGTTGCAGGAATACAGCTGTGCTGCAAAGTTGTGGTGCTCTAGGAGGAAGAAACGCATCATCCCTTGCAGTCTTCTGGTGAAGTGAAGATGATAGAATTAACAGTTCAAGCAATGATAATGTTGACTTTTGTAATTTCTGCATTTTCCCTAGTGTAGAAGTTCTTGACATCTTTTTTTCTTTGCAGGTATCTCAGTTTTCTGCTGAGTAGCAGATCCCTGAACAGCAAACTTAGGCTTTCTGACAACAGTTTTGATTTCTTAATTACTTTTCATGGCCTCAGAGACCACAGATTTTCCCTGGGATTTGTAGACAACAGCCTGAAGGCAACTGATAAGTTTATTAAAGTATCTGCTGTTGCTTTGAAGCCCTGGAGTTCCTATTAGTAGTTTAATGATACTGCAGTGTGCTTAGGGGGAGGAAATTGCCCCCCCATCGTGGACTCTTGAACAAAGCTAGTGGGACTCTGACGCTGTTCATATGTCCCTGTGGAGGATGGGGCACTGCAGTACGAGCATCATTTCATGGTAATGTGGCTGAAGAGTTTTGGGAAGGTAGATGACTCACGCCTCATCAACCTGGACTACTATCAAAGCAAAAGTGCCTCTGTTTACCCCAAACATGCAGGCAATATCGCAGCATTTAATCACAAGAGGTAACATTGGGTCTAGTTTAACCTCTAGCTAACATCAGGGAAAGGAATTCCTCTGTTGATATTTGAACTGAGTCCACTCATTTCTTTTCTTAAGCCACGTCATTCAGGCATGGTAGTAAGACTTCAGGAATGAAGAACTATTTTCTCTTAAAAACTCCTGCAATTATGAATAAGTCACTAAACTTTAGTTCTCATTCAAAAGCTCTCATTTTAACTCCAGAACCTAATTATGCATCTTCAGAGAGTTAAAGGATAGGGTCAGTGTCTCCTCTCTGCTGGTCTAAGAACACGTCAAATGTTCTTGTCTTTGTCTTCATTTAGATTAAGAAATACTTTCATATCCAGGAGGTGAATTACTCAGCCCCTGCAATGGAGTGATTTGCTCTATTGCAAGGGAACTCTCATCTCTCAGGAGCACCCAATGCTTGCTTTTTCTCCTCCAATTTTCATGCCTTAAGGCATAAATCAGCACTGAGCTCGTCGTGTCAAAGTAACGAGCAGCACACATTGAGGAAGAAAGGGTACAGGTGTCTCTGGCTCTGGCTCTCTGAGTCAGATTCTCCAGTGCTTTGTACCTGAAGAAAATCTCAGTCTCATCCACACCACTGCAAAACAGCTGCATTTGTAGGGCTGATGTTACTCTGCCCTTTTACCAACAAGGCTCTGACCAGACTCTGGTCCAACAAGGCCCCCAAAATGTAGAAGCATTCCTCACTTTTCTGGCACAAGTGTAAAGAGCTACAGAAGGTACATCAAGGAATGAAGCATGATGAGTCTGGCTCCTGGGATTTCAACAGCTGGAGCCTCTACTGTAAAGATCTTTAACACAACTCAGTAATTGCAAAACAATCTGTATACTTGGGGATTTCTGCCTCAATTAAGTTTCATAACAGAATTTAATATATGAAGGGTACAGGGGACTGCAGTTGAAAGGAGGTCAGGTTATCAATTCCTAAACCAAGAATCTTATATCCTTAGGCTGTGGTTTGTGTGAGAGATAGTATCTTTCCCCAGCCTCAGTTATTACTGGGTGGTTTAATGAGAAAGAAGCTTTCAGGACTTGGAAAATGGACACTTGGCCACAAACACTTATGTTTGTTTCCTCCTGATTTTCATCTGCACTGGCTGACCTAATAAAAAAACATTGCCAACACTTACACACCTTACCTTTTCTATGCCCTGTGGCCATTGTCTGCACTTCTACCTTCAGTATCCCAAATATACCACTGCTACTGTCCTGTGATGAACCACCAGCAGTGTCTCACAATTTGAAGCTCACAGTTGGGACTTTGAAAACAACCATGAGAAGGAAAAGAACTGCTTTTCCTTATAGTATTTCCAGCTGTGCTCGTTAAGAAGCCTTTTGCCCAAGAAGCAGGATGCTGTTTCTTCTCTCATCTTTCCCTCACTGCACAGATTGAAAGTACGAGCCTTTGTCTATCATGGAAATGGATTCTGGAAAATGTGTTGCTGAAAGCAATTTTGCAGTGCTGGGCCAGGGGGAATATCACTAAGAGATCATATCTTTCCTGTCTATGTATTCTATTTTTCATCATCACAGGCTTGTTTTTTTCTAAAGCTCTCAGTCAAATGCTCACCTGCTTGTCACCTGCCATCAAAGCAAGATTTTCAGAAGAGTTCCTCTGCCATTTAGACTCTGAAACAAATGTCCAGAAAAACTCTTCTTTGCCTCCTCACTTCTAAGGCAACCTCTTTGAAAGCCAGCATTAGTGCTGGATGGGAGGCAAAGCTGTCTGAAGAATCTCCTGGAAGCCAAGGAGGGAGAGTATACCAGAAAATGTACAGAGATGCTTTTCAGTGAGATGTTCTCTACTTCCCTTCATCTGGAGTGGTAACACTTTTGTTTCATCGTCCCATCCTTGGAGGTCTTCAAGACCTGCCTGGACACATTCCTGAGTGACCTTATCTAGGTGAACTTGCTTCTGCAGGGGGTTGAACTGGATAATCCCTCAAGGTCTCTTCCAACCCCTACCATTCTATGATTCTATGATTTTCCTCCAATAGTTACCACATTGGTGCACATTTGGGATGCCAGTTGTGAGGAGAGGTGAGTTTCATTCTGAGTGAGAAAATCTCAGCCTGTTTTCCCGATAGTGTAGGAGCCCTAAGGACTCCATCTATGACCCAAAACCTTCCTCTGTCACCACAGAATAAAGTTCTACTTGCAAGATTTCCATCTGAAAAGAAAAGCCAGTGTATTATTCATGAAACAGGAGCAGAAGTCCTTGGTTTTGAAGGGAGTTGAAACGGTAGAAAGCGTTACTGGAGCATTGATAAATCCGCATCTTTTTGCAGTTAACAGGTCCCAAAACACACAAATGCATCATCAACAGTTAAAAATAAGCCAGAAAACCACCATCCCCCCAGACTCTACTGCAATTACAGTCAGACACACTGAACCAGCTTTAGAAGTGCTTTGTCCACATACCTTGTCCTCCCCCAGGCTGGTATATTTCTAAAGAAATACGTATCAATTCCCAGAACAAGGCCAGAGTTATGTTTTCTGGGGTCAGTTTTTGCTGTACCTGGGATGAAATATCACCAAAGGCAACTTTCCTCCTCCTTTACATCTGCTAGTCTTGAATACACACAAGAATGTCAACAATGGTGCTTTCAATTTCCAAAGAAATCCCTAATCATCCTTGGTGATGTGAATTTGGCCTGGACTCTTTAAACTCAGCATTAAACTGCAGTGCAGATTTATTTTTCAAAGGGAAATACTTGAGTATGGGCTAAAATTGTTGCCATTTTCCTTGCTCTTCTATCATTGTTTCCTCTGTTTATGCAAAATAGAAATGAGGACCTGAGTGTCGTTATGAGGTTGCTTGTTTCTGGGATAATACAGTCTTTGATCTATTCTAAATAAAACCACTTTGGTTTACATCACAGTGAATAGTTTTCTGGTGGTTTCTACATTCTCTATGTCCACTCAAACTGCTCCAATTCCTCCCAGGATTCAGGTTCATCTTGTTGTAATTACAGAATCACAGGACCTGGAAAGCTGATCCAGTGCAACCCCCTTGCCAGAGCAGCACCACCTAGAGCAGGGCACACAGGAACTCATCCAGCTGGGTTGGAATGTCTCCAGAGAAGGAGCTTCCACAACCCCTCTGGGCAGCCTGTTCCAGTCTGTGTCACCCTGAAAGTGAAGAAGTTTTTCTTTGTGTTTCTTTGGAACCAGATTGCATCTCCTGTGAAGCTTCAAGGGCACAAAGTCTTCTTTTTTGGTAAGGGAAGACAAAGAAAGAGAGAGATGCTTTGGAAAGCAAAGGGTAACCAGATATCCTTGCCTATGGAGAGGAATATTCATAAGAAGTGTTCAAATGCAAGCCTTGGGTACACTTGTCAAATGTTCAAAAATAGAATAGAAAGCAATTTCCTACTAAAACTTGTCAGATTTTTTTCTACATGAGAAATCCTTGGTGTGATCATTAGGAGCTGGTCCAACCTAGAGCTGAGAACACGCTTGTCTATAACCTAGATTTCCCTAACCATGTATATAATCCCAAAGACATGTCACTTCTGTCTGTAATTGCTGCTTGCCTTTACCTGAGCCAGAGGAATTCCTGTTGCAATCCTTTCCTAAAACAAGGGCTGCAATGAACCTTGCATGTTTGAGTGTAATCCTGATAAGGGCTGCTGGCATTGTGCAAAGAAGGCTTTGGTTTTCATCTGAAGTGTTTTCCTGGTCACCACTTCCATTTGTGCTGCTGATTATATCCTGCAACTGTATAAATCAAATGTTGAATGCATTCATTGTATTGTCAGTGCAAATTTGGTTTTCAGATGGAGGATTAAAAAAAAAAGCACAAACAATTTAGAAATTAAATCCTAAAACCATCTGGAAGTAAAGGCAAAGGGCAGACTAACTTTAATACCTGCAGTAGTTGTCCCATGGGGATAAGGAATAGCTCTGATTTCCCCTCCACCCTTCCGAGGACAGTCAGAAAACTCAGTCTAAACCACAGGGACATTGAAAATGAGAGAGGATGTGAAGAATAGCCTTCCCACAGAGACAGTCCTCTGCCCAGTAATACTCACTCTCCCATCTGGCCCCAGCACGTACAGCTCCCGTGAGCTACGATCTGGCCAACAACTGGGGAGTGCAGATGGGAGCTAGCTGACAGAGACAGTTCTCTGAACAGGTTGCTCAGGCTACAGACAGAGTGGTACCCAACAAGTGTGTGGGAGGAATGGGTCCAAAGGCTTGTAAATCCATCCTAAGGGTGCATTACAAGTTCCTGGAGAGAGCATGTAAGACTGAAGAGAGGACATGAAGTTTCAGTCTGTGCTATAAAAGTTGGCTGGTGGTGGGATTTTGCTCTTATGGTGGCTCCAGAGAGAGAAATGGAGATGCTTGCATGCCTGACAAAGGCAGAGGAACTCAATGTGTACAGGGTATACTGACAGCATTTCCTTGGACATCTCCAGAGTGTGGGGACTTACAGCAATCTGAATTCTGCTGAGGGTGTGTGAATGCCTGAATATTCTCTGTCTCCTCTGGTTAAACTGGGGTGGGTGAGAACACAAGCTGCCACAATCCATCTGTGGCCAGCAGCATCACACACCCTGTGACGAATGAGAAACTTGCATGCAGAACTTTCCACCTACTTGTCTGTTTGTATCAACTATCCACAACATAGTTTGCTTCTGACAAGAACAGCTGCAAAAAACCCATCAAATCCAGAATTTTCTGCCTTGGTGTATGGATTACCTTCAAGTATTCTTGGAAAGACTTTTTTAAGCACCTATCTTACTTTCACTTGGACTTTGTACCCATGAACATTTCATGCAAGCATAGTGTGTGTGTTTGCCCTATTACAGTATTATTCTGTTGTTATTTTGCTTATTCTTTGCATTGTGAAGCATGTTGTCAGGTAAAGCTCTTATTTCTTAAGGGTAGAAGCTTAGTTTCTTTGGTGAATGTTCCTTTAACTATCCTGCTTCACCAGCAGTGCCTGGGATTCAACAAATACGACCATCAAAGTCAATGGAACTGCAAAGAGCATCACACTGTTGCCAGTCCCACATCCCATACATTGAGTTATCACTAAGTTGTTTTCAGCTGTTGGGTTTTTTGGTAAGCTAAAGTTTTCCAGGAGCTGTAGGTTGAGAAGGTGCAATGTATTGCTAAGGAAGTTATAACAATGAAAAAGCATTCATAAATGGCAGTTCACATAGGGGAAAAAAGGGATAATTTCTTGAATGTTTCAGTTGATCAATGATAGATTGTGACTCCTGATGCCAGCAGTTATAAACCTGCTGCCTAGGGAGGAACCCCTGGTACATTGCTTGCCTGACTGCATAGGTACCAGTCTACAATAGTTGTGTGTTAGAAGTGATGTGTTGTCACTTGGGAATGAATACATGAGATATTCAGGAATCACTTTGAGTCTCACACTACTTCTTTTTCTGCTAATTTTGAACTCCATACAAGCTACAGGTTATTGGGGAACCAGATATATCTTGTCTGTGTTGGTTTCCTATTCCTCCATTACCCATGCTGAGTCTGTGTTCTGTGTTTTCTTGGTAACTTTACAGGCTATTTTATTGATGTTTACTTCTTCTTTTGTTTTCATGTCATCCATGAATTTCACAGTGTGTGACCTTTACAAGAAAATAAAAATCACAGAAAGGCAGTGCTCAAAAAGGATTGTTTGGGGGGTACTCAGATGGTATCTGAGAACCTGGTGAGAGGATTACTGGTACTGTGTCCTGCCTTGGACTGGGCTCTGTATTGGAGTGCCACTGTTTGAACACAGAACAGTTCTGCTAGAAAGAAAAGTAGTTGTTGGACCACAGAGCATCCCTGAAACAACTCTGAGAAAGCAATGGTCTCAATGCAGCATTGAGGACATCCATGTTTCCAGAGAGCCTTCACCCTCTGCATGCAGCTATGAACTGACTTAAGAGTACTCACAGAGTGAGTATCCTTGATCATCTGGATGTCATCAGTTTAGAGAAGTTGTACACAACATTCAGGGGAAACAAGGCCTTTGAAGTTGCTTGGGTGATCATCAACCCATCTGGCTCCATTAGGGAATCATCAGCACTTGATACCCAAAACAGCCTCTGAAGCTGTGTAGCCATCTCTCTGCCCCTGCAAGCATTTGGTAACCTTGCACAGCTGCCAGAGTTTAACCTCTTCCCCAAACAGTGAGACAGGCCAGGTGTTCCTGCTTGGAGTTTCATTTCTCCTCATGGGATAGACCCTTAGGGAGTGTTCCTTTTATGTTCAACTTGATTACTTGGAGGAGGCTGCTGAAGGTGAAATCTCCTTTCTAAAAGTGGGGAATAGAACAGAATCTCAGCATTGGACATTTCTTTCTATAAGGGAAAATAGGTGTAATTTTGAACACATTAAGCAGAGATGCTGAATTGCAGAGTAGGTAGGTACAAAAATTTAGAGAAAAGTCCTCCCTGTTAGTTTAAGTGGGGGAGTGTTGCTCTTCACAGCCTCTTGGAGCACTTAACACTTCATTTGCTTTGACATCACCAACATGCAAGGCAAGGTCTGGTTGTTTTCTGAGCCTTTTCTAAAGAAACCTGGGTGAGCAGCAAAGGACAAAGGATCCCAAGGTGAGTAGCATCAGGTGTTGGGAAAATCAGACCCTGTAGAAGATGCAAGGGTAAGGAGAAAGGGCTTTGTTGCCCCTACATGTGAAAAGAAAAGGAGTGAGGGTGTGGATCTGCTGAGCAGCTAACAAAGAGAGAAAAGAAGTGACTTTCTAGCATAGTGCAGTCTTGTGAAAAATGAACACTCCTAACCCTGAGGAGATAGACAACCAAAAAGGAGTGCAAGAAGGGAGAAGATAAGACCATTTTCTCTGTTAGCACAGACAAAATTACCCCATGTTCTGAGGGATGTCCTCGCATGATTGACACTGCACTGCTGTGTTAAAAGCCTGAGATACTCAGAAACAAAGGAAAGAAGGTAAATACCCTTGCCTTCACTGTATTGGTTTGGACTGGGAAGGCAGAGGATTAAACAAAGTATCCATCTGTTCAGTTTGTAACAAACTGGTTTCCACAAGGCACAGAGAGGAAATCAGAAACTCTCGCATCATCCCATTGCTGCACCTCCAGGAATAAGCTAAATGGGGACAGGACACAGGCTATCATAGAATCATAGAATGACAGGGGTTGAAAGGGACCTTTAGAGGTCAGGTGACACAGGAACGTGTCCAGGTGGGTCTTGAAGACCTCCAAGGAAGGAGCCTCCACACCCTCCCTGGGCAGCCTGTTCCAGGGCTCCTTCACTCAAACTCTGAAATAGCTTTTTCTCATGTTTAGATGGAATTTTTTGGGTTCCAGCTTCATCCCATTACCTCTTGTCCTGTTGCTAGATATCATAGAAAAGAGGGATGTCCCAACCTCCTGACACCCACCTTTTAGATATTTATAAATGTTAATAAGATCCCCCCTCAGTCTCCTCTTCTCCAGACTGAACAGCCCCAGGTCCCACAGCCTTTCCTTGTATGAAAGATGTTCCATACCCCTGATCATCTTGGTAGCCTTGCACTGGCCTCTATCCAGCAGTTACCTGTTTCTCTTGAGCTGGGGAACCCAGAACTGGACACAGGACTCCAGATGAGAGCAGAATCTCCATTGACCTTTTGTCCACACTCTTCTTGATGCATCCCAGGCTGCCATTGGCTTCTTGGCCAAGAGGGCACATTGCTGGCTCATGTTTACCTCATTATCAATTAGGACTCCCAGGTCCCTCTCCTGGAGCTGCTCTCCAGCAGGTCACCCCCAGCCTGTGCTGGTGCAGGGGGTTGTTCCTCCCCAGCTGCAGGACTCTGCCCTTGTCCTTGTTGAACCTCAGCAGGTTCCTCTGTGCCCAACTCTCCAGCTGGTCGAGATCCCGCTGAATGGCAGCTCAGCCTCTGGGGAATCAGCCAGTGCTCCCAGTTTGGTGCCAGCAGCAAAGTTTCTGAGGGTCACTCTGTCCCCTCAGTCTATGACTGACCAAACTCTCTAATTTTTAATATGTTTTCTTGCACATTGTCAGTCTGTGCCAGCTAAGAGTCTTCCAGGAAAAGTATAAGCCTGACCTGTTCCGGGGCAGTAGGTTCTCAGACTAGGCTTGCCCTATTTTATTTATTATAAAAGGTGAAATAACAAGGGCTTTGAAAAGCTCTTATGGTTACTTAGCTACTCTGGTGTGATGCTGCAGAAAGCTGCTATGTGAAATCTAAGCCACACACATACAGTTTAGGACTTCAGAAAAGACTGATGATCCTGGGAAGATAATGATCTCCAGCAGCAGGAGTCCTATTGTCCTGGAAGCTTGGAAACCTTTCTTTTTTTCTTTCTTTTTACTTTAGAGATTACATTTCAAAACCTCTAAGGAAGTTCTTACAATAGGTACAGAAAATAAGAACTCAAATCTCCAGCCCTATCTATTAAGGTTTTGAGATCTTGTTTTCTTAAGCAAAAGACCCTCAGAAGATGATCTAGTTCAGAATTGTCCTTAGGACACTCCTCACCACCTGACCTGCTGTGAAGATTTGTGGTTATAAGTAGACCACACACAAAATCAAAATACAAAATTGTCAGTCTACTGCTGTCTGACCATTTTATATTCCTTCTTAAAAGGAGGAAATTCCTTCAAGTGGAATGTTCAGCAAGAGCACCCAAAATAGGATCTTTTTTTTTCACTTAACCAGCCTTGGCTTCGAGCTTCAGACTCCTCCCAAGCATATTTCATGCAAGGCTCCAGGCAGTCTCGTCCCAGTAACTGGGCACTCAATTGCTTGTCTGGGTTGCCTATCTCAGGCTTGTTTGGAAAGACAACAGGTAGCACTGGACAGCAGTCCAGGGTCCCTTCCAAAAATCGAAGGGAGCTGTTTCCTCAGCCAACATACAGTGACATTAATGAATTGCATGATGTGCAGCGAACCGAAAACTCATTTTGTTTAGGCAATGGTATCAAGAGATTAGCTCAGGGGGTGACTGAAAGCACTGAGAGTGAGTCATCAAGGTCTCACGCAGTCCTTTGCGTAAGGGCTACATAACTAGAATTGCAGGCTCGTGTCTGCTCAAATAGTCACGCCAAGCCTGGCTTATCGGGTACAACCGTTCTCTGACCCTGTTTATGGAGCCATCTTTGGTGGACTAAATTTTTGATAGTCCCTTCAGAGGCTGAATAAAATATCTTTGCAATTTCTTCTGCCTGAAGCCATGGGAAAGCTTTGCAGTTCTGGAAGGGTAAGAGCAATTTACAGTTCTGCATCTTGTGAGGAACAACCCCCTGCACCAGCACAGGCTGGAGGTGACCTGCTGGAGAGCAGCTCCAGGAGAGGGACCTGGCAGTGCTGGGTGATAATAAACCAAACATGAGTAGCAGTGTGTCCTTGTGGGCAAGAAGGCAATGGCATCCTGGGAGCATCAAGAAGAGTGTGGACAAAAGGTCAAGGGAGGTAGGTTCTGCTTACCCACTCCTCTACCTTGGTGAGACCTCATCTGGAGTCTTGTGTCCAGTTCTGGACTCCCCCAGCCCAAGAGAGACAGGGAAGTGCTGGAGAGGGGCCAGTGCCGAGCCACCAAGATGCTGAGGGGACTGGAGTATCTTCCTTATGAGAAAAGGCTGTGGGACCTGGGACTGTTCAATCTGGAGAAGAGAATACTGAGAGGGGATCTCATTAATATTTGATAGATATTTGTAAATATCTAAAAGGTGGGTGTCAGGAGGTTGGGGCATCTCTTTTTTTCTATTATAACTAGCAACAGGACACGGGGTAATGGGATGAAGCTGGAACAAAAAAGTTCCATCTAAATATAAGGAAAAAAGTATTACACTGCTGAGTTGAGGGAGCCCTGGCACAGGCTGCCCAGGGAGGGTGTGGAGGCTCCTCTTGGGAGGTTTTCAAAACTCACCTGGATGCATTCCCATCCTAGGATCTTGAGCAGGAGGTTGGACTAGATGATCTCTAAAGGTCTCTTTCAACCCTTACCATTGTGTGATTCTGTGAACTCTGAAACCTGTGGAAAGTACAGATGTGGAGAATTTCTGCAGAAGACAGATCTGCAGCACCTGCAAATATGGAGAAAATAATTTCTAACTTTAACACCTGTACTCCTGTCTCTGTGGGGTTAGACTGAGATTGTCATAGAATAGAAGAGTCAAAAGCAACTCTGTCAAATCCAGGAGTTCTGGATAGTTATATACATCAGCATGAGAAGTCCTAGTTAAGGTGTCTCTACTTAGAGATCTGCAATATTGAAAACTAGCCCCAGATAAGGGCCTTTGTCCCAAATGCACTTTGAGAAAAGGAGCGCTGAAAGAGGACTGTACAGTTGTGTTTTTATGCTCATATTGGAGCACAAAAATTTCTGTTATGAGACATTCATGGGTCTACAGTTATATGACATCACTGCACTTCTCTTGCACGGACAGTACATATGGATGGTGGGAAAATTAACTTTATTGGGCTTGTGGGACTGGTGAACTGAGGGAAATCATTCAACTGAGCTGCAAATGCAGATATGCAAATAACAAAAATGCTGGTTTTACAGTGTCAGGATGTGAGGATGGTTGTACACTAGTTGTATGAACAAACCTGAATGATTTCATAGAATCATAGAATGGTAGGAGTTGGAAGGGAACTTTAGAAATCATCTGGTTCAACCCCCCTGCAGAAGCAGGTCCCACCTAGACCAGGTGGCAATTTCCTAGGAGAAGGGGAGTGATAAACACACCATCGAGGCAAATCTGTATCTGCCTACCTGTTGATCCATTTGTAGGATCTGTATATGTCATCCTGCTTTTCTGAATGATGGGAGAGCATAACTATGACTTTATAAAGATGTTACAGGTCTTTAGAATAAGTCCTTAGCCACTTATTCCAGCCTTGGTTTCCTTGCTTTCAGGACAAGCTACAAAGCCCAATCTGGAGGTAAATCTTGGAGACTTGAAAGGTCTCTCAGTCTGCTGGGCTGCAGAGATTTATTTAGTTCTTTGGGTGGGGGAGATGGTTTGATATAAATGCTTTGAGGTGTGTCCTAGAACTTCCTTTAAGCAAAGAACAGCTGAGATGTTGCCTTGAACAAGGATGCATGAGAAAAGCAAAAGAGAGCTATCAAAATGGGACACAGCTGGCTGTAACCATCTTGGATGGCAGAGATGAGTTGTCCATACTCTCCAACACAAATCAGATATAGGAGCTCAGCAAGGTCCTTTTCTCTTCTGGATGACAATATTTTATCTTCTTGTTCTCAGAATAGGAACAGACCTTCACTTGCTCCTGCAGACATCAAGACCTCAGTCTCTGGTGTGATTTCAGAGCACTGTTGCAATCATGATGAACGTGGATCATTCCTTTGTGGTCCCCTGTATACAAAGCTCATCTCTCATCATGGAGAAAGGTATTATTTGGAAATTTCTACCTCTTGTAGTCTCTGCTGGTTATTTCTATATATTTTGTCTCCAGTGAGCAACTGGACAGCATCCTGACAGCAGTGGAGATGTGAGCTATGAAAAAAATGTGTCTTGGGATTTTAATCTTCCTTGGGACATTTCCTTGCAAACATCTGCCTGTTTGTGCAATCTGGCTTCTTGCAGCAGAAAAACTGTTCCTCAGAAACATTTTGATGAACCCTGGGACTCTGGCATGGGTGGTTTGTCTGTCCCCAGAGCAGGGGGAGGGATGGGAAAGAGGGGGGTGACTGGCAGATGCAGGGAAACTAGGACTGACCTTCCTGTCATTTCAGGGTAGGATATGAGCAAAGTGTTTCCCTTGGGCTTCATCTGCACCATCCCTGCCTCCCTGCCTTGACAATGGTGTAAACAGATGGCTCTAAGGTCAGAAAACTTACAGCTGTGTCCTCCAAGGGAAAATGTTAGTCAAATCACCTTGCAGGTTGCTGTGGGTAGAAGGAACTTGTAGCAAGGCATGTCTGGCCAAGACTAGGACTGCCTCCTTGTCCCACTTGACTCACCTCCAGCAGATCCTTCCAGCTCCAATTTCCAGACAAAATGCAACAAAAATTACCCCATAGCCATTGTTCTAGAGCTGAGGGGCAGGGACTCTTGACAGAAATGGGAGTCGGTAAGCAGACTGGTAAAGAGGCACAGAGGCTGTTGCAGTTCTCCACCAGCTCAAAATCCGAGGGGTGATATCCCAACAAGGGCAAACTGAGTGCCAAGTGATGTCCTAAACAAAGGTCATAATTAAAGGAGGACTTAAAGACTCCCCTCAAGACAAATTTCAGGGAGCAGAGGCAGCAGAGTTAGGTACCGGCTGGAGAAGAGCTGCTCTGCAAGCTCCCCACTGTCTCCCAACATTCATCTGACAATAAGTTTCTGTCCTTTCAGGTTGTCTCTGAATGATACACCACAACCTGGCTGCCCAGCAGTCCTGCTCTCCTGGCCAAGCACTCCTACCCACTGCAGTCCTGAGTATCCTGCTTTGCAAATTTAATATGAGATCAAACCTCATGTGCAAAGATTTGACTGGCTTTACAAAAGTTGAGGTGACATATATCATTATCCAGAATCAAGGCTTTCTTAGTGCCTTCAATCATTCACTGCTGAAGCTTCCCTGAGTTGTACAGAACCATTATTCTCATTTTACAGATACAGTACCAAGGAGAGCTTACACAGGGGTATTCATCTCCCTTAACTCTTACAAATCTAAAATGAGATGTCCTGCTGTAAGCCAGCCACTGCAACCTTCCATTAGAGAGAAAAAGGTAAAACTGGTGCCTCCAGGGTAAAATTCATCTGACAGACTGATGACAATCCAGTTTAGGAGGAGATTCATCACTCTCCACTATGTCTATACAGTTTCTCATGGATACTGAAGTGATCTGAGGTTAACTAACCTGCACTATGCAAATTGATGACTCTCACCCAGACTCATCTGCTGACTTTGGAAAGACATAAAAGTCTCTTTACTTTCCAGAACTGCTCAGCTTCATCTCAGCACTCAGTAGCATACTTAAGGATTTGAGATAGGTGTTTAAGCTCTGCTCCCAGCTGACTCAAGTCAATGGCTACCTTTTATCTTGCTAATAGAAACTGAACTGAGTACAGTACTGGAAACTTGGAGAGTAAGGATTAGTGTGGTCTCAAGAATTATGTCAAACTGCCACAAACTGAACCTGTTTGAACAGAAAGCACCTGCTATTACACAGCTGAGCAGTTATGCTTCCTGTCACAGGAACAGATTTCGTTGGTGATGGTTTCTTTACTGGTTCTACATTGGTTTTTTTCTGCTTTGCTTTGAGAACTAATACAGCCTCTCTTGTTAAATCAAAAGGTAGGAACTGTTAGCTTTGACAAAATACTCCCTTGTATCAGTGCGTGAAGCATGGATTTACTCACTGGGGAAGGAAAAACTGGGGCTGTCTTCTGCTTGGTGGGATGTGTTGGCTTGACAGATGCAGACACAGAGGGTCTGTTTGAAAACAGAGACAATTTAATCCTTTATACGGACACCTTGGACCTTTTTTTCAGTTAGAACAGCTCAAAAGAGGAGACAGAGTGAATGAAGACAAAGACACAATGCAGCTCAACAGACAACGACTGCGTGGTCCAAAGATGACAAATGATGTGAAAATTCAAATAACTAACAACTGCTCCTCCTTAATAGCTCCCCTTCACAATGCTCTTAAAGGTAGGGCTGGGTCTGGGACATCAGCAAGCCCAGGTGAAACCTTTTTATTTGCTGGGAAGGATTCAGTGACAGAGTTGAAGTGAAAGTAGTGCTGAAATCTAAGCACAGGTGACTTCTCGAGCAGTGTGCCTGGAAAAAAGAATTGACATGTAGGTTTTCCCACACTATCTCCCCAGCTTAGAGGAGTGTTGCATAGTCCTGCTCTACTTTTTGCATGATTCAAATGACAATACTGAAAATATCAGAAGACAGATTAACCTGGAGAGCCTTGGAATAAAACTTTTGATTGCTATAAAGTTTTCTTTGAGGTTCAGTTTTAGTCTCAGCCAGCTTTTCTCTTTTATGCTGGTTAGTTATATTACTTCTAAACACTCAACAGACTTTTCCCCCCTAATTTGTTGCATATTTGGGAAAAAAGGGAATATTTATCATTTACAAATCTGACAAGTAAACCAAGTTCAAGAGGACTCATGAAACTTTCCAACAGATGTAGACAAAACACACATCTTTATGTGCAAACTCTGCTCTTATATAAGGATCTGTCAAAGTTGGCTTACAGTTAGTGAACAAACTCTAACTTGATTAGTAATAATTAAAGCTGGGTGAAGAGTTCAGTGCTAATATACAGACACCAGCTAGGGATGAAAGTCAAAGACTAGGACTATTCTGATTGTATCTGGTTGGTGCAATTGTTCCCACCAGTTAGAGATGAATTAGCAAGAGAAACTCAGCTTTATAAATTGAGCTGCCTAGGACATAGTGCATCAGTCAAGGAGGAAATACCATGCTTGTTCTGCTGACTTGCTGTATGCTCAGAGTTCCCTGCTCTCTTCTGTCTGAGTGCAGTGCAAGCCCTTTAGAGCACAGTCCTTCCTGCTAAATTTTTCCAGGGGCTTGTGGGATTAGATCCTGGTAAAGCTTGAGTCATTTTCTGATATGGCTTCAAGAAAGAAACAAAGTACTATAAGAAGCTGAGGGTGTGATAGCAGAGACTTTCTCAGAGCTGGAGGAAGGAGGAGCTGGGACAAGATGAAAAATTTGCCCATTCCCACCTTTATGTCCTTTTCTCCTACTTTTCTCTTAAAGCAAAACTCCTCACAGTGACAATTCTATGTAGAGTGACTCAGGATTCTTGGGGCAGAGAGGGAGACATGGAGCATTCTGATCTAGGTGACCCTGCTTCTGCAGGGGCTTGGATCAGATGATCTCTAAAGGTCCCTTCCAATCCCTGCCATTCTATGATTCCTTTTCCTGCTCCCCTGAAGAGCTTTCACTAGCCCCTTCCTTGACATCTTTCTTTACTTTCTTTACCCTTATTTGCTTTCCTGCTGGATCTTCTAGCTCTGTGCTGCTGTATGTTCTTTTCTATTTTTAAGGGAAACCCAAATCTGACTTAACTTTAACCAACTTTGTCCACGCACAAATGTAGCTTTAGTGCAGCATGCACCAAAGCTCTCTATGTACAAGGAATTGCAAGCTGGGGCTGTTTTTTTTCTGACAGCATGGTATTTTCAGCTCTGTCTGGATACAGCTATGATAATCCCCCTTCAGAGGAACCCATACCAAGTACTGGAACAGATCTAGTTTTTGTGGTGTGGTTGCTCTCTCTGACACACAAACGAACAATGGAGATCCTGCTCTGGCAGGGGAGGTTTGGACTGGGTGACCTTTCAAGGTCCCTTCCAACCCTTAAGATTCTGTGATTCTGTCATAATGCCAAGCTGCATGGTTGATGAATAGTCACCAAGTCATGAGAAAAGAACAGCACTTTCCCCTACAAGTAGCAGGGAAATGCAGAGATGAACCAGAGGCACCATCCTCATCAAGTAGTGTTTCCCATTGACAGACAAATGGCAAGGTAAGAAATTACTTTAATTACTCTAATTTTGGAAGGCAATAGCCAGTTTGGATGTGCCCCAAGGTCCTTGGTGTATCAGATTGGAGGAATGGAGTGTACTCACAATCTCCTCTCCAAACACAGCCATGTGGTGCCTGATCATACTTTTAGAAGCTGTTTCCTCACCAGGATAACTGTCCCTGAGTTTTCTGTGCAGCAAATCTTCTAGTAAGCCTTTTGCACAAGACTCCAGTATCGTTTGCAATGCAAGGAGACCTTTTTGAAGGTGTGTGGCCCTGCTTACAAACCCCAAAGCATGTGAGAAAGCAGATTTGAATGTCATTTGACATTTGACACACCCTGAACTAGGGTGGATGTTGGTGCAGGAACTGATCCACTAGTTATGACCTCACCCAATGTAACATGGATAAAATGAGCATTGCTCAGCCAATTTACAACCCATCTGTCTCTCAGCAATTTGTCCTTTGACCATTTTTCTTTTGTAGTGCTTCATATTTTAGAGGATGTGGCCAATTGCACACAGAGCTGGAGATTGTCTTTTGTTTTGTGCCACCTCAATAGCTGTGGGCCATCTCATGCTAGGTTCATAATTAGGAGACTAACTTGCTTAAGACAGTGGAGTGGGATTTAACAGCTGTAGGTGAGGATTCAGGACAGATGAACTGGGTTATGATCCTCCCAAATTCTCCACTCTGAGGAACTTTTTTCCACAAGCAACATGGAACTCACCTTCTTGGGGATATTCCACACAGCCAGCTCTAGGCTGTCAAAGAATTCAGTTAGTGATTTCTTCACCAGAAGAAAAATTCTGGGGAAAAAGAAAGTTATTAAAAAAAAGAATCACTAAAATACATTTTTCTATTGTAGAAACATTTGTAGAGGAAGCAATGATGCAATGTGTCCAGGACATTGTTCTCTGGCTTGTTCAGAACAAGGTTGATAATTTATTTAGTCAGTGCTTCAGGACAGCCTAAGGGAGAAATCCTCAAACACCCTCCAGCTTTAGCTTTCCTCTCTCATTCCCTTTTTGTCCAAAAAAAAGAGGCAGAACATTTGGCTTTGTGCCACACTTTTTGAATTCAGCCTTTTGGATATATGAACACAGAAATGCACACAAAGCTATGGACTTCACTGGTACTGCCAGAACCAGGCCTGCCAATTTGATCATCTTATTTATTAGCTATTGCTTGGGTAACATTGACCTTAGATGCACTGTAACTCTGCACCAGAGTCTTGTCTGCCTGGCAGATGTGACTTCTTGATTAAACACTTTCTGTCAAATAGCAGTGAGTACAAAGAAAGACACGAAAGCAAATGATGAGCTGTTTCCTGATACAGCTGAGGAGGAACAGCCAAGTCTGCTGACGTTGAAATGGAGTACTATCAGCTTGCACCAGCTGAGCATATGGACCTTGTGATTTCTAACCCTCTCCAGCTTGTGCAGCTGTAAAATTACGTTAGTGGAGTTAGAGGCATCTGTGTTATGAATTTCAGCTGATTGACAATAGGTAAGGATCCTTCCCACACCCACCAGAACGTTCTGTGGATGGCAGTTGGAAACCACCGGTGAGTCCAGACTAGTAGTTCTCTACTTTCACTGGCACTAATATTAATCCAGACAAGTGGAACACTTCCAGTTTCATACAGCATAAAGAAAAGGAGACACCAAACCCCATTATTTTCTGTATCTTTTTGTTCACAGAATATTTTTAGTCCAGTTGATGCTCTTTTTATGTATCCATAATGTTTAATTAAATATATTCATCAAAATGAAAACCTTAAGGAACTTTTTGTAAGCATTACTCTATTCAGCACGTCATCTCCTTGCAATGCCAATTTTACTTGCCACTTTAGGATTCCAGGGATGGTTTTATGATCTTATTTAATTGTCAGAGTTCAATAATTAACAAAACAAGATCGTCTCAATACTGGAACCAAAGCTCTTCCCATCCATGGTCACCACAATTCTTTCCATCTATGATCACCAGGGAAGCAGAGAGAAGAGCCACAAGATCTGCTTACCAAAAAAAATCTGTTCTTTCAGGACATATTTATGATGCAAGAGGTTCTTGTTAGGCCACTTGCTGCTTTCCAGATTGTGTTTCAACCCCAAATACAGTTCATCTACTCTACAGGGTCCTACCAGTTTTGTGAAGTAGGACAAAGAATTGATCAAATTTCATGATGCCCCTCAAATCTCAGAGCCTTGCTAAGCAAGAGGGAGAAAAATTCTCTACTTGGCTCTGAAGCAGGGAAAATGCATGGAAATAGAGCAGGAATGTCTTAAAGAACATGAGAAAAAGCATCTGGCCAGTGAGCTAAAGTATGCTTAATCTTCCATGGTAAACCTGCACCTAAATGTTTATGAAGATGTGAAGGGCAGACACCATGTGATGTGATCACAACCACAGATGATATCTATGATGGAGCTTTTAATGCCCTCCCCATCTCAAACTAGTTTTTCCACATCCACAAATTAATTTAACACATTCCAACTTGCAAGTTTTGCTGGATCAGATGTGCCAAGAGCTACATGTCAGACACAAAAGGAATTTCCCCCATGGTCTGACTTCATCAAATCCCAGAATGAAGGGCAAGAAACACCCCTGTAAGCAGTAGAGTTGCCCATATGTTATTGCAACTACTGTTGTCAGGTGAGAGCTTGGAAAGGGACACTGGATAAAATGAGTAGACTATGGTCAAAGGGTTTATATTCCACCTAGACCGTCTGTTCACGGGCTCTTCACCAAACTGTCTTGGGGCTTTAATATCAAAAAATAACCTGTGTCATCATTTGAATTTTAAAAGTCCTCCTATTTTTTTTTTCCCATTTGGAATCACTTGAAAATTCACCTTTAAAGTTCTAAAGTTCATGAAGACCCATCTCATTCCTTGGGACTGTGCTGCCTCTGAAGCACTGGCATATGAACAGCGTCAGGGGAGGGAGTGAGAGACTTCACTTAAAACACACACTTGCTGACTTCACCACAATCATGGAACAATGCAGACTAAATCACATCCCTCCCCTTCATCCTCCCTTTTTGGTTGTTTTTTTGGGAAGCCAGAAAACCAGGCAACAGTACTAATGTTCATCTGTTTGAGTGAAACACAGATCTCTCTCCTGAGCTTAACCTCTAGGCTGTTTGGAGTTCTGAATCCACAGCCTGGCCAAGGGCCAGCTGTAAATAATAGCTCATCACTTCAGCTTGTTTCCAAAGAGAAAAAAAACCCCACAAAAATAAACAAAACAAGAAAGCTCCACCCATCCTCTCTGTAATTCCAGGCATTGAAATATTCAGGGCTGGTTTCTTCTCCAGTTTCTAGAAGACATTAGAACACAGCAGATACATGCAGAGGGGACGCTGATAGTCTTTGCTCTTCTGTGTTCCTTAGGAACGTTACATTGAACATAAGAAAGTATAATGGGCTCTCTCTTCTTTCTGCCTCCTATGGAGTTCAGTAGGTGGATAATAAAAACACAACATAGAGCTCAGCTCCAGGAAAATGTTCATTTTCAGCTCAAAAACCTGTTGTCTCCTAGAAGATGTCTAAAAGAGAATGAAGCCACTCGCCTTTCTACATATTGCAGCACCTCATCAGATGGTTAAAATTCCCCTGAGCTCCTCATCTCCCTGGCTCTTGTAGAGCTGCAGACCATCAGCTGGAATGAGGTGCTTATACAGCCCTACCACCTGAGTCCTTCATGTAAAAGGGAGTTCAGCTATCAGGGTGATGGGGCTATGGTTCAGTCACAGAGCATTAGGTGGGCTCACTGAGAGAACCTATCTCTGTGCTTCCTGAGTGTAGCATCCTTAACCCTGCTGCTCTACTGTTAGACTTGTACTGTGTTTTCATGATCAACATCTTGCACTGTACTTTCATGTATGTCATGAAAGGCTTTGAGACAGATGGTAGGTAAGAAAGATTAAGGAGTTAGGCATTATGTTTTTTACCTTGATGTACCCTAAAGTATTTCAGAAGCTGTAAACAGTGCAGAAATGGAGCTTTCCCAGGGCTGGGAGCTCCAGAGAAAGAATAGCATAACCACATCCTAAGATCCACACTGTAAGAACAAAGTATCACATAGTAGAGTGAATTGCACTTCGGTTTCAGAGTGAGGTTGTCAGCAAAGCTGAGTGATGAATGGCTCTGCTATGGGTTTACCATTGCCTACTTTGCATATAGTTCAAAGCTGTAAACTGACTTTGCAAATCACGGGGCAGTTGCAAAAGAGGAGGAAAGATGTCTCTGTTTATCCTTGTTTCAATCTTACAAACAGATACCTGTATGAAACAGCAGCTGTTTTATCCTGGAAGCTTGCTCCATATGAGAAAGCATCAGTTCTTCTTGTGGAAGTGTCAAAGATGGAATGTGCAACATCACACAGTTTTCTGCCTATTTTCTCACAAATCTTCTGTTTAAGAAGCAGGTAATTCACTGAAATCAGGTGCTTCCTATAAACAGTTTTGATTGCACAAAATTGGTGTATTCCTGAAAAGAAACCCCAAATAACCTTACTTTTACCTGATGGGATTGTTGTCTTTGGCAAAGTTTGACCAACTGAAATGTTGAATCAAGGGCCCTAGAAAAATAAGCCACTAAATTTTGTGTAGAACAAAATCCTGCTTCATCAATAATTGCTCAATTGTACAATGTTTTAGTTCAGCTCTCATGTCTCTAATGTTGGTAGTTAGTTGAGGTCATCTAGAATCATAGAATCACAGAATGGTGCGGTTGGAAGGGACCTTTAGAGATCATCCAGTCCAACTCCCCTGCCTAAGCAAATCCCACCTAGATCAGGTCACACAGGAACATGTCCAGAAGAGTTTTGAAAACCTCCAGAGCAGGAGTCTCCACACCCTCTCTGGGCAGCCTGGGCCAGGGCTCCCTCACTGAAACACTGAAACAACTTTTCCTTATGTCTAAATGGAACTTTTTGTGTTCCAGCTTCCTTCCATTACCTCTTGTCCTGTTACTGGATACAACAGAAAAAAAATGATGCCATCTAGGAGATGTCACATACTTTGAAGTAGCACAGTGTTTCCCCTGCTGATGTGATGAACCAGTGTCCCCTGGAACAAGGAGGATGCTCCTTACAACAGCTATATATTTTTGTCCTTATCTTCAAGAATGTACAACACCATCTATGTTTTATTATACATGGCTTCATGGTGTAATTTGGGTGTCTGGGCTTTGCAGAGGCCTCTTAGTAAGCTGTGTTCTGAGATGAACTGATGTATTGTCTGGCAGCCACGGAGTACTTTGTGGAGTGGAGGTTGGCATAGCTTATGGAAGAGAAATGGTTCAAGCAGGGACATTGGTGGAACAAGAAGGATTGCAACGAGCTTGAGGTTAGATTTAGCCACAAGAAGTGATCTGATAGTGAGGAAGTAAAGCAGCAGAGGTCATGTACGAACAAGGAGGAACATACCTGGGAGCACAGCAAAGGTGAGTCAAGAGGATACGGAAGAATTAGGGTAATGCTGTTGTGATACTGAGACCACTGCTCATTGGAGTCAAGGGTTTGCATTAATCAACCCAAGAAGTGTTCTCAGAAGTATGGAAAGAGAATATCAGAGGAATTTAGAAAGAATGTGTAGATCTGAATACATGGGCTGTGAAATAATTGTTGGTGGCTAAAGCTACTGTCTACTTCCAAATCCACTCTAGCCCTCAGGGATGATGGCTTGCTCTCCTCTACTTGCTTCACTACAAATCATGGTATCCCCTCTTGGTTTTCCAAGATCCCATCAGGAGGCACAGATGGTTCTTCTGGCAACTGCAGAAATACTAATGCTAGTAATTACAAGCCTCTGCTTTGTCCTCTGAGCAGTTCACTGAGCCCATTGTGTACAAGCACAAAAGTGCTTCAGCTTTTGTTTCTCCTTTTGCAACATGAGGGAATGAAGACCAGTCAGTTGTTCAATCACCTCACTGAAGACTCCTGTACCTGTGGAGGATCAACTTCAGACACCTCAGGCAACAATATGTGTTGAGACATACACAGCAGCTTGGCAGAAAAAGAGCTGGAAGTTCTGATGATACCAAGTTGACCATGACCCAGCAATGTGTCCATGTGGCACAGAAGGCCAGTGGTGTCCTGGGCTGTGTTAGAAAAAATATTTCCAGCAGGTGAAGGGAGATGATCCTTTCTGGAGTGCTGTGTCCAGTCCTGGGACCCCCAGTACAAGAAAGACATGGACAGACTGGAGAGAGTCCAGTGAAGGGCCACACAGATGATGAAGGGCCTGGAGCATCTCTGCTCTGGGGAAAGGTTGAGACAGCTGGGGCTGCTCAGCGTGGGGAAGAGAAGGCTCAGAGGAGTCTCTTCAACCCACATAAATACCTGAAAGGAGGGTGCCAAGAGGACAGAGCCACTCTCCTTCCAATAGTGCTCAGGAACAGGACAAGGGGCAACGTGCACACACCAAGATACAGGAAGATCCCTCTGAACATCAGGGAATGCTTTTTTACAGTGGTGACTGAACACTGACACAGATTGCCCAGTGAGGTTGTATAGTCTTCCTCCTTGCAGACATTCAAAAATCATCTGAACATTGCCTTGGGCAATCAGTTTTGGATGGCCCTGCTTGAGCAGAAGCAATGGACAACATAATCTCCAGAGATCCCTTCCAACTTCATTCTCTGATTCTGTGACTTAGTTTCACACAGCATCCCCAGTCTGATTTCTTCAGATTGACTGATGTCTATGCAAACAACTGAAATAATAAGATATTAACACAGAAAATGTTGGATTTATTCTGGTCTCCACTGGCTCAAATCTGCAATTATACCAAGAAACCTCTACAGCAAAGAACTGAGATGGGACCTGAATCATGTCCTGCATTTCCAGAGTAGAGCTAATACAGTTCAGAGGGACAGCTGTGTGCTATAGGTGGTATTGTGGGTGGGATATATGCATACCACACAGGCAAATGGGTATGTTAAACCCAGAATCAATAAACCACTGTCACACTGCTTTTGTAACCTGCTTTGTCATTGCACCTTACAACTTGGTGAGATTATTTCACAGGATGTTTGACATCAGTTCCATACACATCATTACCATGGCAACAGGTCTTTTTCACACTTCTTTGTTTTGGTTTGGTTATTGCTTGAACTATCTTATTCTTCTTCAGGAACTAACATTGTCTCAGGGATGTTTACCCTCTCCCACACCTTTTCAAAGAGATTAAGCGAATCAGTGAAATTTCTTAGTCTAAATGATGTTGCATTCTCTCATCATTTTCTGATGTTTTTTCTGGCTTTCTTTGAAAACACAAATTAAAAAGACAAAAAACTCCACAACATAGCCAAAAAAACCCCCCAAACCTGCTAATCTTAGTGTAGTGATAGACCAGGATTATGGATTTCAACCCCTCTGCTCTCGTTCACTATGCTCTGACCATGCAAAGTGTTCTCCTTAAATGATATCCCATGACACCACCCTTTCATAATTCATGCTTTCATACTGCAGTTATTAAAAATAAATCCTGCTCTTCAGCACCAGTGCAGACTGTGTGGAGTTGTAGGAGATGATGAGGGAAATGGAACTTCTCTTTTAACGAGGAAAGGCTGAGATATCTGAGGCTGTTAGGCCAAGAGAAGAGAAGGCTGAGAGGGGACCTCATCAATGTTGGTAAATAACTAAAAGTCAGGTGTCAAGAGGATGGAACCAGTCTTTTTTCTGAGGTGGCCAGTGACAGGAGAAGGGGTAAAAGACAGAAACTGGAACACAATAAGTTCCACTTGAATAGGATGAGAAACTCCTTTGGTGCTGAGGGGAGGGAGCCCTGGCCCAGGCTGCCCAGGGAGGGTGTGGAGGCTCCTTCTTGGGAGGTTTCCAGACCGAGCTGGACACGTTTCTGTGCTCCCTGATCGAGGGGAACCTGCTTGAGCAGGGACTGGGGTTAGAGCAGCTCTGCAGGGCCCTTCCAACCTCCATCATTCTGTGATGTTGTGATTCTATGAAGTTTATTTCATGGCCCCTAACATCTTTTGATAATCCATAGACTCTCTCTGCCTCCCTTTTCTGCCTGTGATTGTGCTGCAGCAGAAGCAAAAATAAAGCAACAGAACACATGTTTCTGTCAGGAGACAAATACACAGCTCAGAGCTACAGAATTGTCAGTAGGACATGTGATTCTATCCATCAGCAGTAGTGTTCACCACAGCGCTGCCACAAAGCAAGATTTTTTTGTTTGATGACCTAAATATGAACTTGGGACTCATTCTTCCAAGACTGGGAATGGCATAAGCATGTCACCAAACAACCAAGCCTGAGGATGCTTAGAGATCCATCTGAAGCATGTGAAGGGGCAGATACCATCAGGAAAGGAAATGGTGAGGGCCTCCCCTTGGGAACAAACACACAGTGTATCAGGAAACGTTTCATAGCAGTGAAAGCTTTTGGCTGAAGAGCTGGATCCCAGAGGAAGTCCTCTTGGAGGGTCTCCAAACTGTTGCACTGGGTTCCTCAAGCTGAGCAATAACATGCTTCGGATTGTATTGCTGATTGTGTTTACCATGATGGCACTAAACAAATCAAATCATATGCAGTGCAGAAAAGCTAATTAGTAAAAACTTCTGTGTGACTGAAAGGGCTATATACAGCCATAGCCAATCTGGACAGAGTGCAGCCACATAACCCTCTTTCTCTCATGCTTTAACAGGCTGGCAAATCATAGACTCTTAGAATTGTTATAGTTGGAAAAGACTTTTAAGGTCATCAAGTCCAACCAGTCAATGCACTTGCCTTAGGACATCCACTTCAAACATACAGTCACACCACTGCCCTCCCAAAAAGCAGGTTAAAGAGGCCTGGTGATCCTTCTCCTGGCACTTGTGGCATATCCTTCAGATGCAGCCTGGAGAACCTGTCAGCAGTTACAAGGTTTGCAGGTGAGATGACTGAATGCCTCTGGGAGGCAATGCTTTTTGGCCAATGAGAACAAGTTACTTGCAGAACCTAGGTGTAATATTTAGGAAGGAAATAAGATAGAAGAGAACAAGAGTGTTTTAAAGATGGAGCAATTGCCTTGCTGTAGTAACTGCCCCCTTGGGGAGCTGGAAAACTCTAGCAAACTTCTCAGCATGTGGACAGTTACTTTCAGTCCCTCCAATCTAGCTAGAAAGTTCCCTGTTCTAAGGTCTATTAGCAAAAAACACTAAAGAAATAGAACTGTCCATAGCAAGTTTGTGCTATTGCAAGGTCATTGTTTTCCTCATATTCTCCCTACTATTTGTGGAAAGTGATAAAATCACCTGCTTAATTCAAACCCAGAATGAGGATTTCTACACAATATTTGAAAGCTCACAGGGCAGTCATAAGACAAGAAAAAACAAGAAAGATCTCACTCTAATCTCAAGTAAAAATGTCTTTCCAATTGCAATAGATATACAATGAACTTCAATCTGCACAAGGTTTGATCGGTGAGTATCCAATGAAGCTCCTACCCAGCATCTCCACACTACACACCCAAACAGCTCCTGCCAGTCTCTGCTGACTTCTCTCTGCTGACAGGGTCTTCTGGCCCTGTCTCATTGTGAAGGTTCCACTTGAAGAGAGAGAGATGCCCTTTTTCATAGAGTAACTTTGTAGAGCAAGTAAGGCCCAAGCAGGGAAGTAAGAGGGTGCTGGGACAGGAACTCTGTATTCACCAATTTGTCCTTTTTTTCTGCCTTCAGGCACTTTCATTTTGTGTTGCGAACAATGGATCAGAGCTTGGTACATTGTCTGCCACTTTTTTTTTTTTTACCCCCAGAAAAAAGGGTGAAAGATGAACCCTGGGGTCTGAAACTAGCTGGATCTGAACTTTCCAGTGCAGTTGCTCAAACGCCTCAAGTTAAATCATTTTCATGGTTTTTCTTAACACAAGAAATTCAATTACTGTCCTTATGCCTTCCAAAATGGAGAGTCTGTCAAAACAGAAACTTAACAAGGGACATGCTCTGCAAGTTGCTCTTTTATGTCCCCAGGGCTTGCTTCAAAACCCATTCACCCATCCTTGGTACTGACAGCGTCCTCTTAATGATGGGCATGACCAGCATTTATCTTTGCAACACTACTGTAAGGTAGAGTAGAGCAAGAATTGCAGCAGAGGTGCCACTGAGCACTATAGAAACCAAGTACAAAGCCCATGGCTTTCAAAGCTACATGTCTAAATTTTGCCTTTACATTTTTAGGTATTTAGGAGGCCACAGGGGACTTTGTTCTCAAAAATCCTTCAACAATTTTAAGTTCTGCTTCTCAGCCAAGCTGGAGATGTGATTGAGGAGCTCTGCAAAACTATATCAAGCCTAAATAATCCTGAGGTTTGCAGAGATGATCTTTCTGCCCAGGCTGCCCCATGGATGTGATCATATCACTTTTACAGACTGACAGAATCAAATGGAGCAAAGAGCAGTAGTCACAGTCCTTCTCCCTCAAACCATATCCAAGAGCAAAGGCATCGGTCTCATTTTTGTAAGTAGTGGTTAGGGTGTTGGAGCTCTCCCTTGTTTGGGAATGTCCTCTTTAACCTTGAGTTTTTAATCTCTATCTCCAAAACAGCATTTAGGACACTGGAGTGCAATGGGCTTGGACACTGGTGTGATCTTTTCTGTCCATTAGATTGGGACACCAGCCATAGGAGACTTGGGAGAAGTGAAGCAGAAGCTGCAGGAACAAGACCTCTTCCTTGTTTAGCAGCACACTGTAGTGAGCCCTGAGAAGCTTTGCCAGAGCTAACAACAAAAGATGTGTTTTTCCACCACTTCATTGACAACTTCACGTTGTCACAGACCTGGTGAGGATGGAGGGATGGGGACACTTTAGGAGAAAAACAGCCAGGAGAGGAAAATGACAAAAACCCAACTTATTGATACATCCAGGATTTATGAATAGAGAATGCTGAGCAGAGGTTCCTTTTGGTCTGTTCCTAGCTGTGAATTATCAGCCTTGCTTTCAGCAGCTTTCTCCCCTGGCCCAGCACAGTTTTAACTAGCAAGCCTCCTCCAAATAACCACATTTACTGGGAAGAGGTTTATAGCAACATGGAGAATAGGTGTTTTGCAGCCCCGTCCAGATTACATCTGCCACAGTTCATGGCATCACAGAATTCTTGGGCTGACAAGAGACCCTGCACAAACATTTTCTGTGCAATTAAATGGAAATAGCTTCTGGCCCAATAGGACTGATCTAACTCAATAGTGCAATGTAAAATACCACCAAGTCTATCACAGAGCTAGCGATGTGTCCTGACACACCCCCTTCTCTAGTTGCCATTCACAGATACATCATAAAATGCACTGAAAGCATCCTGTGCCATGGTGGAATAGCTGAGCACTTGCTCAGGTCCTTTAGCATTTTAGAGGGGTTAGTACAAAGGGATAAGAAGTGCTGCTAGTGGAAGACATTAAAAAATAGCTTTAGCAGCTGGGCCCAAAGAAACCACTGATCTCTTACAAGAACAAAGAATATTAGCAGTGTACTAAGACATATGTCACCTGGGCTTGTGCTAATCCATCAGATGGGTGGGAAAATAAATTCAACCCATGATAAAGGGTATTACAAGTAGGTGTGACTCATTATAGGCTTTTATCTTCCTTTGAAGATAGCACTGATCAGAGAGTGGAGCTGAATAACAGCAGTAGGAGTCTGAAGAGGAGATTTCTGAGGGCCTCCACAGATTAATTACAGCAAGAACAGATTTTCTTTGTGATCTTGAATGCAATGGAGGTGGTGTGTGACTTTAAATCCCCTCCTATTACTGTACCATCTGTTTCTGCTTGGAAATTCCTCATTTGCAGAAACCTTGATAGGTGTGTATTAAGATGGCTCAGGCTTAAAGATCAGAGAAAGCAATGTCTGTGCCATTTATGACTTGACTTCTACCAAAATGAACTTATTTGTCTAAATTAGGTGCTACAGCCAAGTATAAATAGATCCTGTCTAGACAGGCAATGTAATAGAGAAGTGTGATAAAGGGTTTTAACTGTACCATGCTCCTGACTTCAGTATGCTGATCCAGACAGAAATAGGCTATCAACAAGGGAATGTAAAAGTGGTTCACTATGCATTCATCTGTTAGGTTTCCGTTCCTTGTGTTAAAAGAATCTTGGAGATTAGACCCGAAGTAAAAGGAGGCCCACAAAACCAGTGCAATAGCAAAGGTGAAGGAAAACAGCCTGCTGGGTGGCTGATTCTGTGCCCAACTTCACACATCAGGCAGCATCTCAGGTGATTTAAATTAAGGCATTTCGGATTTTAGGCAGCTGAAATGAGAGGTGAAGTATCAACAGACATGAATGTGATGCTCCCCTATAGATGTTATGCATGACCAGGCCAGATCACCTCTCCAGGCAGTTTCAGGGAAGGCACTTTCCCATAACTAAACAAAGAAAGATAAGAGCAGTAACATCATCAACAAACTTAATGTCATTGCACCCTTAAATATAACAAGAGTTCAGAGGCAGTAGGGCCAAGCTTGCACCTTTCAATTTGTCTCCCACTCATTCCCCAGGAGAACTGATACTTTCTGCATTTGTTTCTTTATTCCATCCCCATGGGAAACAATATTTTCTGATCAGCAAGGGGCATGAACACTAGTATTTACCTGAGCCTGCCTGCTTGTACAAACCATATCTCTCTGGGGATTTAAAAGTGCAGAACTAACAGGGTTAATAACATCTACAAAGGGTTACAAAAAGGCCATGGTTGAGAAACACATAAGTAGCATGAAGTGGCTGCATAATAGTCAATGCCATACTTTGACATGCTTGTAGAGGATTATCAGGTTGCATTATCTTGAATGCAGCCTTAATTGGACTATTACAGATGTATTTACTTGAGACCAGTATTTATATTTCATATTTTTTAATTGATATTTCTTTTTTTGGCTTGCCTTCTTCAGCTTCACTATGAGAGTTAAGAGTTGACTTGTTCTCATTTCTGCAAGAATCTCTATAGAAATACCCCTCCTGAGAGAATGCATCTTTTTAATCTAGGAGACAAGAGAGCTGTGTCAGGTGGACTGCTGGAGAAACTCAGACTAGAAATAAAGAACAGATGTTTTAACAGTGAGAGAAACTAAACACAGCAACAACTTCCCTAAAGACTTCATGATTCTTCAGCAGCTGCTTTATTTAAATTATAAGGGAAAGGTTTTTTTCTACAAGGTATACATTCACTCAAAAGGAAACTGTAGGCATTTTGGCACCTGCCTGTGTCATCTGATACGGATCAGCTAGTTTTGGCTTGAATAAAGATGTGTTTTTTTTAAAACAGAGGGGACTGCATGAGTCAGAAATGGCACTGACCACTCCAGGAGTGGTCATGTGCAAAATAGGAAAGATGTTAGCATGGGTCTTGTCTGATGTTAGCAGTGCCTTGCTCATTTTCACCTGACTTTGGGTGCATGTGGGACCTGGACTTGATTTTGCTTGCATTACCTTGGCTTTCAAACATGTAAGGGCAGCTTTTACATTTAGATGGAAGAAAAACTGATTACCAGAATAAATTAGAGGTGCAGTTCTAACACAAGACAGAGCAAAAGAGAAACAAGTTTATTTCCATGCAGTTTTTAATGGCAAATGTAAAAATGATTGTATTGGACTTTCACAACACACTAAAAGCAAAAAGCCTCATTTTTTTTCTGCTTCACCTTTTGGCCTGAGCATCCAGGAGTAGTAGAATCACTTTCTGATGTGACCACACTCTCCAGATTGCATGGTATTGTGCAGAGAAAGTGGCAGGCAGGATGATTCACTCATCAGCCAGTGCGTAGGATCATGCATACACAAACAAGTGATAGTCCCAGAAGACACCCGTGAGATGGAGATTTACAAGTTAGTTGATTTCCATTTAAAGCATTCACAACCAAATTGCAAAAATAGTTCTATACCTGGTCTCATTTGGACTCTTGAGAAACCCAGGTGGGCTAACTAACGTCATCTAGAAGTGATTTATTCAGGAAGTTTTTCTCCTGATGGCAAAATTGCTTTGAACACGCAAAGTAATTAGAAGGTGGAGGGTTGATCCCACACCGCAGTCAGCCCTGCTGCATTTTGCTGTGGAGATGATAGCTGCTTTTGAAAAGACCAAATAATCAGTTTACATATCCCTGATTTGTCATAAAGTTGTAGGAGATCAGAAAGTGGTTGGCGTGGGGGACAAGCTGATTCTGGGTATTCAAGGAGACATTTTCCATCAAGAATAATGAAACCTGCTTTTAAATGATTCTGGAATCTCAGTGATGGAAATGGATGTGAAAGGAAATTGACTGTGATTATTATTCTGTTCAGCAAGGTGATAGTTTACCAGTGAGATCATTTGAGTTGCCAAAAATTACCTGGAATAGTGTTTCCAAGAAATTATATTAAGAGTTTTATATTGGATTTCACACAGGAAAAGATTTGGGATTTTGAAACTGCTACAGGGAGTTTTTCTTTGATAGAAATACATAAGGGTAGTCTTAGTGTCTTAAGAGTGCAAGACTCTTTCCAAAAACAGTTGTGGTGATTTGCAGTGTGATCTGGAGTGGGGAAGATGCTTGATAATTGGAGGTATTTGAGCTGTCTTCTCCAGCCCAAAGGTCTTTTTCAACTCAAGTGTCAATCAGAGTAGTCCCTCTGCCAGAGCTTGGACCATGGTTACAATTAGTATCAAGCTCTGAAGACGTCAGAGGGAGGCTGAAAGCCTCAATCAAGTCAAAGATAATCATAGCTCTACCAGCATGGAAGGAATTACATGGATTTAAACCAGCTGAGAGTCTGAAAAAAGAGATGTTGTTATTTGTGCCTGTTTTTTTGAGGGACATGAAGGTTTAGTTTGTTATTACACACCACAGTTTTTTTTTAAAGTTAGAAAAAAATATACAAAGGGCAAGATGATGGATGAAATTCTGAAGGTTTAGAAATCCTTCAGCAAATCTGACTTCCATGGAGACAGGATTTCACCTCTGGGTATGCAAAGCAAAATACAGATCGTACCACAAAAAACTGTAGCAAACACTTTATGAACCCAACAATATACATCCCCTTTAAAGTCTGATTTTGAGGCACTGTTCTAATCCAAAAAGGTGTACCTTCCAGCTGAAATCTCAAGTGCAGAAATCTTGAGGGTTATTTCTCCTTCTCCCATTAACTTGATGATTCACAAAGCAGGGCCTTTTAGACGTGGCAGGGTTGAGATGTGAGACTTGCCACTTCAAGCAAATACTTCTGTTTGGAGAGAGAAACATTTTCAATTTATTCTGTTTGGTTGTAGGAAATTAAAATATATTTTATATTCATATCTCATCAATGGGAACTATTGAAGTGTGGCAGGATATTTTTAGGAAGGCCAAATGATTCGTTTTAGAATTCTCTGTCTAAAAATATCCCCATGGATTTGAAATGCTGCCAAATCTTGGCACGATTCATAAATAGAATATTTAACCTTTGAGATCCCCTTCCCAACAGAAACTATTGGCAAAAAAGCTGCCCTGGCTGTGTGCTATTCATGACTGAAAACAGAATAAGCACAGAATTTAGATGGCTCAGGCCAGGCACTGAGCTTGAGGTAAACCAGAGGGTGCCCAAGTTTGTCCTTGTTTATCCTATGAGGTCCTTGTTATTGTCTTGAAATTGTATTCTGCAAACACCTACACTTCATACAGGGTTCCACAGGGTCTGGAAGAGAACAGCATTGCCAGAACATTATCTTTAAAGCTACTTCTACATATCTTACATGTGTAACAGATGTTTTACACATCTCCTGAGCAGAAAGTGCATTTAGCTTTGCTCACTTTCAAGCCTGAGATTAGACCCTAAACTCTGGTCTTCTGTGAGTGTCTTGTGGTAATAAAGACTTCACAAAAATCCCAGAGTTTTCTTCATTTCTTTATACTGGCATGAGGCTCTTGCTAAGATTGATGTCCAGAAGCTGATATTGTCAGAGGGAACTACAGCAGAAGATGCATTTTAAACACGTCCATTGATGCTGAGAGTGCACCAAGATGTTAGTTCATTTTCTGCCCCTGAAGATGAAGCCTGGCAGTGAATGCCTACATGTTTGTTCCACCAGAAGGCCCTGAAGATCTTCAGGGTTTCTGCAACCCTCTGAAATGGATTGTACATTATATAAGGCCATTTGCTAAATGTGCCTTCCAATTTCCATAGGCTGGCAGTGCTCCCATTCTGCAGTGTCTTGTTATCTATCTTCTTGCCCTTCTTCCCCTGCCTGTGAATCTTTTTGGCTGGATTTGGAGATCAATGGACTTCCTCTGGGAGCTGCTTCTCCTTCTACAGGATTCTCCTTTTCTGAAGGTTTCACAGCCTCATGCCCTGAAAGGCTGTTCTGCTGGAGAAGCCATTTGTGTATCCCCACAACTATTTTGTATTCATCTTCTTTTGGAGAACTGTGAAAAAAGCTGGAACACAACAAATTTCATTTAAACATAAGGAAAAACTATTTCATTGTGAAGGTGGTGAAGCACTGGACCAGGCTGCCCAGGGAGGATGTGGAGGCTCTTTCTCTGGAGGTTTTCAAAGCCATCTGGACACATTCTTATGTGATCTGATCTAGGTTTTTAACAGGAGGTTTAGACTAGATATCTCTACCCCTTTCAAACCCCACCATTCAGTGATTTTGTGAACTGTTGACTCATTTGCAGCCCTGGATACAGTCCAGGAAATTGCTTGATGAATTCCCACCCCTTTGATGCTTTATGTTTTCTTCTGGAGTTCATGTTCCTACTTAATATCAGTGGTTGTACGTTTGTACCATCCCAGGATGTTCTTGCAACCTGACATCCTTGTTTTGACTAACCACTATGTTTACAGTGAATAGGGGGGATCCTGAACAGAGGTAATGTGCTTCTCCATCTCCAGCCCATGTGAGGTTTCTGTCCCCTTTGAGAGGATGAGGCTCTATTTCTGATATTTTTTACTGTTTAAAGACTATCAGGAAATTTTTCCAACAAGTCACTATACAGTGACACAGAAAATGTTTTCTGGTGGCTTAGCACACAGTAAACTTCAGACTACTTTTTTGGTACTCGATCTCAAGGTAGAGGAGTAAATATTTAAAGTCACATTCAGATATGGAAGGAAGAATTTATTTCAGCTTACCATTCCTACATCTTGGAAATATGATGAGTTTACCCTCTTTCTGGGGAAGTAGTTAGAAAAATGCACGAGAAGGGAATTTTGTTCCCATTTGTGAGGCCATTTTAATACAGATAGAAACAACTTGCCAAAAGACAACTGGGTATGAGGGAGCTTGTGGATATGACACTCCATGCAGAGCAGTGATTATCATATCTCTTTGACAGAAAGTCTTAAAAAGTCATTCAGAATATCCATGGATGAGGGATTTCCAGTTATTTTTCAGAAGTGCAGTAATTGATCTCCAATCATGTAATTATTTTAATTGCAGAAAATTAGATGTCTGGCACCTCTTAACATTACACCTGCCACAAACTCCTAAGAGTTTTGTGGCCTGATTCCAAATCTGCTTCACCTAAATCATGAGTACTCAAAAATAACCCTGCATCGTGTCAGACCTCTATTCTTCTTGGTTTTGACTCTAGCTTTGTTATGCCTTACTCCTGAGAAAGACTCAGCTTCATATTTTCCCCCCTAGCCTGCTAATGAAATTTGTAGTTTTAGAAGAAAATAACTTAAAATATATATTAGAGTGCCTACAAGAACATAATTCCAGGACAGGAGATAGCTCTCTCCTTAGCACAAGCTGTGACTGAGTGCTAGAAAACCTGCATCTTTAAGGAAAGTGAGATGTAGAGATGTTGGTTCGTGAGTAAAGGATTGGTGGAGCCTGGTTTACTGATGTGTGGCTTTCTGTAAGCACTTGAGTAGGTTCTTCTTCCAGCTAGGACTAAGCAGAATTTCCCTCTTCTCTGTAGTCACATGGTTATAAAGCATAAGGAGATACAACATATCTGAGGCTGCTTTCCATCCATAACATTTTAGTAAAATTGGCTTATAGGTTCAAGAATTGTAGGGTAGGGACAGTGTGTGTCAATGTTAATTTCATCCACACGTTGGGCATCCATAAGCCTTTTCCAGTGCCTAATCCAGATTTGAAGAATTCACAGCTCTGAGGCATTTCTTCCAGAGATATGTAGGATCACTTGAATCACTTGTTTTCTTTAATACAGCTTCTTCTTAGTTTGATATTGCATTAAGCAGCATATAAAAGAAAAACAAACGTGTTATCTCTCAAGTTTCATAAGTTTCACAACATCTCTGGGTTAGACAAACAACTCAGCTAAAGACTTGAAAAATTTTGTCCCCATGCAGCTTGAGTTGGAGGTTTTCAAGATATCCACAAGATCCTTGCATGGTTTTCAGTGCATGGTTTTTAGAGAATGGTTTTCAGGCTTTGAGGAGTCCTTTGTACACCTAGTCAAGGGTAGAGTTGGTTCTGGGTATAACAGCATCCCTGCTGATGAACAGTCTTTACTAAGACCGTCTGGAGAACAATGTGAAAAACTCATTGTGGTGCAAAACCATCAGGATAGAGTGCCCTCTATAGAAATGGACAGTGTGAGGACATCATTATTCCTGTGTCAGTGCTGAAACTGTAAAAATATGCCATCAATCTGCTGAAGAAACAGAAAAGATTAAAAAAAAACCCAAGAAAAAGTGTTTGCTGTGAAGGAGGAAGGGAGCACAGCAGGAGGAAGGGAGTCTGAAAGACTTACTATGTAATTATAGACTCAAAGAGAATTTTAAGCAAGGAAAGGGGTGTGCATACAGATCTATTCATGCACAGCTAGAGAAACCTTTGTAAAGAAGAACTTTTGACCGTGAGTGAAGAGCCATCGGTAGACCTGCAGATATAAACTTCCTTTACTTCTGTAAGGATAATGGTAACAAGGGATAATAAAGGTATAAGTGGCAGAGGGTTCATATGTAGCTAATGAAGTGCCAAAAGGGATGGGGTTAAGTAAAGGTTCAGGAAAGAAGAGACTCGTGGAGAACTAAGGATGTCTTCTCTTGGACTTTCACCTTTGCTTTCCTCTGTCCTGCCTTTGCATTCTGTTTAATTTTTGTATCTCAGTGAGTGCTGTGAGAAATAGATCTCATCTCTGCAGGCAGGATAGTGCAGTGTGGAAAACAGACCATCGCTTGCTGCTCTGAGACAGCCCCTAGACACGGGTACTTGCAGGAAAACCATCTCCTCTCTGTCACAGCACCTCTTTACATCTTCATGATGTGAAACCATCATGAAAAATGTAGCAACGTGTCTCTGGAGTATGGGATGGAAAATTCTCCTCTTGAGCTTGTTTAGATGGTGTAAGCATCCAAGACACCCCTTGTCCACAACCACAGAGAAAGATCTCCTTTGGCAAAGCAAGGACTGTTCCTGTGGTAGCCTTGGAAAGTTCATCAACAGGTTGTTGTCAGGTGGTTTTACTTATGAATATGTGTCCTGACTTTGTGGTGTCCACACTGCCTGCAAAGACAAGAGACTGTGTATAAGACAGTTGCCTCCAGAATCACTATTTCCCTTCCTGCATGGACAGTTGTCTTTTCTAGTTTAGAAGATGACTTTTTGGTAGGTTGATCATAAAGGATAAAGTCTGCTTTACTGTGTATATCAGACTCATTATCTCAATTCTTGTGTGCTTTAGTCTGAAAAATGAGACTCTTGATGCTTCAGTAGAACTTTAGTTCCTTCTTTTTAAGGACAATAATAGATAAAGTCATCCTGATGGGCAATACTTCTGAGCTGTAAACCCTTGTACATTGTTTTTAGAAGAAAAGAATAAGACTTTACTCCTGCCTAAAGATATATCTTCCCAGAATTTTTTTTATTTTAAAGAAAATTACCATTATATGCAATAAATTTGGCTACAAACATGGCAAAAAGGTCACTTCATCTGGGAACAGAATGATGTGCAGGGAAGGAGTCAGCCAAATGCACGACTACTGAATAAGTGTTTTCAGCAAATATCTTTGTGTGCTTTAAATGTCATGCTTCTTTCCCTTTTGCATTCAATTGCTTTAACATTCCAAGATTGTTATGTTTAAGGTCAGGAGTCACCTGAATTCACTTACCTCTTGCAGAACAAAGGCAGGAGGGGGGAAAGAAGCGACTTTGTTATGTCCCGGGGTAAACTGACATAATGCTTCATTACTTTGGAAGGCATAAATGAGAGTCTTGATCTTCTATCTCAATTTACTCAGCTTTCTTGGCAGATATTTGATCTTGTTGTGAATCTTTCTGATAAATGAAAGTGTGTAGTCATATTAGAAATCTTTACTTGACTTGGCTAAAGATCTGGTATCAGGAGGGCTTCTAACTTTCTCCTGGTGAAATTAAATTGGACACCTGTACTCTTTCACTGCCAGAAATTTGAATGTCATTTGAACATTTAGAGAAATGCAGAGAAAAATACACAAGAATAGCTATTGCAGCACGTTAAAACTTACCTAGACCATGACTTTCATTGTAACTATTTTCTCACAATTATTGCTCTTTCCAGTTTTTGCCTCCAGCACCTTAACCTTCAGAAAGTGATTTGTCACTATATCTTCACTGATATTGGCAATTGTACGTAGAGCACAGGCATAAAGGAATCACATCTCCAAGTTGGGCACTAAAACACCTTGAAATGAGACATACACAACCTATACAAGGTTGCAGAGACTCCCAGCTGTTCTGCTGTAAATTACTGCTGTGATGGTGCACAAGAGCAGGAAACTCAAGAGAAAACACTTGAATTTATTTTGTCAGTCCTTGCACTGAGGTGTGATCTCCTACTCTTGCTCATTTTCTTTATGTAGTGGTTTTGCCTGGGCCAGGTTTTGGCAGTGGGGGGGCTACAGGGATGGCTTCTTTAAACAAAGAGCTGCCAGAAGCTTCCCCTGGAGCTGACAGGGCTAATGACAGTCAGTTGTAAGATGGACCCACAGCTGACCGAGGCCTGGCCAATTAATTACTGAGGTAACCTCTCTGTGATTAATGTATTGGAGAAGGGGAAGAAGTTGCTGGGCAGTTGCTGAACTGCAGCAGTGACAGGGAGTGAGAATGTGAAAACACCTCCCCAGACACCAAGGTCAGTGGAGAAGGATGGGGAGGAGGGTGCTTAGGCTCTGGAAGAAAGACTCGCCTGTGACTTGTGGAGAAGACCATGGTGAGGCAGCTGTGCCCCTGCAGCCCAGGGAGGCCCCAGGGAGCAGAGACCCACTCACAGCCCGTTGAGGAGCTCACCCTGGAGCGGGTTTGCTGTCAGGACTTGTGATCCCATGAGGCAACCAGGCTGGAGCAGTCTGTCCCTGAAGGCCTGTTCTCCCAGTGGATGACCCTCATTGAGGCAGGGTATGAGGAGCTGTCCCCATGGCAGGCCCCATACTGGAGCAGTTCATGAGGAGCTGCAGCCCATGGGAAGGAGCCACGCTGGAGAAGTTCCTGAGGGACTGTCTCTCGTGGGAGGGATGCCACAGTGTAGCAGTGGGAAGTGTGAGGAGGCCTCCCCTTGAGAAGCAGCAGAGGCAAAGTCCATCTGTGATGAACTGATCATAACCCTCATCCCCCATCCCCTGCACCACTGTGGGGAAAGGAAAGGGAGTCCTGGGCAGAGGGAGAGGTGAGGGGAGGTGGTTTAAGATTCAGTTTTATTTCTCATCTCCCAGTTCTGATGGTTCATTAAGAAATCAAACCCTTTTCTTCCCAAGTTGAGTCTGTTTTGCCTATGACGTTAATTGCTGAATGATCTCCCTGTGCAGTTTAGGAGGGGAAGTGATATTATGACTTGGTGGGCATCTGGCACCCAACCAGGGCTAAACTACCACACCTCAGCAAGTAAAATCTAGCTGTCAGGTTCCCATATATCAACAACATGCAGGATGTTCCCTGCCTTAACCTCTATCATCACAGGGTTATACTTTGAAATATACCCCAATCCACTAGTACAATGATCTCATCTATTTTACAGGGAAGTAATTTCTCAACCAATAACTTCAACACCAACTGAGCTAAGGCCACTAAGGTGAGTTTTGCTATGTAGAGCTGTTGGTGTAGCCATGGTTGTGTTCAGGGTGAAAAGTAATCTGGCAAATCACAGTGAAAATGGAGTGCTAAAATCAGACTTAACATTACAACCATATATAATTGCTTAATGTCAAAATCCACCCATATCCCCTATACTCTTCAAAACAGAGGAACAGCAGGAGGGGGAACAGCTGCTGTGGTACTTTTTAGGTCAAGCACAGACTGGGGAAAGCTCATTCTGAACTCACTTGACTGCTTTCAAGGCAAGATTATTCCAGAGCTGTGTATTTTCCAAATTTACTCTTACAACCTCTCCAGATGGAAAATGTGGAAAATAATGATGTATTTTTTTCAGAAATTTAACTTTGAAAGAGTTAGTATGTTTAAAATCAGAGTGAATATCAGTTTTTATTGCTAAATGCAAAAGAAACCTCATAAAGATGTGCAAAAGTTTAATAAATGCCAAAACCTAAAACTCCTGGATTTCTGTTTTTCTGTGTTCTAGTATGGAATTGAGGCAAAATGAAGATTTCTATGTTTTAATGAAACTATTTTTGTGACATCTTCTGAAAGACTGACTTAGTCACAGATCAGATTTCTGACTTCAGAACTTTTAAAGCTGCTCAGTGAGGTTTCAGTCCCTGCAGCCATGGATCCATGGAACACCACACTGGGAACTTCTACTGCTGAACGTGTTCTAGACTAAGGTAACTGAGCACCAATCCCTCTGTTAAAATTTGGGTGAGTAAAGAAAGAAATTAAATGGAAAGCTCCTTAGCCCTGTAAGACTGAAATTGCCCATTTTTCCACAGAACAGTATTCTGTGATGCATAGACTGGCAGGTTTTCTACCTTACTGTGCCAGCTTGATTCAGCATCCCATCATGGGAATATCAGCTAGGGCTAGGAGATAAACACAGCAAAAGGTGTGGTGAGTTATCAGTGAGGTTAGTTGTCATGACTTGATTCACAATTATTTTCTCATAAGGCAGATATCTGTGCTTCACATCCTGGAGTAAGTTAAAATTATTTTCAAAGTATGACATATATCCTGGATAAGGTGTCATTGCTAATTAATCTTCTATACTAATTTGCAAAGACTTGCATTTTACTAAGAGGTGTAAATTAATTTTAATCCATTACCTTCCTCAGTTGCAGGATAAAGCTACTGTTAAACCAGCTAGCCTGATTGCTAATAAAATGCAGATCTCAAGCAACAGTCAGAGGTTCTGCAGTTCTTTCTTCTTTTCTTTTTCTTTTTTTCCTCAGGAAGACATAGACCACCAGTTCACAGACTCCTGCACGAAGGAGAAGGTAACAGCATTGGGTGACTTTTGTGCTAATGATTATTGTAGAGTCATAGAATGGTAGGGATGGAGGGGACCTCTAGAGATCATCCAGTCCAACTGCCTTGCTAAAACAGGTTCCCCTCTCTCAGGGGTCACAGGAACGTCTCCAGGGGGGTTTGGAAACCTCCTGAGAAGGAGCCTCCACACTCTTTGTGGGCAGCCTGGGCCAGGGCTCCCTCACTCTTACGGTAAAGAAGTTTTTCCTTATATGTAAATGGAACTTTTTGTCTTCCAGCTTTTGTTCATTACCTCTTGTCCTGTAGACACAACAGAAAAAAGTGCCACCTCATCCTCTGGGCAAACACCTTTTAAATACTTGTAAGTGTTGAGGTCTCCCCTCATCCTTCTCTTCTCCAGGCTGAACAGCTCCAGCTCCTGCAGCCTTTCCTCCTCACACAGATGTTCTAGTGTCCTTGGCATCTTGATACCCCTCTGCTGCCCTCTGTCCAGCACTTCCCTGTCCCTCTTGAGCTGGGGAGCCCAGAACTGGACACAGGACTCCAGATGAGGCCTCAGCAGCTCTGGCAGAGCAGAGGGGCAGCACAACCTCCCTGGCCTTGCTGCCCACCCTCTTTTTCATGCCCCAGGATGCCATTAGCTTCTTGCCCACGAGCCCACGTTGCTGCTCATGGGCAGTTGATTCTCCCCCAGCACTGCCAGGTCCCTCTCCTGGAGCTACTCTCCAGCAGGTCACCCCCAGCCTGTCCTGGTGCAGGGGTTTGCTACTCCTGAGATGCAGGGATGCTTAGAGAAAAAAAAACCACCACCAACCAACTACATAACATCACATTAGAGTTCTTCTAGCTTTAGCTTCCAATTTATTGCTACTTTACAGAATAGTAGATTAGCAGAAAACCAGAGCTTGATTCACATCTGTGTGCTAGTGAGATCCAGAGCCAACAAATCCTCGCACCCACATGATATTTATTTTCCAACCTTAGTCACCTGACCTTAGTCAGTAACAAAGGTTAGCTTACTCTGTCACATATATCACTTGACAATGTTATTGCTCTTCCCTCTCCAAAATATTGGAAAGGGAATACCATCTCCTTAATGTTTTTATTATGATAAAACACTAATGAGCTACAAATGGATAATCTTCAGCTGTCAGTGAACTGTGTATTTATTTGAACAGATCTCACTTTTTTTTTAACAGCCTATGAGAAGTTTCCAAGGAAAATGCCCTGCTTTTTTTTCCCATTAATTCCTGTTTTCATCTCCTTGTCCTCTCTGAAATACAATACAAAAAACTCTATCAAGGATCAAGACTCCAATAAACTAGATGTTGAACCTGAAATCACTTAAACAAACACAAAGGCCATGTGTACATTTAGTTTATATGCTGGAGGACTTAGCTCACAGCTGCCAAGAGTAGCTGAAAATCTAGGAGTTAACTTGAATATATCTTACCCTAGGATGAACTTCACACCTCTTTAGCAATGCAACTGGTCCACAGAGGGGAAGACATCCATCAAAGTGATCTATGCTCAATAGGAGATGGAGGACATCAATAGTAGCCCTGGAGTCTTGATGTTTTCTTCTCCCCTTCCCCCTTGATCTTTAAAGATATTTATCTCAAAGTGATTCTTTTTTAATCATTGCTGTTCCAGCAGCCCCAAGAGCATTGAGCAATGTGGAAATGGCACACAGTGAATCATATGGTGAGTTTAGCCAAGATGCTTAGCAAACTCCATGGCTTCCCCATAAGGTCTTTCCATTATCTGGGGATTGTTCTCACGCTATACAAGTGGTAAACCTAAAGTCACATCTGCTTTGCTGACCTTGCCTGAAGACTGAACATTGTTTGCATGTTCTCTGAGTTGGAACACACTGTGTAACTCCTGAAGTGGGAAGGAAACATTTTTTCTCTATTTCCTGTGTCCTGTGTGAACTTTTCCACTGTGAAATGTGTGCTGTGGGTTGGGGTGGGTTTTTCTTAAATAAATTGACTGAAAATCGATATTTTCCAATACACCCATTTAAAATTCATCCACAGTATCTCTGTGATGTTCAGCTGGTATGGGAACTTTAGTAAAAAAGCAAATCAACAGATAATGGAGAGGGAGGAGACTTGGGAACAGCCGTAATCATCATTCATTGGATAACGTGTTATTTGCATTATTAAAACACCTACTGCAAAAGACTGCAGATGCACTGTTTTTGAGACAAACTGAAGGCTATAGGAAAGCTAAAAGCAGAATGTCTTTTTGTAAAACCAAAACCAGGTTACAAGTGACAAATGCACACCTCCAGCCTGCCACATTTCTAAGATTCGGATGCCGTTGTGCCACCAAGTTAGACACACACTTAGTAAAAGGCAGCCTACCATGGGAAAATTGCTCTCTGAATAGAAAAAACAGACAAAAATCTGGCTGATCTCAACACTTTCTTCTGTATTTATAAAAGCCTCACTCATCAAACTAGCTCTTAAATCCACCAGGAGATAGATATTCTCAATAGGATTTATCTCACCTAAGTAAAACTTCTTGATGTAGGATACCAGGACTGATATAGTCTTTGAGAAGCTGAGTGAAAAGGTAAGGGAGAGAGTGAAACCTCTACAAAGTAGTAGTACTTCACCTAACTTAGGCTACTGCTAGTTGTACCCTGGAAGAGCATTTTCCTACACAAAGTTTGGGTTAGATGACAGTCTTTGACAGGCTTACTTTAAAAGGTGCTGAATAGGTGAAATGAATATGAGTTGTAACTTGGAATTCCCTGACTTCTGAGCTGGTCCCTCAGTCTCAGAGCTCTCAGGAGAAAGAGATTGCTCCAAAAGAGATATTCAATGACTGACAGACAGGATGATAAATGTCAGAGTAACCTCCAAAGAGAGCTGTGTGTCATAAATCCTTTGCTTTCCGTAGGCTTGATGTGTGGCACTTACACACAAGGAGACCGTTACTAACTAGTCCACCTCTTCTCATACTAATGTGCACATCTTTGCTTTTAAAAGAGTGAAAAGGGCTCTTTGTGCTCTCTTTGGGTGACACTAGAAAAGAGAAGATGATTGCTGCCCCCATTCAAGCATGGTCTGGAAATGAAAAGTGTTTCAGCACCTATCATCTGAGGAGGTTCAAACTCTCCCAAGAGGCCTCACTAATGGCTTTGTCAGCAGTCAGCCTACGTGTTGGTGAGACAGGGGAGAGCATTCTTTGCTGTCACGCTGAAACTGTGCCTTTATTCAGCATATCTGAGATTAAATCTCCTCTGGATCAAAGAGGAGTAGCTGCAAGGCCATCTGTTAGCCAAAGCAATTGGGTCATCACCTGAAATGCAGAAGCTGGTTTCCAGTTCCTGTTCCAAGGGCTATTTATACCTTTTTATCTAGTAACTTTAAAAAGATTATGTTGTGTACTTCCTATACTCCACAAATAGGTTGGAAAGCCTGGAGCTGGCTGGTCCATGGTAGAGAGGCAAAGGTTGGAGCTAGCTTGGAGATCAAACACCAGTTCTGTCTCCACCCGACTGTAATTATGTGACAGAGGGGCAGGAAATCTCTTGCTCTTGGATTTTCAATCTAGCAACATTTACTGGAATAAAACCAAGTTGCACTTAGAGGCTGTAAGAGATCGCATGGACACAAGCTGCAGGATTAAGTTTCTTTCCAAAGTAAACTCTTATGGAATGAAACTTGTGTTTCCGGTCATGGGAACTTCTTATAGAGTAAATTCTTATAGAGGAAGAGACACAGAGACTTTGGGGTGACATCTCCCATGCCTTTGTGACATGGATCTGCAGCTTAAAGGCTGTCATTTTTCTTTTATGTTAGAGACTATTCTGATTTTCCTTTGTTACATGAGAGAGAAAATCAGAATCACATCAAAATAACAGTGAACAAACCAACTGTTGATCAAATTTTGCTTTCAGTGAACTCATCTTGAAGATACCAAAAGTTTTAAACAAAATTAAACTAAAAAACCTCCATAACAACACAAACATGAGTGAAATCAAAATGATGAGCGTTGATTCATCTTTGCTCACTGGAAAAAAGCCAAACCAAACCACACCAAATGCTGGAAAGATTTATTACCAGTTTCACAGGTACAAAATTTTGCCATACATGCTCACATGTGGACTTTTCTGCTAATGTTCAGTGAGCAGCACACTCAAAGCCAGGCTTTAAAACATATTAATTACCGCTCTTTTTCTGATTTCAGGTTACAGGATCTTGCCTGAGGTCCTTAGAGACTTCCACATGAGATCAGAGGTGGGTATAGACAGAGGGCAGCTCTACTTGTACTGTCCAACTGTCCTGTGCAGAAATCTTTGAGAGACTGGGAAAGGGTCTCAGAGCCACGTGGAGAAACTAGAAGAAGAAATTACTTCCTTTTGAGTTTGGAAGGGGGAAAATGGTTATTGTGTTGGAAAACTGAAGTGGAAGAAATCCTCTCACCTTACATGGTATGATGCTTGAAGAGCAAGGACCTGCCATGTTGAGGCTTAGGGAACAAGGTTGAGTCTGGAGGATGGGACCTGAGCACGTTCTGCCGAAGGCCCTTTAAATAGCAAAACCAGCTGTCTTGGAATCAGGCAGATAAGCTCAGGAGAACAGTACTAATTCAGTAGCAAGTTTAAAGGCAAAAAGATCTGAATGTATCTACTTGTTTTGTACAGAATAGCTACAGATAGTGCAGAGATGCTGAAGAGTAAGCTTAAATTATATTTCTGGAACAACTGTAGGCAAAATCAGGATTGTACTTGGGTTTCCTTTATCTTTTGACCACCTAAAGATGAGTTTTATCTTACTTCTATTGTGGGTTTCACATTGGCTGTATAAAACAGAGGATCTAAGGGATCATTAGCTTGGAGAGTACAGTTTATTTTCAAATCCTAGTTCTTTCTGTTCTTAAAATTGTAAAACATATCATGTCCATCCCTAAAACAGGTTTGCATAAACCAATCTAGATTAAAGGAGCCTGTTTAAAAGCAGCTGTTAAAGTTCAGTCACAAATCAGAATTAATTGTTCCTGTAAAAAATGTATCAATTAAGAAGAAAAGACCTTTTAAGAAAAGACCTTTTTCAATAGTGCATTCAGGCTTGTCATAACTGAATTCTATGTGAAAGCATTAAAAAGGCACATGATTAGAATATTGTCCCTTACTTTCACATACACACACATACAGAAACAGTTTTCTCTCACCCTAGAAGGATAAAACACACGTACTTGTTCAGCTGGAAGAGCCAAAAATCACTGTGGAAAAAAAAAGGCTGGCAGGAAGCCATAAAGATTGTTTACTATGTCCCCCCTTGAGAGGTGTGACAAGCCTGTCCCCTTTCCAAGGGATTCCTCTCACTGTCAGTGCTCTGACTTCCCGTAGATACAGTTTTACCCAGAAGAGTTTTGTCGAGCCTCAGGGCAAATGAATTCTTAGGCTAAGGATTTTGCTCATGTTTTTACTACATGTCCTCTCCAGTGACAAGAGCATAGTTTTACCAATTAAAGAAAGCTATGGAAGCCAGGAAGCTGGGGGGACTCCTTGTCCCCATGGATGTCTTTGTCCCTGCTGTGGTTTAATAATGTCAAACATTGCTGTGGTGCTGGGGCTCTCACAGGGTGGCTATTTAAACAGCTGCAGACTCCTGGGAAAGGCCATTCATACTGGTCATCTGCCACCATCTGATCAGAAATAGCCAGAAATGGCTGCCCACAGTCAATATTGCTTCAGATGGACCCTATCAATCCTGACCAGGTACGATGTATTCCAAATCAATTACTGCTTTCTGCATGGTGGGCTCATTCTCTCCTCATGGAGGACATCAGGCTATGGATGGACTATCATCCATACCACACCTCTAAACATCCACATTGCAAACCAGACTCAAGTTGGAGAAACAGATTTTATTGCCATTTTGCCTCTATATAGTCATCTCTTTTTTGGTAGACATTTAATCAAATAGTGTGCTGGTTGGATTATTCACTGGTCAATACATGCTTAGGACTTTGCTGCATGTCATGGGTGCAAACTATGCAGGATGCCTTAGTCTCCCTAAACGTGGAAGTTGTTGGGAAAAAGGCTTGTTATCCTAGGTGCTGGATCAAAGAAATGCTAAAAGAAATGCTTTCTTCTTCTCAGTTAATTCAAATAGGATTCACACAGTGGTGGTAGTTTGTAGATACTGACTTATAAGTGTAAATAATAATAATAAAAGCTGTCACCTTCTAAATTTAGTCTCCAAGCTTTTCTATTTTATCTTCAACTTGTCTAAAGACAATAGACACTTGCTATAAATGAATCATCTGTTTGTCTTTTGCAGCAGAAGCCTGTAGAGAAAGGCATATTTTCAAGTGAAAATTACCCTCCAAAAAGTGAAGCTTCCCTCCCACTCATTCAATGCAGAAGATCAGACATGATAGGGCATCTTTGTTAATGTTTTTTTTCTGTCAAGTAAGTACAATCAACTGGCAAATGAAAATTGTTCTGCCATTAGCATTGCCTTTGGTATGTGATAGTTTTGCTAAAATCAACCACAGTCACTCTCAGAACATGTGGAACAATATTCTCTTTAAAAATAAATGGTATATGAGCTGAGGTGTTTGCTATGTATCACAGTCAGTCCTCCTCCAAAGAGCATACGTACTCAGATATTGTATTGGTTCAGTTGTGGCAATGTCTAGATAAACCTTTAGACAGATCTAGAAGTGCTTTATACATTTCAGAAAGTCTATCTGAGTCCTTCTGTGTCTATCAAGTGTCCTCATTTATTCCTACTATTTCCAAGATCTAGAATACAGGAGCCCATCCTGCTGGGCAAGAAAATAATGACAAAGGACAACTTTTGTCCATGCTGATGTGAAATGTTCTGCTCACATGCAACACCAAGAGAATTAGAACACTGAGACAAATATCCTCTAGTCAGAAGATTTTAGAGAGAAGGTAGAGGGGTTTACCCATACCAGTGTTTTTTCAAGTCTAGGAAGATAAAAAGAAACAAAACTCAAGGAAACTTCAGAGGATGAGCTGTGGTAATGATAAAGTATCCAGCAAACCCTTTCACATGTCAATGAGCCCATGTTTAGCCAAAATCCAATGCTTTTGCCTAGATGTGTAGATTATCACACCAAGAGCTAATAACTCCTCTCAGTGGATAACTTAGAGTTAATATCACAAAACAGCTCATTGAGATTTGAGAAGAAGCAGCCAGAAGCTAAATGCCATTCTCTCTCTTTTCCACTCTCTTTTATTCAGTGAAAAAGCAAAACATTCAAACAAGTCTGTTCTGCAGTACCCACAAAGAATCAGCATGTCCCTTGGTGCAGAGTTTTTCATCACTTTTTCTAGCCTAGTCTGGATAATCCAAGTAAGAACATCTTGATATGAAATGATTCAAAACACCTGAAATATTTTCAGAACCCTTTCATTACTTTGTGCTTGAATTGCTTGCAAAGGTACCAGGACATTTTGGGTTTTACTTATGAGACTCTCCTAGTTTTGCACTTATTTCAGAAAGTTCTGTTATCACACAGCTTCTTTCTTGATAACAAGAACCAAAGGGAAACTCAGTCCCCTCTGATTCTTTATTTATTGACCAGTTGTACCTGGTGCTTGTGGTGATCATAGAATCACAGAGTTGTTGAGGTTGGAAAAGCACTTTAAGCTCATCGAGTCCAACCATTCCCCCAGCACTGCTGCAGCCAACACTGACCCATGGCCCTCAGCCACAGCTACTAGGCTCTGGAATCTCTCCAGGGATGGAAACTCTACCACTGCCCTGGGCAGCCTGGGACAGGGTTTAACAGCCCTTTCAGAGAATATTTTTTTCCTAATCTCCAGTCTAAACGTGCCCTGGCACAATTTGAGTCTGTTTCCTCTCGTCCTGTTGCTCACTACTTGAGAGAAAAGATTGACTCTCATCTCACTATAACCTCCTGTCAGGGAATTGTAGAGACTGATCATGTCTCCCCTCAGCCTCCTCTTCTCCACATTGAACACCCTCAAATCCCTCAGATGCTCCCCATCAGACTTGTGCTCCAGACCCCACTTTTTTCATAGTGGAAAATATCCTGTAGAGCTGTGCTTGCATCCTAGGGGAAAAGTATCTAGAAAAACTTGAAACTCTGGTGAGACCTACTTCATCTGTAGCTTCATGTCCTCTTCATTCCTTTAGTGTGACCCTTGTGACAGACGTATCCTCAGCCAGAGGGTCAAACTCAAAGCTGTCTCTGGCACAGGGAAATGCAAAGCCTGAATGATCTTACTGGACCATAACAGGAGGAATGTTTGAAGCCCTATTTACCCAAAATACTTAAACTAGCCTATAAATCCTGTATAGTTTGCCTTTTTCACCAATAGATGGTGCCAATAATTTATGCATTCATGTCTTCTGCTGGGCAAATGACTCAGAATAGATAATTCAGTTGCACTGGCTTTGAGTAGACCATGTACAGGGAACAGTTTTGACCCAGTAAACTGCTAGGAAAGTAGGTTTTGTTGAAGTAGTCTTGGTATATAGATTGAAAATGATGAGGAGAAGACCCTTATGTTTCAGGGCAAGAGTCACATGACTAGAAATAAATATGCTTCCATTGTATGATTCAGAAGAATTAAAGTCTTTTACATTAAAACCCTACAGTTGGCATTTCTGTTGGGACATACATCACTTTTATCTGTACAGCAAAATGCCCAGGTTTTCTTCTTCTGATTTGACATTAAATTTATTGTCTGAAATAATTAATATTCTTGCACTTTTGCTATTTGGGTTTTTTTTCTTTGCATTCTACTGGATTGAACTTTTTCTTGACCCTTTTCCATCATAAATTTGTGATCTTGGATCAATGTTATAGAGGAATGAAATGTCACTAGTTACATAAAAGGTAAGATAACCTTTGAAATATATTTAAGCAGCTTAAATATATGTTTTTAAAGAAATATCAGACTTCAAGTCAACATATTCAATATTTAATGGGAGATGGAAGGACTGGATGCTGCAAGCTGAAATATGAGAGTGGCAGAAGGCAGATTCTAGAAGCTAAATCCTCAGCTTCAAAAATTCAGTCTCCTTGGCTTTGTCATTAGAAGTCACTAAGTTGAACGAGATATGCTTACTTGTGGAAGTGGTATCATTCTCTGTCAGGGAGAGACATTAGGCAAACTCAGCAATCCCTTCATCTGCACTTGTGTGTGTCACAAAACAAAAAAAGGCCCAGTGGCCTTTGCTCTCCCAGGCTGAGGAAGGAGGAAACCCTCTCCTCCATAAACCTCTAACTTGTCTTACTTGGAAATCTCGTTGCTTTGCTGCCCTCTCACAGAAACTTCTCCTGAGGTTTTCAGTGTCATTATAAAAATCAGGGTCCTAGCTCCTGTGCTGGGTGTTGAAGGGCAAAGGAAGCTGTGGTTCTATGTATTGGTCCCATTCTATATGCTGGCCCAGTGCCTTGATTGTTAATCCTGGAAAACATCATAGTTCTTTTGCTGTTGTTTTTAGTTTACTACTAAAATAAGTTATTCTATTCCCTGTGGTTAAATCATTGTGTAGCAGGCAGCTGTTGTTAGCTAGTTTTGTGACAAACTCACAGGAGACACAAAAAGTTCCATTTAAAGCTAAGGAAAAACACTTTCAGTGCTGAGATGAGGGAGCCCTGGCCCAGGCTGCCCAGGGAGGGTGTGGAGGCTTCTTCTCAGGAGGTTTCCAAATGCACCTGAACACATTCCTGTGCTCCCTGAGTGATGGGAACCTGCTTTAGCAGGGGGTTGGGCTGGAGCAGCTCTAGAATTGTCTTCCAACCTCTATGATTCTATGATTCTGTGATCCTCTTGACACCCACCTTGTAGGGATTTATCAGCATTGATGAGGTTCCATCTCACCCTTCTCTTCTCCAGGATGAACAATCCCAGGTCCCACAGCCTTTCCTCCTTGCCAAGATGTTCCAGTCCCTTCAGCATCTTGGTAGCCCCATACTGGCCTCTCTCCAAGAAGTTCTCTGTCCCTCTTGAGCTGGGGAGCCCAGAACTGGACACAGGACTCCAGATGAGGCCTCATCAGGGCAGAATAGAGGGGAAAGAAAACTTCCCTTGATCTGCTGCCCTCATTCTTCTTGATGCCCCCAGGACACCATTGGCTTGTTGCCCAGGAGGGCAAGTTGCTGGTTTATGTTTGGTTGCTACCAACCAGAACTCACAGGTCCCTTTCCTGGAGCTGCTGTCCAGCAGGTCAGCCCCAGCCTGTCCCGGTGCATGAGGTAAAATTCCCATTCAGAGTGGGAGAGCAGCTATAGGGAAACAGGGTATAGTATAAAGTCATAGCTACTGATGCAAGAATGTTTACACCATTTAGGCAATTTTAGACTATTTGCAACCAGGATGGGAGGGATACAGGTGGAAACACAGCAGATCTTGCAATGATGGTTAAATCAGCACATGTATCTGTTTCTATCAACAATTAACAGAAATCTGTATGTGTCCCATCTGTATCCTAAATATTTATTACCAATTTCTATATATATCAAAGAAAGGGAAACGTGTCTTCAGAGAATGGGATCATACCTCAGGATCTATCATTCTTTGGTTTCTCCAGTCCTTTTCTTTATACTCAGTAAAGCTAATCCATGCAGAAAGGTCATCAATTCAGCCTCCTCATGATAGTGACCCTCTGCATTCAAAAAGTACAGAAAATTTGGATGTCCAACAGGTGCTACAAGTTTTTACTTCCCCCTTTTCCAGTTCCTGACCTCAGCCATAATAAAACACAGTATTTCTTTCTTCACAGTTGAATCACAGTTGAATGGAGGATGTGGGCCAGGAGGTTGGGACATCCCTTTTTTCTATAGCCCCTAGCAACAGGGCAAGGGGTGATGGGATGAAGCTGGATCACAAAAAGATCAACTTAAATATAAGAAAAAACTATTTCACTGTGAGGGTGATGGAGTAGTGGAACAGGCTGCCCAGAGGGGTTGTGGAGTCTCCTTCCTTGGAGGTCTTCAAGACCCACTTGGACATGTTCCTATGGGATCTGATGTAGGTGAACCTGCTTCTGCAGGGGGGTTGGACTGAATGATCTCTAAAGGTTCCTTCCAACCCTACCGTTCTATGATTCTATGATTCTATGATTCTATGATTCTGTGATGGACCCTATAACCTCACAAAGCTTCCAAAAGAAAGTCAGTTTGATGTCTATGGCTGCAGCAACAACCTCCCTAGACATGTTCTTAATTAGAAAGGAGTTAATTGAATTTATTGGAGTTTTCTTTTTAAACAGCTATAGGTCTGGCACAGTTGTCATTGCCTTAAATCAGTTTTGGTTGGAGTGTATGTTGCTTACCTAGTGTACTTTTGTGTGTTTAACTCTTATTTTTAACCTGTATTTGAAAATATTATTAGTTCTTTATGTTTTTTAAATGTTCATTTGTGACAACCACGTGCAGAACAAATGTCTGAGTTAATACTGAATTATTTCTTTTGAATAGACTATGTGATGTTACAGCTACCTCACATTTTCTTCAAATATTAATCTCCCTGCAGCTCCCAGAGGAGTTGTCTAGAGAAAATCAATGAGCTTCAATTCAGGAAAGGAAGAAGACTGAAGAGGTGGTGTTTTCATAGATGTAAATTGCCACATTTATTCATCAGAAGTAAGAAAAGAGTAAAATTAAAGGCTGTAGGAACATACTTCACAAAATCAATTGAGTGTCTCTTGTTCCTGGAGTAAGAAGCTCCTGAAAGAAGTCATCATAAATCTGATTTAATGCTTTCTACCACAGAAAAGCACTGATCATAAACTTTGTATTGTAAGTGTATAATGAAATTAATAAAATATATGCACAAGAAATATCTTTAGTGGGTAAACTTTTGCACTTCTAAATATAGTAACTCAGTACCAACTCTGTTAAGCCTGTGATCCTTATCTGGAACAACCAGAAGATGAATAGTCTCAGTCTCTCATATTTTACCATCTCAGGGACTTTATACAAAGCAATAATTAGCTGTTGACATGAGACAACACTGGAGTCCGGTTTGCAAAGTTCCCCAGGAGTTGTATTTGTCTAAAGCTGAGCTGTTGGTTCATCTGGGGACTGTTTTCCCATTAGTGAGACATGCCAGCTGCCTTTGGAAAGCCTGAGCAGCCCTACGGACCTTGCCTTCAGTGACTGCCTCATGACTTCCAGCTGTCCTTGTGATTTTGCTTGAAGTTACCCACTAAACTTTTGCTGAGTTGCTCTTAGAAATATGGCACCTATATGGTAAAATTTACTTTCAAACCTAGAAATTTCCAGTTTCCTGCATCCAGTTCTGGACTCCCCAGTTCAAGAGAGACAGGGAACTGCTGGAGAGAGGCCAGTGCAGGGACACCAAGATGCTGAGGGGGCAGGAACACCTCTGTGAGAGGAAAGTCTGTGGAACCTGGGGCTGTTCAGTTTGGAGAAGAGAAGGCTGAGGGGGGATCTTATCAATGCTGATAAATCCCTAAAAGGTGGATGTTGAGAGGATGGGGCCAGTTTTTTGTCAGTGGTGGCCAGTGCCAGGACAAGGGGCAATGGGCACAAGCTGCAACACAGGCAGTGCCCCTGGCACAGCAGGAGAATCTCCTTTGGTGCTGAGGTGAGGGAGCCCTGGCCCAGGCTGCCCAGGGAGGGTGTGGAGGCTCCTTCTCAGGAGGCTTCCAACCCCACCTGGACACCTTCCTGTGTCTCCTGAGTGAGAGGAACCTGCTTTAGTGGGGATTGGGCTGGAGCAGCTCTGCAGGGCCCTTCCAACTCCCATCATTCTTGGAGTCTGTGGTTCTGTGAACACATCAGACTAGTGCAGTTGTCATTAGCATGTCCTATCTCCTTTGATCTACTACATCTTTTGGCAATGGTAGAGACAGGGCAAAGTTATAGGAAGAAATCACAAGCTGTTGCTGTCTCAGTCTGGAATACCCCAAGCCCCCATCCTGTTATACCAAGGTGTTTATTTGCTTCTGCAGGTAAATGTGTTTTGTTCAGTGAAGGCTGTTGCTGAGATCTACAGACCAAAACACCATTTAAGAAACGATCCTATGACATGGATTATATTTGTGTGAGCACATCCATGAAATGGTATTGCTTCTATTTTTCAAAACCTTACAAGCTCCTCAGCTCTACTTTATCACAATTAACAGGAGTATGAACACGTCTACCCCTTATCGTGAGAAGCAGGAGCATGAAACCCCGTCTCCTATCAAGCAGCTGTTTTCTGTTCCTTGTCTTTTTGAGCTAAGCTGCAAGGAGCTGTTAGAAGAGACATATATGTTGGCTCTGAGCTTTTTGATTAAACATCCAGAAGCATTAGGACTGAATTTCCTCTTGCAGCACAGGAGTGCATGGCACTGTGTTGTGACCTTCTGTTAGATGTATGCTACATGACTCCTCAGCATGATTGTACTTACTGAATACTCTGTGACCATGCTGTCAGTTTTATGTCCATCACCGTCCAGTTTAGTACAGGCCACTCAATAAATCCCATCAATTCCCAGCTTAGCTAGATCATAGAATCATAGAATCACAGAATGGTAGGGGCTGGAAGTGATCTTTAGAGATCGTCTAGTCCAATGACCCTGCAGAAACAGGTCCCACCTAGATGAGGTCACATAGGAACATGTCCAGGCTGGTCTTGAAGACCCCCAAGGAAGGAGATTCCACAACCCCTCTGGGCAGCCTGTTCCAGTGTAAAATAATAATATAATTAAGAATTAAGAATGCAGAGTCCTGCATCTGGGAAGGAACAGCCCCCTACACCAGCACAGACTGGGGGTCAAACTGCTGAAGAGCAGCTCTGCAGAGAGAGACCTGGGAGTCCTGATTGATAATAAGCTAAATATGAGCCAGCAATGTGCCCTCGTGGCCAAGAAGGCCAATGGCAGCCTGGGATGCATCAAGAAGAGTGTGGCCAGCAGGTCGAGGGAGGTTCTTCTCCCTCTCTACTCTGCCCTGGTGAGGCCTCATCTGGAGTCCTGTGTCCAGTTCTGGGCTCCTCAGCTCAGGAGGGACAGGGAAGTGCTGGAGAGAGGCCAGTGCAGGGCCATCAAGATGATCAGGGGAATGGAACATCTTTCATATGAGGAAAGGCTGCAGGAACTGGGGCTGTTTAGTCTGGAGGAGGCTGAGGGGAGATCTTATTAACATTTACAAATATCTAAAGGGTGGGTGTCAGGAGGTTGGGACATCCCTTTTTTCTATAGTAACAGGACAAGGGAGATGGGAATGAAACTGGAACACAAAAAGTTCCACTAAAATATAAGAAAAAAAGATTTCACTGTTCAGGTGAGGGAGCCCTGGCACAGGCTGCCCAGAGGGGTTGTGGAGTCTCCTTCCTTGGAGCTCTTCAAGACCCACCTGGACATGTTCCTGTGTGACCTGATCTAGGTGACCCTGCTTCTGCAGGGGGGTTGGACTAGATGATCTCTAAAGGTCCCTTCCAACCCCTACCATTCTATGATTCTATGAATTACAGCAATGGAGGAACATGCCATTTGCCTCAACTATCCCATTGTGGAAATGTATGACCTTGTTTGTTCTCTCCCATCTCAACCACTGGATCTTGTTGTGGTAGTTTAGATGGAAGAGATAACTGAGTAGTAATCTTCCTTGTGCACAGCACGCTAAGTAAGAGTAAATGCATCAGCTTGAAAGAGATGAGATAGTGAGCATAGATTTATTCCCTGCTCTCAGAAACTCAGGTTGCCCATAAGGTGACTTTCCTTCATTTCTCTATCCAGACCTCAGAGAGGAAAGCTGCTCTGTGCCATTACTATTTATTCATAGTCGTCTGACAGGATTGAACAGTCTTCAGAGAGGGAGAGAGACAAATAAACCCTTCCAATCAAGGGACCTGGCTAACTTTCCATTCCAGTTAATCTACTCCATTTATAATGTCAAGTTTTGGGGCCAGGGACTGTGCTGTTCTATTAGTTGATCTGTATTCAACAACTGGGATGAAGCAGACTGAATTGAAGCCCACTTTTCCACTCCTAGCATGATGCTAAATAGTCATAGAATGGTAGCCTTTGATTTAGTCTTCCTTCTAGCATTTGCTGATGCATCCTTATATTAATACCAGGATTGGGTCTTGCATTACAAAAAACCCTACGGAATCTTTTGTTATGAATCAAATGAAAATGGGTTTGTGACCTTTATTTCAGGAATGCAATCAATCCTCCCATTTCCTTTATTTCTTTGATAAATAAACAAACAAATATTCCAGGTGAAAGGCTTATGTTAAGCCATGAAAGAAGATACAGGGAATAGTAGCTATTTAAGGATCTTTGAAAACAGAAGTGGTTTTAAGGGTAAGTAGATCCATTCTGTTGGTTTCTCAAAGGGCAACACATCTCTCATGGAAGGTAAGGACAACAGTTCTGGAATTTGGCCCCTAGAAAGAAGAAATGTGCAGGAGAATGAGCCAGATGAGAAATCCTAGAAAGACAATGCACATCTTGTGCTGGTTTCATACACTCTGTTCTTGGATTATGGAAGGAAAATGAGACTTCATTAAAAGGTCAGCTTGGAAAGAGAGGAAGCAGGACAGTTCTCAGGAGACACTTTTGTTGCATTTCCAAGAATCCCAAAGCAGTTTGGTCTGAGAAAAGGCCCTGTTCAATATAGTAAACTTCTAGAAAAGAACAGATGGGTGAGAACTATGTCATTATCTGTTTTTCCTGTCTCTTAGAGTCATGCCACAGATGCTCTGCCACTGCCAGGCTTCACTCGCTCAGCACCTCAGTGAATCTCTCCCAAGGATTTCTGCTCATGACCCAAACCTCCACTTTCTCCTAATTAGATTATTCTTCTTACTTCTGTTCAAATATTATCACTCATTTAGGGGTGCTATGACTCTCCAGTCTTTCAAAGATATATGGGCTTTACACTGAAGAGTTCATGCTTCAGACTGTGCTTTCATGTACAATGTCTAAGCAGGAGACAGAAGAAAGCTGACTCCTGGTTCATCTCCACTGTCTCCTGGATTTGCTGAGGAGCAGAAATGTTATCCTTTTGGAGGAAATATTTAGCAGTCTAACAGCCTTCTCCTTTTACAGAATGTTCTGCTTCTTCTAAAGGCTGATGAATGGTGGGAGAAGCTGAGGAGTTTCACCAGTTAGAGATGTGGTCTTAATCCTTGTCTACAAGGGACAAGCAGCAAAAGAAACTATTATGTACAACTGGCAAAGGAGCATCTTTAAAGACCATAGTGTGTAACATCAGTGTTAGCTTTCTGGCACTAAAGACAGTAGCTGCAGAGAACTGTAAACACACCAATGATGTTTTTTATCTCTTTAAAAGATATTAATAAGCAGAGATATGCAGCTTGGCATATATAAGTGCAGCTATATTGAAATCTGTGACATGCAACTGTCTACAATCATTAAGGATCATTGTCCCTGCAGTTTTCTGAAGCAATTAATTGAGCTACAAGCAGTGAGATTTTGGGCTCTGTTAAAGTAAATGGAAATTTTACCAATCACATCAATAGGTGTCCAGATTAATACAGGAGAGCTCTGTAGGCTCTGAATTATTCTAGTTCAAATCCAAATGAAGACCATTTGGGTCTGGAGAGTGAACTCATCTTTCTAAGGAAGTATTTGAGAGGAGAGTTTAGACTATTCAGTCAGGATGAGAAGACTTAGTAAGGAGAATCTACCATTTTAGGAGCAAATCCAACTGTCATTTCCATGAGTGTAAACCAGAAAGAATACTACAGTAATCAATGGTTAAGTTTGAAATTTAAATGACATCTAATTAAAAATCAAGGACTGCAAAGTTTTACAATCAAGACAAAGCAGAGTATAGTAGCATGCTACGTATGTAAGCAAAAAGCAGGTTTTCTGGACTGTTTAGGTACCTAGAAATGCAAATAGAATAGCATTTCAAAAGTCTCCAGGCTCCTCAGTCACACAGTACTACTCTCAGGAAGGGGTCACGTGTCATAAGAACTTGTTAGATGTCACAAAAACACATGGACCTGGACAACATAAGTATTCCCATGTTCCTGAGAGTATTCATCATCTCTCATTCTAACTGCTTCACAGGTAACTGTGAGCACAGAGTGGAAAATGAGAGAAGAATATCATGGTCTCAGATCAGTACAGAGACCATTGACTCCAAGGGGTTTTTTTCTGTGTAAGAGAGAGATGACAAGTATATATCCCTGACTGAGAAAGGTGCTGAAATAAGGAGTGAGACAGATCGATGGGAAAACCAAGAAGGAACAATCTGCTGAGACCTCAGCAAATAACACCAGCTGAGCCAGGGAGTGCTTAGTGACACAGGTCCTTTCAATCATCAGCATCTTTGATCAGAAACCTGAATCAGTTTGCAAATGCCAGTTTTCTAATAGCAAGTTCAAATTACAAAGCAGGAGCAGAGTTCATGGAAAGACAAGACTCCCTTTAAAGGTTAAAGGAAGGAAGCGACAAGGCTTATTCTTTTCATGCCCTGTTAAAAATGGTTCTACTGAGGTTGAAAATCAAGAGTGAAATGTTAACTCTTTTCTCTTGCTTGCAAGGAAAAGACATTCAGCAGGAATCTGGAAGGTCAAGGCCTGTCAAAATGCATCTACAGAATACAATAACACCTTCTGCTTCATCAGCATTTTTCACCCCCAAAACTCCCTGTATATATGTGGGGCTCCCTGCAGCTATCTGGAGAGGTAAGGAGAGCAGTTGGACAGACCATAATCTGCAACTGGGGCTGCATTTCATCAGTTGGCAATTAGATAGCAATGTTAATGTCCCTGTTCAACAAAAGCAGTCAAGAACACTAAAGCTTTGTCACATATTCCCTTGAAAAAATGTTGCTGGAGGTGATTTTGACTGAGGTGAGGAAAATAGATGAGGCAGAATCTTAACCAGGGTAAGCTGAGCACAGTTCTCTCTACAACAGCTGTCACCAGCTGGGAATCAGGTCCAGACCTTGTCAAAAAAACTCCTTGCTCTTATACGGCTTCAAAGTCTTTGCTAGAAGGTGAGACAGGGCAACACTCCAAGTACTCCTTTGCTGAAGACTACCACCCTGGAGAGCCATTCTTTCTGGTGTTCAGAGCAGTCACAGCTGTCAACATAGACAAGACTGCTCACCAAATTGCTTTTTTGAGTATTTGGAGCATAAATTTATACTCTCCATGTTATTTTTGAGGCGGCTACCCCACCCTGAGAAACAAGCATGGCTAAATGGGTATCTGAGCAGTTTCCTTGCTCACATTGGGTTTTGTGAGACGTCCTTTAGCTTTGCTGATCTGTAGAAGCTGATGTTAGTCTCACCATCCCATTGCAATTCTTTCCAAGCACCACCCTGCATTACTGAAGAGATCTTTAAAGCATCCTTTCACAACAGAGATATGCTAATATAATGAGTTTACATGTGGGAAGCTGAGTTAAAGACATGAGCATAACAGGAGGTGTAGACAAAATCCTTGCACACTCAAGCACTGTGAGTGTAAAGCTCTAGCAATAGTTGATTGAGAGACTTCATATCCCCATGACATCTAGATGGGTGTGTAGTTTCTTGTTCAAGCTGATTCTCATCTCCAGCATCTTGGGACAAAACTTTGGACCTAAGCATTCAGTGTCATCTATTCTGCAGAACTAGAATAATGTCTGTCTCAGTCAAAACTAGACCATGATGAAAAAATAGCTTGGTTGTTGGTGTCCCTGCCCTGGATTCCAGTTTTGTCTATGTGGGTCATTAGCTCCACCAGTGAATATGAAAATTCAACATACTGGGCATTTTCCAGGCTCTTTGCATTCATGTAAGAGCACAAGGAGTGCATAGCTCAGAATGTTGGGTGGCACAATGTGCCCAAGTCTGGCTATCAGTAAGGATATATCTCACTCTTGTGTTATTCTTTGACAAAATATATTCTACCCAGGAAGCCAAAAGCATAAAATCCCCCTCAAAACCCAAGAAAATCTACATGCCATGCTCTTAACTAGAGTAAATCAGTGTATTTTCAGTAACAAAAGGGTTGAGAGACTGGCACTAAATCAGGGACTTATTTTCTAAAAGGGGAAACAGGAAACGACAAGCCACGAATTAGAAATAGATGCAAATTATGTAATTGGTTATTTCTGTCAACAACTGAGAACTGCCTGAGTGTTATATCCAGAAAGCCTATTACTCCAAAAGTTTTTCCTAAACAAGATTGTTTTCACAGATACTATTGGAAATCCATGAGCCTGCACCAAGAAAAGCAGTTGCCTGATAAAGAGAAGAGTGCTGCTTGCAAAGCTTGCCTGCACACATCACATTCATTACTGTTGTATAACGTCACCAAGCCAAGAGACAGCGACCTGACTGACACCTCGAGGAGATGAACCTCATCTTCTGAAGCCTACAATTTTGTTCCTTGTCCTCAAATCTGCAACTCCAATCTGCAAGATCCCAATCTGCGTCATCTCTCATTTGCATGAGTGTGTGGGTTTCTGCAGCACTCGTTGTAGCCAAGAGGATTTTACTGAGGAAATGGAAAATGCTGCTTGCTGGACACACAGAGAGTGGATATTCCAGCTGGCACTGTTTTCTAAGAGTACTAAAAGTTTCCATCGGGTTCAGAACAACGAACCCATCGCTCGGCAACAGGGACCATATAAGTACTGAGAGTGGAACTTAGTCTGCATTAAATTTGAGGATGTGGAGGGGCTTGTGGGGATCTTAATAAAATAGTATCAGCCCAGAGGGTGGGATAGGGCTGTTCTTTCTGACCACAGTCACAAGATTTCTCAAGGAGACTGAATGAGTCCTCCCTTGGGTTGCCCTGAGGACTTATTAGGGTTATCTACTAAATTGCAATGAGTGTTCAGTTCAAAACTTGAAAAAGCTGACATTTGCTTTTCCATTAAGGCAGATATTGTGTCAACTTGCTCTAAATACATTCCCTCAAGTCAGATAATGGGAGAGCTGAGGAGTTACACTAACCCAGTGAAAAAGAAACCAGAATCAAATTGTCTATAGCAGACAGATGTTCTCTGTCATAGCTGTGCAAGGCAGATGGAAGCCAAGCCAAATTATGCTAAAGCAAAGACAAGGAGTTTGACTGATAACCTCTTTGACATCTCTCAGAGTAAAAAGGTCACTCAAGTGCAAAACTGTCACTTTTCCTGGAGAGTGAATCAGAAAAATATGTGAACAAAAGGTATGAAAGGCTGCTGATGAGCAGATGTGGGCTTGAAATGACTGACCATTGCCAGGAAGTGATTTGCAGTGATTGGATTCTTTGTTCCATCTTCTGCAAGCTACCTTATTGTGTCTGCACCAAATCTGAAATTAATATATCCTATGGCCTAGCAAGATATGGGAAGCAACAGATAACTCCATGATCCACGATCAAAATGGTCCAGTATGAGGGTAAACATTCTTCCTCCTCCTTCTCTCTGGAAGAACCACAAAGCTCTCTAGTTACTCGTTCAGTAAATGCAAAGAGCCTGCAATGTGCCATCGTGGCCAAGAAGGCCAATGGCTTCCTGGGATGCACCAGGAGAGTGTGGCCAGCGGGTCGAGGGAGGTTCTGCTCCCCCTCTGCTCTGCCCTGGTGAGGCCTCATCTGAAGTCCTGTGTCCAGTTCTGGGCTCCACAGCTCAAGAGGGACAGGGAAGTGCTGGAGAGAGGCCAGTGCAGGGCTACCAAGACTGCAGCATCTTCCTTATGAGGAAAGGCTGCAGGAACTGAGGCTGTTTAGTCTGGAGAAGAAGAGACTGAGGGGAGAGCTCATTAATATTTACAAATATCTAAAGAGTGGGTGTCAGGAGGTTGGGACATCCCTTTTTTCTATGGTATCTAGCAACAGGACAAGGGGTGATGGGATGAAGCTGGAACACAAAAAGTTCCATTTAAATATAAGACAAAAACTATTTCACTGAGGAGCACTGTGAGGGAGCCCTGGCACAGGCTGCCCAGGGAGGGTGTGGAATCTCCTTCCTTGGAGCTCTTCAAGACCTGCCTGGACACGTTCCTGTGTGACCTGATCTAGGTGAGAGCTGCTTCTGCAGGGATATTGGACTGGATGATCTCTAAAGGTTTCTTCCAACCCCTACCATTCAGTGATTCTGTGATTCTATGAAATACAATGTTTGCATTGCAAAGCACATAGGTAAGGTTGTGAACCTCTGTAAAGCCACATGGTTTACTGCAAAGATTAATAGATGGGATTAGGCCTTAGAAGTTGGAGTGACCAATTAGTTTATGCTCTGACCTTGAAGTTGACTAAAATACTATCTACTTTATAAGTTTTGTGCAGATTTCTACCAACTTGGTTTACTAACTTCAGCATTAACTGACGATAAGGAGGAAATCTTACCAATGAATTTCAGAGAAATATCAGGAAGAGATGTGTGAAAAAAAACCCAACCCTGCTTAAAACATAGAAATGGAAAATGCGTCATTTCCATGGTCTCTCTTCTCCAGCCTCCCAGTATTTCAGACAAATGAGTATGTTTTCACCTAGCAAATGAAAAGATGAGAGAAAACCTGGACAGGAAGTGCTAGAGATGGTATAAAAGTTGTATGACAACAGGAAACCATTCTGACTGTAAAATTGCCTCCCTCTGTGCAAGACCTTTGAGTTTTTCTCATGAATTCCTATGACTCATTGCAAGTTTTAGGCAAGATTATATAGGACAAAGCTGACAGCAGCAGTATTGCTCTGTGGGAGCAAACTACCTCTAAAATAACGTTTTTTATAACAGCCCTTAACATTGGTATAACCTGGCTATGGACTCAGCTTCTCAGGACTTCAGTTTCCCATATAGGACACCCCAAAAACTGCTACAAAGTTTTGATCAGTTCTCTATAAAACAATGTGACATTGTTGCCTCAATTAAAATCTCCCTTGTCTTAAACCCTGACCTTACCTACATTTATCATAGGTGGTCCTTGAATGGGGGGAAACGTTTTTTTTCTCAGACATCATGGAAGGATTGAATTCACACCAGAGTTATGTCTGTTAACATTAAAAAGGTCAACTTCACTCGACTATTTAAATCTACCTCATGTTGCTCCTGGCTGTACTTTGCAGCAGGGTTGCAGAAATATTCTGTGTATTTGATAGAGCAAAGTTACAAACCGAAAAAGGGTAAATCTCAAACCACATTAGTTTACAGCTTCTTTAAGGACATTTTATCCTTCTCCATGGTATGAGAGATGATAGCCTTGAAGACTGAACATAGGATGATAGTGTAACCATCATCTCTTCATCTTCACAGACAACCTGAGTTCAGCCTGCTTGCTCAGAAACCTAATAGATTTGTTGAAAGCTACCCAAACAAGTACAAAACACACTTGTGTTGAGTGTTGGAAAAGGGCCAAGTGCTGGTGAAAGACAGAAAAAAGGAGAATGGATGTTTGTAGGAAAATTAAAAACAGTTCTAATGCTGGTAGGACTGAGAGGCAGTTCCCATCTGCAGAATGAGTTGGTGCAACACTGCCATTAACTGGCAAAGACCTGCCCTCTGCCTTTAGTCCTTTCACCCTGCAAAGAAATACAGCCATGCGTGTTTGCAGAGAGGACCTTGACTACAGATAGCTGGCAAAGCAGCATGTATGCTCTAAGGATATATTCCAGAAGGGAAATGCTCCTTTCTTGCAAAGAGGAAAGAAAATGAAAGAGGCATGGTTAGATGTCTAGAACTTCAACAACTAGTCTAAGTGTGTCATCAAGATCCCTCTGTGAAAAGAGGAAAGATAAGGGCTCTCCATGGGATAGCTCTAACTCTTTTGCTCTAAGGCTGATATTTCCAGAGTTAGGGTTTTGTTTTTTTCTAGAAGTGTCTTTTTATTCCCAGGAAGGTTTCTTAAGGTTAGATGTGTTGGAACTCTCTTAGGCTGAAAGTTTGGTGGTATTATTCCTACATTTGAAGCTTGATTTAAACGGTGTCATTTTTAGGCAGCCCAGAATGCATGCCTAGTTTAGCATTCACCCCATCAATTTCAGAGACAGCTGGCAGATTACAATGTTTGCTGAAATGGTTAGTGGCCTCTTCAACTGAGCCATCATAGTAGCTGTAGCTATAAAGTTAGACACTCGATGAGGAGTCTGCATACCTCACAGAACCAATAAAAGCTCTTTTACTGAACTTGGGTGAAAATTGCAGCCAGCTTCTTTAGCAGTCACCTTTGAGTTGGAAATGGCCTGAGTATTTTCCACATGAAATGAACAATAACACTAAAGTGACCCATAAACATTTCAGTGATCTTATTCCTTTTTTTAGTTTTCCTTTTTTTCTTCTTCTAATGGAACACAGAAATTGAGGCATTCAATCCATCTGATTCATCTCTTTGAATGTGGTGTGATGTCAGGGTCAGAATTTAATATTTAGGATACAAAAGGTATCCTAAAAACCTGACTAGAGGTTTTTATTCAGCATTTCTTAAACCTGACAGAACCTGTGCCTCAGTTTCCCATGCCACCTTTCTTCTCCGTGCTGCCTCTCTTCTGCTGAGTTAAACAGCACAAGAAAGAAAAATAGAAAAGGTAGGAGATGAAAATATGTTGATGGAATAAAAAAAACCTCCCACAGATAGTATTGAGAGAATAAAAAACCCCACACTTTTCAAGGAATACAAATCAAACCTCACCTCTGAGCTAACCTGAGGTGACCTGCCTGCCCTTTCACATTTAATAAATAAACCCCTTTGCCAGGTCAGTTATCTCTGTTGTCTCCCATAGCTACAAACACTCTCCACACTCAAGTACTGCTTCTATTTTCTCTCCCACTGCCACTGCCAGAGCACCCTGCCCATAGGGAGGGCAGGTTCAAGAGAGGCAGTATCAGCAGGTTTTGTTATGGATTAGACAAGATCACTTAAGGTACATTTTCTTTTCTCTGGAGAGCTGATTCAAGAGAAGGAAACTCTCCTTGATGAAAGTTTTTTTTCCTCATCTGTGCAATTTGAGATTGGATCTTCTTCAGTGCCTACAGATGCTCAGATAAAAACTACTATGTCCTGTAGATATGCACACAGGTCAGGCTCCAGCTCTGTGCTTTTAGATTCTTTTTGTTTCTCAAGAATTAGTGAAAAACTTTAGAAGATCAGGGGACTGGAGCATCTTCCTTATGAGGAAAGGCTGAGGGAACTGGGGCTGTTTAGTCTGGAGAAGAGGAGACTGAGGGGGGGATCTCATTAATAGTTACAAGTATATACATACTTATAAATACTTGTGTATTTATGTACCATTCTATGATTCTATGAAATGGTGGATGTCAGGAGGCTGAGGCATCCCTTTTTTAGGTGGTATCTAGTAACAGGACAAGGGGTAATGGGATGAAGCTAGAGAACAAAAAGTTCCATTTAAACCTAAGGAAAACCTATTTCACTGTTGAGATGAGGTAGCCCTGGCACAGGCTGCCCCAGGAGAGTGTGGAGACTCCTTCCTTGGAGGTCTTCAAGACCTGCCTGGACACATTCCTGTGCAACCTGACCTAGGTGGGACCTTCTTCTGCAGGGGGGGTTAGACTAGATTATCTCTAAAGGTCCCTTCCAACCCCACCATTCTATGATTCCACCAAGCATCTATGTTTATGTAAGTTTACAGAAGAATCTCCTACTAGACCAGCAAAGATAGAGTGTCAAAATCTCTAGCATATGATTAGTTAGATATATTACTATCATTGAATTAACAGTCCCAAAATCAAACACTCTCAGACGCTTCTCAGATATGCACAGAAGCAATTGGAGAGCTATCAAGAACCTACGAAATGTCTGTTTAGTGTTATTTCATACATGTGCCTTAAAAAAACCCTGAATCACAATTGAATTGAGAATTTCACTGTCAAAATGGATATTAGTTTCCTCATTTAAAATTATTCTAATTACTGCCTTTGGGATTTCTACTTTTGTTGTCATAGGGCTCAATGGTTTATCCTTTCTTCCACTCTATAACTTTGTGAACTTGTGTTAATCTTGCAATGTAAGTAAATATTACTATGTACACAGATAGCAAAATGACCTTGGAAATATGGTTAAGCTGCTTAAATGATTTGAAAGAAAAAAAAATGCAACCCAATTTTCAGTCTCTGATAGGGTGAAGGAGTATTCCAGGAGAAAAATGGGCACTGTCATAGAGTGCTGGAAAGTAAAGTCTAGGCTCCAGTTTCAAAATTGACTGGAGTTCCAAGCCTTAATTTAAAAAACCCAAACTCTCTCTTTCATAAACATTAATAAAACCCAAAGCTAAACTAGTTTTGTGAAATAATTTGCCCTGCACTTGCCTTAGGCCAAATGTGAGGAGACTGCCATTTACCACAGATCAGCTGATATACAATAAATTCAGTTAGTAAAACTCTCTGTCACTACAGGCAAGTCACCTTTCACAAACTCATTTTCTCTGTGGTCCAGGAGCAAAAAGTAGAGGTGATGCCAGCAGAACAGCTCCTGCATAAGGAACAAAGAAATTGGAGAAGTTTGTCTTTCATGTTAAAAAAGAAGAAGACAGAAGGGGAAATGTTAAATATTAAATCTAGGATTTTATATCAAGAGTGAAATGAGGGGGTGAATGCTGGTCTGCTCACCAGCATGTAGATAACCTGCAGAATTGCTTGCTGAATGTGAGAAATCTGTGGACTCTAACACCTAGGAGACCCCAGAAAGAAAGGTCTTTGAGGATTATTAAATACAAAGACAAAGATTTTGTTTGAAATACGTGAATCATCAAACACTGGGGAGAGTTTCCTGGAAGAAGAACCGATTTTACCTCGTTTCTCTAATTTTTCTCTAAGTGTATGCCAAAGGCCACTGTTGGAAAGAGACTTGATTAATTGTTAATGAGTAGTTAAATACAACTTCAGCTCCTGAGTCTGATCAGCCTGGGGAAAGCAACAGGAGTCTGTGCAAGAGTGCTTTTGCTCACAAATGGATGTATCAGCTTAAATTTATGGGAATGAGCGTCGATCAAAGAGATGGCTGATGGAATTAATCATCAACTAGAAGATGGTACCAATTAAATTATGTGAGAGGGTATTTTAATACTGTGCAGCCATTGCTGGAGAGAGCAGCAGTTAAAGCCAGAATTTGGACAGATGTAAAGAGTCTGCCCTCAGTAGATGTTTGACTGGGCAGGAACAGCAGCTCAGCAAGAATGGTCAGAGGAATTTTTCTGAACGTGCCGAAGAGATGAGTGAGCAGAGCTCGAGTTCATGCTGCATGTGTGGAGTTTTCCACTTGATGTGAAGATCTGAAACTCAGGCTGGAATGAAATTCCTTCATCCAGGACACGCTCCAATGGTTTTACATTAAAACCTTGAAGAGCACTTGAAGCTCGTAGCTGGAGCAGTGCTCAGATTACAAACAGCATTCCTTTGCTGATCTCTCATATAATACTGAGAAAAGCCTTGCTATTTTTCCTGATGCTTTCAGATAACCTCTGTACTCATGCTGGACAGTTATCTCTTGAGTCTTGAAGCTAGTGGCAGCATTAGGTGTCTAAGGTCAGGCCATGGTCTCCATGCTATTTGTAAGACAGTCCAGGAATGAGGACAGAATTAAATTCCTTGGCTGGAGAAATGGAAAGTTTTTTCCAGATGTCAGCATGCCCTTTGCAGCACTTCCCAGGGTGCTTCTCTGTGAACTGGCATGGACAATTTGGGCTGAAGCTGTCCATTGGTGACTATGGTTCAGTGTTTAATGTGGTAATAGTAAAACTCCCAGGAGTCACCTCTCTCTTCTCACTGTAACAAGGAAGTTGGTTTTTTAACTGCTGGACTGAGATAGACACTGAGTTATTTAGTGCTGTGGAGCAACCTTAAACCTTAACGTAAACATGCTTACGTTAGCATCTAATTCCTTTCTTCCTCTATTCTATTACCAAGCTTGTCCCACAGACTTCAAGTTTCCTTTTCTCATGTGCTACTTTTTCTAGGAAGACCCCACCAAATAGTCAAAGAAGGCATTGTGCTCAGCTGAACTTCATTGACATCAGGAAAAAATTAATCCTTCCTTTGGGATGAGATGTCCAGGGTTGTGTAGTGGAGATCCTTCATTCAGCTAGAAAAAGCTGCCTCCAACCTGATCCAGTATTGCCAATACCCTTATTTGGTTTGGAGGTTGGATTAGATACTTAAAATAAGAAATTCTTTCCAATATGACCAATCTATGGTTTTTCTGAAGCGGTTACTGCACAAGGGGGACCCTGGAGAGGTGCCTTGCACACAGCTCAGCAACCTTCTCTCTACAGTGAATTTCAGAAGAACAGCAAGGGATTCTTCTTCCTGATGCATAAAAATTGTATCAAGAAATCCACTTCTTGCATGGAAAATGATGCAAAGAAAAGATGCAAAGTTGGAAGAAAGATGCAAAGCAGATGTGAACAAAAGCAAAGGTTTTTTTTCCTATCCTGGTATCTTTCTGGATGCTGGATATGGTGTTTGCTGGGCCCTGTCAGACTGGCAGTGATGAGGAGCATGAAGGTGTGTGCATTTCTCAGTCGCTTCTGAGTACACTAGTTCAACCAGCAGCTCCATGAGTGACTCAAAAGTTTTCCTCTGCAGGCATTAAGAGTTGTTGGTCTTTTATTAGGACCTCCTCAGAAACTCAAAGTTTTTCATGAGCCACAAAAAGGAGGTTGAAGGAACACAAATCTAACTGAGCCACCAAATTAATATCTTCATGGAAGTTGTGATTCCCTTAATAATTCACAGTAGATATCTTCTGCCTTGTGTCCCAGCTTCTATCATTCAAGACATCCTTTGGCAATGAGTTCACTTTCTACTTCATACTGTAGTAGGAAAGGAAACTGCCTTTCCTACCCTAACACATGCTAGATAGAGCCTTGAATTTGATGAGAAATAAGTAATTCCTTAATCCTCTTTGTCCACAGTTCACTAAACCTACGTCCGTCCCTGAATTCCTATTTTCTGGGATGAAGAGACTCAGTCAATGCAATTGCACTTTGTACATAAGCTACTCCACATTTTTAACTGTCCTCCTTGACCTTGGTAGCTTTTCTATTTATATCACTTTTGCATACTGAGTGGAAGAATGGTTCATGGCATTCAGAGTCTGGGAGAACCATGAATTTACACAGTGTCATAATGATCTATTTTGCTTTCTGTTTCTTTCCTAATGATTCTTAGCACTTGATTTGGCATTTTTTTGATTACTGTTGAGCTCTGAGATACTATTTTCATGGAACTGCTGCTGTAACTCACTTGAGTCGTAATGGTTTGATGAGAGCCCATCAGATCTGCTTTCAGGCATCCACCTTCACATTTGTCTCCCCCTTCACATCATGTTTATCCACAGTGAGTTTATTCTGTGATTTTATTTCTCCCTCAATCTTGTAAAGTGTTTTTCCAATTCTTCACAATTGGTCCTTGTCCTTATTGCTCTGAAATAGCTTTAGATCTGCAGCAAATTTTGTCAGCCTCACTGTTATTTTTTCTAGGTCACTAACAAATGTATTCAGTTGTATAGTTTCCTACAGAATCCTTTTTGTTACTTCTGTCTGTTATTAAAGCCACTCATTTACTCCTAACATTCGGCTCTGATCTTTTAACCATATCAGGACCATCCCTCCTGGCACTCTTGTATAGTCCCTCTTTTCAGATATAGTAGCAGAACTATCCTCAAAAATATCTGAAGAGGTTCCTGTTGCCCTTTAGAGTAGCTCATTACATTCTGTGTTCTGGTGGGTAGAAAGAAAGTGTTCGTACCCTTCTTTATCTGACTGAGGAAACATTCAACTAATGTATTCTATTGTGGGTTTTGGAAGTAGTTTGTTGTACAGAGATGGACTTTGCCACATTTTTCTCCTCACTCTGTGCCTTCAAAATTTCTTGCTCTAACAGTGAATATACGTATCCAGAGAAATTTTCAGCAATATAGCAATGATTAGCCAGCTACACTGTCAAAGCATGTCCAGGCACAGATTCACCTTGCATCAGATGAGCCTAGATTTGAACTAATATTTCTAAGCTTCCTCCTCTGGTCTGCAAAAAATGGAGATACTTTTCCTCTCCTCCTATTTTGGGATAGAAGTGACATCTTAAAAGGTGTTTGTTGCTACTCCTTTCAGGAATAATCTTGACAATTGGCTTAACTGACAGAGTTAGTCTCCCATAAATGTGATTGTAATTAACTCAGTGGAAGTCATTCTATGTAGGGCTTTGGTGAAGTGAACCTTTCTGATAATAATACAGCTTTGCTGCAATAGTTTTGCATTTCACAAAGCATCTTCTGCTGGCAGATTTTTTCCAGTTGAGAGGTATATTGTGGCCTGTCTTTAAAACATAAACTTGTGCTGGCAGAAGATAAATGAAAACATAATTTATGGCAATCTTTAAGAGTTACAAAACCAGTGAGATTTGTTGCTAGAGATTTGTTCTCCAGTGGCTCAGGAGAAAAAGTCTCACACAGGTAAAGTATCCTTGTTCTGCAACTGAGCTAGCAGACAACTATTAGAGAAAAGTTTAATGTAGTTCTTCTGGTGGAAAAGGAAGCTCAATTGAAGGGAATCAGTCTGTTATGGAGAGAGATATAGATCTGTCCCCTTGGACTGGTAATGTGAAAGTCAATAGGAACACATTCTGCAGCACTTGTCACAAGGATTCCTTGATGCTCCTGTCTTTACAAAAGCAGTATTGGACTGAGTTACCATTCCAGAGGTCTGCAGAAATCTACCAGTAAAATTATTGCTGTTCTTTTTAAGGTCTTGCTCTAGTTTGCTTTGCATGATAATGTGACTGTTCTTTGAGAGTTTCTATGAAAAATCAGAAATAAGAAGAATTAAAACCAATTCAAGCTGTACTTAAATCTGAAGTAGTTCTGTGTGATGAGATGATGGTTTTGACACGAGTATTCAGACTTCAGAAGCTCGTGTTGCATCAACTGGTCTGACCTCAAATCCTTACTCATACTGGGAGAAACCCTCCTTCCTATGAATCCTTTTCAAAATTGCTGCTGTTCTAGTAAGCTACAGCTGGTTTCTTTTTGCTGTGGGGTTGGATACAGCACCTGCATCCAACTGAGTGATGAAGCTCCACAACACAGGACTGTGTTCTGTGACAAACTGGTTGAACCTTTTCCAGGACATCAAAAGTCTTCCAAAAAGTAGACTAGCACAAGGTCCATGCAGGGTCAAGAAGGCTAACAGTGTAGAACATCCTACATCTACTAACCATCCTTAAATGCAAAATGGTGTAGTCCTTTGCAAATAGAAGTGATCCAAATAATAGGATGAGAAGAGATCAACCAACAAAACGCAGATACAGTCAGGACAGCTGATTGAGATTAGAGAGGGCAGCAGGGCTGAGCAGCATAGCAGGGAGATTTCATTGTTCCATGAGAAGGCAGCACCAGATGCTCTCCAGACCCAGCCACTGACATAAGGGAAGGCACTTTCTTAGATTCTGATTTCTTCTTTCTTGTGCCAGAAGAAATTCAGCCCTGAATCTCCACCTGAGGAAGAATTACTATAGCTGCACAAGAGTGGGTGTTGACCTTTTCCCCTTACAGTACATCTGGTGGAGACTGCCCTCCCTCCATGAAAGGTTGTATAGAACATCTTTCTTACTACTCCATTCAAATCATAGCTTTGTAGCCAGTTGCTTTTGCTTTTTCTCTGTGTGGAGACTTCAGAGTGCAGCAAGCTGACTGAACTCTTCACAAGAAAGCTGCCAAACCCTCGTGCAGTCTGTCCTTTAATGACAAGATAAGTAGCACATCTGATCCCTAATCTCCTCCTGCTGGTTATCCTCTGGCAGCAGTGGTTAATAAGCTCCTGGAGGGTTGGCAGTGTCTCCATCAATTGGCTCAGGTCCTGATGCTTGTCATTATGGGCAGCTGGAATAACCACAGGAAGCACTGAGAGGGAGCACTGTCATCCCAAAAGCACTTCCCAACAGCAGAGTAACCTTCTGACACAGTATTGAGAGACACTAGATGATCTGGATGTTGCCATACAATACTTAAAGAGCAGTAATTACCAAGGAAGGAATGGATTGCCACAGGCAACATATTTCCCTGAGATTAAAAACGTTTCACGAACGTGGGTGAACAGATGGGATGAAATAATGGGCCTAGAATGTGCAGACAAAATTTCACAGGTCATCTACATGACACAGAGTTGAGGTTAGTAATAAAGATATTTCACTCACCTTCGTGAAACAACTGGTGCTCAGGAGAAGAAAGCAGCTGTGCATGATTACAAAGAGATGTTACATTGTGTTTGAGCTCAGAAACTAATAAATAATATTGACTAAATTATTAAGGAGGATATTTATAGAACCTATTGAGATTGTTTTTGGTGTTAGGTAACTACATTGTGACATTACAGTAATTATGTATAAGACTCAAAAGATGGAGTTAGCCTTGACTCATTCTGATGGCATGACTCAAGTGATCAAATGTGGCTGTGGGCTTTTCTAAACACAGTCATTCCAAAACTTTCATATTCAAGTTATTAAATAACAGTCATAGAACTGCTGGTCGAAAGGGAACTCTGAAGGTTTTGAGTTGCTCTTTAACCACATTGCCACTCAGAATGCTGATATTCCAGTGTCCTGTCAATAAATTACATGCACATTTCCTAGTTATGTAGAGAATGCAATTTAATATTCATAAGAACAGCTTTCATTTTTCATAGAGCTAGAAGACTGTCCTAAGGAGAATCAACCTGGACTGTTACAGAAATCCTAATCAATAATGCATCTGCAGACACTCCCAATTTAAAGGAAGGAACACTCTGTACTTTTGGCTCAACCTAAAACCTGTAATACATCACTGAGTGTCAAAACTTCGGTTATAATTACAAGAGTTAACTAGGACACAGTAATTAGAGGTACAGGCCTCCTCAGAAAGCGACAGTGTGAATTCCTTTTTCAGGATTTGGTGTGTGGGTTCAAGAGCTGTCAGGGTCATTAGATGAAGCCAGCAAATTAGAACACCCCCACAGAAATCAAGACATTAGTCTAGCTTCAACAGGACTAACTAGTAGATCTGGAAATCAAAAGGATGGAGCTTCCTCCTGTTGGCACTCAACCAAAGCCAGTGGAACTGTTCCAATTAATACTGCTTGGCCCAAGGCTCCAATCCACTAAGCATACACACCATTGTCATGGTTTAGGCCCAGATGGCAATGAAGCACCACACAGCCTCTCACTCAGCCCCACACACCAACAACCTGTGAGATGGTAGAGGCTCCAGTGAGGTGGGAGGAGAAAAATTCACCAACAGCCTTGTGGATGGAGACAAGGGCAGAGAGGGCTCACTGTCTATTATTGTTCCAGGCAAAACAGACTTGACTATTTGACTTAGGGAAGAAAATAAGAACAGTTTCATCTACTACCAACCAGAAACAGAACAGATAGAAAGCAAAAACAGAGCAGGATGATGAGAAAAATATAACCAGGACTTTAAGATCTCTTTCCCTCCACTTCCCTGCTCTTCCTCGGCTCAACTTCCCCATGTCTCCACCTGCTCCCCCTCAGCAGCACAGGAGACAAGGAATGGGGCTTGTGGTCAGTCCATAACAAATAGTCCTTGCCATTTCTTTCTTTTATGATGAGCACTCCTCACATTCTTCCCCTATTCCAACACAGATCCCTCCCACAGGACACATTCCCTAATGAATCTCTCTAGTGTGAGTCCTTCCCTGAGGCTACAGCTCCTCACAAACACCTCCCTGTGGGTCTCCTCCACAACAACACAACTCCAGGCACATTCTGCTCTAACACCAACTCCCATAGAGTCATGGTCCTCCAGGCACAGTCACCCCTGGCTTTGAGTCCTCCACAAGCTGCAGGCAGAGCTCAGATCCACCGTTACCCTCCATGGGTTGCAGAAGGACAGCCTGTGTCTCACCATGGAGTGTAGGGAGGGTATCTGCTCCAGCACACCAACTCCTCCCTCACTGACCTTGGGGTCCACATGGTCACCTCTCTCTCCTTCTACCACCTCCTAGGAGTTAAACCCCAGTTGTTTTCTTACAAAGAAATCTGAGAGGGGCCCAGTTAGTTCAACTGCAGAGGTGGGACTCACTTAGAGGCTACCATAACGATCACTGTATTTTAGGGCAGGTAGTAATCTTTTCAGTACAAGACCCAGAAGGACTCTTGCAGTACCTCTTGTATTTGCAGGAACTTCAATATAAGATCCAAAACTTTCAGGAAATAAAAGAAGCCAGGGGAGAACAGTTTTGATGATCATATTATGTTGAAACATGGGAAAGTCCCCAGTTCTTGAACAACGATGCTGCAGGTGTTACAGAGACAGGATCAAGGATAAAGCTGAAGAACAAAACATCGATAGTATAGGATCATATAATTATGGAGTCATACATCAAATCAAAAAAAGCTACAGAGAAACCTGTTCAGACAAGACAGACACACCACTCACTGTGTATCATTTGAAATTTAAATCTGTCTTGTTTCTTTTGTCCTCTAGCAGAAGAAAGGACAAAGGCTAAAAAACCCTCATGAAGTTTAACAAGGACAAGTGCAAAGTCCTGCATCTGGGAAGGAACAACCCCATGCACCAGCACAGGCTGAGGGTCAAACTGCTGAAAAGCAGCTCTGCAGAGAGAGACCTGGGAGTCCTAATTGATAATAAGCTAAATATGAGCCAGCAATGTGCCCCCCGTGGCCAAGAAGCCAATGGCAGCCTGGGATGCATCAAGAAGAGTGTGGGCAGCAGGTCAAGGGAGGTTCTTCTCCCTCTCTACTCTGCCCTGCTGAGGCCTCATCTGGAGTCCTGTGTCCAGTTCTGGGCTCCTCAGCTCAGGAGGGACAGGGAAGTGATGGAGAGAGGCCAGTGCAGGGACACCAAGATGCTGAGGGGACTGGAACATCTTTCATACAAAGAAAGGCTGTGGGACCTGGGGCTGTTCAGTCTGGAGGAGACTGAGGGGGGATATTAATAACATTTACAAATATCTAAAGGGTGGGTTTCAGGAGGTTGGGACATCCCTTTTTTCTGTAGTAGATAGTAACAGGACAAGGGGTAATGGGATGAAGCTGGAACACAAAAAGTTCCACTTAAACATAAGAAAAAACTCTTTCACTGTTGAGGTTTGGGAGCCCTGGCACAGGCTGCCCAGAGGGTGCAATCTGTCATAACTGATCAGTTTTGTTCCAGTGACCATTCAACACTTGGTGTTCAAATGGAATAGGCTGCCCAGGGAGGGTATGAAGGATCCTTCCTTGGAGCAGTTCAAGACCCACCTGGACATGTTCCTAGGTGACCCTGCTTCTGCAGGGGGGTTGGACTAGATGATCTCTAAAGGTCCCTTCCAACTCCACCATTCTGTGATTCTGTGATTCTATGAAAAATGAGTAAGCTCCACCTCAGAAGCAGTGAGTAAAGAAAATGTCTTCCACACTTTATTGTTTTTATTTTCTGTGTAATTTAAAAATCTAAGAAGATTTGAAAAGTGCCAGTGTAAATTGATAGGGAGTTAAAAATGCACCTCTGTGTGTGTATATATATATATATATATGTATATACCCCACCACCGCTCTCTAAGGACATGTTGGAAAACAATGATCTCCTGCAAGAAGGCTGTTTCCTCAGCTAAAAACCAAAGCTCTGTCTAAGAATAATTTAAAAATATAATGAAAAATGTCACTGGCCCTAATGAATAGGTTATGTAGGTTATACAGCCAAGAGACCAAGTGTCAGAAAAAAAAGTAATGCCACTGTTACAGAATTTCTTGGGTACTTCATAGAAACCTAGAAGTGTTAATTGAAATAGACAATAAAATCCCTGTGTATAGTGATTATGACTTCAATGTAATCCTCGTAGAGGATGAGTTGTTTCCACTCCATCTCAGCAACTACCATCACTTACACTCAGACTGTCCTCTTCATCTACCGGTCTAATAAGCATTCATATTTGTCACTTCCTTTCTCAAATCTGGAGCTCTTTTGTCTCAGGTGTAATGGCTTTTTTTTTTTTTGCAAAAAGCTGGATACAGAAGCTTTCCTCAGAGATGCTATTTTTATTGCCCCATTTGTTTCTGATGTCTTTCCTTTGCAGATGCTGATTTCTGCAAAGGGTCTTTTCCACTTCCTCAGCTCGCTTATTCTCCCATTTGTTGTCATCCTTAATTTTATTGCTCCTTCTAGCACTCTTTCTTTTTTCTAGCTTAATGGAGTTTCTTGAGTATTTTTGCATCACAGGTAGCGTTACAGATGCTGCAGTTACTCATGTGGAAGGCTCCATTCTGACTCCTGGGGTAACTATTGATTTTTGTACATTATGAGCTCTCATGTTCCTAGGATTATTGCACTTTCATGTCACTCAAATTAACGATTCTACAGGATCAATGCAGGAGGCACATGCCATCCCTCTTTTTCTTCTCGTGTCTTAGCACATAATATTTCAACCCACTGTAGTCAGAGTTTGCTCTAAATTCAGCAGATGGGTTTCAGAGGAAGTAAATGAACTGTGCATGAATCTCAGGTAAAGGTTTTGAAACATAGAGAAAGCTTGTGTGGGCTAGGATGACTGGGGACAGATTTACTAACAAAGGAGGAGAAAGTCTCTCTACTGCACGGGATTGTCTACTGGAACTGAAAATAGGGAAGAAAGATGAAGGTATTCCTTTCCTCTTGTATTTGAAAACTTTGATAGGCATAAAATATTGTTAATATTCACTGGGGACTTAAACCAAAATATGCTCTTGGCTGTAATTGTGTTCCAAAAACCAAAAATGAGGAAGCTTAAATATGCTGAGTTTGGTAAGCAAGAGTTTCATAGAATTTTTTGGGTGGTGTTATGGCTTCAAAGCTTCTACACAATACTTAAGGAGTCCTGGTTGTCAGCATTTGTGACTTTACCTATGGCCAGAGTGTCCAGGTGTCACAAGCAAGCAACTCAGTCTGCAGAGAGGTACCAAGTACTTCCACCAGAGCAGCTTTCAGAAGCTGATTCTTCCATACATCTTTGGAGCATCTTTGGAGAGTGCTATGTTGATTCTATCAAATTCATGCAAAACTCATAGAGCCTCTATTCTTTCATAAGACCATCCTGACCACAGAACATTTGTACTTATTTTCCTAGCCTTTCCAAAGCCATCAGTACTTTATTTGAGGATTTATTCCATTATGACCCAGAATTTAGAGAGGCCATTAGCTCATCCTTTAGGTTACTGGATCTGCAAGTACACCTATGTATTTCACTTTAAATGCACAAGCAAGAGTTTCTGAGGCCCATTGTCCAGGCAGCTATCCCTTGGCAGTGAATCCACCTCACACCTCATTTGTGCTTTTGGACTGTAGTCAATAAATTTCTTCACTAGCTAGGCATGACTTGAAACTTTTATTTTTAACTGTTCATATTTATATTAGGGAATGACAGCAATGTAACCAGGAGAACATACAGTTGATGGATGTTGCAACTCTTTCTGAAAGATGATACAAGTCTCGTGGAAGATAGTGCATGATATTGTGACCAGTAAGGTCTGGTCATTCCTCTCACTAACGGGGTTTTTTTCTAGACAGTTGTTGTAAAACCACAGAAGCAAACCTCACCAATAAGAGATGTTGGCTTTAAATAAGGAATACATAAAATATATGCTTTGAGACAATCTGTATTAATCTTGTCAGTTATAATTGCTATAAATATAAAGTATATATGAAGTGTATCTAAAAACTCAACCATTTATACCAGAGTGCTTTACCTCCACGTAAAACTCTTAATTAAGCCAGTTTCTCTGCTAGAACACACAAGTTTACACCAATATAGAATATTGCAGTTAATAACTGCACTTTTGGGATAAAAAATGAGATAAAGCTCATCTTCCTTTTGATGCATGAGTTGATATATCCCCTCTGGAAGAGGTACACAAGTTTAAAGCAATGCAATTTGTCCTACCTTCTCTGTCCCAAATGAATTATCTAGGGAAAAGGCAAAAAAATCAGAGTAAGCACTTATGAACCAGACTATATCCATGTGTCTGGACTGGCAGCTTCAGCATTCAGGTGAAGTTCTCTGAAAAAGCTGCTTAATTTTAGAAGTATGGACAAGTATACTGAAAGACTAATAAGACATCCAATTTGATGGGACCAGTCAAAATGCTAACAAAACAATGAAACATCAAGGGTCCCTGGAATCCTGGTTTGCAATTAATGAGGTGTTGTTTCTATTCATTACACGTATCCCATAGAGCTTTCTATTTCTGTGGCAAAAGCACTGCTGACATCAGAAGAGGCAGGTCAACCCCCTGAAGCTGGTTTCTCTCCCTCCTTTGCCCAACATTCCTGTTGTTAAAGAACTGAGATTAGAAGGTCAAATAACTGTAGGTGTCCAAATAACTTCCCCTAACTGTTTTCTTAATGCACCATTAAAATGGGATGGCCATTGTTGTTTATGAAAAAAATGGATCTGCACCCTTTACTAGGAAAAGCTACACCTTTTTTTCCCCCAAAAATAAAGATGAAAAGGCCTTTATCACTATTTAATGATAAAATTCATTCAGTCCTGTGGTGTAGTCTTTCAATAGTTCCACAGCAGAGGAAACTGTCTTTATCAGGCACCTGGAATATATTGTCCCGGGGGACTCTGAGATAAGAAAGCACATTCTTAGCTTCACATTCAGCTATGGTGTGATTTGAAGGGTGATAACATTTCTGCAGCTGGCTGTGAGAATCATTCATTTATTATTCAGCCATATCTTCAAGTCCTGTTGATCAAGGGTCCTTTTTCTCCCCATGAGGCAGCTGTTGTGTTATATGTTCCTGTTTTCTTTACATTTCTGACTTCAGTAATTTTATCTCTAACTTAGGCTATTTTCAAATAGAGTGTTCTCATTTTACCTTTTTAAGAAGAGATGGGGAGAAAAACAATTGTGTGATGGGTGTACAATGTGCTTCTGGGAGCTGTTTGTTGCTCATTTAAAGCCTGGACTTATTCTTTATGAGAATGTAAAAAAGATAAAAAAGCAAAAGAAGAAGGAATCTACCATCTTTCAACACTTACTGTAAACCCCTCCACTTCATTATTTTCCCTGCCTTTACAAGACAGTTGTTAATGATGTTTGTAATTGCTAATTGCTCTCATCAGTTTCACATGCCTTTCCTCCCAAAATCTTGAAGCTAATCCTATGATTTGAGAAGAATTAAGCAGTTTATTAGTGCTGAGGTGAGAGTGGAATGAACTGTGGATTCGTCACTTCAAAAGCCTTTTGTGACATTTTAAACACTTTTACAAATGGACATAATTTCAGCATCATTCCAATATATTTTAATGAAAATAAAATGGAACCATCTACATGGCAAGTTTCATTCATGCTTAGTAAGAAGATAAATTCAGACTTTTCTTGAGCTTTCCTTCTAGTGGCACTCCATGGCATCTACAAAGGTACTGAAGCCTTCATAACCCTCCAAGAACAACTTACCTACAAAAAAGAAGTAGGACAGCTTGCAGGAGCGGAAGGTTGAGGTAATTATACACTTGGCTGCTCAGTTTTGGCAGATGATATTGCAATGTCCTTGCAAGAGATAGACTGAAGTTCACAGCTCTGTGCATTTGGAGGTAGCAAAAACACCTACATTGACCTTTCAAACAGAATATTTCTCACAGTCTTCTGTGGTGCTAAGGTTTAACTTCAGAAGGAAGAACATTGAGGACAGTTGGTCATTTTCCATTGTTCAAGAAGAATCACAGAATCATACTTGATCACAAAGGACCACAGGAGGTCATCTTGTCCAACCCTATGTTTAAGCAAGGCCACCTAGAGCCAGGTGCCCCGGTCCAAGTCTAGCCTAGTTTTTAGTATCTCTAGTATCTCTGCTTTAGGATCTTCACATCCTCCCTGGACATGATGTGTCAGTGCTTAGTCACCCTCACAGAAAAATACTGTTTCCTGATGTTCAGATGGAATCTCCTGCATTTCATTTTGTGCCCATCCCCAATGAATGACAATGTGCCCATTGCTATAGTGATGGAGAAATCCATCCTCAAAGTGAAGGACTGATTTAAAATCAGGTCTCAAACATGTGACTTTGAATACAGATGTGCACTTTTCAGTATGCCAAATTTGCCATTAGATTTCTTTGTCTGAGCCTGCAATCTCTGGCCAGTATATACAGTTTAGGCCTACATAAAGACAAAAATGAAAGTTAATGTTTTAATAAATTTGTGTTTACAGCTATTTTCTTTAACAGAACTTTATCACGTAAACTAAGATTTCATTTATCATGAGCTCTGTAGAAGCAAAAAACCAATTTACATTTTTATGATTTCTAGTTCCATATCAATGACTTTTATTAGAAGATAATATTTATTTATAGTGACTAGTTCTCACATTTGCATGCTGTTCTATGTGAACCTACCATTACTCATGGTGGAGGATCTTTGGGTCAAACAGGGCCCTTAATACCCAGATGTTCAAGAATAGACTGGCAAGAGTAATTGAACAACTCCATACAAAGGATAATGAGTTAATGGTGAATATATATCCTGACATGTGTTTTCTCTAATTGTAAAGTGTATTTACTACATAATCTGCATGTACAGTACAAGGATTTATCTTAAAGCCCATTGCTGCACAACCATTTCAATGAAGCAGCAGGGAGTGCATCCTAAGAAGTGAGTTTTCATCAAGTTTGCACCAAGATCAATCACTTCTGTACTTGCAATTCCCTCTTGCCACATAGTTTTCGTATCAGCACATCAGCCCTTTTCTCAACAATCCTATGCATTTAGTGACAACTGATTCTAGTGACATTAAGGCCTTCTCTAAGTCATTGATATCCAAGTGAAAACTGCCATGTTGATGCTATAGTCCATATTTCACCCTCTGAGAAACCTCTGGCTCACTCAGAGACTGCCTTAGAGAACAATGACCTGGTGAGAAATGGGATAGATATACAACGGCCAAATGGCAATGGACAAATGTTAATGACATAGATTTCCTGTCCACACTTAAATGTAATTCCATCACAAGATGGCCTATTAAAAACATCCTTAAAAGATCCTCAAACCCACTTCTTCTAGAAAGGTTTAGAGGCATGTGTAATAATCACATTCCCTGTTTGTTGCTATCAGTGTATTGAACTATGCAGTTTCCCTCCAGACTTGGATCAGAGGCCACCAGCTAGGATGTCTGACTGTATAAACTTTTTTGGTCATAGTTCACAAACCAACCCTACTGGAGAGTTCTCAAATGCCCTCAGAGAAATCTAATTCCTATCATTTTATTTACAGCATCTTGCCTGTGAATGTGGTGTTAGTTTAAAATAAGTTCATGCAATGACCCAGTCGTGAGCACTCCATGGCTGGTAATTGGCCTCAAATCAACTTGGTTTTGTCTCAATTATTTGTCAGTGGCTCAATTAATTACAGATTTGACTTCTGCTAGGCAATGGAAGGAAAAAACGAATGAGAATATTGAATTGTCATAATGGAACATCTTTCTTATCAGGAAAGGCTGTGGGACCTGGGGCTGTTCAGCCTGGAGAAGAGAAGGCTGAGGAGGGATCTCATTAACACAAGTATTTAAAAGGTATTTCTTAAGAGGATGGGATGGATGTTGTCTCCAGTGAGAGAACAAGGGGTAATGGACATAAGCTGGAACACAGAAAGTTCCATTTAAAAATAAGGTAATATTTCTTTACTGTGAGGGTGAGAGAATCTTGGCACAGGCTGCCCTGGGAGGCTGCGGATTCCCAATCTCTGAAGGCTTTCAAAAACCCACCTGGTTGTGTTCCTGAGTGACCTGATCTATATGGACCTACTGGAGGAGAGGGATGGTACTAGATGATCTCTAGAGGTGTCTTCCAACCCCCACCATTCTATGATTCTATGAGACCATTACCTCTTAGTGAAAGCACTTTATATTGCCAACTTCTAGAACGTGATTGTTTACCTGCAGAGGGAATATCATCTCTCCTTGGTGTCTGTATTCCCTCTTTCCTCCTCAAACCCTTGCCTCACTCCCTCTCTTGCAACAACAAACGTTATTCTGGGCAGCAGCCATGCGACTCTGTAGGGCTTGTACCCAATATCTGCAGTCTTTGTATAGCACGAAGAGGAATGTTGCTTCTGGATTATGAGAGGAAGATGGGCAAAGAAATTGGAAAAAATAATTGCTTTTAAAGTTAAATCCTCAAATGCTGATAAGAAATGAGCAGATTAAGGCTTTTTATATGACTTTAATGCATGGAATCACATATATTAGTTGGAAGAAGCTTCTGGAGGCCTCTCATCCCAAAGTTTCTCAAGGGGCAGAAATAGCAGTAGTGGCAGGACTAATGTTCTGTCTGTTGCTACATTAGGATGATTTACAGCAAAACTGAATCAAGATAGTGAAGGTTTTCTTCCCCAAGACAAGAAAACATGATCTGTGCTTGGTGAAATAGATACATGCCAATTATAGAGAAATGCATGAAAGCTAAAGTGTACAGCATGTTACTGTCCAGCACGTTACTGTCCCTGGAAGTCAGATTTTCACTCTTTTTTCACTCTGCAGAATAAGTGATACCAAGCACAACATATACATAGCAGCCAGTTCCCTCCTGCTTTGCAGTTTTCTCAGGGCCAGCTCACTGACTGTTTTGGTCTCACTACAGGCAGTGTGCCACGTCATTTATACCATACAGAGAGCCTGGCCTCTAAGTCCTGCAGGTGTGTGAAGGCAGGTGCCTTCTTCAGAGCTGAAGTATTTTATGAGAAGCCAATGAAGCAAGGGTGTTCATGACCCATGACAAAGCACAGAGTGCATGGACTCTGTATAAAGTCTATGTACTATAGTAGACTGTGCTTAATTTCAGATCACCTCAAATCACCCAACTCAAATACAATGGAGATCTGAGTTACTTCAGTGCTAACTGCTTCAAGGTAATCTCATCCTTCCATGTAGTCAAATCACATCTGTCCAAAAAGGACAATGAGTTTCTGAGGATCTCTCATGCTGATTGATGATTGCAATGAGCTTGAGAATGAGCAAAGAAATTTGACTTATAGAATCTTGGCATAGATAAATGACACACTACTGTTTCAGTAGCTTGTAGGGCAAAACCAAAGCAGCCTAATTTTGTTTTTCCAAGCCACTGGTCTGCCATACCTTCATACTTGCCATACCATGCCTTGCCAAGGCTGCCCAAATTTTTCTGCTTTGCAGTTTCATTAGGAACCTGTCTAGGAAAGCTGTAAAAGATTGTACCTTAAAGGTGGATGTGAACCACCCATTAGATGTTAAATTAATAACTCTGGGACTCCTTTTGATTCTGTAATTCTCCAAAATTGAACTTAAACTCCAATCCAGCTGCTGATTCCAGACTGCAAACTGATGCTAAAAAAAGGCTGCAAAAATTTCTACAAGATCAGAAGGGAGTTTGGAGTGTTGCAATTCCCAGTTTTCAACATGAGAATCAAGAGTGCAAAGTATATAACACTGTCAAGAGAACCAATCTTAGCATATAAACTCAAACACTCCAAAAAGCAATTACATTTTTTGTCTTACTCATAAAAACATTGTACTGAGTTCGGCTTTTTTTTTTTAATCTTCTAGGCACAGAAGAGATAACAAATGCATTTCATATCTCTTACTGTGCTACGTGACTTACTATCATTGCATCTTCAGGTATTAATGGTACAAGTATCTTTGTAAAATGCTTATAACTTCACTTTGTTTTTTCCCTACCAGTCAAACCTTGCTACACACTTGCAGGCCCTTTGCTATAGTCCCTGAAGTTGGAAAGTGCATTTCAAACAAAGATGAGAATCTCTCCACAAGATCTATGTTCACAGCTAATGCAGCAGCAAGGAGGACATGCAAGCATAACATAACTCTGATCATTTTAACTTTTGGTTATACACCCTTGAAGATTAAAGATAACTTCTGCTGAGTATGATCTGATGAATTAACAGAAAGGATTAACTTGTCATTTAGAAAAACGTTAACAATTAGGAGCACAATTTTCTTCCTGAAGTTATATACGACTACTTCAGATTCCCTCCATCAATTTTAAGATATTTACTAGACATACTTCAGATTCCCTTCATCAATTTTAAGATATTTACTTCAAACTTATACTCACACACTTGGGATTGTAACCTGGTCCAATATTTTCACATATTGCCTCCTCAGATTTCTTTTAGTTTTCTTATAGGTGTTCCAAAAAGTTTTCCTGGAGTCTTATCTCGATTCTTGCTGGGCACAAATTTGTTGTTGATGAAAAGAAATGCTGTTTGAACACTTAAAGAGCAGCTCTCATTCTTCTGTTTCCTTAATCCTGAAGGTCACTTGTGATATTTTGAACAGTAAAGTGCTCATTTTTAGAAGCAATAAAAATCCTTTTCTCTCAGAAACCAAGAGTGCATGGAAATATAACCAAGAAGGGTGATTTTCTTATCAGTGGTAAAGTTATGCATTTGGAAAAATACTCAGAAGAAAGTTATTCTCCCTTAGCACAAGGAAAAGATGATACCTCCCATGGAGAATACCTATAAGCCTCCCAGCAAGGTGTCCTTGCTTTGCTTCGCTGTGAACATCATAATCTTATACATATAAAAGGAAGTTCAAGTAGTGATGGAGAAACTAGGTATAGCAAAATTTCCACTCCTACTCACAGTCAAACTTTTACCTGGAGTAATTACTGAATGGCTGTGCATTGGCCTTGAAACTTGTAAATTGCTGTGCAAAAACTTCTTTCAAAAACCTTATTTATAATTGAGTTACATGAGTGGTCCCTCCACAGCCATCAGTAGCCCACAATGATACTGAGCAAGCAGTGTGCTGGAAGCAAATCAACCTTTTAATTCCCTGTCAGTGTGAAGAAATAGGTCCTGTCTGCTACAGCTGTGAGCAATGAGAGAATCTCAATGGCAACCTTTTGCCTTGCAATCATGCATTAGAGACCATTAATCTATGAACACCACAAGTAAAGCAGCAAAAGCTGCAAATAGGTTTCTTTTTCTAACAGGTCTACCTACATCTGTTTAGGCAGGCTCTGAGGAACAGAGAATTTTTTTTGCACATCTATAACCAAACTCTACTAAGTATATAATATTAATTGGCATATAAGAATTTCTGTATCAAAACTCTGAAATGCTTTGTATTATTTTGACCACCTCATCTGAAATGTCAGGTTATGAAAAAATCTTATTGAACACAGTCATTTAGAACTGAAGAAACTCCCCAGTAAGAATTTTCTTCCATAATTGATCTGAATAAAAGGAGACAAAGCAGAAAAGGGTTGAACTAGCCACATCATACACTTTCTTGCAATGTCTTATTACACTTGAATCTTAAAACCACAACAAAATGAGAAGTAAAGCAGCAGTAAAGCAGCAGAAAAGCAGCTAAATCCTTTTTTCCCTATTGTATCTAGTAACAGGACAAGGGGTGATGGGATGAAGCTGGAACACAAAAAGTTCCACTTAAACATAAGAAAAAAAGCTATTTCAGTGTTGAGGTGAGGGAGCCCTGGCACAGGCTGCCCAGGGAGGGTGTGGAGGCTCCTTCCTTGGAAGTCTTCAAAACCTGCCTGGACATATTCCTTTGTGACCTGATCTAGGTGACCCTGCTTCTGCAGGGGGGTTGGACTAGATGATCTCTAAAGGTACTTTCTAACCCCACCATGCTGTGATTCTGTTCTGCAATTTTCCAAGGAGTAAGAGGAAAACCACTTCTCATTGCAATACTGTAGGAAGTAATAAAATCCTCAGCAGGCTAAATATTATTATATGCACCTTCTATTGAAATAAGTCACATTATTGGGTGACAACTTCTCCATTCATATGTTTCTACTCGTCTGGAAGAAGAATTGAGGAGGAGGCTGGGTTTGGACGTCAGTTTGTTTCACAGTGCTTCACTAAATTAATCTCAGCCGTAGGTCTCTATTTAACACAGACCTAAAATAAACATTGTGTTTATTTTTATCACATAACATACAAATACAGTCTTTGTGGCAGATATATTGGAAACATTCCACACTTCATCGAAGTGCTTGAACTTGTTTAAGTGATGCAACTAGCCTGTAGTCAGAAAAACTAAAGCCATCACGTGAAATGAAAGGAGTGAAACTCAATGGGGAAAGTGTTGTTTTTGTTACCAAGATGTATGAGTTACTGAAGTCATGTTAGCCTATGATTATAAAGGATGTCCACCACCCCAGATGTAGGGTAGTGTAGCAGACATGTCATCTGGCTTTATTGAATGGGTACAAGAAGTCTTACAGGAGCAGCAAGCCAGGCTGTGCTTTGAGCAAATTGCTAACACAATTTCCTGCAGAGAGTGGTTCTATTGCTGAAGGGGTTTTGGCCATGAAGAAGTGTCAGCTGTGAGAACTGGCCTTGGAAAAACTGCTGAAAGCAGCCATGTGAGAAAGCTTGTACTTGAATATGCAAGAGCAGTGGTATGGAAAGGATCAATGGTAGGGGACAGTGGAGCACAAGGTCAGGGAATGGATACCCTGTGCCATTTAAATCTGGCTCCAATTTCACACAAGTCCCTTATTTAGCATTTCCTTCACAAATGCTTAGCTAATAGAAAACATCAGACCTGGGGATTTTAGGCCATGTGAAAGCTGATGTGGTAAGACCACAGTTTTCTCCTTAGGGTTACTGTTGTCCTAAGTGGTTCAGATGTTTTCACTGGCCAAGGAACCAAAAGAAGGTAAAGAGAAAAAAGTGTAAAGAATTAGAAGAGCAGGGCTGAGCATGCATTTGAGAATCTGGTGAAAAGTTGCCAGCTGCATCTGTAGGTGCCACAAAGTTACCTCAAGTGCCTTCACAACAGGGTTGGAAATGGGGAAGGGTGGTTTGGTGGTAGCAGTGCAATAACTGGTTGTTGGTCAAGAGATAAGAAGTAACTCAGACTTGATTACTAATGGGAGATTGGAATAGGAGATAAGTAAGGTTCTGGGAAACAGAATTTGGATGAATGATGTGATGTACCAAGTAGCATTTATTCCAGATCCTCACCTTATTTCCAACAACACCTTTGAGCTCTGGCTCTTGACAAATTCCTTTCCTAGGCTTTGCAAAGGGAGCAGCTACGGACTGTTAACAATCAGCTACAGACTGCTACTACACACTACTACAATCAGGCTGATTCAAGACCCAAAATTGTGCCATACCCTTCCTCATTAAAAACTGCTTTGCTTGTTATAAAGTCTCTTTTTATAATCCCCTCTGGTACTACTCACCATTCATGTGTTTTCCCAGTGTGACATTCCAAATTTTGCCAGTTGGATGAGCAACAGAAGAGAACTCTTTAAATATTGAAACTGTCCTTGGAGCAGTTGCCAATGAGTATTCAATCCCAGAGGGTCAAGAAAGGCTTGGATGCCTTTTGGTAAACCAAATTTCCTGCACATTCCAGCTGTCAAGGCAGTCATTGGCCCTTTTGAATCAGCTCTCAGCTGAACATTTTTAATCATTCCCCTGAGCCCACGTCAGCAGCAGATAACTCATCCTGCAAAGGCTCTATTACAGCCTTTGCAAAGGAAATAATTAGCAGGCTTGTTAGTTGTTTGTGGTTGTGTGTGTGGGAACAGTTTACAAGGCAGCATGGGGTACTTTTCCTTTGGGAGCCACTGGAAAGAAAAAAAGTTTAGAAAACTCATTTGCAAAATGAGTGTTTTGGATCCCTGAACAGCAGACATTTGGTTTTGCTGCAGGATATTTTTGTTACTTTAGATAATCAAATAAACACACTGCTCACAACACTCATCCATCTGTTTGGAGGCAAGTGTAACATGGGCATTGCTGTTTCCTGCCAGGGTAGCCTATCCAAAGCTTAACTCAGCAGCATGTAGCTCAAAGACAAGTCATGTACTTCACCAAGCCACTGACATGAGGAGGCAGGTCATCATTTTCTTTACACCAGGGATGCTTTCTGCACCTAGCCTGTGCTGTTACCGAAGATAATCAGTTTGCAGGCTATAAGTGGCATGCAGCAGTGTAACAACACATCAAGAAATGTCCCAACAGTAGCAAGTTTCCACCAAATCTCACCTCATGATGATATTGGCCAGCTGAGACAGGGTACTAGATGAGACAGGGTATGAGATGATGATATTGGGCAGATGAGACAGGGGCACAGCAAGTTATGTGTCTTGAAGTTGTTATGAAATGCAGGAAGAGCCCAAAGTTTCCCTCTGAAAGCACATGCAAATCCCTTAAGAGCTGTTTGACCATACACCAATGTACACTTTGACCTGACTGTACACTTCTGACCAATGGATAATTTAATCTGGGAACAGCCTCAAGGCTGCTCTGTCCCAAAAGCATAGAAAGGGTCTATTTGTACACTGTTGCTCATGTGCTTGGATATCCAAGTACTTGCTGGCATTTCTTGACAGGTGAGACTAAAAGCCCATGGGTTACAATTACTTTCCAAAAAAGAATCACCCCCTGAAGTTAGATATGTTCACAATCTTGGTGTCTCTTCCAGCACTTTGTTTCACAGAATCACAGAATCTTAAGGGTTGGAAGGGACCTTGAAAGATCACCCAGTCCAATCCCCTGGCAGAGTAGGACCACCTAGAGTAGGTCACATTTCTATGACTTTGTGTAGTAGAAAGGAATAATGAGTCAGCAGGTGCTTGGAAAAATGCCAGCACTGGCAACTATATGATGATAGTAGGCAATATCTCAACAGGAGGAAAGAAATCAGATTGCTCCTGCCAAAACAAATGTACCTGGAAGCTCAATTTCAACAGTCACCAACTTACATGACAAGAGAAACCCCAACTTCTTTCTCACTGAAAAAAATTACCTTTATGTTGCCAGTGCTGGAGCATCACCACTTGAAAGATATCCCCATTATTCCATCAGCTGAGAGCTGGGCATACAGGAACCTCATGAGGTTCACCAAGGGCAAGGAACAAACCTCTGCACCAGGACAGCCTGAGGATTAACCTGCTGAAGAGCAGCTCCAGGAGAGAGATCTGGGAGCGCTGGTTGATAATAAACTAAACGTGAGCAGCAACGTTCCCTCATGGGAAGAAGCCAATGGCATCCTGGGGACACCAAGGAGTGAGGGCAGCAGGTCGAGGGAGGTTGTGCTGCCCCTCTACTCTGCCCTGCTGAGGCCTCATCTGGAGTCCTGTGTCCAGTTCTGGGCTCCTCAGCTCCAGAGGGACAGGGAACTGTTGGAGAGAGGCCAGTGCAGGGCCACCAAGGTGATCAGGGGACTGGAGCATCTTCCTTATGAGGAAAGGCTGCGGGACCTGGGGCTGTTTAGCCTGGAGAAGTCTAAATGGTGGGTGTCAGGAGGATGGGGCATCCTTTTTTTCTATTATATATAACAATAGGACAAGGAGTAATGGAATCAAGCTAGAACACAAAAAGTTCCATTTAAACATAAGGAAAAACTACTTTATTGTGAGTGTGAGTGAGCCTGGCCCAGGCTGCCCAGGGAGGGTGTGGAGGCTTCTTCTCTGGAGGTCTTCAAGACCTGCCTGGACATGTTCCTGTGTGACCTGATCTAGGTGAACTTGCTTGAGCAGGGGGATTGGACCAGATGATCTCTAAAGGTCCCTTCCAACCCCTACCATTCTGTGATTCTATTCTACAGCTTATTTTAATTACATCTGGAGAGGAACAAACTGCAGAGGAATATTTCAAAGCCATACTGCCTTTACACACTCTAGCAGATTGGCTCAGTCCAGACTCTAGATCCCAGAGTTTAATGTTAATCTAAGCAGATCAGTCACATGTACCTTATGAAGTCCACGTGGAATTTTGTGTCATATGTCACAATGAACAGAACACAATGTGAAAGCTATGGGAAAAAATCACCACTTCATGAAATGACATTGAAAAACAGGAAAACTTTTTTTGGCTTATTAGGTATTTTGTTCTGGATGGTTAACATTTCTGTATGTCACATGCAAAAGAACTTTTAGTAATGGAAATGAAAACCCACAGCAAGGAAAAAGCATTTGTCATCCTATTTCTGACTGTTCCCAACTGAGGGACATGTCAGACACAATATAACTTTGCAATTACATGAGTCTTTAAAAGAGGATGACAGAAGTTTTGAGAGTTTGGCATTCTGTATCAATAAGAAAACAAATCCATGATCATTTCCCATCGAGTCCCAATAATGCAAGAACAGAACAGAACAGAACATTTCTTGCATACTTATATTCCATACCACACACCTCAGGCTATTACTAAATAACTTTCCCCTTTTTCTTTAATGAGTTTTCCAGTAGTATTTTCCAATTTATAATCAGAAACAGTTAGGATTCATCAACAGCTTTTTCCTGTGAATTACATGAAAGGCTCAGACCTCTAATAATAGCAGGTTTTCCTGCATTGCCTTGAGGGTCCTACCCTCAAGTCCAGACCCATCTCAGGTAGCATCTCCATAGCTTCTGGCAAGCTTAGACTGCCTGAAAGTACCAGTGATATCACAAGTTCTTGTCAGGAAGATTGAAGTATATATTGTTAACAGGCACTTTTTAAATCTCATTTGCCTGTAAAGGGTTCAGGAATGGCAGCAACAGAAGATTAGCTTTTGGGCCAATAAGTTTGTGACTTCAATAATTTAGAGAAGCATAATGTATCTCCAGTAACAAGTAGCTTTGACATTTCAGAGGTTGTTATTCACATTTTTCTCAAGGCAGAACATTCCTAGAACTTAGAGAAACAGCAGCTTGGTTTCAGAGTCAATATTGAGCTGAAAAACATATAGGGATTATGAGCAAGTTGATGATTTCACTAAGCTAGAAGAGCTTAGTTGCCTGTCACATGATGCCTTAAATGAGTACAGCTAAGTCACAGAATCCATGTAATCATTTAGGATGGGAAATACATTTAAGCTCTGTCAGCACTGCCACAGTCACCACTAAACCATGTTCCTCAGCCTCACAGCTACACGGCTTTGGAATCCCTCCAGGGATGGAGACTCCTGCACTGCCCTGGGCAGCCTGGCACAGGGTTTGACAGCCCTTTCAGGGAAGAAATTTTTCCTAAGCTCCAGTCTAAACTTGCCCTGGAACAACTTGAGGCTGTTTCTTCTTGTCTTGTCACTTGTAGGTTGGGAGCAGAAACCAACTCTGTCCTGGCCACAGTCTCTTGTCAGGGAGTTACAGAGAGCAAGAAGGTCTCCTCTCAGCCTCCTCTTCTCCAGGCTGAACAACCTCAGCTCTCTCAGCTGCTATCCATCAGACGTGCTCCAGACTCTTCACCAGCTTTGCTGCCCTTCTTTGGACACACTCCAACCCATTAATGTCTCAATTAGTAAAAAATTCTCTTTCTAACAATCTTGGAATTAGGTCATTACAATATGGCAATGCAGCTGAAAGAATTGAAGAGGGAAAAAACCCTGAATTTATGATATATTTTTTGGAGGGCCATCATGTTAATTCTTATATCTCGGGCTTTTGGATAAATACAGAGCATTTAAAACCTTCTGATAAGAAGAATCAAAGAATATGGGTAATCTCTTCCCATCAAGGGTATTTTATCACTGCAAAATTATGATGAAATAAAGGTTTAGCTATAATTTTATGTAAAGAAATTCTATGATCCCATAAAGGGCAATAGTCCAAATATTACCTCTGGGGTTTTAAAAAAATCTTTGAGTAAAACAATAATGGGAAAGCTGTAGAGGTTCTGTGCTTCAAAGTTTTTACTCCACGTTTCTCCCAGTGTTTTTAACCTGGGCACATTCAACCTTCCATTGGTTCACAAGCTGTTAACAAGATCAACTATTATTTTTCCCAACATTTTTCATATCTCCTATTACTATTCACTGTATTTCTCTTCTCTGATGTATGAGCTGACCACTGCTTACACCTTCTTTATTGATCCCCAAACTCTAGTAATGCACAAGCAAGGAAAGTAACAGCAGTCAACTCTTATCTCCAGTGTGACATATCATTTTCATGCTTACACATTCATTTTGTATCACAATAAGTATTGGCCTGTTTTTCTTAACACCAGTATTTATTTCTAGTCATTGCTATGCTCAATTGCATTAAGAATTCAATATACTTGAACATGGACCTGAGATTATTCAGTGTAAATACATATCTCCTGAGCAGTGAAGCTATCAAATGAATGAGTCAGCACCAGCTGAAGCTCAAGCTTTTACACAACCAGTTATTTACTTGAGCAAGTCAACAGATTCCTGTCTTTAACCTTTGTTTGGAATACATCTTATTTTTGTGTGCTTACATTGACTCTTCCATTTTTCACACCTTTCTTGTTAAAGGAGGATAATTAACAAGAGGATTTCTGGTTGACATTGGCTTCTGCTTTGAATAATGCTGAAGAAAGAATAACCATCTTATTTCTTAATAAAAGGTCTATTCTAATGGTATTAACAAACATGCATTTAAAAAGTCCTCTGAGTGTCTACATATTTGCTGTTTCTACCTGCCCTGTGACTGTTGATAAAAAGCTTAGTGTGATCTTGAAGCCTTGAACAGTCCTGCTACAAGTACAGCCTAAGGCATGAAGGACTGGTGCATATTGCTATCAAGTCACACTGCTGCAGAAATGTCAATTAGTAGAAATACTCTCAGAGAAGTGTAGTTCTTGCAGGATGATAACGAGACCTAGTTTGAAGTACTGAACACTGGTGTACTCTGCACTTGGGAGAGAATTCACTTTCTGAGACAAGGCAGCCAAAGGAGTTTGGTTTGGTAAAGACAAGGGTCCTTTAATTTGCTTTTATATGTTTACATCCAACTTGAAGTTACCTGAGTAACATAAGCTTCTTCTGTCATCAGTAAGGGCAGGAGATTATGAGGATACTTCTACAGAGTAATTCATCCCATCTAACTTAAAAATCACTCTCTGGATTAGGTTTGAGTCTCTAGAATTCATGTACTGAAAGATAAAAAGTCCTACTATTAAGTACATGAGGTATCTACCAGCCCATGAAATATGCAGTGACTAAACAGCAGGATGAAGAGAACAAAGTCAAGGGAAAAGTTGGTACAAGAGCAGACAAAACAAGCTTGGCCTAGAAATTAAAAGGATCTGAATTAGCATGTCTCCAATGTACTTTTTAAGAAGAAGGATAGGACACACACCTTAACTATTTTGGCAGGTCAGGAGGACGTTTGCTGTATTTATGGACATGGTTTTATGCCATGGTTTCATTACAGAGATAAATGACAGGGCTGAACAACCTGGGAGGGGTTTTTTCAGCTTTATATCAAGCCACCGTGTTTCCTGCCCTCTGTGAAAAGTAAAGAAAGTGACCTTGCAATACTGACATGAACAACTCAGTGCCTCAAGAAATGTCAGAGATAAATAAGCCTAGCTTTTATGTGATATCATGTAAACATATGCAAAGAACCTCAATAAAAAAGACAAAACCCCTCTGAGGGTATTGAATAAGCTTTTCAGCTCATGCAAAAACAATCCATGTAGGGCAGTAATTAGCTTTTTTAAAAATTACACTGTAACTGATCTTTTACCATCTAATCAAGGAACTCATTTAGTAGTATAGCTAAAGCTTCCTAAAAAAGCTCATTTATAGGAAGTGATTTCTATTTATAAATCTCATTGGAGGTAAAATTAAAGTAATAAATAAGCCCATCTCATTTTTTTTTTCAAAATGCAAGAGTAAATTTTTTGTTCTATCACTTTTAGTATTGAATATTTATTCACCTGTTCAGGCATCACCCAGCGCTTTTTACTGAGGAAACATTTACTTTGGGTACAAGCAGTTTCCCACAGAAATGTTAACAGAAAAGAAAGAAATGTATTGAAACTCTGATGAGTAAAACCAGCAAATAATCTTTTATTTTTTTAATGAATCCAGAGAAATTAATCCTATTTAAATATTTGATGAATAAACCTTTAAGAAGGAAAATAATGATGATTCCTATTTCTCATATCTGTTGACTCAGTGGTTTAAGAGTTGATGGAATTTAAACATACCTGCATGACCTTAGGCTGTTGTTTTTTACTATGCTGATAAAGATTAGTAATGTCCACTGTATGGTATTTGCATGCATAAATTAATGCAAAATAAGTTATTTCACAGAAGTGTTGTGCCGTTTCCAACCCTGAAGACTTTCAAGATCACACTGGATAAAGCCCTGAACAGCCTGGTTTAAATTTAGTCTTGAGTCTGCTTTGAGGAAGAGGTTGGTTCAGTGATATCCTTCCCAATCTGAATTATCCTAGGTGGACCTGCTTCTGCAGGTGGGTTGGACTAGATGATGTCTAAAGGTCTCTTCCAATCCTACCATTCTATGATTCTATGATCCTATGGTTTCTGCTCTGACATCAAGATCTCCCAAGTAATCTTTTCTGAAGAGGGCAAAAGTAATGTCTAACCTGATGTTTCCTCAATAAACTTGAAATAAAAAGAACCCACCCAGAAGCCCTATTCCAAGGGAAGCTGTCCAGGGTGAAGCACATTCATGCTGAAAGCTTAAATGTCCTATTAATCACTACTGGAAACAAAGGTTTAGCTTGCCAGCAGCGGAAGGCTCCAGTTCCAGTTGTTCAACTGTATAAATCACAGAATCAAAGAATCACAGAATGATAGAATGGTAGGGTTGGAAGGGACCTTTAGAGATCATCCAGTCCAACCTCCCTGCAGAAGCAGGTCCCACCTAGATCAGGTCATACAGGAACGTGTCCAGGTGGGTCTTGAAGACCTCCGAGGAAGGAGCCTCCACACCCTCCCTGGGCAGCCTGGGCCAGGGCTCCCTCACTCAAACATTGAAACAGTTTTTTCTTATGTTTAAATGGAAATGTTACACCTTCATCAGTGAGAAAAAAAAGTAAATTAAAGCCCTGAATGTTTAGGCACATTTCTGCCTATCAGGAGGTCTCACAAAGAAGTATTTGTGAAAAGGACCCAATAGATGAAGTCTAAATCATTTTTAGGCTCACAACAGTTCAATACATAAGTAGGCAGTTATGTGCCTGGGAGTCCCTTCCTAACACTTTATGCAGTGAATATTACATGTTATTAAAATGATTATCAATGCTGAGAGCTGAGTAACTTACTGCCTTCTTGGATGCTGAATATAAGTACTTTTATGGGAGGACGAAGGAAACTAATCACAGCAATTTGAACAAACCCAGAAGAAAGAAGTCTGAAAATAGGGAAAGCTGGAAAGTGCTCTTGCTGCTCTATTGGAACGTGTTGTTTTGTTGAGCTATTTATGGTTTTATTGACTCTGTGGCTTGTTGAAAAACTCACATGCTTTTTGGCCATTGAGATAAAAAGATTAACAGAATGTCTATTTCTCTGTTGTGTTTGTGGGGTTTTTTTAGTACCTTTTTCTTTTGCAAACATATTGTGGGAAAATTGTTTTTTGTCCATCAGGACATGAATGGAGTTCCTTGTAAAGACAGTTCAGTGCCTCTTGTGACAGCAAAGTGGCACGTGGAGTATCTGTCACACATCACACAAGTCTGTTGCCATCATTCCTTCATAGTTAAATCTTACAGATTTTTTCTGTGTCTTTTGCCCATTTCCTCCACTACTCACAATACTCCTCCCAGTTCAAAAAGTCAGGCATGTAACTAGCACGACATCTTTTTTCTTTCTTAAAATTCAACTATATTGCTGAAGCTTAATGAAATCCTGGTGTTGACTTACTTTTTAGGATACAGGCACATGTCAGATTATTCACTTTTTAATAATAATGTCTTTGAATGTCTCTCATTGAATAGGTTTTCAGATTCCTTCCTGCTTTAAGAATATCATCCCTCCTCTCCCTGGGAGCTTTTGAAATAAGGAAAGATTGCTTGTATTTATGGAATAGGTAAAAAACACAATGAAGAGCCCTGGATGGTAAGTTCATGTGTTTAACCATCAGGGGAATTTTTTTGTGCTGTGGAAAAAAAAATGAATAATAAACAACATTAAGATTTGTCCAGGAAACATTCATTCCACCCTCTCCTGCATATGCATTAAGAAATTGTTCTTAACAATGTTTATAACTTTCCCACAGAACAAATGCCTCCTTTAATGAATGGTTGTCTATTCATAGACTGTTTTGTGTACTATATGGGTAGAGGTGTTCAAACTAAGTAAGAGCCCTGTAAGGCTGCCAGGTACAGACATCCATCAATGTGGGGAAAAACAAACTGGACTAAATTGGTGACTTCCACCATCAATGAAGGAAAGAGGTCATAGAATGGTAGGGTCATTGGAAGGGCCCTGCAGAACTACTCTAGCCCTAGCCCTTGCTAAAGCAGGTTCCCCTCGATCATGGAGCATAGGAATGTGTCCAAGTGGGTTTGGAAACCTCCTGAGAAGGAGCCTCCACACCCTCCCTGGGCAGCCTGGGCCAAGGCTCCCTCACCTCAGCACCAAAGGAGTTTCTCCTCCTGTTCTGGGGGCACTTGTGCCCGTTACCCCTTGTCCTGCCACTGGCAATCACTGACAAAAGACTGGCCCCATCCTCTCAACAGCCACCCTTTAAGAATGTATACACATTGATAAAGTCTCCCCTCAGCCCTGTCTTCTCCAGGCTATACAGCTCCAAATCCCACAGCCTTTTCTCCTCACAGAGATACTCCAGTCCCCTCAGCATGTTGGTAGTCCTTTTCTGGACTCTCGCCAGCAGTTCTCTATCATTCTTGAACTGGGGAGCCCAGAACTGGACACAGGACTCGAGATGAGGCCTCACCAGGGCAGAGGAGAGTGGTGGGGAGAATCTCCCTTGACCTGCTGCCCACACTCTGCTTGATGTCCCCAGGCTGCCATTGGCTTCTTGCCCATAAGGCTCATATTTAGCTTATTATCAATCAGGACTCCCAGGTCTCTCTCCTGGAGCTGCTCTCCAGCAGGTCACTCCAGCCTGTACTGGTGCAGGGGGTTATTCCTCCCCAGATGTAGGACTCTGCACTTGCCCTTGTTGAACCTCATGAGGTTCCTTTCTGCACAGCCTTTAAGCTGGTGAAGATATAGATTTTATGGCATGCAGGGAGGAAGAGGATCCGGCGTTGCAATGGAGAATTTTGCAGTTTTGCATTAGTTATCATGGTGTGTTTAGATGAAAGTGCAACCTTTCATATCCCTGGAGTGGTCAGAGAGGAATCTCTGTGCCCTACTGTCCACCAGATCTAGCCAACTAATGTTTTTCACCTTCACATGAGTGTGATCCCATTGAACTGATGCAAATGTGTCCATATTTGCATGAACACTTCTATGTGTTCAGTTAAAGTGTAATATGAAAAGACATTTCACATAAACAAAACTGCATAATTTCCCACACCTAATCCAAACTCAGACACCTCATTTTCTTTCCTATTTGATATTTTTGCAATAATTTCTATGTTACAAGCACAGGTCCACCAGACAGTAGCAGTTTATCTAGCTTAGGAGCAGTGGCTTGTAATCTTGTATCCTTGATCCAGGACATCCAAGAAATGAAGGGCAACTGATGGAAAAGTAAGGTCTCATCCTCTACTGCCTAGCAAGTGTGTGAAAGCTACAGGGATGAAGTTCTCCTGGACAGTATTCAGTGCTCCTAAGTGTTTTTTCTCTTGAATGTCTGATTTTATATAAATCTGTGAAAGAAACAGCTGCAACCCCAACAATCTGCAATGGAGGAAGTTTAGTTCTTGAGCACCAACACAAAGTATGGTTTTGTTGTAGGGAACTGAGCTTTCCACAACAGACAAAACTGACATAGGGAAGAGGGTAATGACTGAAAATTCCAGCATACTTATTTTAAGTTTGGGTTGGACCACATAATCTCTAAAGGTCCCTTCCAACCCCTACAAATTTGGGTCTTGTGAGTACAAACATTGGACTTCACTAAATGTGAGATATACTACTTCAGTTCCTAATTTTGGTCTGAAGAAAAGCTGCAGGTTTCAGTAATATCCTCAGTAATTTTGGAAGGATGAATTTATTAAAGAAAAAAACACGTAAAAAGGACATTTAATCACATACCATTAAAGTATTTTGTTCCACAAAGCCTTTGGGGAAGAATCAAAAAGTTAGTATCTATGCTTCAGTATCTAAAGAACTGGAAATACATTACTTTGAACATCTTTGATCTATTTTGAATAGCTGCTTCTCTCACAGGAGGAAAATGGCCAAATGTCTCCTTTTGACATCGTCCATCTTTTCTTAGGGGAAGAGAACTCTATTTATTCAGGCAAAATAAAGCTGAAAACCCCATGTATGTGAACAGAAATCCATAGCTCCCTGCATTTTTATTGCAATAACACAGAAACTTCATATGTTTTTAGCTTTCAAGTTTGCCTCTTCCCTTAATGAGGACAAGAAACCTTTCAATTCCTGAGATGGTCATATAGGAGCAAATGAAGCATTTCTCAAGTCATAGTGAAAGGAGGATTGATTTGTTCTCAGCCTGGTAGAAGTTCTACTGGGAAAATAGAAATAGACCAAAAGTAGGAATAATAATGGCAAAGCTTTAACCTTTCTTTGCAAGACAAGTAAAGCAGTTTAATGAAGGAATTCAAAGCTATTCTGGGTCACTTTTATAAGGATAACCAGTCACAGAATTGGAGACTCTCAAGGGCTGGAAGACCTCAAAAAGATCATCTAGTCTGGAAAAATGGGGGCACGAGAGCACTAGATAGCAGATACTGGAATGCCTATAATCCTGCATGTCCTGCAGCACAAACAATAATCCATTGAGAGGATTCTGTTGCTCTGGGGTCAACTTTTCCAGGATGACAGTTTTGAATTTTTAGCACTCATCCCAACTCTCCAGTTATAATTTCCTTTGAAATCAGCATCCACTCTTCTGTGCTGTGGGACCAGGATACTGCAGAACTAGATAAAAATGTCAGCTGTATGGTCCTAAAGGTCCCTTCCAACCCCTACCATTCTGTGAACACTTTAAGTTAAGCCCTGCTGAACTCTGTGCTGTAAAGGCAAAGATGACTTTTAAGCCCCACAGGCTTCACCCAGGTCTAGCACAATACTTTCTATCAATACTTGCAGCTGATCATAGAGAAAGTTTATTAGGTGGTGCATGATGCACAGAGTCACCACAGACTGCCAGTTACCTAAAGTAAAAACATTTCCCTCTAATGTTACATAAAAGGTGTATCTATCCATTCATTAAGACATTGACAAAACAACTGACAGCTGTTTCACATCCATCAGATTATACTTCGTATGCATGTGCAGTGTTTGTTTAAAAGTGAAAATCAATTACATTCCTTTCTAAAAGCAAAGGAAAAAAATATCCCAGTGGAGTCAGAAAAAGAATTCTTCTAAGCTAAGGCTTTACAACCAAACTGAAGTCAAAGCAACTTCACTTCCCAGACTTTTTCATCCAATTGATCTGTCTCTCAAGAGGGAAAGATGTATCTTGCTTACATTTCAGGACCTAGTTTGTGATTCACAGGCTCCCCAAATCTGTTTCTATAGGAGATGGGGATATAAGGAATTTAAATCTGTGGATATAGCTTTGCATTTATCTGTCTTTGAATTTGAACTTGAGCTCAAGTTCAAGAGCTCCCTGGAGTGTGTAAGGCTACAGGTGGGAGGGCAGTCATCTGTTAATATCAGCTGCATCAGAGGACTATCTTGTCAAGATGCCAGCTGCCACTGAATATAGTTGTACTTACAGCCAGCAGAAAGAAGATACAAGGAAAAAGTCTGTCAGATCCTCACATTTGGGGAAAGATATCTCAAAATATGCTTGAAGGAAGATCCAGGACAACCAGAAGGATAAACTACTGCCAGGCTTTGTTAAATACAACCAATACTTTTAAAAGTATTTCAATTTTAGTGGCAGGATGTTAAGCCATGAAAATGCAGGATTTTTTTCACTTGTCCTCTGACCCCAAGGCCTCCATTTTATCTTTTCTTCTTTCTCAAGAATTTAATTGTGGACTACTAATTGCAGACTGTGGAATTTTGGAACAAACCAATATTAAAACTGAATTCCCAGGAGCTAAGACTCGGTCCCCAGATGTCATGAGACTTACAAGAATACAAACACAGTCACATTTTTGGAATTATCTGGAATCCAGAAAAGAGGAGAGGAAGAAAGTAATTAATAACATAACTGAATTTGACACTTGCTTAAAGTATTGTAGGGCAAAGAGAGGAACCCTCTTGGTTTTTGCACCCAGTAATTAACTACTCTAATGTTATCTTGTTCTATCAGAGAAATTGCAGTTCATTGAAAATAATGGAACAGAACTAAAATTGTGGCAGGCAGATCATTTCTGACTGCCTGCTTCATTCTCAAAATTCAGATAGTTCAGCAGCAGCAGCCTCGTTTAATCACTGGTTTAATTGTTTTATAAAAGATCATTGATTTGACATCTACTCCTAGGTTCCTTTTAAAACTGAAAAATCAACTTGGCCCTTAGGAAAAAGAGTTACTTAGTGAAAACACGCTGGTTTAGATGAATTCAAGAATTCAGCTGGTTTCTACCTTCAGAAGAGCAAGTCCAGCAAGTTTTCTTTCAATAGGTCATGCTAGGTTTATATAGTTGATGGTTTGGGTTCCTCAGTGTTATTGAACTGCTTGGCATGGGGCCTCAGAGTAAATAATCAGAGCTCAAAGCCCTTGACTGTATTTCACATCAGCATGCTGTTTGACAACTGTTTACATTGCAGCAACTTCGAGTCTGGTGTATGTTCTTTTTGGCATCGCTCCTCTATGCTTTCTGCATAAGGAGGGAGAGAAAGATCTGCAGATGGTGTGAAAGCAGACCCCTGTTCATGAGAAGAGATTTCTTTTCAAGGCATTAACTTCTCTGACATTTGTAAAGCATCACATACCATGACAGAAGCTTTTGCCTCCATCAGCAACTCGACATCTCATGGGAAAGCAGCTCAGTCTTTATCTCTTAGAAGAGAGTTGATGCTCAGATGAGGTTATAACCATGAGGATTTGGGTCTTCATCAGAAAACAATATTCTGCCACTTAAGCACCCCAAAGTGGGGTTTGAGAATTTGTTGATGCTGATGATCTGTTTAGGGCTGGGCAAAATGAAACCATGCCCACCACAAAGACGCTTTCCCCACAATTCCCATGAGGGTAAATGGCAAGTTAATGTGTCCCATGTGTGACCCACCCCATCTACAGCAGGGAAGAAAGAGCCCTTATAGGTACCTGGGGGACCCCAAAACTGAACCAGACCATGGAGAAGGGCTGCAGGGTCTCTGAAATCACTGGGTTTTGTCATTTTGCTACTAAAAACAGCATAAACATGTCTACAACTTGGCATGGCCCTGAGAGTACCTACAAGCTTGAATTCCCAGAGCAGTCTCTCCTGAGGACTCCATCACATCTTCTGCCTATGAGCTCATATAAGCTTCATATTCGTTCAGTCTTTGTCACCAGCCCATCCCTGCTCAGCTGGTCCCTGAGGTTGCTTCTCCATCTGTGCTGGATCACTGTTGCCTTCCTGACAGTGATTCACAGTCTCTTAGAGCCATTTCAAGACGACTGTGAAAAAAACATCAACATTAAAGCATTGAGAGATCTCATGTTATTTTATGGTGTAAATCCAGATGGTGAAATCCTTAAGGTCATTGTAGAGCAATGCTCCATCTTCATGAACAAGAAGGTGGTGATGGAAACCAGGTCTCTCGTGAAGAAACAGAAGGTGATCTGTGATAAAAAGTATTAACTGATAATTTTGAGTACCCCTGACAGTTTTTGTGTTGTGTGCACTGGAAGTTCTCCCTGTGCACTATTCAGGCAGCATCTTTCAACTGTGAGGGTAAAAAAAAAAGGGTCTTTCAGATAATGCAGACAACTTTATTATGCCTGAAAATATCATGTGGTGTGACAGCTGTCAGCTGTTCTATCAGGAGCTGCACACTGAATAACCTTTTACTCTATCTGTGGACGACTTCCCAAAAGTCTTAGAGTTACCTCACATTTCCCAGTATTGGAGAAGCTCTGAACATAATCAGCAGTTTGACAAATTTCACTGAAAGCTCTAAAACCGAGGAAGTGTTTAATAAGTATGTGTGTCATAGGAATCTGCCTTCTGCACGATGCCCACAATGGTTTTGCCTGTTCAAAAAGGGTCAAAGCAATATTCTCAATACAAAATAAATAATGTTGTTTAGGAGCACAGTAAAGAGTCAAGGCCAAGTGCAAGAGTCCTGGATCTGGGAAGAAACAACCCCATGAACCAGGACAGGCTGGAGATTGACCTGCTGGAGAGTAGCTCTGCAGAGAGAGACCTGGGAGTCCTGGTTGATAATAAACTGAACACGAGCCAGCAATGTGCCCTTGTGGCTGAGAAGCCAATGGCATCATGAGGGCATCCAGAAGAGTGTGGCCAGCAGATCAAGGGAGGTTCTACTTCCCCTCTACTCTGCCCTGCTGAGGCCTCATCTGGAGTCCTGTGTCCAGTTCTGGGCTCCTCAGCTCAAGAGGGACAGAGAACTGCTGGAGAGGTCAGTGCAGGGCCACCAAGATGATCAGGGGACTGGAGCATCTTTCATGTGAGGAAAAGCTGCAGGAACTGGGGCTGTTTACTCTAGAAAAGAGGAGACTGAGGAGGGATATTATTAATATTTACAAATATCTAAATGGTGGGTGTCAGGAGGTCAGGACATCCCTTTTTTTTGATGTTATCTAGCAACAGGACAAGGGGCAATGGGATGGAGTTGAAACACAAGAAGTTCCATTTAAGCATAAGAAAAAACTATTTCAGTGTTTCAGTGAGGGAGCCCTGGCACAGGCTGCCCAGGGAGGGTGTGGAGGCTTCCTCCTTGGAGGTGTTCAAGACCTGCCTGGACACTTTCCTATGTAGCCTGATCTAGGTGGGACCTGTGTCTGCAGGGGGGTTGAACTAGATAATCTCTAAAAGCACTTTCCAACCCTAACTTTCTATGATTCTGTGAGTCATGTATCTGTGACATAGTGCTTCTCATGCAAAATCTCATGCAAAACAGTGATGTGATTTAAGGTGCAGACTCTGGTATCAGCTGGAGCATCTGCCTCTAACAGAAAGATGTCAATCATCTTCTTAAGCATCTTCTTTATGTCTTTTTTTTTTTTTTCAATATAAGTTATCCTTAGACTAACATGTGGCTGCAATTCAAAGAATCCTTCTCAGTCTGGAGGCATGAGCTGACAGGATGATTTCAGCATCAGAAAACCTCGTTTGTTAAAAGACAAAAGTTCTTTGCAATGAGGTTAATCAGAAAGATCTATGTAGTCCATATCCTTGGAGGCTGTCCAAACTCATTGAGCAACCTAACATAATTTTGAAGTGGTTTTTTTTTGGGGGGAAACAGATATCCAAAGGTTTTTTTCTAACCTAAGTTATTCTGCAAGCCTGTGACTGTCACATAAATCAGCTTAATGTCTATGTCTGATTTACTTTGTCCAGAATGCTGTCTGCATCAAGGGTTTCAGCTTCTTCCTTGAGAACATCCAAGGGCTTATAAGATTAATTTATAATTTCTTGGAGATTTTAAGTGTTTCCAGAACATTGTTCCCCAATGGAGAAGGTATCTTTGCCACCATGCAGTAACTCAAGAATGGATAGGCAAAAATGGCTGGTTTTGGAAGAGAGCTCCTCATCAGGACAGAGAACTCTTTAGGTGGTTTTTTAATCATAGAATCATTTCATCTGGAAGAGACTTTTAAGATCATTGAGTCCAGCCTTTGTCCCAGCCCTATCAACCACCAGACCATTTACCTCAGTGCAACATCCACCCATCTCTGAAACCCCTCCAGGGACAGTGACTTCAACACCTCCCTGGGCAGCCCCTTCCAATGCCTGACAACCCTTGCAGGAAAGATAGATACACTATATCCCTTTATATCCTTATGAAACAAGATAGATCTCAGATGTAATAATACAAATGGTCAAGTTTAAGAGGATTGGTTTAAAAAAAACAGAAAATGTGTAAGAAAGAGGCACTGAAACTTCCAACAGTTGATTAAAACTGCTGTTACCACAAAGCAATGCAATTCTTTGCCTCATACTATCCTCAAGTCAACAACAATGGAGCTTCACACTGAACTGCTGTTTACAGCAAGTTGACCAAGCCATTGTTAGGTGCACATGGTGGAAAGCAGCAATGCCCACACACACTTAAAGTGGTATCCTATTATAGATGAACACTGACTTTTGGTTCAAATGCTATTAACTGGAGAGATGGAACATCACTTGTGCAGGATTCAAATTCTAAATATTGTCTTTGTTGTCAAGGCATAGAATTATGAGGTATTAGAGTATATCAGGGCAGGTATTAACTGAAATAATTTCTCACAAAAGCCTGCCTATTTTAATCTACATGAATAGGAAGTGATGCAGGATGCAAAAGCTTTCTTTTGCCCTTCAACCTATACACAATATAGACTTGCACATGGCAGTGAAGTAAGGCTGCTGTTTTACACAAGTTCAGCTTGATGGCTAGTGTTTTGGGAGAGATGCTTAAGTCAGAATCAATCAAATGCAGAATGGGAGGGAGGCATGACAATAAAACAAGCCCAGGAAGAGAAACATCTCATCTCAGCTCAAGGCAAAAGTTAAGCAGCAATTTCTAGAGTTTTAGGCAAATGTTTTATTTGTAAAGAAAAGATTAGAATCATAGATTCTATTTGTAAAGAAAAGATTGCCATCATAAATCCAGCTTGTTTCTCCTACTGCAGAGAAATAAAAGTTGAACATGATCTATTAATGAATCTCAGGTCAAGAGAGATCATCTAGCAAATGAGAACTTCAGGTCTCTTAATTCCAAATGGTGACAGCTTCTTTCTGTAAACCATCTGTTTCCTCACTGTCTGTCACCTCTCTTCTGAAAAGATGTAGCCAAGCAAATCTTGATTTGGGAGATGTGTTGACAGACAAAAAAACAAGGCTTGTAACCACCATCAAGAGGCAGCAAT